>NC_138899.1:30354991-30954991 GCF_965194825.1 Balaenoptera physalus
TTTACAGAGTGAAGTAAGTCACAAAGAGAGAAACAAATACCATATGCTAACACATATATATGAAATCTAAAAAAAAAAAAAAAAAAAAAATGGTACTAATGAACCTAGTTGCAGGGCAGGAATAAAGAGGTAGACATAGAGAATGGACTTGAGGACATGGGGTGGGAGGGTGAAGCTGGGGCGAAGTGAGAGTAGCATCGACATATATACACTACCGAATGTAAAATAGTTGGCTGGTGGGAAGCAGCTGCATAGCACAGGGAGATCGGCTCAGTGCTTTGTGACCACCTAGAGATGTGGGATAGGGAGGATGGGAGGGAGGCTGAAGAGGGAGGGGATATGGGGACATGTGTATGCATATGTCTGATTCGCTTTGTTGTGCAACAGAAACTAACACAGTATTGTGAAGCAATTATACTCCAATAAAGATCTATTAAAAAAAAGAGAGAGACAGTGGGTTCAAGTCCCAATCTGAGTTGTGCGGTTTCAGTCTTTAATCTAAGCCTAGTTTGAGACCAATAATTGGGGGGAAAGAAACTATATTTGAGAACCACATGTCAAAATTTTCAAAAGTCAGAGTATTTTGCACATAACAGAGCTTCAAATAAATGCAAGTTGTTACCATTTTCACATCACGCTGGACTGTCGGTATAAAATATACAACTTTTTAAGAAATGCTTCTAAGTCATTATGGTTCTGAGGTGAGGGAAGCACTTCACCTCTCTGAGCTCACTTTATTCATCTGAAAACATACTTTACAGGTTAATAATGAGAGTTCATGGCATGATGTCTAGATGTTCAATAAATGTTAGTTGAATCTAAAATGGAAACAGCTAACCCTCAATTTTCTTCCTGCCATTGTCTACCCCCAAACCATAAAATACACAGAGCAGGAACCAGAAGAGGAACTCAAGTCAGTCCACTCAACAGTTTGGTTAGAAGGTTTGGTTGAGACACAAGATTACGACTCTGGATTTACAGGTGGATAAACAGCCCTCAGTAAGCCTGGCCCCATTAACATGACAAGGAGTCATGGCTATATTTAGAAAAATATCTGCCTTTTCTTTTGATATTTAGGAAAGAGAATTTGCTGATTTTTAGGGTTTCCAAACTGTGTTCTATGAAACAATAAGATTTTGGAGGGTTCCCAGGGCTCTGGAAGGGAGGGATAGTAATATAGGGCAGAGGTGGGCTTCTGTGTCCCCCATCTGTGGTTCAACCTGAACAGCTGCATTTTATAAGATTTTATTTGGAAGGGAAAGTTTCTGCTTTAAGACAACTTAAAAAATATGACCAGGCAAGACCATGGCCCTCATAAGGCCTGGTGGCAGGTCCCATCCTGATTAGTCGGGCCTTCTGACATGTTCCAGAAGTGGCACCGTGAATGCCAATGATTGGTCTAATCAGTGAGGACTGATGAAGCAAAGGGAAGAGCTTGAGGAGAAGTTTCCCGGAGAAATCAGTCAAGCAGCTGACATGCACTGTATTTCTTTGTGCCAACCAGTGACTAATGCCCAAAATTAATTCAGCTGATGCTCATAACAGTTCTGTGACTTTTGGCGCCAAAGATCTGCACCCTTAACCCCTGTGCTGTATTGCTTAACCACACAAATAGATCGTGTAAATAACGGAAACTATAAAGAAAGGCCATCCGCTCTAGTGTTGTCAGAAGTGTCACATTGGTAAATGAGGGATCATAGGCCACTACAGGGTGGAACATTTAGTCTGAATACATTTCCCTAAATTTCCTACTGAGGAAGCCCTAACTGTGAAAAGGCTATCGTGCTGTCCCTACAGCAGGCCACTGCAAGGGAGAAGTTCTGCTGGAAGCTTGTTTTAGCCTAAAACTTCACATGCAATCAGCATAATTTAAAAATGGGATTTACATATTTTTAAAAATATTTCAAATTTCAAATGACTAGTAACTTATCAGTGAAACTACCAAACCCACCTCCCCTTCACTCTTCACCACCAGACGTCCAATAAAGTCACCATCCCAGACGCTGCTGTGTTCATCCCATGGTCTCATGTCACCCCTGTTGGGGAAATACAACTGCCCAAGATGGGAAATCTGTCTGCCATGGCTTATTGGGTATGTTTTGGAACTCTGTTATATTAAGTTATTCTCCCAAACAAATCCCACACTGCTGGACCTCCTTTCCCTTCAATGACCTAAGGGTAAGGCAGAGATATCTTCACATTCTAGGAGAGGTGGGTTTTCCATGGAATTTACGAAGCTTAAGGTCCAGGGCCCTTACTTGTACAGTAACGTGTCAATGTAGTCATAAGACTTGTACAGCTTGCAAAAGAAAAATCGTTCAACCCCAATCAGTTAAGGCCTCTGTCTCCTTTGCAGTCCTAATTTCCCTCTGATACATCTCCCCTCTTGTCAGAGGGCAGTGGCGTGGCCGTGGACATTTGGGGTCTGGCTAAGGGGAGGTAGATCCAAGGGCATGTGATCTGTGTGAGGTGTATCCCTGCGGCTTGCAGTCACTTCTCTGCGTGGTAGTTGCTGTGGTTCACGAAGGGCTTCCAGGAAATGCCCGGCCCTCTCCACGCTGACCCACCCTCCAACGTTGGGATGAGAAGACGGGAGGGTGAAAGTCAAATGAGATAGGAATGTGGTTCCACAGGATCCAGTTTTCAAAGTATTCATAGTGGAAATGAACGAAACCAGAATTTTCTCTGTGGAAAATTCTTCCAAATCTTACAGTTCATATTTCAAAGAAATTTTTGAGATTTTTTTCAACTCTGAGAATCTTGAAAATCTACATGGCATAACCAAAAAGAAGTGTGAAGTGGAAAGAAATTTATAAACTGTCAATAATATTCTGCTCAACGATGTTAAAGGAAAGACTAAATTATCTATCATCTCTATAAAAATGTATTATACCACCAGCGTCATATGAAGAAGTAATCAAAGAGTATGTAGCCAAAACTACAGGAAAAAACTATTTCATAGGTGTGTCGGGCAGTTAATGAGTATAAGTGTCTTTATTGGACTTTGATGCTTACACAATTTGTCAACTTTTACAATTTTGTCATTTCTTGGGATTTTTATTCACATACTCACTTTCGTATCTAATTTTGTATTCTCTCTTAAAGCGGGTGGCTAATTTTCATAAGCTTCAGACCCCATCAATCTGCATCTGCCCCTGACTGTCTCAGTGACTTATCACCCAGTTTCCTCAGAGCATTTATATGCCCTTTCCTCTGGAATAGTCTTACCCTAGAACGTTGCCTGTTTCACTCCCTCACTTCATTCATGTCTTAGTCTGCTCGAGCTGCTATAACAGAATAACATAGGCTGGTGACGTCTAGTCAACAGAAACTTATTGCTCCTAGTTCTGGAAGCTGAGAAATCCAAGATCAAGGTGCCAGTAGGTTTGGTGTCTGGTGAGGACCCACTTCCTGGTTCTTACATGGCCGTCTTTTCACTGTGCCCTCACGTGGCAGAAAAGACAAGGGATCTCTACGGAGTCTCTTTTATAAGGGCACTAATTCCAATCGTGGGGGGCTCCACTCTCAAGACCTAATTACCTCCCAAAGGCCCCATCTCCAAATATCATGACGTCGGGCATTAGGATTTAACATATGAATCTGGGGCAGACAGGAACGATCTATAGTAATTCAGGTGCTTGCTCAGACGTCACCACACTCAGGAATCCTTTCCTGGCCACCCTATCTAAAATAGAACCCCCTTCATTTCCCATCTCTCTCTATCACTTTACACCACTTATTTCCCAGCACTTACCACCTGCCACAATTGTGTGTCCTATAATATAAGCACCACAAGAGGGGTGACTTACGTGTTTCATTCACTGCTTTATCTGCATTGTTGATATCAGTGCTGTGGATGAAAAATGTCACCTGCCACATCAGTAAACAAAGGATGTTGTGGCCATCAAGCAAGCAGCCACTGCAGTCACCACCAATTGTGCACCTGGAGGGGATTCAGGATGGAGAAAAGCAGGCTACTGGCCCTAGTAGTTAGGGCACATATCAAAGGAATGATTTCAGTGAGCCCAGACTCTTGCATCTTCCCATCCAGAGAAAAGCGCTAAATTCATTAACTTAAGATGTCTGGTTTTCCTTTAATTAACAGTAATCTTTTTTGTTTTTTTCTTTTTTTGGTCACGCTGCACGTCTTGCAGGATCTCAGTTCCCTGACCAGGGATTGAACCCAGGCCACCATGGCAGTGAAAGCCCGGAATCCTAACCTCTAGGCCACCAGGGAGCTCACAATCTTCTGATGTTCTGACTACTTGGTTTTTGTGGCAAAACTTCTGTAACCCTGGCTCCTCCCTTACCTCTTCAGAGAAATCCCTCAGAGCTATCTGAGAGGCTGCCATCCAGGGTTAAGTCCTCAGTTTTGTCCACCAAATAAAACAATTCTCAACTTTTAGGTCATATATTGCTTTTCAGTAAACAATGCCTAGCTCATAGTGGGCAATCAAAACATATTTGTGGGTTGAATGAATAAAAATTGTGTGTGTGTGTGGATATAAAGACAGAGTCATATGTCCAAATCCATTAAAGAGTTCATCTGCCTGATGGGAAATCTTTGGGCTCAATTAACATTGTAAAAATCCAATTCAAAGGAGGAGTAGGAATTCTCCTCATCTTTCTGTGGGCCCCATGCCTTTGCCCAGTTGTGTCAGTTGCTTTTTTTTTTTTTTTTTTTCATTTTAACAGGTGATAATCTACCTTCACCCGTCTCAGAGAAGCTCCAGGTGAAAAATCTTAAAACAATATGAGAATTATTTTAAAACCTGGTAATTTTTAAAGGCAAGACCCGAATGTCTTGGCAGTCACTCGCCTCTCCCACAAAGAGAGTCAGTAATGGTTGCAACAAAATCCCCCAGGCAGAGTGTAGGTGGCTCATTAGCTGAGGAAACGTGGAGATGCCTGAGACAGGACCGCTTCTCTAAGCGGGCAGCGCGATCCGGGACAGCCCGCAGGCCGCCGGTTAGTGACCTGAAGCGTTCCTAAATCTACTCCCTCGAAGAAAACAAAAACAAAAACAAAAACAAAAGCCCTAAAATAGGGTGCAATCATCTGATAGAGAAATAAGGACCTAGATTCTCCACATGGCAACAGCCCGGATTTTCTCCTTATGAAGCAATGATCATTTAAATTTCCTGTTAATCCTTCAGTCGCTCTCCTGTTGGACTTAGCATTGGGGTGTGCCCAGACTATTAATACTGGACTGATCGGTGATTCAAAAACTAATCAGAAAGTTATCAAACATGAAGGGGAAAGGAAAAACAAAAAACAAAAAAACCTGGTGGACTTTTTTTCCCCATCTTGTGCCAACACTGCCACCTATTGTTAAAAATACATAAAAGGAACGCTGCAAGTAAACCCTTCCAAAGAAATGGGGAATTAGGAACATAGTTGCACTCTCAGCTGTTATTTATTGTTGATTTTCTAAAACTGTGTCAACCCTGTATCATGTCAAAAGCCGAAATAGAGTTTTTAGAAGACTGATTATTCTTTCTTCCAACACTCAGCGTTTGCCATTCAGCTGAAGAGCTAACGTGCATTATCTGTTTCTACTGGCAAGCCACTTTCCTAAGAGCGTTACATGAATTGACTTGGGACTGTTCTTGGTCACAAGAAGCTCCTGAGATATAGGTTATTAGTAATCCCCATATTACTTTTGTTTTACACATAAGTGAGGCACGGAGAGGGAAAGTAAGTCACTCAGGGTTACACCTCTGGTAAGCAGGGAGCCACAGACCCTGTGACCCAGCACTGTTGTCTTAACCATCACAGCGTCCTGCCCCTCATTCTAAGTGCTAATTGCCATGAAGTGATACAAAATATTTAGAAAACTTGGATCCAACCATCAACAAGTTGGGGGACAAGTAAATACAGCTCTTAATGGAAAAATGCAAAATTCAGGATGAGACCGAGTGCTTTGTTGGATCACTAAAGGCTTTTCACATGGAGATTTGTGTCTCTGAAAGTTCAAGTTTCTACCCCATGTGTATTATAACCAAACAATAGAGTGAGTCCCACTGCTAATGCTCCAATTCTCCAGCAGATGTGTGTTTTAGTGCAATTCCCTTCACCTGGAGTAATTTTAAAAATACATTTAATGTAAAATAGATAGCTAGTGGGAAGCAGCTGCATAGCACAGGGAGATCAGCTTGGTGCTTTGTGACCACCTAGAGGGGTGGAATAGGGAGGGTGGGAGGGAGACTCAAGAGGGAGGAGATATGGGGATGTATGTATATGTATAGCTGATTCACTTTGTTATACAGCAGAAACTAACACACCATTGTAAAGCAGTTACACTCCAATAAAGACGTTAGAAAAAAAATAATACATTTAAAAGATTTAAGATGGGAAAACCCCAAACAAGACAAGACCTAAATTCCAGTTCTGGTCTGAGATACTTTACTTCTTTCGATTTCAGTTGCCAGAACTGTAAACATTTTTATTTTTTTAATTAATTTATTTATTTTAAAATAAATTTAGTTAGTTTTGGCTGCGTTGGGTCTTCGTTGCTGCACGAAAATAAAGCCTTTCCTCCCTCAAAATGTTTATTTTTCTAGATATTTTTATGAACACAATATGATTGAATATTCTGATCTTACCAAATATCTTGATTGGTGATACAAAGATTGGAAGATTTTGTTGTGGACTAATGAACAGGCATCCTTGGTGTGCATGGCTGGCACAAAGGGACAGGTGGAAGGAGTTTGTCCTTGGCTGGTTTACTGAGTCACACTTAGTGATTTACTAAGCAACTACTCATTGCTCAATGCCATCTACCATTTAGGCAGACGTTTTGTTAAAGATGAGCTTGGGGCTTCCCTGGTGGCGCAGTGGTTGAAAATCTGCCTGCCAATGCAGGGGACATGGGTTCGAGCCCTGGTCTGGGAGGATCCCACATGCCGCGGAGCAACTGGGCCCGTGAGCCACAACTACTGAACCTGCGCGTCTGGAGCCCGTGCTCCGCAACAAGAGGCCGCGATAGTGAGAGGCCCGCGCACCGCGATGAAGAGTGGCCCCCGCTTGCCGCAACTGGAGAAAGCCCTCGCACAGAAACGAAGACCCAACACAACCATAAATAAATAAATAAATAAATAAATTTATTTTAAAGAAAAGATGAGCTAGTTAATTTCCATCCCACTACCTTCCTCTGCCTTTTGTGTATATTTAAACAAACTGGTTCAAATTCTGCTAAAAATATATCATTTGAAAATACTGTTAAACGTTTTAGTTTCTAATGAGAATTGTTATGTGTGTAATATTTAGGGGTTTTTTTGCAACAAAACCATATAACAATGGAAACTTTTTACACGTTTAATTTTCAAACTGTTCTCTCATAGCATATGTTTCTTTCAAAACGGGTTACGCACTGTATTTGTTTTTATCACCTTTATTGTACAAGAAGATTATTAAGCTTGTTTTTGTATTTTAAATATCTACTAGGAAAACTACAGGCAGCCACTTAGGGAAAAGGTCAACAAATTTGAAACCCCCCCTTTTTTTTTTTGCAAAGGAAAAAATGCAAAATATCTTCAACCACTGCCAAAGTAATGAAAACAAAGCCATCAAACATTGTTGCCATCAAGTGTAGCAAAAAAATATTTCCATGGTCATTCCCTATCTCATTACAAAATGTTATTTTATTCTAGTAAAGATCTTGTTTTTAAAGAGTAGAAAAGTGGTTGCCCAGGGCTGTGGGTGGAGGAAATAGGGAGGTGTTGGTAAAAGGGTATAAATTTTCAATTATAAGATGAGTAAGGTCTGAGGACCTAATGTATAATATGGTGACTATAGTTGATAACACTGTATTGTATAGTTGAAATTTGCTAAGAGAGTAGAACTTAAATGTTCTCACCAAATAAAAAGGATAACTGTGTGGGGTGATGGAGGTGTTAATTGACTCCATGGGGGAAATCCTTTCACAATGTACGTGTGTACCAAATCAGCCCGTTGTATACTTTAAATATCTGGCAATTTTATTCGTCAATTATACCGCAATAAAGCTGAAAAAAGATCCTGTTTTTTATAAAATGAACCACATTTGCTAATTTCTGACTACAATTTGAGACTAAAACTTGCAATAAATGATGCAGTAAAAATAATATAGTAATATTATAGAGACTCTGTAACTATATTCTGGAATCTCTTTTTTATTCCAAAATAGTCATTCCATCAATGGGTAAATGTACCCAGTTTTACCATAAAATGTTTTTAAATTTATTTATTTTTATTTATTTTTGGCTGCATTGTGTCTTCGTTACTGCACGTGGGCTTTCTCTAGTTGCGGCAAGTAGGGACTACTCTTTGTTGCGGTGCACGGGCTTCTCATTGCAGTGGCTTCTCTTGTTGTGGAGCACGGGCTCTAGGCACGCGGGCTTCAGTTGTTGTGGCATGCAGGCTCACTAGTTGTGGCGCACAGGTTTGGTTGCTCCATGGCACATGGGATCTTCCCAGACCAGGGCTCGAACCCGTGTCCCCTGCATTGGCAGGCGGATTCTTAACCACTGTGCCACCAGGGAAGTCCCTTGTTTTTAATAAAGAAGTAACTTACTGTTGAGTATCAGTCTCCTAAAACATTTTAATGGCTCATAGTTCTTTTTGTATTTCATCACTGAAACAATTTAGCAAATACCATAAGCTGAGATACGATGGAGACACATGTATTAAGGAGCAAACGTCTCACACCGAATTATTTGTTCTCATTCTTGTTTCTTCTCTACTTCAGTGATGTTTTCTGTGCCTCTTCCAGCAATATTTACTGACAAAGGAATATACTTGTGTCAGTTTCCATGTTATTTCCGGTATTTTATTTCAGCCATTTTAACCTCAGTAGGAAGAGCAAGGGGATTGCCGTTATATGCATCTGCTATTACGTAAGCTCAAAAGATGCTTGTAAACATTTATTACTGTATGTAGTATGTCAAGGAGAGATTAAATCTTACTTGACTTTAAGCATCACTGGAAAAATTGTAGATGTTCTTCTTCATGTTCCTCATGTTTCTAAAAATCTTGCTTGCAAAGTGATGACATAAATAAATTGTAATACATCACAACATGCCAAATGAAGAAACCATTGTCCACCCCGCCACAGGGTGGGGTGCCCATTCAGCCCTCAGGACATCTACCTACTACACTACGCGCTCTGCACTACACGTGACTAACACAGCCATAAAGACAAGCATGTCTGTGTCAACCCTTCTATGAAATACCAGAAATGCTTAAAAATGTTTCTTTTCAAATATAAAAACACATATAAATAAATTTTCTAATATGTTCTTCGTACAGCACAATGGATCATCTTGCCCATCATTTTAAAGACTGCGCCCAAAGAAATGAGGCAAAACGGGCAACGCAGAGGTCACTGGAACCACCATTATCCCACTGAAAATTAAGCCTACTGAGATGACAAATGTCATTTATTACATCTTTTAGTGATGAGCACACATTTATAAATATTATGAGAAAAAACTTTAACATTTTTAGTCAGAATCATCCTAATGATCTCTTTTTAAATAGTGGCAAAAGGGGAGAATACTAACTCCTGGTTTTAGTTGGTAAATATCAAAGTGACTGTGGTACGCCAAATAATGTTCCCATCCTAATCCCTGGAAGCTGTATGTTTCCTTATGTGAAAGAGGGACTTTGCAGATTTGATTCAGGATCTAGGGGCAGAGAGGACCTTTGGCTGACAGAGCAGACCTGTTGACCCAAAGAGATGACCTGCCTGAGATGAAGGGATGAGGGCTGAAGCTGAACACTGGGTGACCTGTGCTGCACGGTCCTTCAGGCCATGGATCAGATGGGAAAGTTGACACCCCAGTGGATGCCATCGTGAAGGTCTAACCAAGTAGAAAGACCAGACAGGATGCTAGGTGCTGCAGTGATCACTGGCATAGCAACCAGGTGCATAGAACAAGGTGCTTCCACAGGCCCACCACGGGGCCGTGACTCTGTCACCATGTAAACCAAGCCAAGGTCAGATAACAACTATGGGGCAGAAGAGGGGTTAGGGAATACCCTGATTTGATTGGACTTAAATCTGAAAAAGCTGGAGAGAAGAAATAGGCAAGACTAGATTTGAGTTTTCTTGCCTTCAGGTGGAATGGGGCTCTAAGTATATATTAACTTGGAGTATAAAATTGTTTGTAAATAATTTTAATTATAAAAATGTCAATTTTCATAGCTGAATTCATAGTTATTTTATAGTATGAAAATACCACACTTGTACCGTGTCCCTAATACACCTGGCACACAGTGAATACTCAATAAAGACTTGTTACGGTGAACTCAGGTCGTGGAAGAGGCTCTTTCTTGGCTTCTCTCTGCACTTCCATTGGCCTCCTCTTCAGCTGTGAGCTATATTCCTGACCCTAGAACTTAAATGTATTCAGAAAGAAGGCAGCATGGATATCCTAAACCTCATTATACATCCGAACTTGAAACTGACACAAAGTCAGTATTTTATGACTAAGGGCTCCCAGGAAGCTAGTCTGATTTGGAGGTAGAAATGGATTTAAGAACACAGAGGACTTGCAAGCTTGACCCAGGAGCTCTCTTGGCCATCTGTGATGGATGTTTTCCTGCTGTCGTAGAACAGGTTGAAAGGGCAAGTGAGCTTCTGACAAATGTAAGAAGAACTCTATTTAGCCTGAAATGGCAACAGGCAGACCAACGCCTCCCATGCAGGTCTGTGACACTGAATTCATTACAGATCTAATAAAGCGCTTTAGCTATCAAAAATACAAAAAAAAAAAATTTAAGTAACAGCAAGTAGCACACAAAAATATGTAAGTTAAAAGCCTGAATGTAACCTGGAAAGCACTGCTCCCTCCTTTTCCTGATTCTAATAGGTCTCTCCTATGGAATTTTCAATAAATCCTATTTTTCCCAATCTAATTTTAATAGCAAGGAGTTTTGATAATCTTTCACAGGATTGTGTTATAAAACTGGTGTTGAAAAATACTCTCCATGACGAGCTTTGAGGATCTTTACAGTGTAAGCATTAAAGAGCTTCACACGGAATCGTCAAACAGAATCACCAAGAGAATTACTGGGTCAACTAAATGTATTAAACAATATCATGGGATTACAGTACCTAAAACCCACAATCTTAAGTTTAATATTTAATCATAAGAAGATGAGCATTTAACCCACCATTCCCTTTCATGAATTTTTATAGAAGAAACCGGAAAAAGTATGAGACTATTTTTCACACTTTATATTCACAAAGTATTCACAAGTATTTACAAATTATCCAGGTTACCAATTTTTCACCTCATCACCACCATGATCTCTTCATGATTGCTTGAACAGATCAAATTTTCTCAAGTACTCCCTCCCATGATCCTTGGTGGGTACGACAGAAGGAAATATTCTTTTCCCCTCCCCTGTTCTCTCTATAGTGTTCCTTAAGAAACTCGCTGACTTACAAGGTTCTAATTTTGAAAGACAGGGTCTCACATAATATTCATACAAGTACTCAATTTTTAAGAGAATTCATAAAGGCTAACTATGGTAAACGTTGTGGTTAACCCGCCAACATTTACTCCACCAAACTCCCATTAGTTAGCAATCGCATCACCGGGAAGTTGATTCTTACTTAAGGGAGCCCCCTGGTTCAAAAATGGTCAAATAACCCAAGGCTGGCCTATGAGAAGAGAGAGGTTTGGCTAATGGCTTCTGGGAAAGGCCCCTTATAAGCTGAAGAGCAATGAGGGCTCAGAGTCTCTTCCAGTGAATATGAAAAAAGAAGCACGGAACCTGTCTGCCATCTTGCAACCGTGGTAATAAGCAGCCTCAGGAGCAGCCAGGGTTGTGATGGCCAAACAGCCCGAGACGAATGATATGGGCCTTTGATGACATTATTAAACTGCTGGATGAACTGACCTTCTTGACTTTCTCTCAGGTGAGGAAATAAACTTATATCTAAGTCAATTTGAGCTTGCAAACGACCCAACTTTAATGGATGTCATTTCTTTCTATTTAAACCCAAACCCCTATTTCCAGCTACCTTCACCTACTTCTTCTCCATGTATGTCAACCCTGTAGTACTGTGGCATGTCCAAAACAGAACTCATTTCCTTTCTCAACAATATCAGTCTCTACACTACCCAGGCTTGGGGTCCTACAGTTATTCTTTTGCTTCTCTTTAGGTCGTGTCATGTCTTTGACACGTGTCATGATCTCTCATCCATTGACTTATTCCTTTTTGCAGTCTCACCACCCTACATCAGATCTTCACCACTCCATGGAGACATGATCCCACATAGCGTATCTAGGGATCTCCTCATTCCTCTGCGAAACAGGCCAAAGTGTGTATGGTTTTGATCGAATACAACATAAGGGAGGCACCTCTGGGGATTTGATCCCAACTCAGAAATGGTATTTTGTTCCTTCTGCATGCTCTATCTGCTAAGATTGTGTCTGCTCTTAAAGATGTAGTTCAAATATCAACTTGGCTGTGAAGTTGCTTCACAACTGAGTAAATGTAAATGTCTCATGGATTCTCACACACTGGATTTCTCTCATAGCCCTGGTCTTTTCTACCAGGCACTAGAATCCTTTGGGTATGTGCTTTTCTCTGCCATGAGAATAAGGATTGCTTTGTATTCATCAAATACACTTCCTCCATGTTTTATGACATTAATCTGAAAATTGCTTTTTTCCTGTCCTGTACACATGGATTTTAAACACATACTAGGGTTTTTAAATGCCATTTTTTTAACGTCTTTATTGGAGTATAATTGCTTCACAATATTGCATTAGTTTCTGCTGTATAACAAAGTGATTCAGCTATATGTATATATATATCCCCATATCCCCTCCCTCTTGCATCTCCCTCCCACCCTCCCTATCCCACCCCTCTAGGTGGTCACACAGAACCGAGCTGATCTCCCTGTCCAAAGCAGCTGCTTCCCACTAGCTATCTATTTTACATGTGGTAGTGTATATATGTCCATGGCACTCTCTCCCTTCGTCCCAGCTTACCCTTCCCCCTCCCCGTGTCCTCAAGTCCATTCTCTACATCTCTGTCTTTATTCCTGTCCTTGTCCCTTGTCCCTTGTTTCTGATGAAAAAGGTTCATCAGAACCTTTTTTTTTTTAGATTCCATATATATGTGTTGGCATACGGTATTTGTTTTTCTCTTTCTGACTTACTGTACTCTGTATGACAGACTCTAGGTCCATCCACCTCACTACAAACAGTTCAATTTCTTTTTATGCCATTTTTACTGGTATAAACTAGGACTTGCATTAGCACACCTTAACGCCTCTTTCAGATTGCAAGGATTGATGTTAGAGTGGTAAATAAAACGAGTAAAATCCCAGCCCTGGCATATACACTATTAGAGATGTCTCTCAACTAACAATCAGGGAGTAGTTATTATTCCAGGCCTATTCCTTGGAACCCAGCTAATTTCTTTTTTTTTTTTTGCTGCTTCTCACACCATGATAGAAATGAAAATTAAGTATTGAATAAAATGCCTAGATTACATTCTTGAATAGAACAAATTTAATTTTCATGCTACTTTCCTTTCTGAATCTAGCACTGCAGAGGCTCCGGGTTTTAATGACTACAGGGGATAAAAGCATCCTCTCCCCTTCTCCACCAGTCATGCCTACCCATAAAATAAAAACTTTTGATTTCTCAAAAATATTGAAGAAATCATCCCTTCCTTCTACTCTTCTCACTCACTCACTCCTCCCCACTACCTCTTTGGGACAGACTGAATGTTAGAATTTGCCACTAACAAATGGCCTGGCCCCTCAATCCTTCCTTGGCCTTGTCTTATGAAGCTGGCTGTCCACAGGCCATATGCCATCTTCTCCCCCCATGTGGTTCTCCCACAAACACAGAGGACAAAGAGCTCTTCTCTTGGCTACTCAATTGCCAAGCTCAATTCAAGTAGGAAGAAGCAGGAAGTGTGCCAGCAGAAATGACGGTGATATTTTTTGATCCCTGCCTCTTGTAAAGATTCCCAATGGACCCAGCACTCTGATTATTCCTCCCCATACACACACAGATAATTCTCACGTGTAAAAAAAACAGATGAAAGGCTAGAGAATATACTTGTACCTACTGCCTCTTTAAGTCAAGATTATAAAGGGTAACTTTAAAGAATATTTATGAAATTTTAAAACGTAGAACTTTCTTATGTCTTAATATGGCATCTAGGACTTCCCTGGTGGCGCATTGGTTACGAATCCGCCTGCCAATGCAGGGGACACGGGTTCGAGCTCTGGTCCAGGAAGATCCCACGTGCTGTGGAGCAACTAAGCCCATGCACCACAGCTACTGAGCCTGCGCTCCAGAGCCCGCGAGCCACAACTACTGAGCCCACGAGCCACAGCTACTGAAGCCGGTGTGCCTAGAGCCCGTGCTCTGCAACGAGAGAAGCCACCGTAATGAGAAGCACGTACACCGCAACAAGAGTAGCCCCTGCTCACCGTAACTAGAGAAAGCCTGTGCGCAGCAATGAAGACCCAATGCAGCCAAAAATTAATTAATTAATTAATTTTAAAAATATATGGCACCTAGACGGCAATTTCTGACTTGGCCTCTCCCTGCTTCCCACAGAGCATACATGGAGACATTGAAAGTGATGAAAAGCCTTAACACTGAGATCTACCACTGGCAATGCTAGACTCCGGGGGGTGGGAGGGTACAGAATTTCAATCAACTACCATGAAACTCAACTGTGAATCATAATTTAAGGACCAAAGCTTGTCTGTAGCTTGAAGTGAGGCAGAGCGACCAAATCCGGGGCCTCAGCCGAGAGACCCAAAGTCTGCGTCTCAGAACACGGCAGAACAGAACCCAGCTTGCTGTCTCTGCCTCTGGAAGCAGCCAGTGCACTCTAACCCCAGTACCTCTGTTTCCAGGACATTCTGAGAGTCCCCCAAAACTACAGGGCAAGTGGTGAAGGGGAAGCAGCACATGTGTCAAGGGAACTCACAACACACTGGGAAGTGCAGCTCTGATTCCTAATATATCATGGGGGAGGGTACGGACAGAACGTGGCCTGGAGATGGCTTCCCAAGCTCTCCCTCAGTTCACCTCACGGGGTAAACAGACAACACATCAGGACATTGAGAGGTTGCTAGGCACTGGAAATTGGGCTGGGTGCTGTGTACGTGAAAGACCCCCAAGCTGAACATCTGAGGTGCTCAATCCACCACCACCAAAATGTACATGATCTCCAGTCATCAACTGGGTTCTCATCTTACTGCATCTCTGGGTAGCCTTTGACAAAGCAGGTCCCTTCCGCCTTGAAATACGCTCTTGACTTGATTTCCAGAACACCAGTGTGTGGGTTCTTCTCCTGCCTCTGCATCTCTGATCTCCAATGCTGGAGGACCCCAGGAATTGGTCCTTCTGAGATATTCTTTGCTCTAATTAGTCAGAATCCAGGTGATGTCCTCTTGATTCTCAGCTTAAATTCCATCTATATACTGATGACCCTACACTTACATCTCCAGCCTGGACTTCTGCCTTGAACTCCAGATTTGCACAGCCAGCTGCCCACTCGACACTGTCATTTAGTTTATCTAATACACTGTTCAGACCTCACCACGTTTAAAAACCAAACTCTGATCTCCCTGCCCCACCAACCCCAACTGGGCTCCACCTACCACCTTATCCATTTTAGAAAGTGGTGGTTCCATGTTCAGCTCCTCAAGACAACACTTGAGACTTGGACTCTTCCCTTTCTCTTATGCTACATCCAATCCATCACCAAATTCTGTCACTTCATCTTCGAGATACATATGCACACTGTATAATCTGCCAACTCCTCGTCACCTCCCCTGCTCCCGCCCTGTTGAAGAGAACATCTTTTGCCTGGACAATTTCAATAGATTCCGAACTCACCTCCCTGCTTTTACCTTTACTCTTCTGCAACCTATTGTTTATGTGGTGGTCTGCAGTCATTTTAAAACATAAGTCAGTTCATTTCACTCCTCAGCTTAACCCTCCAATGTCTCTGTCCTGCTCAGCAGACCCGCGTCCCCCTCCCCACACCTCCTTGCTCATATCACTCTCACTTGATCCGTCCCAACCACATGGTCGCTTCCTGAGCACACCAAATATTCTCCTGCCTCAAGACTCTTGAACTTGCTATTCTCTATATCCGGAATGCATTCCCCTCACAGATCTGTAAGGTTTGCTCCCTCAATCCTTCAGGCTTTGGCTCAAATATCAGAGAGGCTGTCTCTACAACCCATATAAAAAGGCATCACGGAACTTTCATTTCCAACACTCATGGGGCCTCCTTGCCCTGCTCATTTGTTCTTCAACGCCTTTATCTCCACATGCATGTTACATCTTATTGCATTTGTCATTGTCTCCCCCAACTAGAAATCTAAGCCCAGTCAGAGACAAGACTTTGTATTTCTTCATTGCACTATCTACAGTGCCTAAAACTGTGCCTGGCGCATACCGTTTGAATAAAGAATGTCGAATGACTGAATCTTTCCTTGTTCCTAAATGAAGTTACAAATTCTCATGGGCATACACAAAGGTGCTATAACACCAGTGTCTTAGAAGAAAATCTCTGAAAGCTGTCCTAACAACTTGTACTAACAAAATTATTAACACTTAACAAGATAATATGAGAGATGAGGAAAAAAGTCGTAAGAATGTACAGAGAAGAAAAAAAACAGTATACAAGGTTAAGATGAAAAGACAAAGGATTTAGATGAAAAGGAGTACTGATCAGTAAAGATGTTGGATGAGAAAACTAAAACTGTGAGGTAAGAATTAAAGCTTGTACTAGAGGCAGGAACAAGCAGAATTAACACGACAGAAATTGAAGCAGTGGTTTATTAATTTATTCAGCTACTGCATACTGAGGGCTACTATATGTCAGGCAGAGAACAAGGCAATGGAAATTCCTTTTGGTGAACATGCATTGAGATGAACAAGCCTGTGTGGTGCTAGTGGGAGTCTAAGTTGGTAGCATCTTTCTGGAAACCACTGTGGCAATGTGTATCATGACAGCCCTAAGATGCATAACCTCTGAGCCAATAATCTCATGTCTATGAAAATAATATAAAGAAATAGATATGATCATGGAGAGTCCATCACAGACTTTATACTAGAAATATATGCATACATACAGCATATATAACCATGTTATATATATCACAGGGAGCTCAGCTCGGTGCTCTGTGGTGACCTAGATGGGGGAGGGAGGGAAGGGGGGAGGGAGGTCCAAGAGGGAGGGTATACAGGTATACATATAGCTGACTCACTTCATTGTACAGCAGAAACTAACACAACATTGTAAAGCAATTTTACTCCAATAAAAAATAAAAATAATGGGGAAAAAATAAAAGTAATTGTTACATCACTTTAAAAAAAATAAAATCTATTTGTTTAAAAAAAGTGTTAAATATTAGAAACAATTGAGATGCACGCAGTAGAGGAACTATCAGATAAGTATTAACAGCACCAAACAATGGAGCATTGTGCAACCATTAATAAAAATAAATAGAAATGGTTTTAAGAACATGGAAAAATTCACAGGCCAATGTTAACTAGGAACACAGGATAAATAACTATGTACGGATTGAGTTTAAACACAGAGCTCTTGTCTTTGAAGTTTGGAATTGAGAATTATATCCCTTACGCTTTAGGTACTTGATAAATTTTCATCAAAAAACACACATTACTCTAGTAATCAGAAATAAAGAATACTAAACAAAAATAAAAACTGGAACTAAATTTTTTATTTTCTCCCACATTACAGCTTCTTATATATTTCTAACCTATCCCAGTACAGTTCTCATATCCTAGAATTAACCACTCCAGTTTCCTTGTTATAAAGGATTCAAGCAAGTTTATATTTTTGCTCAAAACATGCTAAAGTCTTGCGTTCTTGCACTCTCACTCCAGATTTCTAAAACATTATAGATTTTTTTATCCTATAGATTTTCTAAACTTATCACTGAGGAAGCAAAAGAATATGTAAAGATTCTATGTAAATCATCCAACAATTCACCATTCACTTCACCTCTCACCATAAAAACATATTGCATTCGAAAACAACTTTCCATCAAAAATAAAGTTTCCTGTTAAAATTTTTCAGGAAAAACAATATCACGATTGCAGTCATAGTTTCATAGGTATATACACATGTCAAAACCTGTCATTGTACAGTTTAAATATGTGCATTTTATTGTATGTCAATTTATACCTCAGTAAAGATGCTAAATAAAACATAGTATCGAGAAAAGCCACACACTGAAACATAATTAAAAGGCTTGGAAGAGAGACAAACAGAGACACACACAGAAGAAAAAGAACCACTCTTTAAATGCATCAGCAAGTTTATTTACAAATGCAGTTGAACAGAAAGGCTCACTAGTTTCTGGAGAAAACTTCTGGCATACAAACCATGATGATTTTCCATGAATGAAAAGAAGCAATTTCTACTGGGAATTGCTTAGTGACAATTCTGGTGAAGAAAATAGAGCTCCCCTCATCAAGCAAATAAAATGTCATATAAGCTAAAAAAAAATTTAATAATATTACATAAATGAAAAGAAGGATATAGAAAGCAAATTTGGGGGTGGATTTTAGTGAAATTTTCCGTATGGTTCTGCATTAATTTAGAATACATTATAATAAACAGAGCAAATGCAATTACATATTTATATTAACTATTTCAAATGTTTCCAAAACTTAAAAAAAAAAAACAATAAAATAACCCTTCTCAAAACACCACTAGAAAGTCAAACTAGATCATTATCAGCATCAAAAAAATATTTTGAAGTTCTTATTTTTCCCTTGTGCTTTTATAATGCTGAATTCAAAAAGGAAATACTGCACTTTTCCCCACACGTAATTACCTTCTTATAAATAAACAACAAAAATACAGGTTCTACCAAGACTATAATGCTCTGATGTAATCTAAAGAGGCCAGAAAAAGTATTATTCTTTTTAAAAAAGAGAGCAAAAGGACATACAACATATATTTATAGCTCTATATCAGCAGCAAACACCTCTTCTTCTATCTGCAACAGTGCTTTCGTGTGGAGGCTTACATCACATGGCGGTTGGCCGTCCAGCTGATCAGGCAAGGAGAGAAGAAAGAAAAGTGCTTAGATTCAGAAACACTTGAATATCGCCACCTGGGATACATAGCAGGAATCGCTCAGAGAATGACCCCATGAGGTAGAAAGACTTATCCTGTTACTCACTTAGGATAAAGCTGGGCAAACCACACCTCTGGGTTCTACAAGTCTTTCTTTGCAAAAATGGAGTAAAAATTAACTGCTGATATAGAAACAAGTTACACTCAACTCTCTATTATTTGTACTGGAGGAGAGAAAAGGCATGGGCAATTTTTCCATGATGATTCCAAAAATCAATTATATTTGGCTTTGGAATTTTGACTAAAGAGAGAAAAGCTCACACACATACACACACTGCCCCCCCATTCCATGCCCAGCCTTGACACTCTCCAACCTCAATGCTGGCATCCAGGAAAGGCCTGGACCAACAGGGTGAGAAGGCTCAAATCACGGTGACAGATAAGAGAGAGTTGACTGGGCTGAAGCCATTTCCAAAGCACTCTTCACATAAAGGCCATATAAATACCTCAGAGCTCAAAAGCATATGGTTTGGCTGATACCACTTGTAACAAACACCCTTTCACAATAAGGAAGAAACACATGTTACCAGCATCAAGGCTCACAATATAAAAAGGAGGAATGGTTGTCTTTATGTAGCTATAAACGATATGCAATCTACTTACGCTATCCTATGTTTATAACACACTTACAGGCAAAAACATGCTTAGACACAGAATAGCACGTGAAGTTTTTGAAAAACTCAATTTTTCCAAAAATGACACTGAAACACTATGTCGTCAGAATTAATGCTCTCCTTTTAAATTATTGTATAATTTGATAGCATATGATTATAGAGTAACAAAGCATACACTGACTATTTTTTATTACCTTTTTAAACCACAGTTTTTAAAGTTGATCATATTCTAAATCACATAATCAGACCCCATTGGTAAATACTAGAAATCAGCTAAAAATGATGAGAGTTTCTTAGTCAAGAAACTGATGAGAGTCTATACAGAAGATTCATTTTAACTGTCGGTCTTGGTTGATTTGTATGCTTGAGTCATCAGAAGTTTCTCCGGACTCTGAGCAGACTGCACGGCACACCGTCCTGACTCCCAGCTCGCATCCCTCTCTGGTTCCTTGGTCCTACACCCACCCTCGTGTGGCTGGAATCCTGAGCACTGACCCACTGGCTGGCTCACCGGACCCTCTCTGAAGGGGATACTCTGAGATTCCTAAAGCCTGGAGCTCTGGGGCAGGGAGCTTGAAGGGGAGCTGGTGGTAGGTTCAGGGAAATGCATGGGAACCCGTGGTCTCCGTAAAAGACAAGAAATTTTCTCCCTGATTTGCTCTCTTACATTTGAATCTGAGATAGCAGTCGTTGCAATACAGTTGGTTGTTTCGGATTCTGACTTCGGCTCCTGAGGAAGAGCCTCCGAGGTCACGATCACAGGCCACACACTGGGAGACAAACAAAAAAAGCAAAAACAGGAAACGTCCACGCTTAGCTCAAGAACGCTTGGGGCACTCCCAGAAAAAAAAAAAAAATTGAGCAAAATGCAGCTTCTAAGCTCTTAGATACATTTCAGCAAAGGAAAAAAAAAAAAAAAAGGCCAAAAGATAATTAGACTAAAAGGAAGCCTGCCAGATGAGACATTAAAGAATTCATAAAGCCAATTTTAAGAGCCAAGATATCACTCTAAATATACCAAAAGAATAGAGATGATTCGTTGATTGGTTTAAAGAAATTGCGTCTTCCTTTCTCCCAGCGGAATGGAGAGGATAAAGCACCACAGGAAGGAACGGGTGAAGGGCACCAAGACTGCGTTTCTGGCTCTCTGCCCTGGGGTGGGTCACCCCAGGCATTCACCCCAGCACCAATTCGGTGAGTGTTCACTCATGGTGCTTTCCCTTCAAGGCTGGGTATTTTGGTCCCATGTGCTCAAACACTAATAATTTTAACTCATTCTGCTATGCCTAGGAACAACCCAAGCCAGAGATAGACAAGCTTAAACAAGCTGAGCTCTGCAGGACTCCAGGATCAACCACCGGAATTTCTCTCTCTGGCCCAACGCAAGTTCAAGAATCAAACAGATGTGTCTCTGAAGACAGATACTGCAAAATAAGGTAGTCATAGAGCCCTACTTCTTTCTTATGTGCAAGAACCCCTTAGGTGCAAGCAGACTGTGCAACTGTAAAAATACATTATTTTTCCTTTCATACTCTCCCTATTCAAAGTTAGGCTTTGGACACTGTTATAATTCATGTCCCCATGCTGTTAATAACCGTGGCAGCATGTCAGAGAAAGCATTTACGCACTGTAAATTTTACTTATAGAATCTTAGATTGGAGATAGGAAGTGCATAGTGCTTCCGGCTTTAATTTTTGAAGCCAGGTTCAAGGTTTGAGAACCTAGTAGCAGTAGCAGGCCATTTGTGATTCAAAGTGCAGCACAGACCGACAGAGGCAGCACCTAGCTTGTTAGTGGCAGGTCCACACCCAGCGCTGCAAGAAGCCATGCTCTCTCCAAGCAAAGCAATGCGGGCCTGCAGGCTGTTTGGCTCAGTCTCACCTTAAAACAATGCAAATGATAACAAAGACCCAGGGACTCGATGATCATGGCGGCTCCTTTGCCCAGAATGTTATGACAATAGGAGCACACACGCTTCCCACTGACCGACCTAGACGTAGAACAAGAATGGAAGGGTGGCTTTCATCCGAGTAGCTCAAAGCTCTTATCTAAAAATCACACTCTGGTATTAACGTGAATCATAGTTTACGAAACTATTTTATATACCTGTGGCAGGAAAACTTTCACCAGCCAACCAAAGTATGCCTTGATTATACTGTACCTTGATGGATCTCCACGATGGCGCCGGAACCCTTGACATCTAGTCACATACATGAACGATTTCCGTGTAATCAATCCATTCTGCCCTTCGCGATGCTATCGCCCTCAGACCACATCTGTACTCAGCAACAGTCCCCCCTCCTCTAATGCAGCCGACATCATCTTGCCAGATAAACCCACCAAGGCACAGCTCTAATCATGTCTTCTGCTCATCGAACACTGAAAGAGCAGCCCCAGCTTCCGAGAGGTGTTGCAAGTCTATTCAACCTACCGCCTCAACCTTATTTTCTCAACCTCTTTCTCATTCACCCAATATTCTAGGTAAACAGAAGTATCAGTGCTTTCCTGACTGTGCCTCTGGCTTACAGGACTGCCTCTGTGGAGAATGACATGAAAACTGCCCGACAGCTACCATTTAGATAGGTAAGGCAAGTTTCTACTTTGCTTTGTTTACAAGGCTTATCTCTTCTCCCAGGCTGAAAGGTGAAGGCTACTTCTTATCTTTGCATCCCACTGGACTGGCACAGCACTTCAGTGACATTGGAAAGGGCATAGCTGTTGAGTGTCTCACGTTAGAGCACCACGTGCTCTAGATAGAGACCTTTTCAGGGCAGAGAAGTCCACAGCCCCGTCTCCTTTCTCCGAGGGCAGGGTTCTCAGTAAGGAAACAGGTACTCTCCCCTCTGGCTTCCCCCCACTCTGCAGTCCCCTATCTTCCCTCCAAATTTACCAAAAATCCTCATCTCTTCTTCTCTTAATTTAAGCTCCCTGATACATATTTTATAAATCCTGGCACAAGCAACATTTTAGCTAGATAAAAATATCTTCTCTGAACAAAATCCTTTAGTTGATAGCTTAAAAAAAAAATCCCAATATTAATCATTGTGTTTCTACTTTTCAGTATTTCAATAGCGATGAAAAGTAGCATAGGCCAGTAGAACTCCCTTCAGGTCTCAACAGAAACACTGCTGTATGTGGCTTCGTGAAGCATCAGTGATCTGTGGAGAAGCTACACAGATATAACACCCCAACACGTGTTGATAATCTGAGCTTTAACCCATACCACAAGGCAAGTGTCAAGACCCACCATTACAACTCTCACACAGTTCCCGCAGCATATGACCTGCAGAATTCAGTTGATGTAGTCTGAGCAAGATGTTGGAAAACCAGATAAGAGACAAGCAATGGTTTTGGAAATCAAAAACCCAAAATGCCATATCTAAATTAAGAATTTTTTTAAGCCAGCTTGTTCAAAGTTCCACAGACGATGGGTCTGGGTTATAATGCTTTCCTTTTATACTCAGTTCCTATAAAATGATTTTATATTACAGTCTCATCAAAACAGTCAAACATTTTACAATACTGCTTTTACTCATCAATTTGTCATGCATTCTTGAGCTACTGTATATTTTTATGATCCCACAGTGACAACTGTTCAGGTCCGTCTGCATCTAAGACACTGACCACAGGCCCAAGTAAACGAGGCAGTGGCAATGAAGTAAACATTTTAAAGGCCTCCAATGGCTTCATAAGGCATCCATAAATGCTCTTGGGTTGGCATGGAAAGATAGCAAGGAACTGATTTGGGAAAGGAACACTGAATCTGACACACTCAAAAAGGCTTGTTTTTCTTTTTTCACTGGAAAGCTTGGACAAGATTTTGGGAAATTTTTAATGAAAAACTACCCCTTGAGACGAAGGGAAGAAGAGGGAAAACCCAAAGGGCCTCACCTGTTGCGTGGCTGGCAGCTTGGCTGCGGAACCGCAGGGGAAGAGCTGCGCGGTATGGGGGACGGGGCGGTGGTCTTCCCGGAACCCGCCGAGGGAAGGGGTACGCTGGAGGAGGGGTTCCGCATGTAGGCACGGTTCGATGTGGACAGCAGCTGAGGTGGGGGGCGACTGCAGTCTTGGACAGAGGAAGTGGCATAGACTCCTGAAGGCTGGTTGAGCCAAGGGGACTGTCGCCAAGAACTGGCTCTTGGGGAATCCAGGTTATCTAGAGATTCACCTCTGAAACACGGAAAGAGTTCATCCAAGTTATATAACATATTCACCTAGAAATCCACTTAACACCATTACAGTCATTAACATAACCATGTATTTTATAAGCAGGTATGAATCTAACAAGGCCAGTTACATATAAAATTACCTTTAACAGCTAAAGTTCCTTTTCATCAACGGCATCATGATGTTTCATATTCAATTAACCTTCATTTATTTTTTTTTAATTTTTAAAATTTTTATTGGAGTAGAGTTGCTTTACAATGTTGTGTTAGTTTCTACTGTACAGCAATGTGAATCAGCTATATGTATGCATATATCCCCTCTTTTCTGGATTTCCTTCCCATTTAGGTCACTACAGAGCATTAAGTAGAGTTCCCCATGCTCTACAGTAGGTTCTCATTAGTTATCTATTTTATATACAGTATCAATAGTGTTTATATGTCAATCCCAATCTCCCAGTTCATTCCACCCCCCCTTCCCCTTTGGTATCCATACGTTTGTTCTCTATGTCTGTGTCCCTATTTCTGCTTTGTAAATAAGATCGTTATGTACTTGACATTAATTCTGATCTACAAAGATTGACTCCAAATTATAAGGGTTTTTTCCTACCTGGTCAATTTTGTTGTTATTACTTTTAAAAATTCCTCTCTTATCCCAAGTTTGAAATATGTATTTTTTTCAAATTATAAAAGTATTATATCATCATGATGAGAAAGACCCAAGCAAGACAGCAGGGTATATACACTTTTACCTAAAATTTACCTGCCCTAATCCCCAGAGGTAACCACTGTTAACTGTGTATCCTTCTAGACTTCTTCCTCACACATGCAAGTACATATTTACATACATATACAAATTTACATATGTACATATAACCATGTCTATATACATATGTAAGGTGTTCACATGTTTACCATGCCTAAACAAATGGGATTATTCTACAACTCATATTCTTCATAACTTGCTTTATTCCATGTACTATACATTTCTTAGAACCATCTTCATGTCAGTTCAGGTGACAGAAGGTACTTTGGTGGCCCCCAGCGCATCATCTTCCTGGTATCCACAACCTTGTGTGGTCCCCTCCCACTGATTCTGGGCTTAGCCATGTGACGTGTTGGTCAATGGGACATTAGCAAACATGAGACAAATGGAGGTTTGATAAGCACTTGCACATTAGGGCTTATACCTCTTGCAAGGTTTCCTCTTTAAATCCAGGTGCCAGGTTATAAGGCAACCCAGGCAGCTATGTGCGGAGGTCTATTTGGAGAACAGCAGCTCCCAACCAATAGCTCCAGCTGAGCTCTCAGTGGAGTATCAGAGATCAGCAAGTTATAGCCCACTGCCAGGATACGTAAAATGCACGAGCTAAGGGTATTTTATCTTTTCAAACAGTCATTAAAAAAAACAACAACAAAAAATACATGACGCAGACTTGGGTGGCTTACCAAGCCTAAATTATTTACAATCTGGTCCTGCATGCAAAAAAATTTGCCAAGCCCAGCTCTAAATGACTACAGCTGCCAAGTGCCCCAACAAATACCATGTAAAGACCTGCCCAGCCAACTCTCAGAATTTTGAGAGTAGTGAATTGTTATTTTAACCCACTCACTGTTGAGGTGGTATATTATAGAGCGATGTCTCTTTCATTCTTTACTAGTTGTATAGTATTCTACTTATCAGGGTGCCACTATTTATTTAATGAGCACTAAGTACACTCTTATTTGTAGATATTCTGATTATTTCTCTTTTTTGCTACTGCCAATACTATTTAAGGGTACATCCTTTGAGATATCTTTGTATACTTATCCAAATATATCCAGAAGATAAAGTGCCAGAAACTAAAGTGCTCACGGGGTATACGCAAAAACTTTTGCTTAATAAACACTGAAAAAACTGCTCACCCAGTTGGGAACAAGAATTCCTGTTTCCTTATACAATTGTCAATACTAGATTTAATCAATACTAGATTCAATCAATACCAGATTTAAGTTAATTTAATCAATACTAGATTTAATCAACCTTTTAACTCTACGAATCCCACGAGCGAGGCATACCACTGTTGTTTTAGGAGAAGTGTTGATCTGTCATATGCTTACTGACTTTGTTTCTTTTTCTATGAACTATCTGTTCATATCACTTGTCTATGTTTCTATAAAGTTGTCAGGGTTTATTTACTGATTTTCAAGAGTTACTTTTACATTGAGGTAATTAGCCCTTTGTCTGTAATGTGTTGTCAGCAATTTTCCTCAGTTTGTCAGCTGTGGAAATACTAAATAAAAGTAGCTTCAGTATTCACTTACCCAAGATACATCTGTTTAGTTCATCCTCTCATCTCCAATTAATTTATATCTCTGTATTTTCCTTAAAGTTACAAAAATTAGGTGTCCACACTTTGTGAACACTACTTCCATGATTCCACTCTAACCATTATCTCATTATAAACAGAGGTTTAATTTTTTTTTTTTTGGTTCAGCATCCAAGGAAGCACTAAGAGCCACATCAATTATTTAAGTACCTGAATCACACATCAGAGCTCCACATGCAGCCTGGCAACCTATTAGCCGCGTGGTTTTGTCCGAGTGCATTCCTTGCTCTAGTCACAGCTTCTTCGTATGGAAAAGCAGAATTACTATCCCTGCCTCAAGACATTCTTTCCAGATTAAGTGAGATGATGTAGACAAAGCACCTGGCACGTGTCTGGCACTAATCAGTGCTCCGTGACAGGTGCCCAATGACATCTGCTCTCCTCTTTCCCCCACTAAATCTTACATAAGAAAAGAAATGATGACATCTCTTCTGTCCAAAGCAGCCAGCACGTCTAGAAATTAAATATCTGCACCTCAGTACCGAAGGAGAAATAATTCCGAAGATGTCTCGCACCTTCTCATAATCCCAGGCAGACAAATAGGCTCTTTATTGACACTGGAACTGCGCTGTCGGATCCAGCTGTTGTCATCATAAAGGGATGTTCTCTTCCTCATTTCTTGAAGGATTTGTTGTCTCTCCAACTCCGCTCCTGATGGGACTTGTTCCTTCTTGGGGCTTTTCTGCGATGAGCTACTGCTCCCAGGTCGGTCTAAATATCTATTGCTTCCTAAATTAAAAACATCAAAAGCTCTGGGATTAGCACATTCAAGAAAGGGATAGTGGATAAATCTCCAAATACAGTGGAGCAAAAAAAAAAAAAAAAAAAAAAAAAAAGGTGACATTGGGCACATATGCTCACATTATCAATTCTCAATGAGACTGCTGCCTCGGAACATAAAGGAACAGTCTCCTGTCGCTAGAAATTCCAATTCCACACCCAGAGGCATACCAGAGGGCTGCCTAAAAAGGAAACAACCAGCCTTGATTTCAGCAGTACTACATTACAAACTGCTCATCTAGAAAGTTTCTCTTCCACTACATCCTTCCTTCCTAAATTAAAATCAGTCAAGCACCTGCTCACTGAATGCTTGCTGTGACAACTCCGCAAGGGAACGGGCACTCTGTTCTTTCAAAAAACGTACACCCCCCCTGGGGAGACAGCGAAGACACAAACGCATGCATCTCCAGCTAACATGGCTCGAGTCTTCATGGTATAAGTCACAGAATAAGTCATGACCAAACTATAGGAATGAGAGCATATTCAATGACCGAAATGGCTTTTGTGAAATTGAAAAATAGCCAAGTAATCCAAATGATAACCAAGGAATGTTACCAGACTTGTATCTCCTGTAAAGAAACTGACAGAACTATAATTTGGATGTTGAATTGATGAATGACAATTAAGTCAGGTTTTATCCTGAAGGCTTTGTCTCCTTGGATTTGCTGATTAATTCCTGATATGGGTAAAACATCCATAACTTTGATGTATCCTCCCCATCTTAATTTGGATTAGAAAATTTCATCTAAGGATTTATTTCATTTGCTCTCCAGATTCACTGCTATTGTCTTTCTTTCAAAATTCATTCTGCCTTAGTTCATCTTCCAGTAAGCAATGAACAAGGCCACCAAAGGTTTCTTATACACGCCTATGTTTACACTGATGTATGCACACAGCTTATCAATTTGGTCAGATTTGGAATAAAATGTTCTCTATTTTAAAGATGCCTTACTGGCATAGCCAAGTTTTTCAATAAAATATTTAATAACGTCTACCGTGTGCTATACAAGAGCTTACAGTTAGTAAAGGGGAGAAAACATACATAGAAAAATAGCCAGATTAATAACATTAGTCACAAATATTAACAAAACTATTTCTGAGTGTCACACTTGTTATTACTAACAGGTCCCGTGTTTACGTTCAAGAGAGAATATGATCACTTCAGGTTAAAAAGGTTTCATGGCAGATTCAAGTACCTAAACTTTAATTTTAATGGTGGCTTAGGGGCAAATTCAGGGGAGAAGAAACTGGAAATCCAAACAGGCGAGAGCAGAGGAACCAGATCAGAAAGCATCTGATACGTTAGAAGATGAGAGAGAGAACGATTTAGTTATAGTTAAGGGCCCCTAATGGGGAAAACAGCAAAATAGGCTGAAAAGTTAAACTAGGACCAGACGATGGAAGGTCCTCTGCGTTAAGGGAAAAGGGGTGATTACAGACTATTAGAAACTGTAAATTCTACAAGCTTTAACCAGAGCTGCCATCAGACCACTGGCGCCTGTGGATGTTGTTTTGTTCACAGAGGGCTGTAAATTTTTTTTTAACATCTTTATTGGAGTATAATTGCTTTACAATGGTGCATTAGAGGGTTTTTTAAATTCCTTGTCAAACACTTAAAAGACAACATAAAAATCCAGACTTTTTTTTTTTTTAACTTCTATTTTACAACAGAAAGAGTTGGCAATCACAGGTTTCTACCTTCCCATGTGGCAGTGACAAGCTGGAACCAGGGAGTGGCTGTCCACTGAAACAGGCGTGTCCCCCAAGTTCACCTCAATCTTCATCTGGATCTTCATTCATTTACGTAACTGACCAGCACCCTACTTACTCAAAGCCTGGTAGGCAAACCCTGCTTAAAATGGGATTTTCAATAGTTTTCTTTCCTTAGTGACATAACCTCAGTTAACATGTGTTCCTAGAAATACACTTTATACTAAAAATATCAGGCTCCAAATTGTTTTTGCCAAGTTAGTAAAATCATCATTTTGAATTTTTTGAATCTTGTCATTTAAATGTCCAATTTCAGGTTTACGTGCAATTTCAGGTTTATATAACAATTTCCCTGGTACTCTGCAGAAAACTTTTCTGTCCCAATTCTTTGGAGGCAAGATGAAATCCACTATACAAAATCATATCAGCATCACTTTGCAAAATTTCCACAGATTTCCTTAGCTATTTATAATCATTTTAATCTTGCAGTACTCCCTCCATCATAAAATAAAGCCAAAATAAGCACAAGGTAATTTTGTTCTTATACACAAATGGGAAGGGGTGCTAAAAATTTGTAGTATTTTAAATATGGAATCTTAATCAACCTGAAGTATCTTGACCTTCAAAATACTGATCATAGGGTGTGATAGCATAACTAAGCAACTGCGCTGAAGAATTCTGAAAAAAATTCACATTTACCATTTTTATTTGCGGGGTAATCATCCAGTTCAGTAGTGGATCTGGATTTATTCCTAAAACACAGAACAGATTACATACATCTCATTAAGAACATCCTTTTCATATTTATGAAGTAAGAGCCCCCAAAAGATTACTTTTTAAAGCAGCTGATTTATTTCCCACGTCTGTTGAGAGCCATATTTATTTTCATACCAAGGCATTTTTCATGTTGCACAAACTAGCAGAAAACAAGACATCTCTAAAGAGAAAAGAGCTTGATGCTAGAAACAGAAGCATGTGAAAATCCTCTCCAGTTTGATGTCAGTTAAAGCCTATGATTTTTGGACCAGCTTGAATACTTTGACTCTCTTCTCTTCCAGACATCAATCTTACCAGGCTGGACAAAGCATCTGTCATCAGATCACCTAACATCAGACTGTCAGCACTTCCTTCATGCTGCCCGAGGGTCAAGAAGTCATCTTTGGGGGCATTAGGGTCCTACTCTGAAACAGCAACTCACCAAATGTTATCCTAGCATTCCAAAGAGGTACTGGAGGCACACCGGCATAGGCAACTTCTGAAAAGGCCTGACTTTGTAATGATAACCCTTGGGTCCATATACCAATACATGCGCATCTCTTTCTCACTCTCCTAGGCACAATAATTTCAAATACTAGTAATAATAATGAATAATAATATATTATATAATAATAATATACATTGTCATACATAGGTATATGCAGACGTTTATAATATATCAATACAACATATAATTATGTGTAACACACAACATATCACAACTGTTAGCAACATCCATGAATGGTTTCATTTGTATTAACATAGAAGAAAATACTTTTAATGCATGATGTCTACCTACACTCCTTAATGCCCCTCGGGCATGCTTTATCACAACTACCTACGAGTGTTTCATATTTTCCAGGATTCCTTAAGTTTCCTTTCCCTGAAATCTAATTATTTTCTCAAGGTAATGAGCTACATACATAAAGCTTATTTATATACATATATAAATAAATCATAGCTTTAAAAAAGAGAGATACACATTTTAATGATCTAAAGTTACCCAGAAACATTCACTATAAATAAGGTTATCCATCACTAGAATTTTTTGTCTAGCTTAATGTCAGCCCATTAGTACCTTTATGTATGTTGTTTTTCTTTTCCCTATCTACTCTGAGCCCTATTTAGTCATCCTGATTGCCTATAGATATGAGTCTTTCCTTATTTCTAAGGCAAACTTCCTAAAGGAGAAATTTTAGCTGTGAAAACACAAATTAATGGTCATACACTGGATATATATATAGACAGACTTTTCAGAAGTCCTTAGTGATTTCAAGAGTGCAAAGCATTTTTTAAATTCCTTTAAAATATTAAATTTAATGTTTTAGGAAATACATTACTTTTCAGGTATCTGAAATCCTATCTTCATTCCCTGAAACTGACTAGTAGTTCTAATCAAACTAAGAGAAAGGCTACAATTCTCATTTCAGATGTCCGCATGGAACTTCTGGCAAGCTTATGCCATTGCTTATAACTTCTTTAAAACAAAGCTTCAGGTAGATCGCAAAAATGAACACAAGTCTTATTCTGTGTCCATTCCCCTTGCACTGCGGCTCCTCCCACAAAGAGATAGGGTTTTTCTCCTCTCTGTGAACTTGGGCTGGCCTTGTGACTTTAGATAATAGAATGTGGCAGAAGCAATGGTGTACCAGGTCAGCCCTTAGACTGCAAGGTGCCTCGCACACCTTCTCTCTTCAATTCTCTCTCTTTTCTCTGTCCAGCCACCACGTGCAGAAGACTGCACTGGCTTGCTGGATGTTGAAAGACACATGGCTTAGTGGCTCTCATTGTCCCAGCTGACAGCCAGTCAACTCCCAAAAGCAGGATTGCTTAGTAAACTGGTGGTAGATGCACTAGGGACCCAATCAATTAAAAGAACCACCAATTGAGTTTAGTCTAAAGTGCTGACCCACGAAATCATAAGCCAAGTCACTAAGTTTAGGGGTAGTTGGTTGCACAGCAAAAGCCAGTTGATACAAAGATCAACCAGCAGGATATATTTGTATCCCACAAAAGAGGAGGCGCTAAAGCAGTCCTACAAAACATCTAGGCAAGACCTCAAATATTCTTCTGAAGCCAATTACTCCAACCAAATTACAATTAAAGTTTACACACCTGTCACTAGGAAGCAAACCTGAAGATTCTTCTTCTCTCTTTGGTATGTCATAGGAATCAACAGGCCTAAAAGATGGAAAAAGAGTTTATGCTCAAAGTATTAGACTTTAATGCCTTCCCAGAGTTTAAGAAATGGATATCAAAGTAATGTTATTCCAGCCTCTTTATGAGAATGGTCTCTGAGTTGAAAACTAAACATACAGAAGTATTTCAATCCATCCCTACAGAAAACAGACCTACTACCTCCAACAGACATTTGCAATTCACTCATTCCACAAGCATACACTGAGTGCCTGCTATGTTCTGGTACTATTCCAGGGCTGGGCTACCGAAGTAAACAAAACAAACTTACTGGCCTCATAATACATTTTAGTGGGATGGGGCAGGTTAACAGACAAGCAAATAAATGCATAATGTAAAGCAGGCAAGTGCACACTAGAGAGAAAGGGTTGGGGGAAGAGATGTGTTTCAGATGAGGTATTCTGGAAAGTCTGAGAAGGTGACATTGGAGCAGAGACTTAAAGAAAATGAGTAAGCCACACAAACACATGAGGGAAGTCTTCTCCAGGTACAGGGACTAGAAAATGCAAAAGTCCCGGGGCAGAGTAAGTCAGACATTTTCATGGAAGGAAAAGGAGGCCAGTGTGACTGTAAGCGACCAAGTGAGGGGAAGAGTGGTTGGAAGCCGGGTGGCCGAGAAGGCCGGCTGAGACGCACTTCATTCAAGCCATCGGGGCCACGGCGAGGACCCTGGATGATGTTCTCTAACGTGACAGGGAGCCATATGGGAACTCTGAGGAGGGAAGGAAGGGGACAGGATCACTGACAATGAAAAGGTTGTGTCGCCCTGCGTAGAGAGGATGGTTGGTGGGGCGCGGGAGGACCAGTTAGCTGTATCCATTCCCCGCTTCAGAGGCACCTAAGTCACATCAATTGGAAAAGCACACGCGCCCTTTGGCCGTGGGGACAGACCTTCTGTACTGGTATATTTTGATGGAAGTGTCCCTCTCTCTGTCCGCCTGGCGCTCCTGCTCGTCTGCCTCTGCCTCTGCCTGGCGCCGCGTCTGCTCCTGCAGCTTCTTCCTCAGGTCCTCGTTCACACCTTTCTCTTGCTGCTGCCCCCTCGTTTCCTCCTCTGCCGGGGTTCCTTCCCTGTCAGGTGCCTTGGACTCTTCGCCCCGGGTGGCCACAGCAGGCTCCCGTGTGGTCAGAGAAATGCTGTTTGAGTTTAGGACCATCAGCTCCTACGTGACCAGGGAGAAAAGAAACCCGTCTAAATCTGTGCATTTCTGTAATAGGCACAGATATGTCTATATTCATTTTTAAATGATACGTATTGTAGTCGGCCCGGAATTCCACTTGAAATAAGGTTAAAAGTTTTTTCACTAACAAAAATCACACATGGGTGGTGGAGCTGCAACACAGAACAGGAAGATGCACTTAGAGCCTACCGATAGGATTATTCAGTGATACGGTAGAGAAACTAGGAGAAAGGCTGAAACGTCAAAGTGAAATTCTGACACACCAGAGCCTGCTATTTTCAGAGAACTACATAGGTGAATGGGTGACAAAAGCTAGGTGAAACGGGGTAGCTTCCATTTTACAGCGAATTTCACCAACAAGGTAGAGAAGGAGGAAGAGGGCATGGGCCAACACTACCTCATTCAAGTACTTGGAATTCTCTCTCTCAGCCTCCTGCTTAGCCCTCTGCCACTCTTCCCTTAGTTTCTCCTGTTCACGTTGATATTTTTCCTACAAGATGAGATGGCATATTAATTAGTTAATAGGTTAATGATGTTAATCTCTCATTTGCATTTTGCCAGTTCTACCCTCTACCTCCATCTTTAAAGACAGAGATATTGGTTTAACCGATCAGATTGGCACCCCTAAAGTAGATAATAGCTTATACTGAGCTAAAAGGCAGACTTGGGAAAGGGCGGACATTCGGAATTGAACCCATATCCACTCTTTACTGTGGCTGTAATTCATCGAAGCCCCTAGCTAACTGGAAGGGGCACTGAATTACTCTGCAATGGACCAAGCACACAGTTTATGCAGGTGGAGGTCCTGACAAATCTCTACACCTCTCATGCATAAGAAAATCCATAAAACGATGGTGCCACATACTCTAAAAATATACAAAGGGTCTAATAAATAATTTTAAAAGGGGGACTCTGGAAATTTTCAAAATGGAAAAGTATTTCATAAAAAATGTGCTAGAGGGGCTTCCCTGGTGGCGCAGTGGTTAAGAATCCGCCTGCCAATGCAGGGGACACGGGTTCGAGCCCTGGTCCGGGCAGATCCCACATGCCGCGGAGCAACTAAGCCCGTGTGCCACAACTACTGAGCCTGCACTCTAGAGCCCGCGAGCCACAACTACTGAGCCTGCGCTCTAGAGCCAGCGAGCCACAACTACTGAGCCCACGTGCCACAACTACTGAAGCCCATGCACCTAGAGCCCGTGTTTTGCAACAAGAGAAGCCACTACAATAAGAAGCCCGCGCACTGCGACGAAGAGTAGCCCCCGCTCGCCGCAACTAGAGAAAGCCCGCACGCAGCAACAGAGACCCGACGCAGCCAAAAATAAATAAATAAATAAATTTATTTTAAAAAAATGTGCTACATATCAAAAGATTTGTTAATTAGGAGGTTATTGGCTTTTAATTTTTTTTAAGTTGCTTCTTAATGTAGGTTGACACAGAGCAGGAAAAGCTGTTGAAGCAAACTTTGCTCCTGCTGACCCGCACTACTCTGCTTTACCTGCAGCAGGCGGTCCTGCTCCTTCTGCCACCTCTCCTGCCGCTTCCGCTCCCCTTCCTGGTCCCACGCCCAGCGACTCGGGGCACTGATGGTTGGGACCGGAAGCTGCCGAGTCACAAGAGAACAGGTGCCAACAGAGAAGAATATGTTACCTCATTAAGTCACCTACTGAAGTACTTTTGCATACATAAATTATTCACATCACCCCTGGCCTATGCTGTACTAAAGGAGAGTGGGCTTTATATATCAAAATAGGTCTCTTACACAAATGAACTTATCTACGAAACAGAAACAGAGACTCACAAACATGGAGAACAGACTCGTGGTTGCCAAGGGGGGGTAAGGGGGCAAGGGACAGGGGAGGGTTGTATTGGGAGTTGGGGATTAGCAGATGCAAACTATTTTATATAGAATGGATAAACAACAAGGTCCCATTGTATAGCACAGGGAACTATTGATATATTCAATATCCTGTTATAAACCATAATGGAAAAAATATGAAAAAGAATATATATATATATATATATAACTGAATCACTTTGTTGTACACCAGAAACTAACACAACATCGTAAATCAACTATACTTCAATAAAAAAAAAAAAATAGGTCTCTTTATCTTGGAAAGATACTCCTGGATAAACTCTCATGCAGCTTAAAGTAACGGTAAGTGATGCTGTGTGCTAATTCGTCCCACCCAGGCCTCCTTGTTTATTCCAAAACCAAATGAATACTACTTACATCAGGCACCACAGAATCGGAACTTCCTATATTACAGCACGTGGTCAAGGAAAGAAAAAGAAAACTATAAATCTTCATTTCTATGAAATAATTCCTTTCAGGAAGTTGTATCACTGTCTCTATGCGAGTATACTAAGTGACATCAGTTTTTTCAAACAACAGTACATTTCTCTCTTTAGCTCCACCTGTTTGTTACTCATCTTCCAAATTCAAAGTCAGTAAAAAGAAGAGAAACAGTGGATGCCAAAGTTTCATCTTATCTCTAGGTGCTAGAGCTGAGATACTGGTGTACTTATTTCTCAGGGTTCAGGGTTCTTTTATTAATAGAGTGGATAGTATTCTCATAACTTGGCCTAATAGAAGAAAAATTGAATTTCAAATATTACAACATCTAACAAACCCAATTTTTTTACTTGCTGCTATTCAATTACATTGCGACAGGTGTAAGTCACATTTTTCAGGTCTTATTGCTAAGGAGCTACTTTTCTGAAATAAGCCAACAACAAACATATTCAAGAAACATTTCCCTTTCCACTCCTATTCTTTGAAACACAAAATATTCAGACTTCATGTGTAAACTTATGGGCAAAATGTTATTCTTTTTATTCTTAGGGGGCCTACATAATTGTGTGTGCCTGTATGTAGTACAATGATTATAAACATGTAAGCAAATTTCATAAAATACACTACCATACTGTATTTTTAAATTTTCCTGAAACCTCAGCTGTCAAATAAATTATTCACTTACACAATCATATTTTTAAGAAAACTGCTTTGAGATTTAAGAAAATATTCTTCCCTAAAATAGTCTGTTGAAGAAAAGTGCGTGAAAATGGAGATAGAAAAGGAATTGCTTTATTTTAGTCAATCTGAGCTAGGAGCATCACACAGTTTCAATTAAATTACCATAGAAAAACAAGAGTTGAACAAAAAATATCAAAAACACAAAGGACACTGAAACAAATGGACCCTTGTACATGCAGAGCTGGTAAGCTACTTCTATTTATGGTCAAAAAGAGATCTTAATTCACCAAAAGAGACTACGAATAGATTAACACAAAATACACAAATCCAGTAAGTACCATGTTATAAGGCAAGTTTGGAAATATTTTTGATAATCTTAAAAGTAAGAAATAATAACATTTTAGACACCAACAGCACACTCCCTACTGACTGTGCCATTGCATCTCAAATGTTGGATATTACTTTTAAGCTCTTGACTGCAAAGCAGAGTTCAAACTGCATTCATGAGACAGAGCATTAGACAAACGTGAAAGGGGAGGAAATGCCACACGCACAGCACATTGTAACGCAGCACTGCCCGACTACACCAACACAGAGAATCTCAAAATGTACTTGTTTCCAGATGTGACCAAATTTACAGAGCGGTCCTATTAACACTCCAAAGCCATCATCCCAATAGCAATCAACAACTCTGTTCTTTATTCAGAGCATTTTCCAAAACCCAAAATTTGACTCTAAGAAGTTGGCCAATCGTATGTTGGTGTAATCTAATATTATGCAATTTGTAGGAAGCAGTAAGGCATAAATGAAATTCCTCATTTCTTACTGTCACCCAGTGGCAAGTAGTGTGTGTTTAAACAGCATCTCAATTTTTTTAATTAAAAAAAACCCCAAAAACTTCAGAGGTATACAAAGGACACACAAAGACCCATTACCACAGAGGTAGACCCATGAACTGTAAGAAAAGCCTGATGACCCTGGGGAAAGAATGGAAATGGGTTATGTTGCTTGGTCATAATGACGGCCAAATAGAAGAGGCTCAGTGCCCAGCACCACAGACTATCAGGAAAAGAGTGGAGAGTGGGAACAATTCCATGAAAGTACATGAATTGTTAGCTTGGCAGTTTACCTTGTTCAAAAAATTGTGATCGCCTTTTTAAGTTTTTCAAAGAAATAGGTTCAGAGGCTAGTTGAAAAATACAAACAAACAAAAAAAACAAAACATCAATACCATGTCATTCATTTTAATCTCTCACCACTGGAAAACTAAATGATACTTGATACATCTTTCCATTCTGTAGCAATATTATTTTTAAAATGATAAAATTGATAGCCATAGAAGATAGGGATTATTTCAATGCACAAAGACACGCATAGTTTTAGTAGTCTATACTACATTCAAATTAGTAAAAGGAACTAATATTTTAATTAATAAATTTTAGTAGGTAGCATCACAGTTTCATAGAAGCTGAAGTACCATCTTCCGTGCTAGATCACACCCCTCTAGGGAAATGGAAATTAAAGTGTTTTTGCTTAGGTTAATCAATTCAAAATCTTTTCTACTACAGGAAGAACTGTTTACAACTAAGCTCTTTCATAGTACTAGTGAGTAAAAAAGGAACTAAAAAATAATGGGGAGGAGGACAAGAAAATAAATATCCAGAGAACAATTCTAAAAAAAACCCAAATGCTAAAATTAAAATATTCTTCTAACTAGACTATTTTGCCCTAGTTTCCAAGATCTTATAGCCCCTAACTTTACATAAAGCAAATAGAGTTCAATCAGATAAAAAAGAAAAAGGAAATATTCTGACTTCTACAGATCTGTCACAAGATTATGGCAAATGATTATTATACTTCAGTTTATTCATAAAATGTAAATGTAATTATTATTTGACACTAGTTGATATTTACTTATCTAAACAAAACCCTCAAATGACAGGGCCTGTGTATCACCCCACAGTCACTAACAAGTGCTCTGCTGAGCCACTGACAGAACGGGATCCGCACATCTTAGATTAAAATATCATGAAGAAAAAAGCAGTCATGTTCACTTTTAAAAACTCCTTTGACAAAGAATGCAATATCAAACAGTTAAAATATAGTCACTTATAATTATCAGAAATTAAATACATAAATAATCAATAAAGGAAGGGAAATTTATAAACTTGGTTTGATTTTGACATAAGGTATTATGAACTGACAAATGCAGATTCAAAACCACCAAACCACTGAGAAAACCTAGACCTGTGCCTGGCAGTCTAGTTTCATGCTAAGAGAAGCTTCGTCTTCTCTGGGTTTCTTCCCCTGCCTATGCGGACCAGACCTTTCTTATTTATTTTGTATGCCTAAGCCATAGCACACAGCATGTGGAAGCTCAATTATTTGTAGATAGACAGCAGAAGGAAGGGAGTGATGACTCCATCATACAAAATTTCCCTAGATGCTATGTCTGCTTTTTCATTACAGATGGGTACTTCTGCTAACAACTGTTATTGCCACTGGCATTTCCTTATTACTAGCTGCTTCCAGGCTTGTCCCTTTCACAACATAAAGGGGAGAAAGGAAACCTCGTATTTAACTAAGATTCCCTTTGCCAGCACACCATAGCGAGAAGGCTGATGGCCTCGGGCAAACCAGTCTTTCTTATTTGGATTAGACGCGCAGGCACTCAAAGCTCCTGGACAGACTGCCAAAGCTTTGTTTGCAGTTCCTGGACTATTCAACACTGGAAATGAATGCCCTTCCACCTGGCTGCAACTGGTTCTGTGTGCTAACCTCTGAGTTTCAACTTGCAGTGGATCAGTTTTGCTTTCACTCACAGATACTAATTTTTATAGTAGCAGAACTTGAGTGCAATGACTTCTCCTATATTATAAATGTAAGCTATAACGGTAATGTTTACCTTTTGATTCAAAAGTATTGCTTTCATCACGAATTCCATTAATTTCCTTTGATTCAGTATTCTAGAAAGGATAAAAAATGCCAGTTAACAACATTCTCTCCAATTGGACTTCAGGCTTAAAGAATGCATTTCTCATTAGTGAAAATATCTTCTAATGAGATGAGTTTTTCACAGTATTAATATATTCTTTACAGCCTTTTACGCATAATAGAAACATAATTTTTTCATTGTTCTTCAAAATTGTGGAAGAATTAATGACCAACTGTAAGCATGAATAGCTTTAAGTTCAATCAGTCATTAATTTTCCAAGAAACATGATGGGCCAAATAATCATTGGTCCATTCGGTTTATATTTATGAGTAAGCAACACAGTCATATAGGATTCTCTAACAATTAAACTTTTCTTATACAAGGTAGCAGGATCTCCTTATTACATGAAAGGGAGCATCTTGGAATAACAGCAATTATATCTAGGGAGTCAATATAAACACATTTATTTGCAAATTTAAATTTAACTATTACTTTGATAATTAGAAATTTTCTACATTATAATTATTTTAAATCAATTAATGTAACTGTGTATCTCTTAACCACATATGTAAGTCTACCCATCAAATTCACCCACACAAGAACTAAAACTGCTTCATGAGGTTTTAAAACTGCACACAATTACTATATTTATTTTACCAGTAAAGACTAAGGAAAGCATAGAAAAGTTATAGTGTATAATTTTACATAATTAACTACTTCACATTCACAAAGATCTGAGAAAGGGGTATAATGATGAAAGATTGGTAAGAAACACCTGCAGGGACTTCCCTGGTGGTCCAGTGGTTAAGAATCCACCTTCTAGTGCAGAGGATGTGGGTTCGATCCCTGGTCGGGGTACTAAGATCCCACATGCCACGGGGCAACTGAGCCCGCCCACCACAACTACAGAGCCTACGCGTCGCAACGAAGAGCCCACCCGCTGCAACTAAGACCCGACGCAGCCATAAATAAATAAATAAATAAATAAATGTATGTATGTATGTATGTATGTATGTATGTTTTAAAAAAAAAAACCTTGCAAAACATCACTACAGGATCTTTTGATTTTTTTCATTACATAACTCACTATTACTCTAAATTATTAATGAGTAATGCCTTATGATTTTCAAAAATATATTTTATTCTCATTACTATAAATTACCTTATTCAATTATCTATGTTTTTAAAACAGCATCAAAATTGTTCAAAGAAAGTAGATTCTTCCCCCCCACAAACACACTTCCTATAGTTGCTTTGCTCTACCCAAATACTCCCACTTCTCAAAATACTTACAGAATTCTGAAGGCTTTCTGAGAAATCAGCTGTTATTGATAGATTTGAAGATTTGTCTGAGCTGTAAATTCCAGAAGTTGCATCAATCCACTTTGTTTCAGGTGAACCTATAATTTTGGTAGCCATACTGGTGAGATTGAGGGTTTTATGCCGTGTAAATGGCAGGGAAGGCTGGTCTTTGCCCCAGTCTGATTGGCACACGAAGATCAAGAAATGAGTACACGTAAATGTTGAAGTTGAAAGAACAAAGTTACTGAATGTACATATACAAAATACACACACAGAAGACAAACAAGTCAGATAGTGTGTGAAAGAAGTGAAGAGTTTAGGCCTTTTACCAACAGATCAACTTCCAAAAACAGAGGGTTAGAGCATGTTAATAGTGAAAAGACTGGCAAATTTGCTGAATCTTTCTGTAAACCAGGACTGGGTATTATATTTTGATATCATAAGTTGGTAGGTCTGGGAAGGCTTAACGCCCTTCCCCATCTAACCTTAACAATTAAGCAACACAATAATGAAATGTACATCGCAAGTTCTTCGAGAATGAACAACTGGGATATTGACCTACTGTGCTCTCTTATATCAGCTACAGTCATGATGCTATAGAGGAAGTGAAAACCATGGTGTAATTCTTAATATTCAACATCATCATATGACTCCCAAATGCAGATATAATTACAAGAGCCTTCAGCTGATATGTGCATTCAAAGCCAGTCTAGCATATAAATCAGTCAATAAATAATGCAGAATTCAGTAAATTTGCTAGCAAAAAGCTTTCAGACAGAACATCCAAAGAAGCATCATTCAAGACTTGTCTCGACATAACCACAAAACATTTTTAAGCCAAAAAATAAAAAAGTGAAACGAAGAGAGAAGACAATGTTATTGAAGCAAGCTGTTATAACCACTTGCCAAAGACCAGTTCCCAATTTAGAAAGCCAAACACAGTGGTATAACCAACTCACCAGACTTTCCATAGCGCCTGATATCCATTACTAGGTTTCCAGTTTCCTGAGCATTAGCCATGGTTTCTTCCCACTCTTTTGTGTCCTTATGTGAAAACTTAGTGTTGTTGATAGCAATAATTTCATCATCTACCTGTAGCTGTGAAAATTCTGCTGGGCTACCTAAATAAAGCAAAATAAATTAAACTACCAATACAAAATAAAAATATGTTCTACTAGTCACTGCTTATTTAAATGAAGAGAAAAAATGACTTCTTAATCTCACCTAATCATTTCTCATATTTTTTCGGGTGCAGAGGAGTCACAAAATTTCTTAAAGTTATCAAATATTTGAGTAGCTACAACATCACAAAGCAACCAAAGGCATTTTTTAATCCTATAGAATGTATCTTCCTTAACGTTTAAAGAGAAATGATAAACCCATCTGTTCAATAAAATTTCTTTATTAAACTCCTAAGAAGAAAATTTTAAATTATTTTTAAATTAAAAATGTGAAATATATATTCCGCTTTAGCTGAGCTTCCAAAGCCAAATGCACTCTAGAATGGAGAAAAAAACAGGGCCCCTTAAAATGGCTTAAAATTACTACTTACCATTATCTAATTAAAGCAGCCTTGAAATTTCAAAGAAATAACCAGAGTTCACATGCATTTTTATATAGCTAAAATATGTAAATGAGGAACTCCTCATAAATACAATAGCTTTCATTTTAATTTTAGGTCTTGTAATATTTTGCTAAGAGCTTCTGGGCTTGATTTGGTGGAGGAGGGGCAGTGCTTTTGTAAAAGTCCCAAAGCATCCTCAGGAGTCCTTGGGCAATAGATACATTAGGACGCTCAGAAAATATTGATCATATAGCACCTATGTATCCATCACAAACACAAATGATCAGGGAAAGTTCTTTCTGGATCTTCAATTTAGCACTGTTTGTTAGTATTTCCAAATATTAAGCCTAAAATTTTGATAAATGAAGTCTGTAAAAGTCACAAAATTACGACTCTTCAAAACTAAAATTAACGAGGCAAGATCAAGCAATATGTAATTTGTAACTCCAACTATCAGTCTCTGGGAAGAGGATGCGCCTCTTCGCTTTACTGCTGCATTTTCCACATGTGTTTTCTCCTCCTCTATCAGATAAACTAATTTCTGTGGGGGCTTTTTGAACAGCACAGGACAACAAAGGAGAAGAAACTTCAGTAGAGCTCAATCTATGGTTTACCTGCTTCGACTGATGCTACGAAGATCCTGGAAAAATCCCATTTTACTGTAAATCCAAAGTCAAGGCTGCTCCCAGGCGTCTGGTTTATGCTGATTCTCATATCACTGAACTGATCCTGAAAACAAACATGAAACGCTGGGATCAAGTGTCCCTGGCACCCACACGGAGGAAAGTCTATCCGTGAAAGAAGGGAGGCTGCACGCAAGGTACACTTGAGTTATTTCATGATAAACCGGAAGCTTCATTCTTCTCCCCTTGGGTCTGGTAAAACCTTCATTTACACAAATATCTCTGAGCTTATTATTTTGCTGCTAAAATCAGGGAAATCTTCATATCCATAGATATTTTTCTTCACGTGCATACTATAAATCAGTTGATTTATATTGATAAAGCTTAGGCTTTTGCCCACCATACAGTTGGGTCTAAGTTACAGACCATTTGTTATTACCCAGGAATGAAGCTGAGTGAGAAGATGTGGTGTGTGTGTGTGTGTGTGTGTGTGTGTGTGTGTGTATACTGCCATCTGTGACAATATGGATGAACCTTGAGCACATTATGCTAAGTGAGGTAAGTCAGACAGAGGAAGACAAGTACGTATGATAGCACTTATACGTGTAGTCTAAAAGCCAAACTCATAAAACAGGGAGTAAAGTGGTGGTTACCAGGGGATGGGGGTGAGGGGACAGGACAGATGTTGTTTAAGGGTACAAACTTGCAGTGAAGAGTAAATGAGCCCTAGAGATCTAATACACAGTACTGTGAATATAAACAATATCTTAGTATAATGAAATTCGCTAAGACACTAGAACTTCCAACCACTAAAAAGAAAGGATAATTATGTAATGTGAGAGATGTTAATTATCACTACAACAGCAATCACATGACAATATATATGAGTGTATCAAATTAACGTGCTGTACCTTTAAAATTTACACATTATATCGCAAATACATTGCAATAAAATGGCATCTTTGAAAATGCAAAAAAGATTTAAATCATTTATTTTTAAAATGCCACAATACTTAAACTACCTCCAACATTCAATATATTTAGCCAAATAATTTTGAGGGGTTCATAGACACAAAATTCAGCTACCAGAATCACTCATCTAGGACTGGTACCACCCCCGAATGGGTATCTGAAAGTTTGGCAAGGCATTTTTGCTTGTCCTATTGCTGCATGAAGATCAAGAGGTAAAGGCAGAGCTGTTACATATGCTGCAAAATGCAGAACTGGGTCATGCCCGAGGAACCACCAGTAGGATGCCAAGAGGGTCCCACTGAGACACCACGAGCTCCAGGTCACAACCTCCTTGAAGTAACAACAGCCCGCAGGCCCCAGAACTTGGACAACAGGCAGACCTCTATTTTCACCTCCATCCCTACAGTCCACAGCCACAAATTCTCAGTTTCACGGACTTTCTTAGGCCATTTTCCAAAACAAATATTTTAAGTTTTACAGTATACTAGGTCTGTGAAAAATTTAATTAACTTCCATAATTTACATGTTTTGTTTTGGGTAAACAGCAGACATGAATTTTAGCATGTGTTTCCCAGACTAGTGTTTCCAGTTCTTTGATTCATAATTATCAAGAACTTAGACTTAACTGTTTAAAAAGAAAAATTCTTCCTAAAGCCGCTTTATTTTCCTCTATTTTAACTGAGCATTTAAATCCAGACCTAGGACCAACAGGGCAATTCATAAGTTTTTCTACCTTTAGAACAAGTTTGAAATCCAAATGACTATATTCTAAGAAACACTGTGATATTATATAGGAATTAGAAGGAAGACAAGGAAGGCATTGAATAAAGGATCAAGAACTTACTGTATTGTATGGATATGAGCAATAAGTGTTGTAACAATACACACTTACTCATTTGTTCAACATACATTTATTGTGTATCCATTCTGCATAAAACACTTGGGAAATAAAGATGAATTAGGCATGGTCCTTGCTCTCAAGAAATACTGACTCTTCAAAGTGGGTATGGAATTTTTTAAGAAAAAAATTGTAGCTAATGATATAGAAACGTTTTCATCAGACATCATGTAAAGCAGTTGAAATATGGGAACCCAGATGTAGACAGTGAGAACAGTCATTAATGATCAGCCTGATGGATACCAATCTCCAGAGTATATCAAAACTCTGCTATGAATAGAAAAAATTACTGGTTAGTTCTACTCCTTAACCAAAACCACCATGCACTTAAATTAGAGATGACTCAATGAAAATAAACAGTCATCTTTACCACTTTTACCCCACTCTACTCCCCCTGCCAAATTCTGACCTAAAGCCAATTAGAGTGCAGAATCTATTGCTATATAAGGGCACAGAGACAAATGATGGGTTAGAAATTCCAAGACACTAATTGAGGTTTTTTTATCTTGAAGAATAAGAGACAGGATGGAGTTTTAATAAATAGTTTCAAACTACAATAAAGAATACTTTGTGGGAGAGGGCAAGTGAACATTACCCTTTTCCACCAAACACAGGATAAAAGAGAATGAGCTTCAGCTCTAGATGGCAGAGTGTCACAACTGTATTAGACCAGAACAACTGTCCTCCAAAGGACTGCTCTTACCTTGGAGATAAATCTCTACTTGAACATAATAAAAAGGCAGATAACCACCTCTCTGAAATAGTTAATAGAGAAGGTCAGCCTTACTATGGCTACAGCCTGGCAGCCTGTTACGTGGGTCCTGGGAGTGCACACAGGCAAAGGAGAGAGAACCATGTGAGCAATTACAGGACTATTTCTGTCAATAGCCAGGTGGCCTCAGGCATGTCATTGAGTCTGCCAGAGAATTTTCTCTCACAGTGACATTAATTTTAAAGCTTTCTGTTTTCAAAATCCTATGTTCCAATGCAGACCATCTCCCTCCCACACCACAGAAAGGATTAAAGTAGGTGGCAGCAGTTCAGGGAAAGGGCCCCAGAGGCCCCTCTTGCATGGCCTCCCCCCCATGACAGTCTCTCTGGCATCTCTGTGGAATCCTGTGTTCTTGAATTAAATTATCCTTGAGACTTTCTGCAGGTGAATATATCTATAATTATAGTCAAGCATAAACTATTCAACAATGATTAGGATTTCTACTTCCTTATTTTTCCTGCAAGATATATGCCATGTGAGTATTCTACAAAGGGTCCACACTTCAGAAGATGACACTGTGGGAATTTCCTTTTGAACTGGATGGAATCAGGAATATAAATTATTGGGAGAAATCTAGATTCTTGATGACTGATAAAGAACTATCCCAAGTGGTTACAGTTGCCTATTCTGGGAAAGATAAAATACAGTTACCAACATATCAGCATCTAAAATAAAAATAACTTCCCTCAATTTAGGTACAATTTAAACAGAAATATACACTTAAATCTGAGATTTTTAAACAATGACACGGTGATCTGGCATAGCAATGATAAGATTTATTTTTATGAGATCTGATGAATTAAGATTCTCGTATCAACACAGATGGGAATCAATGAACAACAGGGTCAATCAGATGGCTATTCTCCTCAAACTTTTTCAATTAGATAAACATGTTCCCTTAAAGAAAGCCTACCTAAGTTGATAAAACCAAATAACACTGAAAGTAGATTCAGGCTGTAAAATCATAAATAACAGAGGAAATATATAACCTTTGATTTTTGTTACATGGCTCTTTAGTTTCTTTTTTCAGGGTCTTAGTGGAATGAGAACATAGTGAGTAGCCCTCAACTCATGGTGCAGCTCTGGCACTGGAGCTACTCTCCTTCACCAAAGATGCGTCTATACCTACTTTTTTCCCCTCTCCGTTATCCGTTCCAAAGAAGCAGGTGGTGTTTCCAGCTCTACCACTTGACTCAACCCATTCCGCAGCTTAGCTCTTACCTACCAAATCCATTTTCGGCCCTCATCCCATCAGGCACTACGAACTATTCTTGCTTACGGGAAACGGTCTTCCAAGTCACCCATTATTCCACTTTCTCCTGCCTTTTTTCCTCTATCCCTCTGGCCACCTCTCAGTTTCATTAGTGTGTTCCTCTTTATTCTATTTTCTTTTTGTTGCTCTTCTTCTCCCCTAGTCAGTCTCCCACCTTCCTGACCACATGTTTTCCTGAGTAAACCTCATGCATTGTCGTCAACTACTATCTAAGCCCAACATGCTCAGAATTAAATTCATTATCTTCCTCCCCAAACCTGCTCTTCCACCTCTTGTTTTTCACATATTGGTTAATCACATCACTGTCTAACCAGATACCCAAGCTAGAAACATCAGGTTCTTTCTGGGCCTCTTCCTCCTTCCTTCCCCTAAGTGCTCCCCACACCACCTCTACACAATGGTCTCCCAAGCTCCACCACACACATGCACTTAACAAAGTGTTAGCAAGTCCACAAGCCATAAATCCATCTGGAACCATCCCATCCTTCCATTCTCCTTCAGGCTCTCATCTTAACTCAGGTCATGGTTTCCCCTCTAAATTGCTGTGGATTACCTCCTAATTGGCTCTCTTGCCTCCAGCCCTTCTTTCCCCCCATCTTGCTCACATCTGCCAGAACTTTAGTTACAGAAAATACCAATTATTATATCATACCCTGTTTTAAAATTGCTGGTAGCTCCTTATTGCCTGCTGGGTAGAGTCTGAAGTCTGCACCTCAGAATTAAATTCAGTTCGGGTAAGTTTTGATAAATATCTACCTTTCCTCAAAATAATTTTAAGAATGATTTTCTCTTTATCAACCAGAAGATATTTCAGTCCATATTGGCTCTAAAATTCTAGAGACATGGCAAAGTTAAATTAAGTCAACATTTGGTGTTTTAAGGCAGTTCTCAAATTTAAGCATGCCACATTTCAAAAAAAATTGGGGTCAGAGAAGTTGCAAATGTGGCCTAAGCATTTAACTAGCCTGAGGTTTGTTACATAACTTTCAACTCTCAAGTATTTCACTGGTGAAAGTGAAGATAATACCACCTACTTTGCTAGGCTATTGAGAGGATTAAATGAAACATTTAAAAGATGCCAAGCCACATGGTTGATGCCCAGTAATTACCTTCTTTTTCCCATGGAAACAATGTTATACATGGTAATATAGGCTGGTTAGGCAGTTTCCAGACCAACTAAAGAAAATCCTATTTAACTCTCACGCATGTCGCTCTAAAGCTAATAGAACTCGGTCAGCATTCAGTGTATAATTACAGATCCAGGCACCTTACTAACAGTGAGCACAACAGGCTTGCTTCCTACCCTTAGACAGAGTAGGGGTCTAGTGAAGGTGACAAGCAGGTAAAATGCACAGGAGGAAGATGTGATAAGGTAAACCCTGGATACTCTTAAAAGAGGTACTCTCGTAGGCTTGGGCATTAGGAAGTGTAGAAAGTTTCCTTCCTTCCACATGTAGCATCCTATTTCTGAGTTCTAATTTAAAAATTTGGGGCAAAGGTCCTGAAATGTGGATTTGGATGAGATTTGGGTGCAGAGGGCTTGGACAAGACAAAACCAAACCAAACCCTGTATGCAACACCAATTTGGGGGAAAAGTCACATCTGCGAGGCAGTTGGAGTGGGATGGAGGACTCTGGGAGTCCCACCGCCTCCCCTTGCTCGGGTGCCCCAAGAATTGCCCTGGCAGCCCAGACTAGCAGGGGAGGCTGGAAAAGAAGCAGTACCATAAGAGAAGTCTGCGAGAAAAGGGAAGAGAGAGAAACAGAACTCCAGACCAGCAATGGAGGTGAGAAAGAAATTCCTGGGCAGATTTTAAATGAGGTCATTTAAGTTCTTCCCTCATTAAGTCTTTGCTTCTTTCCGCCATGAACTCCCTTCTTACCACAATTCTGCGAGAGGCTCCTAGCCCATCTCTGCCCCCAGATTTCGCCTCCTTAAAATAATTCTATATAGCACCACGGTGCTCACATTCCTAAAACACCCCTTAATCTTAAAAGAACCTATAAAGACCTAAATTACCTGCTGGATCAAGTTCATACTTCAGTCTAGTAATCAAGTCCTTGAATGTAATTCAAGTCAGTAAATACCTAAGTGCCAACTATGGGTAAAGGCTATGGAGGGTATAAACAATACCAGTGAAGGAGAAACGAACATACGGAAAAGGAAGCATTCAGTGAAGGAAACTTGCAAGGGTAAGAAGTTCAGTTCCAACAAGGGGGAGGCGATCTCTTGATCCACGAAGGAACCGACCCTCCTGTGCTTTGAAGAACCAGGAGGGCTTCAAAATACAGAGATGGGTGAAATGAACATTTTTAAATAGGGCAACAATAAGAATAAAGATATACATGATGTGTTCATGAAAGTATAGGGTACGTTCCAGAAAAATCAAGCAGTCTCATGTGGCTAGATATCACCTACTTCCGCTCTCTTTCTCACAACACAGGGCAGTGTAGGCAATCCTGAGACAAACTAACTGAGTTCAAATCCTGACTCCACCACTCGGTATGCTGCGTGGCCTTGGGCAAGTAACATGACCACTTCATGCCTCAATTTTCATGGCTACAAAACAGCAATAAGAGGGTCACTGTGAGGATTAAATAAAATAATGCCTTGTGAAACCTGGTCGGCATAGCAGCTACTCAGTAAACATTAGCTGTTTCGGCACTACAAAGGGAGTTTGGGAACAGTCATGAGAGACCTCGGTGTTCCCCTGAGCGCTTTGAACTTCACTGAACAGACCACAGCATGCCACTGGGGGCTTTGAAGCAGAGAAATTACCCAGTCCAGCCTGGCATCATGCAAATTAATCTGGTGCCAGCCTTGTGTAGAATGCACAAAGACGTGACTATTTACAAAGTGTTTGCATGGATGAGGGAAAGGACTGGAATTAGGGTAGCGGAAGCAGGGATAGAAAAGGGTAACAACATCAAGGGAGATGCTGTAGGAAGAAATGAAAGGACACCGCCAGCACAAGTGTGAGTAAGGAAGAGGCCCTGAAGAACACTCTTTTACAAAGCTACCAAGACGTCTACCTGAAACTAATATAATATTGTAAATCAAGTACGCTTCAATTAAAAGAGAAAGACATCTAGATGTTCAGCCAGACACCATTTTTTATTTTTCTGTACTCTGAACTCCTAGAATTAGGTAGTTTGGAGGAGTGTTGCATATGCCCTGGCCATACTGGTCCTAGGCTGTTCCGTGCATTCCCAGCCCTTTTCCCAAGTCAGTAAGCTCCTTCTCTGTGACAAGAGCAGGGTGAGGCTACATAAGCTACTTTCCTCGGAGTGCAGAAGTGGACACACCAAGCATCTCAGGGATAGGCAAGTCACCATACGATATATACATTTGTTCAAGAATTCCAAGTGCTCCACTTATTAAGTCAAGCCTAATTTTGCCCGGTAGCATTCCATTTCAAGTCGGGTGACTAAAGAGCATAAATCCACTGATGATAAAACCTGAAACCACGCCACGTTAACTCACTGGTCCTCTGAACTGCTCTAACCTGGAAGCCACACCCACACTTCGCCTCTTTTTCTTAATCCACTGATGCAGCTAGTCAACTGCCACCCAGAAGGAGTTACCACCACTGAGCACACAGTACAACAATCAGGCTGTTACCTGGGATTTGCTATTTGAAAAGGCGAAGGCAAACAGGCAAGTCCATAAAACAAAAGACACCTTGCTTCTCTCTTTATTATTCATCCACTGGTACTTTATGTTCCCCAAGTACAACAGAGGCTACTGTTCTCATCCACTGAGACTTATGATGCTAATTACATATTCCCAATTCTTTAACAGTGAAGTCAAAAAAAATAATTTACAACCAATGATTTTAGCAACCTGAAGAGACTGGATTTAGATATGTTTGTAAATATACATGGGAAAACTGAGAGAAATATATCTAAATGCTACAGAATATCTCTAAATGATGGGATTACCAAGTCATTTTTATTATGTATGTTTTCCTGCATTTCCAAGTTCTCTCAAGCACAGAGTACTTTATAATCACAAAGAAAAAAAGCTTACTTTAAACTTGTAAAGCTTTCCTGTACTAATAAAAACTAACAATACTAAAATATGCTCTATCATATTTTACACAAAGATATTTCATTAATACAACTTGGGCCAAGCTATATACTTGATGTGCCTTGGGGAAAAAATACACTTTAGTAAGGCACCAGAAAATGCTAGACTAAGCCACAGAACCATAAAAGCATCTCCACACTAAGGGGTTCATACAACTATCAAATTGCTTATTGAAGGTTTTTTTCTAAAAGAGAAAAGTTTCTTTCTGTTCTCTAGACAAGCAACAACTTTTTAGCCTATGTGTAAAACATAACTAAAAGAACATTCATTACCTAATAATTCTCTTAAAGTCATCTGTGGGATTTTAAGTAGGAAAAACTATAAATGCCCCCAGTCCTTCTTCATCTGATGGTACATTTTATTTGGACTCCAAATGTTAAAGAACGCAATTGTCATACTGTAACTAAGCCTTAATATTCCCCTTAAAAGACAAGGAGTGGTACAGAATTCTAGGCTTCCCAAAGTACAAATTAGTATTCATATAATTCAATTAGTATTCATACTAATTCAAATTAGTATTCATATGGCAGAGAAAGAAGTTCCCTGTCCTTAGTGGCCAGACCCTCTCATGTGTACCAGTTTCTCCTTGTGGTCAGTTCACTTCCCTGAGAAGGGGCTTGTATTACCCATTTTCTATTAGACCTGCATCTAAAACCTCCTGAGTGACTCCTGCACCTGAACCCGGACTACTGAGTGCTAACTGTGCAAGGCAACAGCTGCTGAAATGGGGAGTAGAGAGCAAAGCCAGCCAGCTCCAGGGAGACTGGTCCAAGAAGTCTCCATACACCCATATCACAAGGGTCATCTGGATCCATCAACTCAGAGTTGGAAGAGATCTACTTCCTCCAAGATCTGTGACAAATAAAATGCAATGTCATGTTCTACATTATCAGCCCGGACTGTAGTGCCTAGAGGTTAGAAACGTGGTTTCCTGATTTAAATACTTATGTTTCTGGGCAGCAGGTGATTAAAAAGCCTTCCCAAACTCACCTGTGATCTTGAGACCTCTGTCTGTGGTGCGATTCTCCCTCCTCCAAGCTCAGATGTTAAATCAGGGCTAGATGTTGAAGATAACGTGTCTTTCGAAGTGGCAGCCTGGTCCTGGGAAGGAGACGAGAAGGTGGGTGTAGGAGACTGCAGCCTCATCGCACTTTCTCTGGATGCTGACGCCTCTCTTTCGCTGGATGAGCTGGACGCAAGCTGGCTCGTGTCAGGTCTTTGCACAGAGATGCTGACCGAACTGCTTTGGGTTCTCTTAATGCCTTCCACGTCTCCGTTATACTTCCAAGAATCATCCATCTAAATAGGAAACATCATTTTAAACTTCGTATTCTGTTAGATTTCTATTTAAAAAGCGTATCCATTAAATTAATATTTTAAAGTAATAAAAGTAATATATACCTCCCTCAGCAAAGTAACTACTACTAAAAGCTTGGAGCATGTTCTTTCACACGAACAGATCTGTACACATGAAGTGGTAGGAGTAGTTATTTTTTACAGAAGTGTTTATTTTATAAACAGACCTCTGAAACTTGCTTTGACCATCTACATCACTCCAGGTCAACAGATAGAAATCTAAACTAGATCAATTGAATACTTCACACTATGGATCTCTACAATTTATTCATTTGATATGCATTCAATGTCATTTAAAGTGTACCAAAAATATTGCACAGCTCTTTATAACCAGAATGTTTATTTTTATAGCACAGATTCCCAAAAGTAGACTTGCTGGACCAAAGAATATTTTATGTATGTAGTATAAAATGTAATTTATATATATATATATATATATATATATATATATATATATATATATATATATATATATATATTTATTTATTTATATATATATATATATATATATATATATATATATATATATCTTTAAAAATTGTAACAATGCACTCCCAAAGTAATGTATAAGAAGGTCTCTGTCCCTGCATCCTTGCCAACACTAGACGTTTTGAATGTTTTAAATCTTTGTCAATCTCATGGGTGAAAAGTTGTACACCTCATTCTTGCTCTAATGAGACTGAACGTGCTTCTATGTACTTTATGTTACCAACCATTTAAATTCCCTCTCCCTTGACCTATTCATTTCTATATTCACTTTTCTACTGTTTATCTTTCCTTATCAATTTGCATTTTAAATCTTAGGGATATTAAACCTATATATAAAATACTTTTTACTAATATTTTTCTGAGCCTATATAAATTGTCTTTTGGACTACATTAATGGTGTCTATCACATAAATTTAATTTTTATGTTGTCAAATATGCCTGTATTTACTTAATATAATGGTCAGCGGTTTTTCTGGCTAGTTTAGGCAGGCTTCCCTCACCTTGAATTTTTTTAATCAAATTTTTTCTATTTTTGAGTTTCAGGATTCCTCACTGGCAGAGGTAAAAGGAATTTGAACACCAATGTGCTCAAGACTGTACTGCTTCCTTTTAAATAATTCAAAATAATACACTCACTTTCCGCCCTGCTTCATTCTCAGGGCAAATGATTCTATATTCTTTAAAACCCCTATAAAAATATGTATTTTTTGAACCATGAGATACATTTTAATAACTACAGTCAAATATATCAAGTTCTAATGAAGTGGGAAGTCAGGAAAAATAGAACTTTGTGCATAATCACCTGAAAATATTTAGGTTAAACCACATGAAATTGCTGTTTTGTAGGTCAAAAAGAACTGACTATTGGCAACTTCATACAGTACAACCTAATACTTTACAAAAGATATAGCTGAGAAAATATGACACTAAAAAATAAATGCTCTGCCTTAGAATGTAGATTACTTATTTTTTAAAATGTATCAGCTCAACTTTCATTGAATTTAAAGTTTAATCAGTTCTGCATCGTTGCTATATTTTAAGCATTAAATGTCTATTGAATCTAAATTGGTAAAAATACAATTGCTTTATATACAAGTTATATACATTTCACCCATCAAGTATCTGTTAACTCAAACCTCTGCACTAGTTCACCGGTATTTTGCGCTGGCGAACAGACTAAGTGAACTAGGAACACGTTTACCGTGTAGGATCTCGGGAGTGATGAGATTCCCCTTGACTGAGAGCCAAAAGGTCTCGGTGCGACCACAGAGGTTAACCTGGCCGCATCAGTTTTCTGGTAACTTCTGGGGAGAGTAGCTGAAACTCGAGTCGACTCCATTTGTGTATTCAGTGAATGCTGAGAAGACAAAGAGGCTGGGGGTTGTTCTTCCACAGGGCTTTTCGAAGGAAGCTGAATTTCAGCTGTGAGAGTAGCCTCCCTTTTTGCAAAAGTTGTAGAATCTTGCTTAGGAATTTCCGTCGGGTAAGTGGTTCCCTTCTCTTCTACTCTCTCACTCTGGGAACCTGCTTCTGACATAGTCAGCATAGGGGGAAGCTTTTCTTCATTCACTCCATCATCAGAAGAATACAGTCTCCTCCTCCTCGATGTAATTGTAGACGTCTGATGTAGGGATCCCCTTAGCAGAAAGAAACACCAAAACCACAAAGTTATGCATTTGACACACAGAGGTGGAGAGACAGATGTTATTTTGGTCATTAACATAAAAAAATGGGTGGGAACAAAAAGACTGCTGACTTCATATCATAACACAATATTAAGAGAATGTGAGAATAAATACATGCAAATTTTTTAATGTCACACTAAGAAAGATTAAGGGCTTGACATTTTTTTCTTAAAGAGGTTAAAAAAAAAGTCCCTGAAGTATATGCAATTGTAAAGAGACTTTAATAAGAAAATAAGAAAACTTTAATAAGGGATTATTCAAAATTTCATCCACAAGTGTATAACGCTTCCAAAATTAACACACTATAACGATAACTAACTAACAACCGATTTGAACCCTCCAAAGACGTGGATTTCTTAACAGGGTTGAGAGTTTTCTTGTACACAATTTATAATAGCTTCGTAAAAACAGAAGACCACAAAAGACTCAGACTTTCATTAAGATCAAGTCAGTATATGATTTCATACAGCTTGATAGAATTTCCATGGACAATTATTGCAGATTAAAAGTCACCATTCCTGTCTATAGAGAGGTTGATGAAACAGTCTCACGGCTACCATTTAGTAAGGAGTACCTCTCAAGCCAACTGTGTTGCGTTTAAGTGAATGAAACTGTGTTTACTATTGGCTTCTAGGGGACAAAGGAGCTTTGCTTAATTTCACCTGACAGCACATTTCCTTTTTGACATTATCCTTAAAGCCTATTTGCCTTCTCCCTGACCTGTAAATATCTCAAGGTTTTACATAGTAACTGCTCCACAGGCGAGTTTAAATTGGACCTTTATCCTGTTATGTTGCAATGAAAAAAAATAAACCCTCACATTGATGTTTATATAGTCTTCCTTTAAAAATACAATTTTAATTGCACCACGAACACATGAAAAAGAACTCTGCTATACTTTTACACAATTTAGTTAAAAGTGAGAGCTGGTTTTATCCGACCATTCCATTCCTAAATTTACTTTAAAAGGAGAAAAAGTTGTTTATTTTCTGCATATATAGCCAACACCAGCCAATCCTGCATGTGAATATACAATGTAAAATGAAGAAATTTCGTACACCACTCTTAAGTACTCATTTCTTTCATTAATCCAAGTCGCTATTTATTACAGCAATACTCTGCTTTTTCACTGCAGAGCAAAATGCTCAAAGGTTATGCACATTTGATGACAGTTTAATATTGGTGCACATGTACATCCCACTGCACTTACACAAAATATCTATTTCTAACACTGGTATCTCCAACCCTGAGATGCATTCAGCCTCATTACCTGTCCTGCAGCATTTCGTTAAATGTCTTAGATCTTCTCTCAGACTTCTCAAGCGACTGCTTCTCAATCTCTTCCCTCTCGTCTTTTTTCTTCTGCAAATCTGAAGTGTAGCTTTTCCGACGATCTTTCCATTTTGCAAGGTCCTGACAGAAGAAAATCACATCAGCACAGGCACACCTGAATTTCTACACACCCTCTCCAGCAGTGAGAGAGCGCCAGAGGATCCCATTACATCGCTGAAACTATTCACTCCAACTTTGATGCCAAGGTGCCCTAATTTTGCTTTTTATAGCCAGCGTTTCTGTACCAAGCCTTTTATCTCATGTATCTGCCTAAAAGCCCTGACCTAATAAGATAGACCCCATTTTTGTTTTCCCAGGTAGCCTGCCTCACTGCCCATTTCACAAAGAATGCTAAATGCTTGTAATTAGATGCCAGGTCAGAAAAGATCAGGAACTGTTGCAAATTCATTTCCATCTCACTCCAATAATCTGGCTCTTACACAAAATGACATGTTTCACTAGTCAGACTGGAAGAGAAACATGACTGTAAAATGGCTAAACGTAGAAGCATACATTTAACAAATACTGAGTTCAATCCCTACTTTGAGACAAGGGGGCCACAAACACACAGATGAATAAGATGCACTTCCCCTCAAGGAACTCTCAGTCTAGAGGGAAAGACAGACAGGTAAATAAAGTTCAACGATGAGTGTGATAGGATTGCGTGAGAGAGTAGGGATCCAAAGGAGAAAGTGGTCAATTCTATCCCAGGCAGGGGAAGGCGGAGTTTGGAAAGGCTTTAATGGGGAAGCCAGCCTCAAGTATGTGATTTCAAAGCGGGTCAACTCCCCATAAGGACAGGGCAGTAAGGAGGATCACACAGGAACAAGTGGACATCTGCTTCCCATACATCCAGGAACCTAAGTCTCACCTAGCTGGGTGACCCCAGGACAATCAACCTAATTCACCTTTAAAATTAGTCCTAGCAGCCTAAGCTGGTTCTGACACCCAGGGGTTAAGACAGTTTGGATGGTACCAACTTTTCTATGTCATCAAAACAGAGAAATCCCATGCTAAGAACTCCTAGTGGCATTGCAGCCCCAACAGAAGCTCATGTAAGCGTCTCAAACTGAGAGGAACCTCATCCCCAGGGCACATAAAGTAGGTTTGGTTTATACCCTTTGGGAGCAGCCAGGGCCATTCCTGCTTCAAAAAACAGCCTGAAATCCATATGAACTATTTTCCGAAAGAACAAAAGCAGTGCACATTATTGCTACAGGGTAACCAGCATGAATTTTCATCTGACTTAACCTAAGGGATAAACCCTCCATACCTCTCATTTTCAGCCTCAGTCACCATGTATTTTAGCAAACTGACACTGAATTTCTGTTTCTTGACAATTAAAATGAGTTCCCAAATAAAAGAGGAACTGGAATTTAGAAACATAGCCAAGGCAGAGGTTTCATCTGTATTATGTAATCTTTAACTCCTTGGAAAATTAAGATTTACTATCTCTAGCCCTTTTGTTTATGCTACCACTCAACCCTCATACCAAAAGGTTGTCCTCAGACTTCTTCAGGTCTGCTCTGTGTAGTTTATCTATCATATTTCTTTACACTCCTTTGGTGTAAAATAATTAACGCTTTTTGAAAGGGTAGAGTTCCCTTCTGCCGGGGACAAAACTAAAGGTTAAATCTTTATCCAAATAGACATCTGGATATATGTCAGTGCTGTAAAAACACCTAATATGGATTCACATTAGATAACTGCTTTTTCAACCAAAATATTACTGAGTTATAATTCGTATTTCTCCCCAAACCTCCTCTATTAACTCTAAGAACCCTTTCCTCTCTCCCTGCTGATACCCAGTCTCTGGGCTGGACCACCTGCTCCCCTGTTCTCCCTAAACCTTGAGCAAAGTCTTTCCTTTCATGAGGATCAGTAACAGTCATACGCCAAATTCAATCACCAAAGCAAGTAAACAAGTTACCTATACTGCACGGAAGCAGCTTCTCATTTCTGAGAACTCACAGAAAATATTAGAAGACAAACAGCTTCCGTTTTACACAATGGCCTTTAGGATATGCAGCAGTAATAGACCAAAATGGTTAAAACATCACATTTTCTACAGAACTGAAATCTGGAATAGCAAGGAAAATCGTCCCTTGAGTATACTGACTCTCTTTTTAAAGAAGGAAGAGTCAAACAAATACTTCCTCCCTGCCTCCCCATCTCCCAATAAAAATAATACTCACATCCTGCCATTTCTGATCTTGTTCTTTTAATTGTGACTTTATTTTCTGCATCTCCTCGTAATGCAGCTGACGCAAGTTCTGAGTATCCTCTGCGCTGACATCACTCATGGACTTGCTCCTACGACAAAAATACCCATGGTAACCAAGGTTCATGTGACCGGATTTAAGGTAAAACTGGAAGGCTGGGCTTATATTTGGAAATTCCATCTAAAATTCTGCAGTACTACCTAGATGCTTTCATGATAATATCACAGAAATAGCACTACAGAGATAAATGGTGTTTTTCCAAAACGCAGAAACAAGAGCCTAGCACTCAAGTCAAGCGTGAATTCTTTCACAAAATGGCTAAATGAACCCTGAACAAGTCTGAAAAAATAATCCAACGTTCATATTTAGGTAGTCGACGCAGAAAAAGATTACTTTAGGAAAAAAATAATTATTAGTCCCTAGAATCACCTGTCTTTATTCTTCTATCTCCCCCAGAGATAATCTTTTAAGGTTTGGCTGCCTTTTCTGAGCACTTATTAAATAATTTAACGATTACCTGATATTTTCTCCTCAAGTTCAATACCAGGAATAAATGTGCCACTGCTTCTCAAAGATTCTATAACATCTGCCCCACTACTGCACTGGGCTTGGTCTCAAAGACTACAGGTGGTTTCCAATAGCCAGTTACAATATAACCTCTATTATAATCCTCTTTTTTGTTAAGGCAGCTTTCGTTTTGTCCACGTGTGACCCCTGACGTGAGGATGTACTGCGGGGTAGGTCTCAAAGAGCTCAAGCTAGGGTAGTTTGAGCAGAATGGGGTGCCTCCCATGAGACACGTGTGCTGTACACGCACACAGAAGGGTATGGTGAGCTACAGTAGAGAAGGGAGACTGAGGGAGGCCTCCCGGAAAGAGAGGCGTCAGATCTGAACACTGAGTAGCAGCTAGGAGGAACGAGAGAAGAAGAGAGAGACACAGAGCTTTTGAACGTGGGGTGCCCATAATGTTCTTTCTTACCAATCTTTCAGAATTTTTATTTCATTGTAACTGACTCCACTTTTAGTTATTTAAGTAACTCTCCCTCTCTTCTTGAGCCCCTAAGTTTGCCTTCCCCAAGATTTTGCCATCACCACAATTTTTAATAACATGCTTGCCCTGAGTCAGCTCAGGAATTCAATTACATTCTCCATGCAAATGACTCCCCCAAATCCACGGCCTAGGACCAGTCTCTCTGACTCAATTCCAATTGCTTGTTAAATAAACATCTCTGCATGGATATCTCCAGCCACCGCCACCGTAAAAGGATCAATGGAAATAATACCTAGAAAGGATTTTGTAAATGGTAACTTACTAAACACATGGTTATTGTTGATGTAGCCAAACTCAATTTTGTCTCCAAACCTGCTTTTCCTCTTGTCAAGGATGCTACCTGCCCCCAATTACCCACATTTGAAACCGAAGAACCATTTTTCACCTTTCTCTCTCCCTTCTCCCTAGTTATCAAGTCCTCTTATTCAGTGTCTTTTTCTTTCCATTTCTATTGCCAACACCCTAGATCAGAGCACAGTCAACTCTTACCTAGACTTTTTAAAAAGCTTCTTAGATTATCACCCAGGCTCCAAATCCAGTGAAGGTCTCTCCTGAACTCTTCTCTCCAACTTAGAAACCCTTCACCAGTATATATGCCTTTTTAAATGCCACTCATTCCTCAGGATTCCTGCAAGACTACAGTCTGGTTGGGTGTATTCATTCTCTGCTTAGAAGTCTCATGGGCAACTCAAACTTAACTTGACAGACCAAAAACATGGTCTCGCATCTTCCTCATCTCAATAAAAGCCAACTCCATCCTTTCATATTATGGGCCAAAGATCTTTAAGTCATCCCAGATTCCTCATTCTCTTATACATAACTGATCCCATCAGGAAATCCTGTCCCTCTACCTTCTAAATATATCTAGGGGCAACCACTTCTCACCACCTCCACCATTGCCATCCTGATCCAGGCCATCCTATCGCCTGCCCGGATTATTACAATAATTGGTCTCCCTGCTTCCACCGCTTCCTGCACAACAGTGTATTCTCAACATAGCAGCCAGAAGGACCTTTTTGAAATTGCACTCAGGTCGTGACATGGCTCCACTCTGCACCCACCAGTTTCTTCCCATCTCACCTGAGTTAAAAGCAGGTTCTTTCAAGACCTTCAAGGTCTGACATTACCTGGCCCCTTGCCTACCTCTCTGCTCTTGTCCCCACTGAGCTCCCCTTCAAACACTCTGTTCCAGCCAACTGGCTTCCCTGCTCAGGCCCAACCTCTTGCTTCCCTCCCTGCTCTTCCATCTGCCTGGAATGCTCTTCAACCGAATATTCACATGGTTTATCTCTCACTTCCCGTCAGCTGCTTAAATGTTACCTCGGGGTTTCCTCCCCTGACCACCCTACAAGAAGAGCTAATGCCCCTCTCCCCTGACTCACATTATCCCTCGTTTTCTCCATAGCATTTATCACCATCTGAATTGTATGGTTATTTACACATCACCTGCCTCGTCCTGTAAGATTATAAAGCACGAATTTTGTCTGATTTGTTTGCTGCTCTATCACCAGCGCCTAAAAGAGTGCCCAGCCCCTGGTAGGTGCTCGTAAATGTCCTAATGATCTAGATAATCTTCTCCCACTTTGATAAAGTCTTCCTGCAAAAAGTGATGCTTTAGTTATACCATTCTCGTGGCACTTAACACTCAGCATTACGTCATATGTAGCATGCACGCATGCATGCATGTTTAGCTTTCCTCCCTCACAAGTTCACATGCTGCCTGGAAGGAAAACACATTAACACAGCACCAGGCATGCAGGACACACTCATTTAACATCTGTGGTAAGCATGAGGTATGTTTTACCATATTTAATCTTGCAAAATAAACTAGCTATGAAATGTTTCTAATTTGTAAGAAATTGTGGCTCCTCCCCAAAGTTTTATACAGAAAGCTTTATAGGATTTATTCAAGAATATTAAGGAATTACATATATGAGTACATATATGAAATTATATATTGAGCTGTTAACATCATATATAATTAACTAGGTATGACTATATAAAAATCGTCATATGATTTGAGAATATAAACTCACTTAAGTCATAACTGCAAAGAATAAGGCTATATGAGCTAATACAATAACAGACTCACTAAAAAGAAAATTTTTTCAGGACCAAGGTATGAGGGGAATCTGGATGCCCAACACCTGGGTTACATATATTCCAGAACAAAATTGGAAATGTAAGTATCTTAAGTAATCTTTTGGTGGGAGGAAGGCTGGACAGTCTCAACTGGTCCAGACCCTTTCAGCCCTCACCCTCCTGCACTATGAAACCTTAACATGTGTCTTTTCAGAAAACACGGTATCACCATGGGCAAAGGCTGCATCACCCTCTGGGGAGCCCAAAGCACAGAGCCTGGCACACAGGAGGTCCCCCCAATATGAACAAAGTGAGCCAAACAATGGCTAGAGTAGATAAGTCCCTGTGGAAGGCAGGAATGTGAGCCCCTTGTGTTCCCTGGGATCGATAAAGTTACCTCTAGAAAGCCTGGCACATTCCATAGAGGCTGAGCCAGGAACCAGAATGAGACAGGAAGTAAGACCCAGCAGAGGCACCAATTTTCACTCCCACCTAACGTCACTTTTCTCAGCCTCAGTTCCTTGTCTGCTAAGCCAGGAAGGAGTCGTTAGGAGAAATAATGGGTCAGGTTATGTCGATGGCATTTCAATAACCATCTGGTCCTATACACCAACTATTCTTATTAAGGCAAATATGATCATTAGAGATCTACTGAAAACTAACTCCCAAAGCAGTTTCAAATTAGAGAGGTCACCCCAGGCCACACTGATAAAATCGAGAACTTTTTGAGTGTAGGAGTCTTTCAGCCAGATCATGAAGAATTCTTTCCTTCCTTATCAGAGTTAACAGCATAATATTAAACTTCTGAGGGCTTACTGTGTGCCAACAACAACTACCGAGCAGTCTCCAGGGATTACCTCATTGTACGAAACCCTAGTCTGATTCTAGCAACTCAGGAGCTGCAGGTCCTTGGGAAAGCTGTGGCATCTGTTTCTCTTTCTCCACATCTCTAAAATGCACATAACACCTACCTGTCTACCTCTGCAAACTGAGATAAGCACCAGAGATACTCCCAGGAAGACTGGGAAAACTTGAAAGGACTACCCGGCTCTAGAATGTTTTGTAGAATGAATTACTATTCACTGGCAAATAATTCCCTTGCAGTTCATTTACCCTTGTATTTCCTTATTTGGAAAAGCTCCAATTTAAAACTGCATTTGGATTTTTCCCAAAAAATACAGGTCTATCATGTTGCATTTTCAGTTGAATAGAATTTTTTTTTAAATAGCATGTAGGGTGAAGAGAGAAAGAAGGGGAAGTTTAAGAAAAAGGGAGTAGATTATAAAACAAGATCACTAAAATCTTATTTTCTTTTCCCACAGTGCAGGGACTAGTGTTACGATGAGTATTTTTTTAGAACTCAATCTCAGGAAATTTATAGATGAATATCTAGGAACTAAGGGATCAAAAAGGAACAACACGTAGCAAAATTTCCTAAATATAAAATCACCGATAACCTTATATGGCAAACAGAAATTCCATGATGCTAAGTTTGGGGTCCCCAACTTTCAAGGGAAGATAACAATATACCTATTTATGCACCTCTAAATATATTTCCATTAGGTGTTGTAGGAATTCTCTGAAGAGTAATTAATGCTAAAACCAGGGTAAGAGGCTTTAGAATTACCATAAATTATAATGATAAGATAACATAAGAGACTTTTCCTTTATAGGTTTAGAGTCTAAATCAGTGTTTCTCTATAGACTCATTATTGACATTTTGGGGCCAGAAAATTATTTATTGTAGGGGGCAATCTTGTGTACTGTAGGACATTTAGCAGTATCTTTGGCTATAAAAGCACTAAATACCGGTAGCAACGTTCCCCTCAACCCACCCAATGTGACAATCAAAAATGTCTACAAACATTGCTGAATGTCCCCTGGGGGCAAAATCTTCAGAAAGTAACTCACATCAACTTTGTTTTTCCTTCCTTTTTGTTGTCTTAGGTGTCTTACTGTTCTACAGAATTTTTTGGCCAAAACCCATAAGTAAAATATACGTGTCTTAGTTGTCTTTGAATCAATGTTCATTTCCTGTTGATACTGGCAGTAGACTCAATGGCTTAATCATATTACTAAACTATAGCTATATACTGTTACAAATTCTTTGTCATTAACAGCTTCTGCCAAGAGGCATTGTAACCAAATTTTCAAATGTCACAGAACCATAAGACAAATCATGCAACACAAAAGCACATGTGAGAAAATGACTGCCACATACAAAGCGTCTTACTAAAAATAAAGTGAGAAGTGTTAAATGCCAAATAAAAAGCAAGCCAGAAATGAACAATCCAAGCCTGCAAAAGGTGATGCACATTTCTCTTTAACCTAATTCTTACCAAAAAGAAAGCATTCATGTTATATAGGCAGTTATTTTCCCATCACAGGATGTTGAGCAATAATGATTTTTCCAGGTAAGTATTCCAAGCTTGACAACATACACGATGTCCAGAGGAATATCACCCAGAAATATCACTTGTTTCATGTTTATAATCATTTACAAACATGTTTATAAACATGAGACGAATTCTAGATTAAATGTCTATACTCAATCCAATTTAAATCTTTTTTGTTTTCACTGCAGATCAATTTAAGAAAACCATTGGTAACTGAGAGAATTTTTTTTAATCCCAAATAATATATTTTGATCGCAAGTGGTCTAAAATGCACTTCAGTTTTCTGAAGATATATCTGTATTACTTTCCATTATTTGACAAGTCATGCATTATTCATCAGTCTCCATTTACAGACAACCTTGCTTTATTTGTGTTACCTGGGCAGTAACCGGCATGGGGAACAGCCTTTAAAACAAATAGTGTACTATGCAAGCAGCAATCTTGAAATGGTCTGCAGAAGGCCTTTGCTGCTGCTGGCTCTGGCCCAGGAAAACCCTTAGCTTGCTGAGCCTCAGCATTTGGGTTTTTCTCTTCTTTTCTTAACCCAGTCATACAGTGTGTTCCTAAGAGGGAACAGGTACAGCTGTACAGGTTTACATTCACATGAAGCACTTGTACTCAGTGTATTCGTATCCCCTTGAAGAAAAACAACCTGCTTACGTTATAAAGCCTTATTTACCAAAGAAAATTCCTCTGAAAGTTATCATTCAAAATGCTTGATACTGCAAAGGTTTGTTTATCAAGTTAAAACAGCTTTCCCGTGATGAACTGAGATTAGCAGATGCTTAAGCGTCATGCTAAAAACTGCCTTGTTCACCCTCCCTGATGGAAACGCTTTAAGCACACGTGAGGAACTGGATAGGAGATAATGTGCCTTTGCACGGCACACTTAAAGCATGCTGGGAGCCTGATTTTTAAAATCAATGGCTGAGAAGTACTTGAAATTAGTTGCCCGTCGCTCCTTTACATCTTTGACATCTAGAATGGCTATATTGCTTTAAATAGTAATTTTTAGTACCTTCCAAGATCTCCACATTATCAAAATTATCCAAAGCTATCAAAATTAGAGAACCTGGGACTTCTCTGGTGGCACAGTGGTTAAGAATCCGCCTGCCAATACAGGGTACACGGGTTCGAGCCCTGGTCCGGGAAGATCCCATATGCCGCGGAGCAGGTAGACCTGTGCACCACAACTACTGAGCCTGTGCTCCAGAGCCCGCGAGCCACAACTACTGAGCCCGCGAGCCACAACTGCTGCAGCCCGTGCAACCCTAGAGCCTGTGCTCCGCAACAGGAGAAGCCACCGCAATAAGAGGCCTGCGCACCACAACGAGGAGCGGCCCCCCCCCCCACTCGCCGTAGCTGGAGAAGGCCCGTGCATAGCAGCAAGGACCCAACACAGCCAAAAATAAATAAATTAATTAATTATTTTAAAATTAGAGAACCTTAGAGATGAAAAGCTTAGAGAGATTAAAATATTTGATGTATTTAAATTTTCTTCTTGATCAAAAAGTATTAGCAGTTAGGGTCACAAAGTTACAGAAAGTTTGATATAAAATATTAAGATGTAGCCAGTTGGTTATTCTGCACTAAGAATGACTAAGTACATAGTTAGTGTGTACTAAAAGTAAAGAAGTATTTATTTTAACTCAGTTATTCTAGAAAGGGAAAATATTTCCAGAAAGTTATTTTTATCCTATTTTATGTCTACCAGGTGACTAGAGTTAAACAACAGGACAGTCGCCCCTCCGTATCCGAGGGGGATTGGTTCCAGGATCTGCATCCTCAGATACACAGGACCAATGTAGACAAAAACTGGGAATTAGTTATAAATATAGTCCTTGCAGCTATATTGGAAACTACCAATATTTTAATTTTTTTGCAGTTTTGGAAGTCTGATTTGCCTTTATAATACAGCCATGTTATAAAATTTTACCCTAATCAGGAATCTTGAAAACGCTTCCAAATCCTACTAAGGGAAGACTAATGCCACTCACCCTCCCAACTAACAAAGCTCCCCTTGAACTAAGAGTATACAGATAATGCCAACTGCATGTATTCCAACCTCAAAGAAAATGCGAATACTCTTTTTCCATCATAGATAGTCTAAAACGTAGTTATTTGGGCTTCAACATCCAGAAATGAGAGGTTTGGTCTATGCAGCAATCAGATACCGAAATAAATACACCTAATCTCAGGCACGTGTTTTTGTGACTTTTAATCAACTCCTTAAGAAAAAAAAAAAGGACCTGAATTTTCGACTTCTAATAAAACAAACTGTTGCTGTCCTATAGGACTTCATGCACTGGGCACTCAGACAGAAATATTACCATTTGGCTGCAGAATTAAGAAAGATTTCCCATTTTTTTAAGTCTCATGCACAGCACAGAGTACCCCCATTTAGTGACATGCCAGGATAGAAGTGCAAGGACGTATTACACAAAGGACAAACAAAACGCAGATTTCTTTTTTTACTGTGAACCACAAAACTTACCCGTTCTCACCATAAATCTTTTGAAAGAGTCTAAGGAATCAGAAAACCAAAAATTAAAAGTCATTTCTTCTACTTGTGTTAGTTTCTAAATCAGCATCTTTAAGAGTTGAACTAGAGATGGACAAATCTCAAAAGGTTGCTTCTTCGGTCACATTCTTGATCATGTCTCAAAATCTCATTGATCTCACATCTCAAGGAATTCAGATTAAGATAAAGAATTTCCTGATTTCCTTTGAACCAACAAACCCATTTTTAAAAAAGCTTCCTGTTGCCAGGAACTAATAAGTTAGATTTAGATCTACTAATTTCATTTAACCCAATATTTGTCGATCCCAAAGTTCAACAAACTGAACAGTCATCAAAACAGCAAGTTGCATAACACATAAATGCAGACTCATTATCAAAATGGCCATAATTACATATATGTAAAGTGTAGCAGACAGCAAATAACATTCATGCATTTTAATAATGTTGGCACTGAACTTTAAACCATAAATTTAAAAAGTCACACATCGATAGTCCAAGAAGTCTAGGTCAAAATCAAATATCAAAATCAAGTTAAATGAAACTTGCAATGCCATATTTTAAGGGAAATTTTTACACAAAAATCATATACTCCGAAATATGAGAAACACATAAAACCAACCAGACTGTTTCAGAAATGCCTGGACGTGAGACTAAAAGTCTGTAAATATAATTGGAAAACATTTTCGTGAAACGTCAATGTGGCAGAATAGTATCATAGTCATCCTTAAGGCCAAGGGCAACATTTGTGTATACACCTTCTTAAACAGGTCTCAGAGAGGTGATGTTGAGATGTGCAAATATGGAATTGCACTTTTTCCACACAAAGACTAAAGGTCTCTCAAAGCAAAATCAATGTTTTACAGGATGCTTCCAAATGGCTCATGACATGCAGAGCTGGGCAATACGATGCCACTTTCTCACACAAGGAAAGTCACACAAGACCATCCATGACAAGCAAATCCTTGCAGAAACACACTCTGACCTCTCCACCATCAGCCGCTTCCTGTGCCTAAGCCTGCTGGCCTCCCGGATGGACTCCCACTTCTGTAAGTCGGCCTCGCTGCAGGGACCAGGGGTGAAACTGACTGGAGGCACAGTAGTTCCCAGCTTCCAAGATTGGATCTTACGAGCCAACATGTCGTCTTTCTTCTGCCTACAGGAAGGAACTAACACTCTACAGCTATTACTTTTTTCTTTGGGTGGGCATGTCCTTTCAAGTACACAGAGAAATTTTGCTTGAATTTCCGGAGGAAGAGTCCAGGGTTCGGGGAAAGGGACTGGCTGATATCTATCTGGGGCTCCCGACAGAGGCACCTCTTTCTTCTGTGCTGGAATGCGGCGAACAATCATATCATCTTTTTCTAGGTCTGGAAGTACAAGTTCACCTTCCCTACACTGCAGAATTATATCTTGCTCTACAGGATCGTCTTGCCCAGAAAGCCTTCTTAAGTCTTCGAAAGCCCGGAGAACACATGGGTTTGCATGGAAAGCCCCAGTCTTTCTGACAAAGAAATCATCGTTCTCTAAGTCAGGATCCAGGGCTGGCATCTCCAGGTCATCTGGTCTATATCCTGGTGTATAAGAGAGATTCTTTCTGCGTGTTATGAGCCTTGGGCCAGCAGTGGGATCAATTCTGATATTTGTTTCAGAGGACAAGAAGTCATCAGAATATGTCTGGAGGGCCTGAAGTAATAAAAACTGACTGAAGCATAGAAAAGAAAAAGGAAGGGAGAATCTTATTAAATTTGGGGAGAAAAGGTAATTAGGTAGCAGACCAACTAGCCAGTCACTGTGGGTGAATTATTTTAGGAGGCCATGGGAGGGACTCTTGCTGGGAAGAAAGACTAGCATTTAATGCCATAATCCATGACTCTCCTGGATACCATTTAAAGGAATAAGAGCAGAGTGTATCTCTCAGTGGGCACCACTGAGGCCAAGTGATGGGGCCAGAACGGGAAGAGAGTGAAGCTCCCTGATACACACAGTGTTCCCTTCCACCCCTTCCTCATCCCATTGGCCACAACGACCTAAGTCCCCTCCCAGAGAAGCAGCAATGATCTTGGAAGGTTTCAAGAGCTGAGCAAAAAGCACTTTATGCAACAGGCACAGGCAGTCAGCAGATTAAATAAAATGCTCTGAAGCTTTATTAAAGACTGATGAATCTTTTCTTTGCATTTTCCCATCAGTCTTGCCTGTCCCAGTGTCTGTCTATAAGTTATTTCCTTTCTCCACAGCTCCACACATAGCGCAACTGTAAAATTAGGTCAACTGCCTAAAAAGCCTTTTAAAAACGGTTTTCCGCCGAGAACTGTCTATGCCACATGTAACTATATACTCTCTTGTACGTGACTGTGCTAAAGAATATTTAATCCTATAGAATTTCAAGCTCACATGCTTGTACAGAAAGCATGATGTCATATGTTATGCTTTTATAACTAAACATTAAGTGCCTAAGTGTTCATGACTCAGCACATCATGGTCAGAGGTTAAAGTAGCAGCAGAAGCTGGCACAAGGGTCACAGGCCAGACTCCAAGCAGGCGGGCTCATGCAGGCAGGTACACCTGGGCTCATCCGAAGCACCACTAGCTCTCCTGGCTGCATGGGTGTCCTGGGAGTTTCTGGCCCATTTCTTAGCCAGTTCCAGCAAGAATGAACATCTTTGACAGTCGCTGTCTAGCCTATGATCTGTTTTTTGTATTCTACTAAAAACGGCAGAGCTTCTCTCAGAGCCTGAATCCTCATCGTCAGAGTCTGAATTCCTTCTACCGTGGAGTGACATAGAGAAAGGAAAGAGAAAAGAAGACAAAGAATTGGAGAACGATGCAACTAAAAATAACGTCAAGCTCTGGCTAGGTAGAGGACTTTTTAAGATCCAGATCTTAACGTTTAAATTTAAACAGTAGTTTTTTCAGTTAGCAATTCTACAGACGTTGAAGGGAAATTAACCTCTCTCATAAAAAGCGCACATAGAATGTACCCAGTCAGGGTACTGAATGGACAGCGGAATAAAAGAAACATGCACAAAGACAAACCTGAATCCCTGAAATTCTTTATACCATGGTTTATAAGTTTCCCTTTTTATTCGTTTCCAGTTCACATCGTCTGGGATCCAGCATTTGGGAAGAAACTGATCAAAAGCATTCCCTGGGCTTGGCACGATTGGGCTTAGCTTTCGCACATAAAGATCATCCTTTACAGTGTTGGGTATGCTTGTCTTTTCTTCTGCCTCTTCCAAATAACAAGAGGAGTCTGAAGTTTCTTGTACTGTTGGCCAGTTCTCCACGTTTGTGCCCCAAGTTCTCCTCTCGTTACTGTTCAAAACATCCAACCAGTTAAGACACTGCGTGAGCAATTTGTGACACAGAACACAAGAGGCATGCTTTCTGTCTCACAAAGTTTACACTGTGAATGCAGACAATTAGTTCCCATTCTCATCAGTCTCATCATTCCAGCTCCTACAACAAAGTTAAGGCATTATAATAGCATCTCATTTTAATTAGAGAAGAGCTTGATACAGAAGGGCCAAAGACAATGATAAAATGTGTTAAGAGAGAGAGACAAATTGCAAACCATCTGGGGTGTTACTTTACATATTAAAAATCAAGAGCATAATAGACATTCCAATCCAAGAGAAATTTTTCTGACCTCGTCATTCTGTATAGCCCAGTGGTTAATGGGTCAGCAGGAGAAAAGATTGGTGAACAAGACTTAGGAGAGATGCTTTTCGAGATGAAACCCTCGGGCCTCTTTTTCATTTGGAATCTACGGTTGGCTAAGTCATCCAAGACTACATCCGGCAACCTCCGTTCCTCCTCCGAGTCTGATCCACTCTCAGAACCATACACCTCCTTCTGATAGGAAGCTGGATTCGAAAAATCATGCTTTGCTCTGCTGATTTGATGGGAAATTAAAGGATTTTTTTTGTGTCCACTGAGCTCAGTCAACACAGAAAAGAAAAAAAAAAAAAATGGAAGAAAGCAACACAGCAGAGCTCACAATGAACAATGTAAGTCGTCCAGGAAGCTGAAAGATAACCAGTGAGCTAAAGGCATGCATCTAAAAAAAGAACCGGCAAATCATACGCTGACATTCTAAAACAGAAGAAATCTCTTCAAGATACGGATGACTAAAAATATAGGTAAGTAAAAGAAATATTTCACTAATGAAGTTTTATGTTATCTGTGAAATACATTTTTAAGGACCATTGCTTTTTACCAAATTTAAATATCCCGGCAAATTCACAAAGCAGACTGAACTTTAAAATTCAACAATCAGCTCGCATCCCAGTACCTTGGAAATGCTCCATCGGCTTCTATGTAGACTGGGCTTGCCCAGCTTCTTCTGGTACCCTCATTTTTGTCCAGCTTTTTCTTCCTCAAGGGCGCCGGCACATAGGATGGCTGTCTACTCTTGTTGGGTAAAAAGCGATTGAATGGTAAAGCAGACTTTGGTTCAACAGCCGAAATCCTTCGATATGACATATCATCTTTATTATGGTCCTGCATTTTGAATGTAAATTCAGAATCTGTGTCACTTTCACAACCTATTAAAAAAAAAAAAAGGCACAAGAATTTGCTTTACTCTCCAGACTACTCGTCTAACTGAAACCCACACAGCATGCCTGCTTTTGTCTTTCCCTTGGAAACCCAGTGCTCTACTGCTAACTGCAGGGAATATTTTTAGAAATTTGTCATGAAGTTGTGATAAGACCCATCAGGAGGAACTTGCTTTGCATACTGGAGGTGCATGCAGTACATTCTTTCACTGTTGCACATTCTAAGCAGAAAAAGTCCCGGTCTATGGCTGAACCCCTTTTCTTCCCAGTCTTCCTTGCCCTCACGATTTTTCATAAAATTTGTTGATGGAATACACGTGAATAAAATCTAGCAATCAAGTCAAAGATGCCTAAAATGAGATCTGAATGTAGTTCGAGGGAAACTCAGTCATTTAAAATAAATCACGCAGTCATCCAAAATTTCTGTGAGGCAAGAGACAAGGGAAGACAAAGAAAGAGATGCAAAAAGCACAAGATCACAAAGAAGTTTGATAGATCCTGGTGAGACCCCTATGAGCAAGAATCACATATTACATATGAGGTTGGACCAAATGACTTCTAATGTCCCCCCAAAATATTAAGAGAACGCAGAACTCAAGGCTTTTTCTGACGGTGGTCACGGAAATATTGGGAACCTTGTATTTTGATTCAACATCATTTACACACAAATTTGAAAGAATACACTTTGATACACCTCAAGGTCAGATAGATACAAACGCTAATCTGTTCTCAAAAAAAAAAAAAGAAAAGTCAGTCTGTTCTTTTAAATACACGGGAAGAAACGAGGGTACAAAACATTACAATAGATACGATATAGATACGATAGATACAAGCTTCAGCTGCCTCCCAGTCTGCCCTTTTCTTCCTGCCTCTGTGTATTTGTTAAGAAACTTTGCAAGTGTTGCATGCTTCCCGCCAGAGCTCTCACAGGCTGGCTGTGCACAGTACCTGAGGACCTGGGAGCTGTGGGCTCTCGGCAGGAGCACACCTGCAGGGTAAACCTGAGCCAAAGGCAGTCTCGTCCCCTCCCCCGTGCCTGGCAGGAGTCTACAGTAACAGAGAGGAGCCTACAGGAAGCGGTTGAACACACAGCTAGGAGACCTTGAGACGGGAACAGGGAAAGGAGAGTCATGGCAAAAAAGGAGGAAGTATAGCAGCTATGACCAGAAGGATTAATTGTCAATAATCTCACGCTTTGTTTTTACTGCCTCCTAAATTTGTACATTTTTTGAAAATAAGAGAGAAATGTCAAGGATTCTTGCTAAAATTTTGTACATGTGAAATCTGTACAAAGGATCCTTCTACTTTGGAATTTTTTAAGCTACTTTTTTTTTTTTAAGTCCAGTACAGTATGCTGCAGAGTAGGCAAATATTCTTGATCTGGTAAGAGATATGGATGAAAAATGCCACCTGCCATATCAGTAAACAAAGGATATTGCGGCCATCCAGCCAGCAGCCACTGCACCTGTCCCCGACTGTGCACCTGAGGGGATTCAGGATGGAGAAAAGCAGGCTACTCGCCCCATATAGTTAAGGTGCATGGCAAAGGAATGATTTCAGTGAGCCCAGACTCTTTCATCTTTCCATACATAGGAAAGCTTGAAATTCATTAACTTGAGATGTCTGGTTTTTCTTTAATTAACAGTAACCTTTTGATGTTCTGACTACCTGAGTTGTTTTTTGTTTGTTGTTTTGTTTGTTTTGTTTTACAAAGACTCCTATATATCCCGGCTCCACCCTCACCTCTTCAGAGCAGTCCCTCAGAACTATCTGAGACACTGTCTTCTGGGCTTAAGTCCTCAGCAAGTCTGCTGAATAAAACATAATTCTCAACCTTTAGATTGTGTTTTTGCTTTTTTTTTTTTCAGTCAACAGAGGCTTCATATAAAACTAAGGAATGTGACTTTGCAATTCTGTTAACCTAAAAATATTATCTTATCAATATTATATTGATCATCAATTTGGGACTACAACCTGGTAGGTAGCAGAATTTCAACATACCAATCACAAAAAAGTTTTATCATCCTGGTGGCCCCCAGGATTTTCTTTTTTTTTTCTTCTTTAGTTGTAATTACCAAGCCTTCACTTCCACCCTCTTCAAACACGGTCTGCAACTCCTTTCCCAAGATCAGGAAGCAGCGTGACAGTAACCCCCTCCGCTTTTCCTCACAAGGACCAGGCACCCAGCCCAACAAGTATCTGAGGAGAATGCTTCAAGTCACACCACTGGACCACTGCCTTTGAATTGACTGAGTCTGTATACTCCCACATGCCTTCAATACCTGTCCCTTTTATTTTTGTTGGTCAGATATAAATTTAAACATCACATGTGTTAGGTTCTTCAGTCAGGACAAAGTAATATAATGGGTTGAGAATTTCAACCTCTGCTTTTACAGCTTTAATCACTCAGATGAATTACAAACTCAGATTCATTTCCTTAAAACTATTATAAGAGTCATCTGGGCTATGAAAACATTAAACCTAGACAGCAAACAGCCAACAAATACAGCAGTAATTGTAAAGGTTAACTCAAATAGCCATTCACTTTTTAAACGTTTAAATGCCACGACTACTCAAAAAGCTAAAGAATTTGGGGTTTTGTTATAATATTTGTTGATTCATTTTATTTTTGAAAAACAAATTCATTGTACTTTGCTTTTATGTAAATTTATATTAAAAGAACAACAGCAAATAAAGGTTGAATTCTAGCTAATGATTGCATGCTGAAGCATTTAGGACAAGTGTAATGTTCTCTGAAGTGCCTCAAAAAATAAGATGGATAATTAATGCATAGAGAATGAGAGCTTGGTATGTGATAAAGCAAGCACAGTAAAATGTTATGGTAGAACTAGGTGGCAGGTACATGGGTATTCATGTAAAATTCTTCCAACTTTGCTGATGTTTGAAATTTTTTATAATAAAAACATTAGGAAAAACATTTAAAATATAAAATAATAATCAAAATAAACAAGCAAAGTAAACTCTCTAACAATCCAGCAAAAACTCACAACCAGAAATCTCAATTTTTCATGCTGATGGTGGAAGCACAGAAATAGTTCAAGAAACTTCACTTGTGGTTTCAATCTAGTCAATTGGAATTGCGAGAGGCATACAGTTAGAAATTTCTGACACCACCCAATAGCCAGAGGAAAAAGACTTGCATTTAAATAACAGATTTGACCACGATATTGGGATTTTGAAAGAAAGTTCCTTCCCACAACAGAAAGACTTTCATTAACATGTTCCTTTCACACTTGTCCTGGGTTTACTCTGACCCTGACAGACACAAAAGATGTTTTCTAACACAATGCCAGTGTTGTTACTTAATCAAAGTTTAGCATAATATTCTATCATGACAGATACCAATCATTTCTTTTCTTAGAGATAATTATTAAAATATTTTCCTGTTTTTTCTTAGAAGTTTTTTTTTTTTTATCTTTTGCAGAAAAGTAAGAAAAGGGAAGAAAGCTTATTCAGGAACTAGAACAGACTTTTATAGAATCTTATTTACTTTCTTATTTATGTTTAGATATACCAGTTATTAGGCCTCAGAGGCAGACATCATTAAACCTGAATCTGGAGAGAAAAGAATTAGGATAGATTATCGCTGATAAAACAGGTCATAGTTAACTGTCTCTTCCCCAAACTCCTCTAAAAACAGAAGATTCAAAAAAGTGAAACTATCACCCCTCTAGTGGCAATATAGTGAGGAAGTAACAAGAGAGACAGAGAGACAGAGAGACGGAGAGAAGGAAAGGAGGGAGGGAGGGAGGAAGGAAAGAAGGAAAGAAAAGACACCCCCAATTATATTTCCATCTCTACAAAAATATACTTCTTGGCGAAATTTTTACCTCAATAGTTTCACTCCATTTTTCTACTCTCTCCAATTCCCAATTTTCTCTCAATACACAAAGAAATAAAAATAAACTGTCGAGTCCAAAACGTTAACTCACCTTCACGTGCCCCCCTCAACGTGGTATCAGAGGAGCAGCTTGCGAATGACCTAGACCCCAAAGAGTCCAAGCTTTCAAATGAATCTTCTCTTCTATAGTTTCCTGGAGGAGCAAGAAATTCTCCACGCTCAGCACACCAGATATCACCGTAACCACTGTCTCTGCCACTCCTCTTCAGGCAGCTGGACTCTTCAAGTGCCTGAAGAACATTTTTTAAAGACTAGTAACTTAGCATAAACTTCCAAAAATGCAATCAGTTATTGCTTATTTATTTGCAATAGCTCAAGTTGTGCTGCATTTTGATAGGTGAGGCAATGAGACTGCCCCATTAAATATCAGAAAAAATCTGATAAAAATCAGAATATAAATCTGTAAATGTTTTCCCACAACTAATACTTGGCACTCATGTGACTATATGGAGGTATTTCAATATTATTTAATAAGGTAATATAGTCTATTTAATAATAAGGGGGAACATTTTAATAAAAGAAAAGCTAATAATTAGAGTAACATTCAAAGGCTAAAATCAATTATTATCTACAGTTTTCTGGCAATAAACATGAAAGGAGGCAAAGAGAAAAGCCAACCTTAATTTTGATATCCAAAAGGAGAAAAGTTAGTAAGATTATATTCAGCCTACCTCCAGGAAATATTAGGGCTCATTTTTATTAAATAAACAAAAAAACCATAACAAAGTTCTTTAACAAAAAGAAAAGTTTTAAAAGAGAGAGGGGCAAGAATAGCAGGTGTACACTTCACAAATTCATTTATTTTCACTCAAAACCTAGATGTGAACCAAGGAAAGTAGACTTGTTTGTTGAATATAAAACATTTTCCCTGGATCTAAATGAAATATCTGTTTAGCTCATATAACAGCTATATAGAAATATGTAAATGTTATTAACCATAGGTTTGTAAATCATATAGAACTTACTAAAATAAGCATTTTTAACTAACATTCCCCTAGGAAAGTTAATAGCCAAATACAACTGGACTTTTAAAAATTAGCATGTAAGTAGAATTTATAAAGCCTTTAGCATAGTTCTAATACATAGTACTCAATGAATAGCTAGTAACTCTATAATTTTTTTTAATATGGTGAAGGTAATTTTGTTACTATAGTAAAAATCAGAAATGTTTCTTTCAGGTGATGATACCAATACAGAGATAGGAATTCCTAGGTTCTTTTTTTTTTTTAAAGCAGAGAGTTTTCCTTTTTTTCTTTTCTTTAATTTTATTTATTTTTGGCTGCTTTGGGTCTTCGTTGCTGTGCGTGGGTTTTCTCTAGTTGCGGTGAGCAGGGGCTACTCTTCGTTGTGGTGCACGGGCTTCTTATTGTGGTGGCTTCTCTTGTTGCGGAGCAACGGCTCTAGGCACGCGGGCTTCAGTAGTTGCAGCACACGGGCTCAGTAGTTGCGGCATGCAGGCTTAGTTGCTCCACAGCGTGTGGGATCTTCCCGGACCAGGGATCGAACCTGTGTCCCCTGCGTTGACAGGAGGATTCTTAACCACTGCGCCACCAGGGAAGCCCCAGGAATTCCTAGGTTCTTTAACAACCAACTGTAATATGTCAACTTTCATTAAATCATTATGCAGAAAAAAAGCTATGAAAGAGAGTTGGGAGACAATTGGGATGTTCTGAATATAGACTGGATATTAACTAATGGGGAATTCATGACTGTTCTTTGGTCTAGCAGACATCATAGGTATATGGACGAATATTCTTACTGTTAAGAGATGCATGCTGAGTATTTAGGGGTGAGTTGTCTGCAATTTACCTTGAAATGATTAATTAAAACACAGATGGATACATAAATAAAGCCAATATGGGACATGTTTAATGATTAAATCCGATGGAACACAGGTGGGTATTTGTTGTACTATTCTCTCAACTTTTAATTAGGAACATTCTCAAGATATGAAAAAGCTGAAGAAAGAATGTTTACAATGAATAAATTAGCTGTCTCAGGCATACTTTTGGCTAAGACTGGATGTTAATTCATGGTTGAATTGTTTGACAAGTGTTTAAGTGCCGGTAGGGTCTAGTAGATTTATGTGAGATTTCATATATTTTAGACGCCACACCCACCCTGGAATTAGAGTTGACATCCTAGCATGAAAATGAAAGTGCCTACTTTGTACCCTATTTCCAAGCGGATAGGGAAGCTGGGCTTAGTGCTGGTACCACCAAAATACTTCTTAAAAAATACAGATTTTAAAATTCTAAGTAAATCTTTAGATTTACCGGGTTTCTTAGACACACACTTGTTGAGGCGTTAGAGTTCAACACACAGGAGATGATTTTTGACCTCGTAAATGTTAAAGATAATGATGATGTGCCACCATGGTTATAAAAGAACCTAAGTTTGGCCCCGTTGCCTGGTTCCTCCCCCTAACCCCCACCAAGGACTTTACTCTGACAAGTCACCTAAAATGAGTCACCTACAACTTATAGGATGACTAAGGGTCAACAGCTTACTGCAAGTATTCTTTTTAATATATATTTTGGATTGGCCCTTAAGCATTATCTAGTTAAGGGAGAAAAGTTTGATGAACACAATGATTTTGATTTTAACAGAACAGATGCAAAACAGCTCATATATTCACATACCTCTTACGGCTCTCCACACTCCACAATAATGGAATGGAACCACAACTATAGTTTTACCTATGAAAATTCTTTTTTTAAAAAAAATAAATTTATTTATTTATTTATTTATTCATTTATTTATCTATGGCTGCATTGGGTCTTCGTTGCTGCGCGTGGGCTTTCTCTAGTTGTGGCGAGCGGGGGCTCCTCTTTGTTGTGGTGCATGGGCTTCTCATCGCGGTGGCTTCTCTTGTTGCAGAGCATGGGATCTAAGCACACGGGCTTCAGTAGTTGTGGCATGTGGGCTCAGTAGTTGTGGCCCACAGGCTCTAGAGCACAGGCTCAGTAGTTGCGGAGCACGGGCTTAGTTGCTCTGCAGCATGTGGGATCTTCCCGGACCAGGGCTCGAATCCGTGTCCCCTGCACTGGCAGGCAGATTCTTGACCACTGTGCCACCAGGGAAGTCCCTGAAAATTCTTTTTTATCTACTCTGATTTTGACACTGGTGACAGGAAGCAGCCTCGAATAAAGCATCCCCAGCACAAACACTCTACTAGGATGATTCAACCTGAGTCAGACTGCCATAAAAAGAACCAAAGGCTGTAACGAGAACACTAATGCAAGAGCCAAAGTCCTATGTTATTTTTAACTGGATGTTTTCTTAGTTGAAATACCTGTAAGGCAAGGCTTTGCCCTTGCTCAAAGCCCTGCCACGTTCATCCTTCAGAGCCTTGCCCTCCTCCACTGCACTGACCTACCTGTCCATCTGTCTACATCAGAGGGTTGCGCTGTAAGGCTGGGTCATCAGCCTTGTATGAGTGTTTTCTCAACAACTAGTACAATGCTTGTGCATGGTATTATCTCAACTGTTACCTGAATTAACTGTTTTAAGGAATTTAAATAGGGTATTATCAACTCTTTACAATTAGAAAATAAAAATCCAGAAGGAATACCCTAACCTTCTAGACTATACTCCCATCTCCCTATAATGTATGTGGATGGGTTCAGGCAAAACTATTTAGAGATCAGAGTAGTTATAAGGCAAAGTGATCATTTTCATCCTAAAACTTCTATCTTCCAATTATAGTAACTAACATTTATTACATCCTTCCAATGTGCCAGAGACTAATGTTAAATGCCTGATTGGTACAGTATCCTTTAATCATCATAAAGACCCATCAAGCAACTACCATTAATTAGATGATCATATATTATTTTGATGACATATTTTCTTCTGCACACAGCAGATTCTCCTGCATAAATATCACCATAGTGAAGTTAATTTTCCCGTTTGAATATTATGAGTGAAGATGTGGCCAACTCTGGTCAGCGCTGGCACTTGAGATATAATGACCCATGGCAAGACAGTAAGATAAAGAAATGAGTAACTTCCATACATTTTAATAGCCCTGAAGCACCTCTCTATTACAGGTTAAGTTCATAATATAGAAAGAGTTAGGTTATATAAAGTGCCTAGGAAAGAAAGTAAATTAGTATTTTGTTGAGTTACCTAAAAAATTAAGAAATAAATACGTACATCTATATCATATACCCTGGAAACTGCTCTGAAATACTTACTCACTCCTTGTGGTGGCTTACAAAGCCAGCAAATGAGTAACAATCCTCTCCACCCATCCCAATCAGAGCCGCCATATATTATAGAGGGAGGAGAAGCCAGAGGGCATATGGAAAAAAGAGATGAAGGGGAAAGGGGAAGACGAGAAGAAGTATTAGTTAGAGTAGTTGTCTCATACAGATAGCGTTTCCTTACCTTAGTCAGAGCTTGTCCTAAAAGATTCTCAAATGCTTTCAAATTAAGATAGGGACCATTATAGTAGGGGTTACTTTGTGCTTTTCTTCCCAGCCAGTACAAGGTTATCAAAACCTTTAAAAAAAAAATTCCATGAAACAACAAGATCAGTCTATTTAGTAACTAATGGCAAGCTCAAATGCAAGTGAGCACTCTAGATAAAAGACAATATCTATGGTTGAAAAGTAGATTTTCTTTTAAATTATATAAAGGAGCAGGGTCACTAAAAATGTTATTCTTCTTAGATTTCCATCTCTGAGCACATTCTCAGAGCAAAAGCCTAGACCCCAACAGGTATTTATACTCTACCGGTACACATGAAGAAGGAAAAAATTTACAGTATGAAAACATAAATTAAACTTTTAAAGTAATATTTTTCCAACAATCTTACAGACTGCACACTTAAAATCAAAAATTCTCAGCTTCCCTAATAATGATATTGAGCTCTTATGTTTTTCAATAAAGCTGTCACATTTTTAGAAATTCTTCTAATATGCAGAATAGTATAGATATAAGTCTACATTGGGCAATTACCCAGAGTTCTTAAACATTTAGTGTTTTTCCTTAAAGTCTGATTTTGGTGTTTTCTGACTTGCTCTCCTAAAAATCCTACAGCCTATTCATTTGCCTTTACCACGTTACTAACATGTAAGGACCCATTCCCTAGATTTAACCCACCTTCTTATAGTATGAGGTCAGAAAATACATGTTTCAACCATATTTAAACACATTTAGAATTTGTTTCTAGCAAAACTTAGAAAAAGGATAGAGAATATATCAGATATTTTTAGATCCCACTACCTTTTCACAGAACACGTAAGTAAAAAACCATTTATAATGTCCCATTAAATATGTCTTACATTTTTCACTCTCCTATCAGTCTCTTCTTGCCTGTAAAGAAAAAAGAAAATATCCATTAGTAATATCTATGAACCTTAAATTGTTAATTATTAACTAGAAAAAACTCATTTGTATTCTAAAGTTCTATGAATATTAATACCACCTGGAAGTTCAGAAATCTTAGTCAGTATATTATCCATCAGAAGGATTTTTCCATATTCACTGATTTCATGAAATATAATGGTCAGTTTTCTATAAAAAGCAAGGTTGTCTTTTTTTCATTATTTTATTCATTACAGCCTGATTTTTTAAATGTGTTATTTGCATTTATAAGTTTTCATTTTAAACAATGTTTAAACCCAATCAAAAGGGGGGGTGAAAAAATCAATGCGTGCTCACGGCAGAAAAAACAAATCAGGAAATGGGGGAAAAAAACCTTAAATAGGAAAAAACAAAAGTAATTTTGCCCTGAGTTTTCTTTTCCACTTTGCGTGAGGGTTTTTTCACTCAAGTTCCCCAGAGAAAATTGCTCAGAGACCAAGCCCTGCAGATGTTGAAAAGTGCAGTTTAAAGAATAGCCATGAATCTCTGCCTAAAGAGAGTTCACTCTATTGTAAGTATCATGAGTTTTCCCCCCGACCTGTAAAAGGGAATGATATTTGTGGGAAAAGTTAAAGAGGCAGATGTCACCGCAATGTTGAAGACGAAAAAACATAAGTTAATTAACAAAGGGATGGATGACCCGAAACTATTGGTGCTTTCCATCAGAGACTTAAACAGGATCATTGCTAATTCACAGAGATGCAGGAGCCTGAGCTAGATGACCTCCAAGGTCACTTTTCAGTCTAAGAGTCATAAGTAGTACATTTATAAGAAAATATATATGTATACACATACATCATGTGTGCAAGACATATAAAACACACATATATAACAAATATACACAGGGAGACAAAGAAAAGGGGGAGAGAATGAGCACACAAATGGAGACAAACATTTAACTTAGCTTTCAAAGAATCCATGGAGACAGCTACTACCATTCCTCCCCATAAGATAAACATGAACTGAAATGAACTTAACAACATTTGCCTCTCACCTACCCCCAAAACAGCATAACAAAAATAAAATCCACAAACTCTCACCCTACTGTGGAAATGTAAATTGGTACAACTACTTTAATACATTTGGTAGCATCTATTCAAGCTGAATATACAGTATATGCATACTCTATGACCTAGTACTTCCACTCCTCGATATATACCCAACAGAAATGCTTACAGATGTTCACCAGAAGTCATAGATGAGAACCTTTATAGAAGCACAATTCATAATAGAATAAACTGGAGCTACATCTATGTCTTTAACAGTAGAATGGATAAATTATGGAATATCCACACAATGAAATATTCCACAGCAATGAGAACAAACAACCTGCAGCTATATGGTTCAATCTGACAAACAATGGGAAGTAAAGGAAGCCAAACAGAGCACAGACTGTATTATTCATTCAAGTCGAGAACAAAAACAGGCATAACAAAGATATGATGTTAGGAGTCAGGATACTGTTCGCCCTGGTGGGGGAGGATGGAAGTGACTGGAAAAAGGTGAGGGGCTTCTAGGGCGCTGAAAATTTCTTTTTTTTTTTTTAATAATCTTTTTTTTTTTAATTAATAGCTACTTTATTTATTTATTTTATTTATCTTTGGCTGTGCTGGATCTCCGTTTCGTGCGAGGGCTTTCTCTAGTTGTGGCAAGCGGGGGCCACTCTTCATCGCGGTGCGCGGGCCTCTCACTATCGCGGCCACTCCTGTTGCGGGGCACAGGCTCCAGACGTGCAGGCTCAGCAGCTGTGGCTCACGGGCCTAGCCACTCCGCGGCATGTGGGATCCTCCCAGACCAGGGCTCGAACCCGCGTCCCCTGCACTAGCAGGCAGACTCTCAACCACTGCGCCACCAGGGAAGCCCGAAAATTTCTTATATTTTGATCTGTATGCTGGCTATTTAAGTGAGTTCCATCTCTAAAGTCTGTGAATTGTACACTTAAAATACACATATAGAAAAAGATACATACTTCAAAAAAGCAAATAAATTTTACAGCCCAAGTACTTAAATCGTAGCTTATCTCTTAAGTAAAAAAGAAAATCATCTTGTAAAAACAAAATCAACATTTTTCAAAGAAGTGGGGGAAAAAAAATCACTAGAAACTGACAATAAAAAAAAATAAGAGTTATATTGGGAATTCCCTGGTGGTCTAGTGGTTAGGATTCAGCGCTTTCACTGCCATGGCCTGGGTTCAATCCCTGGCCGGGGAAATGAGATCCCGCAGGCCACACAGCATGGGCAAAAAAAAATAAAAAATAAAAAGTGATAAAACATATAGCCTCTTTTTATATTAATGACCAACAAACACACCTCAGACATCAACCAAAGCACAAAGAACCATCAATACTCAATGAAAAGGATACATTAGGCTGAAAATCACCACACTCTTAACAGTCAATGCAAACCACCCCACTTTTCTCATAAGTACACTGAGGGCAGAAAGAGCAACAGAGCTCTCTTGAACCCCTGACCTCCTTTCCACAGCCCTCTCTAAAGGTTTCTAATCCAACACACTCATTTACTTTGTACTATGACAAAGCAATAATTGTAAACACAAGGTATGGCCTATTTTGGAATAAACACTCACAATAAGCAGTGACCTTGGCACTATAACCTTTCCCTCGTTTCACATTCCCTTCTGAATATGAGCATTTATAACATGCTCTTGAACACAGTGACACACATGCCAGCCAAATTGCTGTTCTATCACTGAAATGTAATGCCAGGAATTCAAGTAGTCAATGATTTGCTGGAGTCAATAGAGGTCAACTTCTGACACACAACAAACACATCTCATTGTATGCAAGTCAGTAACCAGGCGGCTCCTTTGCCTGCTGTGGCCACAGGGCACAGCCCCAAGGCCTTCCAAATAGAGCAAGCGTGAAGGCAGAGGAGAAGCTCATGGTTATCAGTCTCTCTATGAGCCATCCAAGATATTGCCCAACCCATAAGAACCAAAAATAAGACAGTCTGATCTACAAATAGGCTAATTCCCTTACAACAGATATTTCAAGAGTTGACATGGTGTAATTCCATGTTCAAAAGCATGGTCTTTGGGTCAGATGTAGGTCCCACTAGCTGTGTTCATCTCGGCGATTTACTTAACTCTTGAAGCTTCCATTTCCTTCTGGAGAAACTGCAAATAATGGCCCTTATTCCAGGACATCCTAAGAAAAGTACACAGGTATTTAGCAGAGTCCCTTAGCCTCAATATAAGTGCTCATCAAGCAGCAGTTATCACTAGACTGTAAGCTATGTGAGGGCAGGGCCCATCTGATTTACCAAGCTACCCACACAGGCTTCTTAGTGACGCCATGCTGGACCCCAATATTTAAGTTGCAACCAGCCTGCCTGACACTCCCCATCTGTCATCCCTGCTTTATTTTTGTATTTATAACCATCAACTGCATGCATTCGTTTATTATCTGTCTCTTCATAAGCCAAAAGGAATTTCTGTGATTTTATTTACTGCCATATCCCAAGTGTCTTAAGACAGGGTCTACCACCTGACAAGTACGTTAAAATAGTTTATTAAAAATGCCTAGTACATGGGACTTCCCTGGTGGTCCAGTGGTTAAGACTCCATGCTTTCAATGCAGGGGGCACGGATTCGATCCCTGGTCGGGGAACTAAGATCACATGCCACTCAGCGCGGCCAAAAAAAAACAAAACCTCTGAGTTCCTTAAGTTTTCTAAATTAATTATTTCCATAATTTTTTTAAAAATGCCTAGCACAGTGCATGGCACACAGACGCTCACCAATACTAATCTGAACATATTTATTTAGCTTACAGAAATGTAAGTCAGCCAAAGAAAGCCTGAAATGATAAAAGCTCAGGAGATTCCTATGTGATGTCAAAGAACAGTTAAATTACATTAGCTTACTTAAAACATCCAATTTTGACTCAAACTGTATTGATACTCATACCTGGGCTTCTTTTTTAAAGCTATTTTCTTTAAAATTGCAATAAAAGGAATTCTTTATAATCATAGATCAATAAACCAAAAAAGGCACAGGTTCAAAAACAAAGGGCAGCTTCAAAGTGCTGAGTACAAAGATTAAGTGGTGGTTCTCTGGGATAAAAAAGCTTCCCAGCAGAGCTCTGAAAGACAAAGGCCAAAGAATCCAAACCTTCCTTGAAACCCAAATTTACCATAAAAAGGGACAGAGATGAAACATTAATAGTTTGAAAAAATGACTATGTTGAATATGTTGCTAGCCTTCTCTGTGTATTACACACTAATTTAAATATTGTTTAACATTCAAGAAATAGCAAGTATGACATAGATATCATCTTCCACTCTGTTAATGGAATAGCTCTGGTAATTCTTCACTACCTGACAAAGGACCAGAAAACATGTGCTCATCACAGAGCTCTAAACTTTCTGCCAGAGGCCAGGAAGAAAAGAGCCATAAACCCTCAAGTAGGCCCATCAGTGAACAAGATCCATCAGTAACCACCTTATCCTAACTTCAAGGTATACTTAGAGCCAGGAAACTCTAGGTCTGATCCTTTCTTTATTCAAAGCTGTTTTAAAATACTCGTACAAATCCTCAATCAAGGAGTACCATCTCTAAGGAAAGGCCCAGGGAAATAAAATCCATGTGGACGCTCTGGCTCTCATCAGGAGACCCCATTCTTCCCCGTGGCAGCAGCGTGGCTAAGAGGGCAGGCTCTGGAGCCAGACCTCCTGGGTGTGATTTCTGGCTCCACTTTTGGGAGTTGTGAGAATGTGGTAATGCTTATCTAACTCTGTGTCTCCATAGTCTCACCTGGAAACCACATACCCATCTCACTGGGCTTAAGACAGACATTTGAAAAGTACTGAACTCAAGCAGATCAGGTAAAGGAGACACTTCAAGACTATCCTCCAATTACCCATCTCAGCCACACAGTATGGTGGAAGGGAAGTGGCGAGAGGACAGGCAAGTTTCCCCACACACAGTATTCTCCCCCAGAAGAGACATTTCTGTGAAGCACAATTCAAGACACTCTTTCATGTTCTGCTTTCCTTTCCCTCTTTCTCTGAAAGGCTTTGAACAAGAAATTGTTTCTAGAATAAGGTCAAACAAAGAGCAAGGCAAACTAGGGTGGTAAGACCGTTGTTAGCCAAACATCCATGCTGGCCCCAAGCCAGCCCTCCTCACCCGCCCTTTATCTACCAGGGACTGCCTAGGCCAACACCCTTCAATTTTCCAAAAGCTCAAAATCTGAGGGAAAAAAAATGTGCCTACATGGCCAAAGTCGATCTCTCTCGTATCTGATAGCATAGTTTGGGAACAGAGTGTTAAAGGATGAGATTCTAGTTTTATTATAGTTTGGTGCAGCCAGCTGTATTCTAGGGCTTCATCAAAAATATTTCCAAATACGTTCTGTTTATCCCAAGAGCTAACCCTGGGCCCCCATGCATGCACCCACCTCAGCCTCTCATAGAATCTCTCCTGGTGGACAGCAGAGAGCTGGAACCACACCTGACTCACGACTGTACCCCTGGGGTCAACCACAGGCCTGGCTAAGAGCTGCCAAGCTTCCAATGTTCATATATAAGTCACCTAAAGCCACTCACAGAGCCAGTCCAGCAGATCAAGGACAAAGAGTTGGAGGAAAATTCCCCCCAAATAAGATAAAGCTTCACAGAGCTTGAAACCGAGTGCTACTTCTCTCTTTATGTTCTTCCTCCATACCTTTTTTTTTTCTTCTTCCATATCTTGATACACCTTTTCCTCAAGGTACCAACTTCTTCACTGGCAGCACCGTAAGCTCAATCTTGTCATGTTCTGCCCTAAGATCAAAATCCCCTAGCACTGAATTCTCCACGCTCCAAAATCATCCTTCCTCCCTAAATCCCAGCCCACACCCTGTCCAATCCAACCTCGGTGAAGATCAAATACAGTTGTCTTGCTGAAGCATCATACAAGGAAGCGTGTGATGAAAAACTCATGCTGGAATTTCTGACAGGGTGGGAATATCTTTGCTCCACGGGGGAAGACTCCCTACATCCTAACAGGAGAGATGAGACATGTGGTACCACCTGCCACTCCCCCAAGCTTCTCTGGCTACAAGGAATCTGGAGTTCAATAAGAGACTCAAGTATAACTTCCTACCCCACCCGGTCTCCTCCCTGCCATACACACTCACTCCTCCTTCTATCCCTAAAGCTACAGCCCCGATCATCCCCTTTTCTTGGCCTCAAATAAGCTTTTACCTTTGTTCCTCAGAACAACTGCAACTCACTGGGTGATTATGTCCCCAGGCATCCACTTCCTGAGGCTACTTCCCAGAGTAAGGCGTGGACCCAACCCTTCCAGAGTCAGTTCTAGCCCTGCCCTGCCCTGCCCTGGGCGGCTTCAGCTGACCGGGATGTGCCGTTTGGCAAATGGGGTTGACATTAGAGAAGCTGGGCTCACACAATACTTGGTCCTCCTCCAAGCCACTAAGTAATCCCTGCCCTCCAGTTGTTGCTTATGTAGTCTGGCCACCTGTTCACAACTTTTTAAAAAATGTCAAGAAATGAGGTCCTGAATCATGATTTCATAAGCGGTCACCAGTAGAAAAAAGTGTGTGGACCGTATCTGCTTTCAATCTGTCAGGTATGCATGAGGTTAGGGAGGAGGCATGTGTGCATGTGTGTGGCCAGGGGAGACGGTTGAGACCATTCAAAGCAGATGCCCTTCTCATTACAGCAGCGGCATCGTTTTCTATAAGAGACAAGACAGTCTGCCTCCAAATGGGAGGAAAGGGTTGCTCAGGATACTGAGTGAAATTTTAAGAAGCATAGTGACATAATAATTTCTGACGCTACTGTCTCTGAGGGAAGGGCCTGTTTTTATTCCAAATGCAGGAAGTGAAGAAGGAATTTAGCAATCTATCAGGTAACGGCTCCTTTTTCTATTAACAGACATTTTTATTCATGGAAGCTCTTCCATTGCATTACATAAAATAGAGCAAACCTTTCTCTAATGACCGGCAAATAGAAGCAGGAAGAAATGTGTGGATAAAAGTTAAAGATGAACTCTTGGAATACTGTACTCAAAAAGTAAGCTGCATTTTAAAAAATGAAGTTGAAATTCTTCCTTTCCTCCCACCTTCATCTCTAAAAATGAAACTGTATTCCATTTGACAATCTGCCAGTAATGTGAGACACATGTGACTCACAGGCTTTTAATCTGCCATGGCTACAAAATGCAGCTCTACCTGACTGTGGAAATTGTAAAAATGGCACTTGAGAAAATAATACCATATCTGGAGATAATTAGTGAGCAAAAATAGATAAACTTGATGATTTCTGTACTTACCTATGTGAGACAAAACTCTTGGAAATTCAACAGTTTTTGCCCTAGGAACATAATGCTTATTCCAAACAAGACAAATGAGTAAGTACCCTCTCGTTAAAAATCATTTCTTATTAAATTTCACACCCCACCCACACAGTACTAAGAATAGCTAAGTTTCACTTAAAGAGAAAGGAAAAAAAAAAAAAAAACACATGCATTCGAAGACACTGGCACACAGTTCCACTTAAATAATGAACCTGAAGAGCTGCTGCAGGAGCTGAAAAGTGGGTTTTGTTTCTAACTCTCTCAACCACAGACTTTTTGCAAATCTTCTTTTCTACTTTTTGGAGTATGTTTGCTATTACATAAAACTGATTTCACAATTTGAGACTCACACATGTATATCCCCTGTTAGATGGTAACCCAGAAACAGACAATTCCTGAATACAGAATTTAATATCCATGATATATGTTCCGTGTACTAAATGGAGTTATGACCTTCAATTATATAAAATGTGCTGGGGAGAGACTACAGGGGGTGCCAATTACAGGCCTACCCATCATTTTACTTCTGTAGGTAACAATGCCAGGTAGCAGCAGCAATGGGAAGAGTGGGCTTGGTTTTAGACATGGGAAGTTTGAGACACATGACAAAGTAGAAATGTGAAGTAACAGGTAATTAGACATACAAGTAGGATGTTCAAGCTAGAAATCTAGGTTGGAGATATAATCTGGGGAGTTGTCAGCGTAGAGATTAAGTGTAAAGTCATGAAGCTACAATGAGACCCCCCTAGAAAATAAGTGTAGATAGAGAAGAGGTCTAGAGATTGAGGGCTGGGAAACCCAACACATAAGGGCTAAGAGGTGGAGGAGAAACCAGCAAAGCAGACACAGAAGGACCAGCCAATGTGATGGGAGTGGCACGCCGGAGGGAAGGAGAGCGAGATGGAGGGAACAGTCAAAAATGTTGTTGAGAGGGGAATGAGGATGAGCACTGAGGAATTACTGCTGTATTCTTTTCTTAACCCTTATAATATCTTACACACATGTAATACACACTCACTCAATTACTAATTACTTCTCAAAGGAGAAAAAGAAAGAAGTATTAACATCAACAAATATCTCGTCAAAACCACCAATGTTCCTAAACATACAATTTAGGAGAATACTGAGCTAGATGGCTCAGGTGCCCTTCCAGACTTCTGAGCCCACACTTAGCAAAGCCAACAAGAAATTCAACTATAGGTATAAATCTTCTAGTCTTTAGCATCATGATATTGGAATAATAATGTGCCAGGTGAGGACTTTTCCAAGTCAGTATTTGTCAAACTGTGTATCATGAAGCATGAAAAACTGGCAGATTGAATGGGGCTTAAGGTCAAAACTTTTTACAAAGTGTTGCATATTTTCTCCTTAACACATAACAGAAAATTGAAGTTGTGAAAAGCCCTACAACAAGAGATTCGTTTTACTTATACTTTGAAATATTCACTTTCTCATAGTTTTTGGCAGAACAGTTACTAAAATCTTAAGGAATTCTGGTATCGATGAAGTATTTCCCAATTGTGTTCTGTTTAAGTCCACTTTACGCTTAATTGTATCATGTATATTCATAATAATTACCTTTATTAAGCACTTTATATTAATCATTACGTTGACCGTATTGCATTATTATCTCCTTTAATCCACACAACAATCTAATGATTTATACATTAGGAACTTGGGACTCCAAAGGCTTAAAAACTTTCCCAAGGTCACAAAACTATTAAGACTTGATGTGATTCATACTTGCCACACACTAAGAGCCATGCACTAAGACCCTGTTCTAGTATCAGTGCAGTCACCCTTTCTACCTTAATTTATTTTTAATAGTTTACTTCTTTCTTAATCCTGAAAAATAATTGTCTGTAATATCCTGAAGTATAAACGTCTCTCAATATTCTCTCCAAGTGTTGGTTCAAAACCTATCTATGGCAACAATAATTTCCTGCCTAAATCTGTCTCTCAAAGACAATGGCAGAAGTTCCCCCTTACCTTCTCTGGCAAAATTTAGATTTGTACTGTACTATCTTGCACATACAACCCATTATGGGATTCTGCAGATGGAAAATTGCCAAAGTGTTTTTTAAAGGACTTCCTTCTAGGTAAATGAAATATATCACAATAATTCTCGTAGTGAGAGAAATGCAAGGCAGAGATTACCTGTTCTTATCACTGCTAAGCTTTTATGAGTATGGTTTCTTTAAGGCAAGTACCCATCGAATATAAATAAAAAGATTATAAATTAAGCACAAACAAGATTAAATGGGAAAATATTTTGGTTAGTCTCCTGAAGGTACATTTTCTGATCTTAAAAAAAAAAAAAGCAAAAAAAAGCTAAATCTACCTTTAGGTTTGTGAAAATTAAACAAAATATATTTAAAGTGCCTAGCATGTAACTACTTATTTCCTTTCTGATGAACATGAAAGCATAAGGTGTAAATTATTATTAGTAAGTTATTATATCATTACACCAATTCCTTAGCTGTAGTTCATATTAAATGTGCTACGTGTGTATAGTACAAACCCGTATTGACAAAGTAGTGCATACCAAACTATTGATTCATGCTACACATTCAAAAGTCTCCATATCGCTTATAAGTACATTATTCTCCCTTGTCTATAAGTGAGACTTGTTTCAAAATTTTAATTCCAGCATGGGAAAAATCAGCACCACGGCCCCCTCAAACAAATCCCTAGCCCAAGTTTTTCATAAATCATTTTTAGTCCTAAATTTTGCCTGTTCTAGATTAGCCTCTCTTATCTCAGTGTTTTTAAAAAAAACACCAAATTTTTCACAATTATATTTAATCCAAAGGTTCATAGGGGCAATATATATTTAGAACAGAGTTTCTTGACAATATTACCCTTTGAACCTTACAATTCTTCATTGCGGGGGATTACCCTGTGCATTGCAGGATGTTAAACAGCACTCCTGGCCTTATTCACTAGACACCTCTCCTCACCCTAGTCAAGACAATCAGAAATGTCTCCGGACATTACCAAATATCCCCGGGGCACAAAATTGTCCATCGTTGAGAACCACTGTTTTAGAGGATCTAAGAATTTAACTAATTCCTCTTCATAAAGTATACTCAAGATTCCATGAGCCTAAAACTAGCTGAAACCAAAACCAATCTCATGAGTAGTAAATGAAGTCTGAGGAGTTGACTCACTGTCCAAGAATGACAAAATATTAAATTAAAAACATATTATGACTTATATTCCTTGCAATTTGTATAAAGCTGCCTGCCTTTCATTAGAGAGTTAACACCATGCATCATTTAAAAATTTCCATTTACATACACCACCTTCCATAGATGTGCCATTTCCTTCTTAGCCTTCCATATAATGCTTCAAATTTCGTAATCTTATCAAAGTATCACCAATCACTCTGTATAAGTCATTAAGAATGGACATGCTTCAAAGGAATAACATAATTGGTTTTCAATTTCAGATTAATATAACACTGCCTTCTTCAATTAACTTTCAAGTTCAATACACATTCAATTCCGATGTCCTTCAGAGTAGTTTACATTTCTTGCAATCAATTTCAATTTTCCCATTTTCTGTGAATACCTTTTTGAAACTTCCAAGACTAATGAATCTAATCAGCTCTTTCTTCTTCTTTCTCCCCTTCACCATATTTAATCTAAACCAAATTCAAATAATACTTCCCAGGCAACTTTTCTCAGATATGCCCTTTATATTCCCACTATCACCAGTTCAGAATTGAAATTGAGTAAGTCTTCGTAAGTGCATGCATCATCTAATCCCCGAGCCTGTTCATCCTTCCACATGCTCTGCACTGGTGAAGGGCCCCAAATTTCAGAGTCAGAAAACTAAGGCCTAAGCCAAACAACATCTCCCTCGAACACTCACTTCCCCACCAAACAAATCCTATCAATTCTAGTCCTTAAATCTCTCTGGAATTCCTTGCTTCTTTCTCAGATGTATTTCCTGTCTTCGGTCTTCCCTCACTGCTCCTCCTCCTCCCCAGAGATTCCTGAAGAATCGTCCTAAAATGGAATCCTCTCCATGTCTCCTATCTTTTTTTTTTTATAAATTTATTTTTTATTTTTATTTTTGGCTGTGTTGGGTCTTTGCTGCTGTGCACGGGCTTTCTCTGGCTGCAGTGAGCGGGGGCTACTCTTCGTTGTGGTGCACGGGCTTCTCATTGCAGTGTCTTCTCTTGTTGAGGAGCACGGGCTCTAGGCATGCGGGCTTCAGTGGTTGTGGCACGCGGGCTCAGTATTTGTGGCACACGAGCTCTAGAGCGCAGGCTCAGTAGTTGTGGTGCCAGGGCTTAGTTGCTCCGTGGAATGTGGGATCTCCCCGGACCAGGGCTCGAACCCGTGTCCCCTGCATTGGCAGGCGGATTCTTAACAACTGTGCCACCAGGGAAGCCCCATGTCTCCTATCTTGACATTCTTACCTCTTACGGTTTATTTCCCTCAAGTAAAGTTCAAAACATAGCATTCACATTCATCATCTGCCCACTCTCGGTCACCTCGTTTCTTGACCTGCCCCAACATAAACCCAACACTCTTTCTATAAAACAGCTCTAGAACTCTCTCAACAGCCCTGATCTCTCCCACCTCCACATAAGAGACAACAGGAGGTTTTCTCTTCCTAGAAGGCTCTTGACCGTTCTCCCCCACTTTTGAACTGTTCATCCTTTCAGATTAAACTCAAATGTCACCAGCCTCTGAAGCCTTCCTATCTTCTAGAGGCCTCTCTCATGTGAGCCCGTGGATGCTCCACACAGAGTGCTTTTAAAGCATTCCATTAAATTATCCTCCTAGTCTCTCCCGCTGGACTGTGAACTCCCTGAATTCAGAAACAGAATGCTGTTCATCTCTGGCTAAGTACTTAAAATATAGGCACTAAAATATTACCAGAAAGAAGAGATTAGTTTTCAGCCTCTTCTAAAAATCTATCCTACCAATCATCTAGAATCATTTTTAAGGGGCCATTTACTCCCTCTCATCCCCACTAAATCATAGGGCTCCCCATGCTTTATCTTGAACTTAATTTTAGTTACATCCCCATTTCCGTCTTTCAGCCATTTCCTGTTGCATCCCACTCTATTCTGACTTTAATCAAACAAGTCTAACACAACAGGACCTGTTTACTCTCACTTCAGAGCTATATATTCCATTCCTTCAGCCTAACATGCCCAGAATCTGTCACACATTTAACTCTTAAATGTCAATTTCTAGGAAACTCCCATAGGACATTGCCAAGTCCCTGATACACCATCACTTTAGAGTCCCAATCGCTCATACAAATATAGAGCCATACCATTATTCATCCACTTATATCCATCACTGACGTTAATACATTTTGTGTATTTGTCTCACTACCTCCAAAGGACCTTTGAGGACTACTTTCTTTCCACAAACATTATTCACATACAGTTGACCTTTGAACAGTGCTGAACATGTAATACCATAGTACGTATTTAGTGAAAAAAAGTCCACTTGTAAGTGGACCCTCCCAGTTTAAACCTATGTTGTTCAAAGGTCAACTGTACTGGGGGTTTTGCTGAATATCTATACAAGATGAAGTAAAAATATTCTTAGGATAATAATGTCACATACCTTCTCTTTGAGTAGTTCCCATTGATTTATCCCCTAAAACAGAGGTTCTCAAACCACGGTCTCCAGACCATCAGTATCCACAGTGCCACAGAACTTGTTTGAAATAAAAATCCTCAGACCCTACTCCATACCCACTGAACCAGCAACTCTGGGGTTAGGAGTCCAGGAATCTGGGTCTTAGTGAGTCCTCCAGGTGATTCTGATGCATGCAAATGATTGAGAGTCAGTGCCCTAGAAATATACCAAAGTTAAAACTACAGCTTAACTGAGGCTACTAGCTTCAACTAGTTTAGCTACTTCTCTGAAAAAGGAAGTTAAACTGAAACATAATTCCTCTAGCCTTACCCAACTAGAATTAAAAACAAACAATAAAAAGCACAAAGAAACTCAGAGTTAAGTGAAAAGCCTGGAACTGCTGCCAATGATTTTCAAGTGTTGACTGAAAAACCTCAACGTGTTTCCCTGGGCTTGCGTGGGCTTAACAGAGCACCATAAAAATGCACTCGATTTGCTGCTGTCACTGCTCACTAAGCTGTCACTTAGGATGTCTTGGTCCAGGGATCTAAAGGACAGGGAAGATCACTGAGTTCACTGCTTAACACTCCATAAGCACCAACACTCCATGGGATCCAGAAGAGAACACCCAAACATAAAAACACACATACCATGTCCACAGAACACAATGTTTCAAGAAGGGCAGAAATGATTTCTCCTATAAGTTTTCTGAAAAGTCAACCACTGTCAGCCTTAAAGGAATGAATGCTATTCAGAAAGTTAAAATAAGTTAATTTTGTTACAGTCATCTTATAATTTCCTCATAATGTCATACATTCCTGTTATATGTCTCTGAAAAAGGGTAATTGGTGAGAAACTGGCCTAGACCTATTTTTGTATTACCTAATCTTTAATTTGTTTTCCCCAGTTAAGAAGAAAGTCTGGATTTAGTAACACTGGAATAATGCATCTGGTGAAAGAGTAAATGAGCATGAATCTAAGACTACAATATTAGAAAATCCTACACACAAAATTATAACACCAAAGTAGCTTACATAAAAATAGTTGTGTATATTAGGGTTGTAAGGCACCACTAACAAACACCAACACAGACCAACTTGTTGAAAACAGGTACAAAACATGGATAAAGAAAAGTGGATAGCGGTTGCACAGACCAATTAAATTGCCATCGGTAAATTTCCTTCTTTATATTCTAAAATGTGAAATAATGTGAACATATTCAGGTCTACTGATTAAAGAAGGTGGCTGCCTTTGAAATTTAAGTATAGCCCTTATTTTATTCAAGTTACTAAATCTGAAGTAGAATAATAAACTAAAATGTAGAGAAAGTATCAATATTATAGACAGTCACTCACTGAAATAAGAAAAGGTTAAAGCCAGGTGAAATTAAATGTTATTCTTGTTCAAGTCTTTTGCTGCCCTGGCTAAGCTGGGCATGAGACAGGGGGGAAATGACTACACCCAAACCAGAAGGTGGGACTGAAGTCAGGATACATGTCTTGGCTCACGAGTGGCCTTGGAATAGCGTCCTGACCTCTTCTGGGCCACATTTTCCCTCGCATGTGAAAGGAGGACTGCACTGGATGGAGCTGTCTCTTTAGTACCTTCCGGCTCTGATAGTCTGATTCTTACCTCTTATAAAGGAATATTGACATGGAAGCAACCTAAGTGTCCATCATCGGATGAATGGATAAAGAAGATGTGGCACATATATACAATGGAATATTACTCAGCCATAAAAAGAAACAAAATTGAGTTATTTATAGTGAGGTGGGTGGACCTAGAGTCTGTCATACAGAGTGAAGTAAGTCAGAAAGAGAAAAACAAATACAGTATGCTAACACATATATATGGAATCTAAGAAAAAAAAAAAAAAGGTCATGAAGAACCTAGGGGCAAGACGGGAATAAAGACACAGGCCTACTAGAGAATGGACTTGAGGATATGGGGAGGGGGAAGGGTAAGATGTGACAAAGTGAGAGAGTGGCATGGACATATATACACTACCAAACGTAAAACAGATAGCTAGTGGGAAGCAACCGCATAGCACAGGGAGATCAGCTTGGTCCTTTGTGACCACCTAGAGGAGTGGGATAGGGAGGGTGGGAGGGAGGGAGATGCAAGAGGGAGAGATATGGGAACATATGTATATGCATAACTGATTCACTTTGTTATAAAGCAGAAACTAACACACCATTGTAAAGCAATTATACTCCAATAAAGATGTTAAAAAAAAAAAAAGGAATATTCCCACCACAATGTTTAAGTTGATATGAAAGGCAACAGAGAGACTCCCTAGAGAGCTTTTCTGGTAAGTTCAAATAAAACAGTGAACATTCACATAAACTGCATGATGTGACTAAGCATTTTGAACTAATATAAATAAATGTTCCCATGTATTACCTTGATTACAATTGAGGGATAATGTGCTCCAGAGTTGAAGGCTGACAACTTTTGAATACAGTATTTATCTCCTCATAACTATATGTCCATTTTTAAAGGCTTATGAAATTAAAAATGCTTTTGAAATCACAAGTGAGTTAATTGATAGCAGAAAATTAATAAGTTTTCAAAGTCATTCCCTGAAAGCAATTCTCAGACATAATAAAAAACAACCTTTCAAATAATGTAACCCCAAATTTTGTCTTAAGCTTTCAATAGAACACAAAAAAGGGATCAAACACCAGATTGTCAAATTATTTACTTAGGAGTGAGGGAGGAGGAAGAGAATCATGAACAATGTATTTGGGAGGGAAACGAATATTTAGAAGTGTAAAAGTTTACCTAAGGTAAGTTCTTCCTGATTGCATCATTCTGTTTTATGAATGAACTAGTAAGACTTGAGACCTTTGGCAAAATGATTTACTACTAACTTCTTGGTGAGATAATGCCCTTCTTACTTTCATAGTTTTCTTTAACACAACTGTTAGTCAAATTAAGGGGACAAATTATCCACTTACAAGTCTTTAAGGAAAGAGTAAAAACAATCATTCCTAATAATAGAAGATTAAAGCAAGAATAAATTGTTAGTGGGCTATTCAATTATTTTTGCTTTCAACTTTTTCATCCTAAGAACACTGTTGAATATTATGTTTATATAAAATAAATCCAAATGCTTATAGTTGTTATCGTAGTAATCAAAATATCCAAGGACTATGGAGAGATCATCAGTTATCCCTAGATCTGTAGTCTTCTATTTCTTAAGATTTAAGTTGGTAGATACTTCTCCATTTACTCTAAATATCAAAGAACAAAAAAAAAAAGAAAAACTATCCTCTTCACACATAAGGGTAAGAGTAGAGGTCCTTCCTTTCCTATTATTGTTTGTTGCATAGATTGAGTCTACAGGAATGTCACCTGGGTCACACTTTTCTCTCCTGGCAGAGGGAGTCACTCTTGTCCCTCTGCCACACCTCTCCTTTCTCCATATATGCAGCTCTTTCTCCCTCCTCTATCTCCTTATATGGACAGATCCTTTATTTTCCCTTCTGCCTTATTACCCCAAGTGTAAAATCATATTGCTTAGTTCATTTAAGAAACACACCCTTACAATCCTTTCTTAAGACTCACCTACAATTTTTAACCACAAAGTCACCTCTACTGCATCTTATTAAATGAGATATTACTGGGCATTGGAGACTAAGGTTTTAAACTGAGGAAAACATACAGAATTAAGATTATTATGAGACTGAATAATATTGTACATAGCATGTATGTCTCATATTTTCTTTATCTATTCATCCATCGATGGACATTTAGGTTGTTTCCATATCTTGACTATTGTGAATAATGCTGCAATGAACATGGGAGTGCAGAGAGCTCCTCAAGATCTTGACTTCAATTCTTATGGACACACACCTGGAAGTGGAAATCCTGCCATCTGCAACAACATGTATGAACCTGGAGGACATTATACCAAGTGAAGTAAGCCAGTCACAGAAGGACATGGTGCCTCTTAAATGAGATACCTAAAATAGTCAACAGACATAGAAACAGATAATAGAATGGTAGTTGCCAGGGACTAGGGGAAGGGGAAACTGGGAATTGCTGTTCAGTGGGTATATAGTGTCAGCTATAAAAGAAGAATAAGTCTAGAGATCTGCTGATACATTATGCCTATACTTAACACTGTCTTGTGTACCTAATCATTTGTCAAGAGGATAGATCTCATGTTAAGTGTTCTTACCATAATAAAAAAGAAATTAGTATGAGAAAATTCATAAATTAACTCATATCTAAGACAGTCAAGAAAGAAAAAAGGCAGCAACTCAGCAGTACTTTCTCTCAGCACCTTGGGTCCATCCCCTCCTCTCGAGCATTTCCTCTAAGTAGACAAGAGCAATAGACAAGAACCGTCCCTAAGTGTTCTTTGCTCCCTCCATAGGGTTCCTGTTCCTACCTGATCATCAATCACCAAATATTTTATAATTCAATCTAGCTCTAGATATATTAAAAGTCAGGAGTTTAAAAATCTACCATAAAGGTAAAAAAAATGGAGTAGGAAATTTAAAAAGCTATCATGTAGATTATACACACCATATTTAGAGAACACAGTAGTCTAAAATTTTATCGTTAAATATCAATAGTAGTTAACAGCCAGCGTGTAATGAATGTGTGCTATGTGTCAGGCATCTAAGCTCTTTACCTTTACTCATTTAATCCTCACAATGGTCCCTGTGTAGTAGGTACTAGTGTTGTCCTCTATTTCACAGGTAAAGAAATGGAAGGACAGAGAGGGTAAGGGAAATGACCAAAGACCACAGTCAGCACTGGCTGCCTGGGACTAATAACCAGGCATCTGGCTTCCTCTCTTAGTGAGGGAGGAAGGGCTTCCTGGATGAGGCAAGATGGTGCCTGGCCTGTAAGAATGGCTGTCCAGGGGAAGAAGCTGGCCTGTCTGGTTGACAAAGCTTGTACAGAAGGGAAATAAAAATGCAAGTAAACAAGCCACACATGATTAGACAGTAGAACTCCATTAAAGTCTCAAGTGTGCTTGGACTTGACCTGTGGGTAAGTGGGAGCCATGATGGGCTCATGAGTGGGAATACATGATTCAAGTACACACATGAGACTTGAGGAGACTAACAGACAAAATACGAAATCTTTTTTTTTTTTTTTTTTTTTATTATTTTAGCCTTCGTCATTGTTATGTTTCCTTTTTAATAGTGAACTTTTTTTTTTTTTTAAAGATTTATTGATTGATTGACTGATTGATTGCTATGTTGGGTCCTCGCCTCTGTGCGAGGGCCCCCCCCAGCTGCGGCAAGTGGGGGCCACCCCCCACCGCGGTGCGCGGGCCTCCCACCATCGCGGCCTCCCCCGCCGCGGAGCACAGGCTCCAGACGCGCAGGCCCAGCAGCCGTGGCTCACGGGCCCAGTCGCCCCGCGGCACGCGGGATCCTCCCAGACCAGGGCCCGAACCCGCATCCCCCGCATTAGCAGGCAGACTCCCAACCACTGCACCACCAGGGAAGCCCCGAAATCTTTTATGAATAGCAGGAGTCAAAACACCATAAGTATTTAATTACCTGATCAAAGCAAGCTTCCTTGAATTCAAACCATGTAAAACCTTAGAACAAAAACTGAACCCTTAATTCATTTGCGAGGGTGAAACCTAAATGCAAAGACACAAGCCCTGCCAGCCGGCAGGCTGCCAGATGGGGGTCAGGTGCAGAGGAGGGGAAGCCTCGTGTGCAGACGCACCCCCAACCTGCAGCCAGACCTTCAGAGGTTAATGGGCCTCCTTTCTGATGCTTCACTTTAAAATACACTAAAGCTTCAAATCAGTGAGCTTGTTTTAGGAAAAAAAGTTTACCAAAACTCTTTACGATTCTAATAAAATGTAACATTAATCCCAACAGCTAGTTTTATTAGTACCTTTAAAATCTAAGGAATGCAGAATTTTATCTAAAACTATGCTTAAAATATCATATCAAAACGAACCCTCCTGACGTGCTCTCTCCACCCCTGATTTATTTTGTTTCAGAGTCCTAGCACCACCTCCCATCACCTTATATTTTTATTCATTATTGTCCTCCCTGTTAGAATTTATGCCTAAGAATGGCAAGGCTTTGTCCTTTTCACCACAAAACTGGATCCCCAATCCCTAGAACAGTGCCATGCACAGAGTAAGAACACAATAAATATTTGTTAAACTCATTCATTTATCCATCCATCTAGTTATTGAATCAAATTCCCTGGTGTTACACCTGCCCTAAAATACTGTTATTTTTCCAACCTTGATGAACAGAAGTGGAAGCAGTTTTGGGTTATAAAATTCCGTCAGGCTGAATGAGATGTTTTGCAGACTCCATAGTTTTGTTTTTCAATGCTGTTGTTTGGGAGTAGGGTTTTCACGGGTGGGAGAAAAAACAAGGAGATAAGTACATTTTGTTGTACGAATTTGGACACAATGTGCCTGAAATGGTCTATTCTATGGGAGGGTTGTACATATTCTTGTCTGGAACAGTTGCTGACAAGAGACGCAGAGTTTAGATTTAAAAGATGTTGACAAGAAAGACAAGGGACAACTTTTGCTCAGGTTGTAGGAGAACATACAAAGCAAGTGAGTGGGGTTAGTATGGCCAACGCTGGCCCAGATTGTGGCTACCATGCAAACAGGGGTATTTATGATTTAAGGACCCCAAGGCTAGGACACACAGTGATGTTGGATTCTCTAAGCTGATTTGAATATCCACCTGAGTCCAGAGGCCAAGCCCACAGTGTTTCCTGTGAGGGCATGACATTCCCACTGCCCTTACTCCAAAAGCAAAGTAGTTCCTAGGACAAGAAATCCGGCCTAACACTTCCAGAAGGCACTACAGAAAAGAGATTTTGGACTCAAATAATAATTCCTTCTTTTTGTTGGCATTTAAAAGGAGGAAAAAAAGACCATAATTTCTGATTAAATGCATTAACAACTCCTACATTTCCATTTGGATACTCTACTGTCATGTCCAGTGCAATGTGTTAAGACCTCATTTCTATCTTGCCCCCAAATTGGCTACCTTTCCCGTTTCTGCTAATAGTTGCGCAAGCTCAAAAGCTGGCCCTTCTTGCTCTTTCACTCTAATCAACCCCCGTCGTGTCTACTTCAAATATCTTCTCCTCTTTTACATTTTTACTGCTTTCAGCAGTTTGCATCCTTATCAAAACACCCATGAACTGCAACAATTTCCCAACATCTGTCCCAGCCTCCAAGCTAGTTCTCAGTCAATCCATTTTATGTACTACTGCATTACCCCATCTTTCTAAATCTCTGATTTTAACATTGTAACCTTCTGCACTAAGCTTTTGGTAGTAATCCCACTACCTAAGAGATAGCTCAAACTCCCCCAGCCAGGATACTCGAGGTACCACTCAAGCTGGTCCCAACCTACCTGTCATCCTGTCTCCAGTCTGCCAACCTAGACTAGAAACTCATGCCTTGCATACCTACCCTTCTCCGCAAATAAGTGCAGGCCTCAAGAGCGGAGATCTTACTTAACTTTACTCATTGCTTTGCATCTAAAGGGCTCTCTAAAATGACTGATTAGAACTTCTCGCCTCTGTGCCTTTGGATGTGCCAGTCTTCCTGTAGTATTCTCCCACCTCACTCAAATCCAACTTATCTTCCAGATCCACACTAAAGCCTTACATCTGCCCCAATATCTTTATTAAACCCTCACTCGAGTATGTGATCACTATCATTAATTGACTAAATACATGTAACTCAGTGTGGTCTTCATGGGCACGTCCTGGGAGCTTGCTAGAAATACAGAATCCCAGCCCTGTCCAGACCTAATGAATCAGAATCTGCATTTGAATCAGAGCCCAAGGTGTTTTACGTGCACACTGAAGTTTGAGAAGCACTTGTTTAAAGCACTCTAACTCTCAGTAAAGTCTGGGTAATTTCTCACCGACAGCTTCTAGAAATGACAAATTCCTCTGTATCTCCAAAACTTCCCTCCTATCCAACCAACTTCAATGGAGCTCGTGTCTGACAGATACACGTTAACACGTTCAAAATTCCTTTGTTTGACCTTCCTATCTTTCGTTAGGATACACTTGGAAGCAGAATTATTATAATGGAGAGAAACTGGGTTTGGAATCCTAATGAGGGTTCCCACTTGGGCTAGGCACATGACCTTGAGTGAGCCGCCAAACCTCTCAGCTTCCATATCTGTATACTCAAGCAGCCACTCTTTCTAATAAAGAGGTTGTAAGATTATGCAAGGCATTAAGCAAAGCATTCAAATGTAACTTTCTTTCCACTCCTCTCTCAAAAGCAGTACTTTTCCTCCTTTTACATATTCAACAGCCTTAAAACAAGTGTTTTCTATTATTGCATCTAACCCATCCCACTAGTTATTTAAAAGGTAATTTTTCCTTGTTTGTATTCTTCTCCTATATGTGTATCTTAGGCTACTATTAGTTTCATCTATCTTTGGCTCTCTAAAAACATCACATTCACAACATAAAAGTTTAATATTTCTTCCTATGAATGAAAGGTTTACATTTAACAACTAGCAAGAAATAACTTCTAATGACTTGGTAGAAGAAGTGATCACTCCACTTGTCATAAGTCTTAGTAAAGGAATTCTTAAAGTGTCTCTGTGCTTGAGTCATCTCTTGGACTTTGCTTTTCTGAGTCACTATCTGATCCCCCAGGAGTTACATCTTACCGAAATGAGACTGTGTTATTTACTGTTACACTTGGTGCTTTGTACTTACCACCTGTTTCAAACTCTCCAATGGCTACGCTGATAGCAGGAATTGCAGTGATGTACTGAAGTAATTCTTCTTAATTCAATAAGCTAGGTAATATGACTATAATTTATCTTTTTCCTTTTAGTTTGAGCTTTCAGACATGACTTCAAGTTATAAAGCATTAAGGTTTTATATAAGATTTAATATACAATAACCTAAACTGAAATGAAAATATTATATAGATTTATATATAATATTTATATTATATGTATATATATAAATAATTTATAAGCACTTATTCCCAGCCAAGGATGTTTGGAGGAGGGAGTCATGGTTTAGTTGTTTTTCTTTTTAAGAGAAGCTAATTTTTAATTTTTTTAAGTCTTTAAGGATAAATTTATTTTTAATTTGTTTGTATTTTAATGTATTTTAAAATTTAATACATTAATAAAAACACGTAGTATTATATTTCATATTTGTGTTTCAGAACTATTTTGGCAACCATGTTTCAGTGTAACTGGTTTCTCTTGTGATTCTGTGTATTTTATTTTATTTTATTTTTTATTGGGGTATAGTTGTTTTACAATGTTGTGTTAGTTTCCACTATACAGTGAAGTGGAGTTCCCTGTGCCATATAGCAGGTTCCCATTAGTTGTCTATTTTATACATAGTAGTGTATATATGTTAATCCCAATCTCCCAATTCATCCCACCCCCCTTTCCTCCCTTGGTGTCCATACGCTTGTTCTCTACATCTGTGTCTCTATTTCTGCCTTGCAAACCGGTTCCTCTGTACCATTTTTCTGGATTCCAAAAATATGCGTTAATATACGATATTTGTCTTTCTCTTTCTGACTTACTTCACTCTGTATGACAGTCTCTAGGTCCATCCACGTCTCTACAAATGACCCAATTTCGTTCCTTCTTATGGCGGAGCAATATTCCATTGTGTATATGTATCACATCTTCTTTATCCATTCCTCTGTCGATGGACACTTAGGTTGCTTCCATGACCTGGCTATTGTACATAGTGTTGCAATGAACATTGGGGTGCGTGTGTCTTTTTGAATTATGGTTTTCTCTGGGTATATGCCCAGTAGTGGGATTGCTGAGTCATATGGTAATTCTATTTTTAGTTTTTTAAGGAACTCCATACTATTCTCCATAGCGGCTGTATCTATTTACATTCCCACCAACAGTGCAAGAGGGTTCCCTTTTCTCCACACCCTCTCCAGCATTTGTTGTTTGTAGATTTTCTGATGATGCCCATTCTAACTGGTGAGAGGTGATACCTCATTGTAGTTTTGACTTGCATTTGTCTAATAATTAGTGATGTTGAGCAGCTTTTCATGTGCTTCTTGGCCATCTGTATGTGTTCTTTGGAGAAACATCTATTTAGGTCTTCTGCCCATTTTTTGATTGGGTTGTTTGTTTTTTTGATATTGAGCTGCATGAGCTGTTTATATATTTTGGAGAGTAATCCTTTGTCCATTGATTCATTTGCAAATATTTTCTCCCATTCTGAGGGCTGTCTTTTCATCTTGTTTATGGTTTCCTTTGCTGTGCAAAAGCCTTTAAGTTTCATTAGGTTCCATTTGTTTATTTTTGTTTTTATTTCCATTACTCTAGGAGGTGGGTCAAAAAAGATCTTGCTGTGATTTATGTCCAAGAGTGTTCTTCTTATGTTTTCCTCTAAGAGTTTTATACTGTCGGGTCTTACATTTAGGCCTTTAATCCATTTTGAGTTTACTTTTGTGTATGGTGTTAGGGAGTGTTCTAATTTCATTCTTTTACATGTAGCTGTCCAGTTTTCCCAGTACCACTTATTGAAGAGATTGTTTTTCTCCATTGTATATCCTTGCCTCCTTTGTCACAGATTAGTTGACCATAGGTGCATGGGTTTATCTCTGGGCTTTCTATCCTGTTCCACTGATCTATATTTCTGTTTTTGTGCCAGTACCATACTGTCTTGATTACTGTAGCTTTGTAGTATAGTCTGAAGTCAGGGAGTCTGATTCCTCAAGCTCTGTTTTTTTTCTTCTCAAGATTGGTTTGGCTATTTGGGGTCTTTTGTGTCTCCAAACAAATTTTAAGATTTTTTGTTCTAGTTCTGTGAAAAATGCCATTGGTAATTTGATAGGGATTGCATTGAATCTGTAGATTGCTTTGGGTAGTATAGTCATTTTCACAATGTTGATTCTTCCAATCCGAGAACAACATGGTAAATCTCTCCATCTCTTTGTGTCTTCTTTGATTTCTTTCATCAGTGTCTTATAGTTTTCTGAGTACAGGTCTTTTACCTCCTAGGTATTTTATTCTTTTTGTTATAATGGTGAATGGGATTGTTTCCTTAATTTCTCTTTCTGATCTTTCATTCTTAGTGTATAGGAATGCAAGAGATTTCTGTGCATTAATTTTGTATCCTGCAACTTTACCAAATTCACCGAGTAGCTCTAGTAGTTTTCTGGTGGCATCTTTAGGATTATCTATGTGTAGTATCATGTCATCTGTAAACAGTGACAGTTTTACTTCTTCTTTTCCAATTTGTATTCCTTTTATATCTTTTTCTTCTCTGATTGCCGTGGCTAGGACTTCCAAAACTATGTTGAATAACAGTGGCGAGAATGGATACCCTTGTCTTGTTCCTGATCTTAGAGGAAACGCTTTCAGTTATTCACCACTGAGAATAATGTTGGCTGTGGGTTTGTCGTATATGGCGTTTATTATGTTGAGGTAGGTTCCCTCTATGCCCACTTTCTGGAGAGTTTTTTAGTTTGGTTTTAACAAGTAAAATGAAGTATCAAAAATTGGTAAATAAATAACTTATTTAGAATAATTTCCTGCCAGTTCTGTTTTTAAATATAGGTTTCATGCCAATGCTATAAAGGTCAAAGTGTGGTAGTATGATCCTGAGCAATTTAGATTAGTAAGGTTTTACAATCCACAGCCTCAACAGGAATGTTCCATTATAATGGCAAATACAACTGAACATTCATAACTATCTGTGTGACAGTCATAAAACCTACAAAGGCCTTTATGTGTGCATATCAATAAAATCCAAATACTCTATTATTTCTCTACTAGACAGGGTGAAAAGACCACACATGTAGCATATTTCTTCTATTCTAAGGCACACATGTGTCTATTTAACATTCCTAAAATAAGGAGATCTTAAAATCACTGATCTTAGATTTAATGGCACATAGTAATATTATATCTATTTGAAGTTACTTAGCTCACAAACTAGGGGGAAATTTTAATTATAATATAAAGATATTTGCCATGTATCAAATGAGGTAATATCAGTCATATACACAAATCCATCTGGGCTATAGCTGGCCTGGTTAAGTAGCAACTCAGACAATTTCAGTCCCATAGCACTAGAAAGAATATCAGCAAGTTTTTAAAGTCTGTTCAAGTCTGTTTAGACAATACAGTGGAAGCAATCCAAGCTTTGAAGGCTAAGACACCCCCTGAATTTAAATCCTAGCTCTGTTATTTGCCCAGGATAAGCTAAGCAAGTTACTCTTCTCTCTGACTCCCTTCATTTCATGCATTGGAAGCAAAATGGCTGGCTGGGCTGTTATTAGGTTAGAAATAACTAATGTAAAACACCTGACAGACAGCTAGCTGTCTGTCAGGTGTCTAAACCTGATGGAGTATTTATGAAATATTCCGGACACTCTAGTACAGTGATGCCCTCACCTAGTTGATATTCATCAGTCCAAATGCATCGTTCCCTTAGAGTTGTAAACTGTAAGTCATCGCAGTGCTCTTTAAGACACAAAAGCAAACATTAAGACTGAAGAATGCTTTTTTCATCTTCCCCATTTATGGTTTTAAGAATGAGGTAGAGAAAGAGTAGGTCTTTTTTCTCTTCTACCCACCCAGGATTCAGGGTCTGTACACAGCACATATTAAATATTCAATGGGTGCGGTTGACAAGCCACAAGATAAAAGGTGTACAGATGAGAGAACTCAGTACCCCTAGGCTAAGCCTCACGTACCTGCCCACCCTCCCTCTTCAGCCCATCAGGACTGTGCTGCTTCTAGATACCCCAGCAGAAGTAATCTCTGGCTCTAGCAGCTCAAGGCTTACATCAGTGGATATCAGTCTTTATGGGAATTTTTTACCCTGCCTCTTTCTTCTAAGCAGAATGAAAAGGAGAATGAAAAATATGAGAAAGGACATAGAGCTCTATTTCTTAATCTGGGATCAGCATGCTTTAGACACCAATATTTAATCATACTATTCCTATTTCTCCTCCAAGACAGGGACCAAGCCCTTCTGGTGAAATGAATTCTTCACCAAAATAAAAAAGGATCTAGGGACCCTCAGGGTCTGGTGCCTCACTCTTGGAAGCCTTTTACAAATTTTCACATATGTTCTTAGTGTGTGTACACGTGTGTGCTCTACTGCACACTTTTGAGATGAATATACATTATACACAAAATAAAACCTGAGCTCCCCACCTAGTAGAGAATTTTCCTTCTCAGTATAAGTCAAAAGAAGCCTAGTAACATGTCAGCCAAATTGTCTACCCAGACATAGATTCTTTTGAAGATTATTCCCATTTATCTCAGTAAATGTGAAAGAAAAAATACAGAACAAAAGCATTTCAACAAAGTCTAGCAGCCATCAATGTTATTATCATGTAATGAAATGGTGAAATGTAATAACAGTGATACTTGATATTTAGGGATTTCTCCCCAAAGTGCTCAAAATACATGGCACAAACCCTTCTTAAATTGATGGTGGTTAATGCAAACAGAGCTTAATTCAAAGCAGCTGCTTTTGCCAGGCCACCAAGATCCCCCAGTTTTTCCTTTTTTAACTTAAGAAAAACTGGCTTACCTGAAGTGTGTTCATTCAAAGTATGTTTTTAACCTACTTATTTTTGAATGGAATTTTATTACACTATCATATGCATTTAATGTGGCAAGTATCCTTAATTTATACAGCAGGTGTACACTGTTTCCTTAAAATTAAAGGTTTCTCAGTAACACTTTTGGAACATGTTTTCTTAAGTTTACTGTGTATATTTTGGTCAGTAGTATCTGAAGCAATGCTTTTAAGCTCTTAAGAAAAAGTGACCATCACCCTGCCTGTCAGTTCAGTAGGGATACGCAGAAGGTATGTCTCTGAAAAATGGAGAATCAGTCCATCAGCAGCCAATCCCACCTGGGATGGCTGCTCAGCATGACAAATTATACCAGGGCAATTACCCCTAAAATATAAACTACTCCATTAACCTAGACTCTTTAAAATAACCAATAAATGATCAATATACAACTTTTATACCTATTCAACATTTGATAGCGAGGCTCTTCATTTTAAAAGAACCAAGCTATAATGTTATGTCAAAGCATCAACATGAAAGTATACTTCTTAGTTTCTTGATGTGTTTCACCATGTACAACTGGAAGTAAATAATAACCAAGGCTTATGACCTCACAAACAGTGCCTATTGCTATTTATGATTGTTCATGTCCAGAGTTCAAACTACAAATATTTTAGAGAATATAATCAAGACCTTTATGCTATGAGTACAAGCAGCCTTTTGATGGACAGCACAGATGGGAGATGCCCAAAAGGAGCAGCTAAGTTTTCTGTCTGGGGGAAAACATAGCTGCAGTGTGCATTTGAATTCTGTAAATATTACGAACACCTGTTCCCCCCCCAACAAAAAATTCATAAGGCCTACAAAAGCCTTTTAGAGAACAGCATCTGATCTGATCTTGCCTATCCAAAGGATAACAACCTCTCCTCTCCTAATGACCAAAATGATAAGAATTTTCACAGAAGAGGAAAAATGGGATGAAAAAATTAAACCAATCACCAAAGTAAAGTTTTGAATTTGGATTTGTGTTGTAGACTGCTTGTGGTTTTATGTCTTTTTTTTTTTTTTTGCTTTTCTAAATATGGAAATAGAAACTTTTTAAGGAAACAAATCCAAATCAAACTACAATATTTCTAACATTTCATAAAATACACAGAAAATTGAGGTCTCAAAAAGTTAATAAAATTATGTTGGTCCCACATGAACAGGAGGAAGAGTAAATAACGTAGATATATGTTCTCTGGTTTCCAGCTTTGCTATTCTAACAAAACAGACAAACTGTAAAAAGCTGACTAAACATACATGTCAGAAAAACATCTGTTTTAATATCTGCTCCTAATTGAAAGAAGAGATAAGTCTAAAATGGCCAAGATTCTCATAAAAAAACAAAGAGCCTATAGCCAATCATCACAATTTAAGTACCTGGGGGCCAAATTTTTCCCTCCATGTTCTTCTACAGGGCACACATATCTTCACTTCATAGGGTCAAGAATCTGGATATATGTATATGTACAGCTGATTCACTTTGTTATAAAGCAGAAACTAACACACCATTGTAAAGCAATTATACTCCAATAAAGATGTTAAAAAAATAAAATAAAATAAATGATCACAATTGATAATTCAGTACCACTTATTGAGCACCACTATATGTCAAGCACTATACACTTTACATACATGACTTTATGAAAATCAGTACAATGTCCTTGCGGGGTAGGGCTATGCCCCAAATGGTATTATTTGCTTAGCTCTAGGATATTAGCAATTCCATCTCTCTTGTTCACTGAGCAGTAAAGTGATCACAGGGAGGAAAACTAACCTGTCTAAGGTCATTCAGCCACCAGGTGACTGAATGGGATGGGATTAAACCCACGTCTGGCACCTAAAGTCCCTGCTATTGTTAGGATGATTATCTATCTATTCATGACAATTGATGCACATCAACTGAACTTCTATTCCATCCTGGGTGAGAAAGAAACTCAGCCTGGGGTATACTAGAAACAATTCAAATGAACTGCTAAGAAATCTTCATGTTTCTGTGTGCTCATATTCTTCAAATAGTTTTTATCATGCCAAAGTCAAAGGCAATTTGTGACTTTTTTCAAATTGGCTTTGGTGTTTAATGCTAGGCAAAGGTAAGAGGTACCAAGGCAGATAGCTTGACTTTGGAAGAAACAAGGCTTACTGTAAACTTGTTGGTAAAACTTCTTATTAAAGTAACTTTAATGACTTCCCGTTAAGTTACCTCCACTCTTGATTCCTGCTTTTAAAATTTTCTGTCCCTTGCCCTTGAGCTTCTACAAGATATTCCAACTACCTATGTAACCACTATACTTTTCCACCCAAGTCTTAAGCATACATTTAGATTGGTGATGGTATGAGAACATTAAAATGTTTCTCAAACTTCATATAAGCATGGAACAACATCCCTCAAATGTCAGTTAAAAACAATATTAGCATTTATCATTTGACATCAGCATAAGGATTAAAACTTCCACCAAATACTTTGCAAAGTACATGGCCCAAAATTCCAATTTTAGTTTTACCCATACAACTGAGAGGAAACATACATTCTTCTTTTAAACTGTATAAGTTTCAGATTGTGTTGTAATATTCTGAAATGATAAGTAAAAGTCTCACCCAGCAAACCAAAAGTTTAGTGACTGCTTTCCCAGATCTGCTTTGCAATTTTGAAAGATGAGGAAGAAAGAGAGGAGCACTTAGCAAAGAAAAATTCAGTTCTCATCTTCGAAGCCTGGTTTTAAGATTTCCATGATATCTTCATAATTAAAATCTGATTTTCAAATAAGTATTTAACCCCTAAGGCGTCAGGAGGAGATTAAAGGGAGTAGGGAATGCATTATCTCTGCCCTCAAATAGCTTCAAGTCTAGGGAAAAATGAGATGTAGGTAAAAATAAGAAATGCTTTGAAAGCCCAGAAGAGAGACCAACGTCACCTTCAATTAGAAGTGTTTCCTGATTAAAAAGCTGAAATGACTGTTCATCTCTATAGTCCCAGAGAGCCCTGTGCATTTAACACAATGTATTCTAACTTAACTTACGAGGACATTTCCTCAGTTATAATGTGAGCCCCTCTAACGGCAGGACTACATCTTATTTATGTCTGTATAAGTACCGGCCACAGAGAAGATGCTGAATCAGTGCTTGCTGTATGACTGGCAAGTGAATGAAACCAAAATTTCCCCATAGCTGGATTAACTGCCACTTTCTACTCTGTAGCTCCAGAAACAGATGTAAGCACACGCACCTCACATGTACACCCTTCACTCAAATAATCAGTTAACTCAGACTAGAATATAGCATGAAATTCAGGGAAAAACAATGCTTAACATCTCCAGTGACTGGTGAAGCTCTCATTTTCAAAAATGACTGACAGGACTACAGATATTACAGTGCATGTAACTGTAAAAGTTTGATTAATTCAACATAGGCAGCCCTACAGATAATGAGGTGAAAGAAGAATCTCTTCAACAAAAATATCTCTTTGGTTTAACCCTTTGAAGGACCACGTTATAAAACAAATGCTTTCTGATGGGGGAAGCAAATTCTACCACCTTCCCATGAACTGACTCATGACAACTGCTAATCAAGATGAGCCACCAAGTGAGATTCTTTAGAGCAATGAATTTAGGATGGATTACTTTTGTAGATAAAGATCCTGGCCATAAAAGTCTATAACATGAAGTCTCACCCAGCAAACCAAGACAAAATCAGACCCCATGGCTCTTTGGATTTGAGGGAGTGGGGAGCTGAGGAAGGAGACTTGGCATCTAGAAAGTGTTGATCTATCAAAGAAATAAATTAAGAACTAGAAATGGAGAGAAATAAATGCCAGATAAAACTGCTAGTTATTCTACAGTTTGTCCCTGCAGCTCATATCCCACCACCTTCTCTGCAGCTGAGCAGACTCTTAGATATTCAAACTTTGCAATTAAAGATCATTTGAAAAATGTGACCATATATTTTTGCTGCTGGCCTTAAACAGGACCTCGGCAACCCAAAAGAATTAATGTCCCCCTTTCAGTAACTACCTAACACCAGAGAATGAATGGGATAGAGATGTATGTGATGCAGTAAACTTCCTTTCTCTTTCATTCTGTTCTAATTACTTGGTAGGAAGGGAGAGAACATTTTAAAATAGTAACATGAATTGACAGGTGGAAGTCCCAATACTCAAGTTACAGATCCAAGTTTGGATACCATTAAGGTTGCTTTTTTCCTTTTTGTTTTTTTTAAACAGATTAAGACATTGAGAAACTCATTTGAAAGACACATCTGAAAAAAAAAGTAGTAAAATCAGGTTTAACTGAGAGAAAGTTGAAAATTATACAATTCAAAGTAGGTATATTTTTACTTACATGAATAACAACCTTAAAAAAATACACATACACATTCATATCTCAAATCAAATTTGGCAGACTGTAAAGTAGAGCCATCTGGGAACTTAATTCCTAAGACATGACTTTACAGTATTGCTGCAAAATCAAGCACCCTTTTGAAGCTTTAGAGATCAGCTAAATCCTTAAAATATCACTTTGAGCCTCCTTTATTTTCACAGGGGAAATATGTTAACACTAATTTTGCTTCCAACTACTGTTCCTTTGGCAACTAGTACATGTAAAAATAACAGATTCTTGATTTCTCCACCCTCTTTTTGATAAATAGACCTTTTTAAAAAACTCAGTCAATAATATTTCAAGTCACATTTTAGACCTAAAATATTAATATCGTAAATAACGAAAGAGTAAGTGTACACTAAAAAATACTTTTTCTTTGCATGACAAATACTGTGTTCAAAAGCATCGCCATCCTATAATTGTATTATGAACAGAATGTATCTAAGGGAGTGCGAAAAACTGGATTGGAATGGTAAGGGGGTGCAAAGAAAAAAACATGTTTATAATCTGTTCAAATTCTCAGCTTAAAACTTTCAATATATAATTTGGTTTAGAGCAATGGTTTAAATGCAGGACTTAGTCTGAATCAAAATGCTAGACACAAAATTAAAACCTTTAATGTTCAACTCTACCTTTCTGTCAACTTCAATCCTCCAATACAGGACGTCTGGGCTGTTCTGTTGAGTTGCTTTCCACAATGAGTGACGAGATGCCAGATGCCACCACAAAGACCATGACACTTGCTGTAGGAGCTCTGCAGTGCGCTGTGGCATGGCCTTGCCGTCACTGTGCTTGCTCTCCCACAGGCCTTTTAGAGAAAGTGTGCAGAGATGGCCCTGTGGGAGTCGCACCCCCTCTTCTCTGCAGATTGTGTGTGTTTCTAAGTTCAGTATGGATATTTGGTAAATGGTTAATAATACGGTGCAGTTAGTCATTGGTGCAGAAGCTAAATTTCATGGCCTCAGTAAACATCTCAACTAGGATAGGTTCAACCTCAATCTACCATTCATGGAGGCTAAGTCACCAGTTTGCTTACTACCCTTTTGGGAAGAAAAGGAGTAAAGATACACCCTGCCCATCAAAGTCAGGAATGTCAAAATTAAAAGTATCAACTGACTCTTGCATATATGTAGTCCCAAAATAAGTGGAATAATTCAAACATATTTGGAAAAGTTCAAACTATTACTTCCTTCAAATAAAATAATTCCGTGAGAAAATTAATATGTATAATTACAGAAATATAAAGAGTACCCTAGCTTGTCTGACTAGTGAAAATTGTTACAAAGTAAATGGTAAATCTCAGACTACTGGAAAATAAGATTTGTACTTGGGGTCTGGATTATTGAAGTGATTCAACAGCAGTGGGTCTTTAAATTAATTGCTTCTGCTCCTGCCACACATTCTCGCCACACACAACTCTCCTAGGCTCTGTGTGTCATCTATGCTTTTAATCGCTGTTGTCCACTAACCAAAAAAAAAAAAAAATACCTCACATTTGCCAACATGTAGTTCTTTGCTCTCAGTATGTCCTGCAAACATGTATCTTAGATTACATGTGCAGGAAGACCAACAACAGGTCTCTGAACTGTTAATGCAGTATCTTAGGGGTTGAATTTTGATAGAGCATTTAAAATAATAAATAGTTTGCCACACTTCTGCTAATTTTAATGTATAGGGATGGGCAAGATAATGCCCAAGTACTCACACCTTACTGCACGCTCCAAATACAGTGAGCCTTTCCGTAAAATGAACAAACATACTAACACAGAAATTATGTTATTATATTAGTAAGTAAAAAGTCACATTTCAGCTTAAAGTTTATGTCAGTATCCTCCCTTCCACACGATTATCTTGAGGGCAGAGCGGAAATCTAAAAATTTGAAGTCAGGGCCTCTCGACCTCAGCACCACTGATATTTGCGATCAGAAATTCTTTGTTATGGAGCCGCTAAATACTCTTTTGAACTGAAGGGTATTTAGCGGCATCCCTGACCCCCAAGATGGCAGTAGCACCCCCATCCCAGCTATAACAGCCAGAAGTACCTCCAGACGTTGCCAAATGCCCCCAGTTGAGAACCACCAGTCTAACCAACACCAAGGCCTTTAATCTACAATAAATATAGGACCAGATCTTTGACCTACAGAAGCCTCCACAATGCATAAGAACTGAAACTAAAGAGAAATGCATTACTATTTCGTAAGGAATTATTTGCCTTCCTTCACATTTTCCCTTCCTTCTATAAAAATGCTACCTCAGGGCTTCCCTGGTGGCGCAGCGGTTAAGAATCCGCCCACCAATGCAGGGGACATGGGTTCGAGCCCTGGTCTGGGAAGATCCCACATGCCGTGGAGCAACTAAGCCCGTGCGCCACAACTGCTGAGCCTGCGCTCTACAGCCCATGCTCCACGACAATAGAAGCCACCGCAATGAGAAGCCCACGCACTGCAACAGAGTAGCCCCTGCTCCCCGCAACTAGAGAAAGCCTGCGTGCAGCAATGAACACCTAACGCAGCCAAAAATAAATAAATAGATAAATAATTTTTTTTAAAAATGCTATCTCAGGGCAGAAGAGCTCTGGCCAACCGTTTAAAGAAGCCGTTTGCCAGCTTTCTCACTCTCCACCCTGCACTTCCTTTGTAGCAGCCCCACGATCGACCCCTGTGCTCTTTGGTCCAACAAGACGGAACTGTCGGGGCGATGCTCTTAATTAAGAGAGTCGAGGTCCTCATGCAGATGTTCTCACTAGGACTACTTGGACACACCTTGCTTTTATGGACTTGTGGTTTCCACTGAAACAAGTTGTTCTGCATACTTCCTACTACGGCTGTAACTACGTGACCTCCCGGTTTCAGTTTGTCACTAACTTAATTTCATTGAAGGCTGAGCCCAGATACTGATTTTTCCTGAACACTTTAGACCCAGCGTCTCATGAAACAGGCTCCAGGCAAGTTTCACTCAGGGCACTCTTGGAATTAGAAGCCAACAAACATGTTTTACTAAGTTCACAGCCTCCTTGAACATCGGCTACAGAGTTTCAAAACAGTATGATTTTAAGGGGAAAAGACATTTCTTCTTAATAGACAGCGACAACTGAAGAAAAACACTTTGAAAGTTAAAAATCTCTTTGCCCATCAGATAGGTCATATGAGAGAATGCTGATTAGGAAAAATAAATTCATCCATAGTTATTTTTCATGGAAATTAAACATGACCTCGAATACTGCAGAAGTAAACATGCCATTTTGGTGATGAAACTTAGGATCTATCGACAATCTTCCAATTAATCAGAAATGCTGGCAGACCCATCCCTGCTATGCACATATCACTGCTGTGTCGTTTAGAAATGCTTGTACAACAGAACTAGAAGCATATAGATATGAAATGGCTTGTTCATTTAAAAATATCATTGCTTTTAAAAGATTAATCCTACCCAGGTTTTTAGGTTATATGGCTAAAGACAATGACTACTATAAAAAATATTTATAGACAGGGTTATTCTTCTTTAGAAAAAAATCTTGGCCATATTTAAGATTTTACAGTCATTTTTTAATAACTTTAAAGCTATTACAACAGGGATATTAACTCTTCAAACTTAGTCTTTGAATTGGTAAAAGCTAATTTTTTCATTTCTATTATTTCTATAGATAGAATAAGGTGTTTATTTTTTTCCAGTGGAAAAATGCTAATTATGTTTAAGAGCCATGATAAGGAGGAAGTTATTATTATAAAATTATTTTCCTGTCACATTGATCTGGTAACATGAGTTTATTCTGATTCACTGAAAGCAAATTTAGATTTATAAGAGAAAAATCTTATAAGAGTTTAAAACCAGATTTCCTGAAACCATATACTCAAACACAAACGGCATTTTCCATCTAAAACACAACACAAACACCTGCGCGCATGTTTTCACACCCCCTCCCCACTTTCACTTTCTCATCCATACTATTAAAAGAGTGAAAAACAGTTCATTTTTAGAAATCAGCCAGTTGACAAAAGTCATTAGCGGTACATGTTGGTCCCAAGCACTGCTGCTTTCCAAATATTAAGTCTCTTTTATCACTGTCCCACTCTCATTTTTATGTTAGCAATCATGTCTTAATTTCAAATAATTTTTACTCTGTAAGCTAAAATATAACCTTCTCCATTTTCTTTATAAATATAATGAGCGTCCTCACCATTAGTAACCAAACACTATGATGTTGGATAAGCGTTAAAATATAAACCACCATTTTGGCTAATACAGGAATTTAAAATAATAACATATCATGGTCTCAGTTACAGACAGCTTCACACTCACAATCCCTCAGCTATTTCTTAAATGGTCTGTTTTGGAATGCAAATAGAGGAAGACAGAGGGACGATTTTTCTGTAATCAGAGCTCTCAGGAATTATTTACACTTAAGCTACAAGCCCTAAGTTTAAAACAACATGTAACAAACCAGTGAAACTTACTTGACAGTGACTCGATTTGATAAATCCTGTAGATCCCCAGGATGGAAAAGCTGGGCTTCTTTCAATCCAATCTGTTCACAAGCTTTCAAAAAAACGTTTATATTATCCTGTGAAAAGAAGTGGAAAGTGATTGCTTAGCCGAGCTCTCTCTCAGACAAAGGTTACCAATTTTTATGATATAACTTCCAAGCTTCAAAGTCCAATTACAGCCAGCAAAAAAGGAGGAAGCAAGACCAAGCCACTCATGTATGTAAAAAAAAAAAAAAATTAATACATGCGCATGTATAGCCTTTCAGTTTTCCAAAGCATAAACGGCAGTGCTCTCTTATGCCAGGCATATGCTGTTCCTCTGATCTTTGTGACTGGCACGTTAAACATTACCTGTTACAGGACAAGTGCCTGGCCACTGAGCAGTTATCTACACTTGGATGTCAGCTCTGCTCTGCAAACAAACGCCCTCTTCCCAGCTTTGCGCGACAAGCCTCACCTCTCCTCTTTAAAAATAACTCCAGCTACTGACATTCACCCACCCAGAAACTGTTGGCAGGGAAGAAAGAAGAGGAGGAACGTTCTGTTTCTATGATTACAAATTACAGAACGACTGTGGAATACCACACCTGGAATCTGGGTTTGGTTGCTGAGCCGGCTCTGGACAGACAGGGAAACCACATTATAGGACCCAGGAGAAGCCCAGTGATCATTGGCTGAACCTCAGAGTTGAGGTGTGGTCGTTACTCACGCCCTGCACCTGCCTCAGGAAGTGCCTCCACAGCATGAGAATCTAGGTTGCCCTCCTATCTAATTTCAAAACCCAAATCCTCCATTCACAGACCAAGGCTTTTCATTCACGTAAACAGCTGCACCCGCACTGACAACAGTAGAGACACATTGGGTGAGCAGAATTGGCTGGAGCTTCTATCTTTACGCCGCTTCAAAAAAGAAAAACCCTTTATGGGGCTGAGCTTGTGCAGATGCCATGCGACTCTTCACCTTCACTTTGTTAGGTTCTCAGGCAAGAGAATGGCCTCCTCACACGCCAGCACAGGCTGGTCCGCTCACACCTGCTGGCAACGCCACATCTGAGGGCTGAGCCTCTCAGGCCCCCTGAAACCTCACCTCACTCCCTAACAGGTGGCTGTGAGGGTCCTCTCTGCCACGTGGAGAGAGGCAGTTACCCTTTTCCCATGCTGGGAAGCTCATCTCCACAGGGAGGAAAGGCAGGCTGCGATGGCAAAGTGGGACGGAATGATCGAAAGGGAAATGAAGGAAGGTGAAGAGGCTAAATTCAACAGTTTGGGTTCTTGGCGAGTGAGAGGACTTAGGGAAAGGGGAAGCAAATGTATGGCAGAGAAAAGCAGTGCTGTTAGGGAACTCAGGGACATTTAAAAAAAACCAGTTTGTAGTGGTAGGATGTTAGTCTTGTGTACACACTATCCGTAAAAGGCAGCGTGAACTACCTAGCTGAAACCTGCAATCCATGATTCATTTTATTCATTTTGAATAGAGGTCAAAGATTAAAGGAACTTAAGTCACAAGTTGAACAGCTCAATGGGAGGCATTCAATCTGAGGAGCAGGAAGCTCCTCAGGTGTAGTGCCTTAAAAACAGCCCTTGAAGAGTTCTCTCAACTTGAATGCCAGTGAACTAAAGCAACAAGTTACCTGCCCCATACACCCAACATACAATGGTGGGACAGCTGTAGGGTAACCAATAGACACATTCCAGATCAATGTGTGCAGAAATGAAAGGTCACTGATCCACAGAAATTCTGAAGTCCTGCAAAGCATAGGTTGGCAGGTCCTTCATTAGGATTCAAGGCCAGGGAACACTTCCTTCATGGTTTTCTGCTTCACTCTCTGGACACTTGGTTCCACCTTAAAAATTATCTTTCCATTTCCTTGGAAAGTAGCTTGTGTTTGCAGATGTGTAGCTTTCTCAGTCTGCTTCCTGGCTGCAGAAGTTTGGAGGATTAAAGGTCTTTTTATTTTGTAATCCTCTGTCCCCTTCAGTCTAAGTTTACAAAGTTTCTGCAAATATGATTCCCTCAGTTTCTGCAAATACAATTCCCTCAAAAATACCATATGTCTTCTGTGAATCTTATTGGACTTCACTCCCTTAGACAAAAGCCACAACCACAAATTCCTTCAAGACAAGTCCTTCTCTTCATCTGCTGAGATGACTGAGGGACACCACCCTTAAGCTTCTTAGAAGCCCTACTGCTACAATGGACAGATATCCAAGGCACCACTTTGTATCTTTCTAAGATCTTAAGTGATTTTACAGCCACACCCTCAGCTTCATCTTTAGGCCATCTTGTTTTCCCGCCATCGCTCTGAATTTGATCTTTGCCCAAAACCCCATTTCTCAATTCTCTTGATGTTTTTCTGAAAAAAATTCATCATTTATTAACATAAAGAGACTGATAATTCCCAAAACCAGCAATTCCTGTGACCCCTTGTGTTTACTGTTCTACCTGTCACTTTACCTTTCACATTTTACTATAATCAGCAAGAGGACGGCAGGCAGCACATTAACACTCCACCTGGAAATCATTTCAGCTAGAGCATCTAGTTAATTAGGTACAATTTATAGGTATAAGGGAGTGACTATCACGTGAGAATCACTGGGACCACTTTAGAAGCTGGCTACAATACGTGTACGATAAAGAACACAGAGCCTGGGGCTTCCCTGGTGGCGCAGTGGTTGAGAATCTGCCTGCCAATGCAGGGGACACGGGTTCGAGCCCTGGTCTGGGAAGATCCAACATGCCACGGAGCAACTGGGCCCGTGAGCCACAATTACTGAGCCTGCACGTCTGGAGCCTGTGCTCCACAACAAGAGAGGCCGCAATGGTGAGAGGCCCACGCACCGCGATGAAGAGTGGCCCCCACTTGCCGCAACTAGAGAAAGCCCTCGCACAGAAACGAAGACTCAACACAGTCATAAATAAATAAATAAATAAATAAAAGAACGTGAATTTCTAAAAAAAAAAAAGAACACAGAGCCTGAACCAAGATGGTGGAGCAGAAGGACGTGCTCTCACTCCCTCTTGCGAGAACACCAGAATCACAACTAACTGCTGAACAATCATCGACAGGAAGACACTGGAACTCACCAAAAAAGATACCCCACATCCAAAGATAAAGGAGAAGCCACAATGAGACAGTAGGAGGGGCGCAATCACAATAAAATCAAATCCCGTAACTGCTGGGTGGGTGACTCACAGACTGGAGAACACTTATACCACAGAAGTCCACCCACTGGAGTGAAGGTTCTGAGCCCCACGTCAGGCTTCTGAACCTGGGGGTCTGGCAACGGGAGGAGGAATTCCTAGAGAATCAGAATTTGAAAGCTAGTGGGATTTGATTGCGGGAATTTGACAGGACTGGAGGAAACAGAGACTCCACTCTTGGAGGGCACACACAAAGTAGTGTGTGCATCGGGACCCAGGGGAAGGAGCAGCGAACCCAGGGGAGACTGAACCAGACCTACCTGTTGGTGTTGGAGGATTTCCTGCAGAGGCAGGGGGTGGCTGTGGCTCACCATGGGGAGGGGGAAACTGGCGGCAGAAGTTCTGGAGGGACTCATTGGCGTGAGCCCTCCCAGAGTATGCCATTGGCCCCACCAAAGAGCCTGCAGGCTCCAGTGTTGGGTCACCTCATATCAAACAACCAACAGGGAGGGACCCCAGCCCCACCCATCAGCAGTCAAGAGGATTAAAGTTTTACTGAGCTCTGCCCACCAGAGCAACAGCCAGCTCTACCCACCACCAGTCCCTCTAATCAGGAAACTTGCACAAGCCTCTTAGATAGCCTCATCCACCAGAGGGCAGACAGAAGAAGCAAGAAGAACTACAATCCTGCAGCCTGTGGAACAAAAACCACATTCACAGAAAGATAGACAAGATGAAAAGGCAGAGGGCTATGTACCAGATGAAGGAACAAGATAAAACCCCAGAAAAACAACTAAATTAAGTGGAGATAGGCAACCTTCCAGAATAAGAATTCAGAATAATGATAGTGAAGACGATCCAGGACCTTGGAAAAAGAATGGAGGCAAAGATTGAGAAGATGAAAGAAATGTTTAACAAAGACCTAGAAGAAATAGAGAACAAACAAACAGAGATGAACAATACAATAACTGAAATGAAAACTACACTAGAAGGAATCAATAGCAGAATAACTGAGGCAGAAGAACAGATAAGTGACCTGGAAGACAGAATGGTGGAATTCACTGCTGCTGAACAGAATAAAGAAAAAAGAATGAGAAGAAATGAAGACAGCCTATGAGACCTCTGGGACAACATTAAACGCAACAACATTCGCATTATAGGGGTCCCAGAAGGAGAAGAGAGAGAGGAAGGACCTGCGAAAATATTTGAAGGGATTATAGTCGAAAACTTCCCTAACATGGGAAAGGAAATAGCCACCCAAGTCCAGGAAGCACAGAGAGCCCCATACAGCACAAACCCAAGGAGAAACACACCAAGACACACAGTAATCAAACTGGCAAAAATTAAAGACCAGGAAAAATTATTGAAACCAGCAAGGGAAAAACGACAAATAACATACAAGGGAACTCCCATAAGGTTAAGAGCTGATTTCTCAGCAGAAACTCTATAAGCCAGACGGGAGTGGCATGATATACTTAAAGTGATGAAAGGGAAGAACCTACAACCAAGATTACTCTACCCGGCAAGGATCTCATTCAGATTCGATGGAGAAATCAAAAGCTTTACAGACAAGCAAAAGCTAAGACAATTCAGCACCACCAAACCAGCTCTACAACAAATGCTAAAGGAACTTCTCTAAGTCGGAAACACAAGAGAAAAAAAGGGCCTATAAAAACAAACCCAAAACAATTAAGAAAGTGGTCATAGGAACATACATATCAATAATTACCTTAAACGTGAATGGATTAAATGCTACAACCAAAAGACACAGGCTTGCTGAATGCATACAAAAACACGACCCATATACATGCTGTCTACAAGAGACCCACTTCAGACCTAGGGACACATACAGACTGAAAGTGAGGGGATAGAAAAAGGTATTCCATGCAAATGGAAATCAAAAGAAAGCTGCAGTAGCAATACTCATATCAGATAAAATAGACTTTAAAATAAAGAATGTTACAAGAGACAAGGAAGGACACTACATAATGATCAAGGGATCAATCCAAGAAGAAGATATAACAATTATAAATATATACGCACCCAACATAGGAGCACCTCAATACATAAGGCAACTGCTAACAGCTATAAAAGGGGAAATCGACAGTAACACAGTAATAGTGGGAGACTTTAACACCTCACTTATACCAATGGACAGATCATCCAAAATGAAAATAAATATGGAAACAGAAGCTTTAAATGACACAATAGACCAGATAGATTTAATTGATATTTATAGAACATTCCATCCAAAAACAGCAGATTACACTTTCTTCTCAAGTGCGCACAGAACATTCTCCAGGATAGATCACATCTTGGGTCACAAATCTAGCCTCAGTAAATTTAAGAAAATTGAAATCATATCAAGCATCTTTTCTGACCACAATGCTATGAGATTAGAAATCAATTACAGGGAAAAAAATGTAAAAAGCACAAACACATGGAGGCTAAACAATACGTTACTAAATAACGAAGAGATCACTGAAGAAATCAAAGAGGAAATCAAAAAATACTGAGAGACAAATGACAATGAAAACATGACGACGCAAAACCTATGGGATGTAGCAAAAGCAGTTCTAAGAGGGAATTTATAGCTATACAAGTCTACCTCAAGAAACAAGAAAAATCTCAAATAAACAATCTAACCTTACACCTAAAGGATCTAGAGAAAGAAGAACAAACAAAACCCAAAGTTAGCAGAAGGAAAGAAATCATAAAGATCAGAGCAGAAATAAATGAAATAGAAACAAAGAAAACAATAGCAAAGATCAATAAAACTAAAAGCTGGTTCTTTCAGAAGATAAACGAAATTGATAAGCCATTAGCCAGACTCATCAAGAAAAAGAGTGAGAGGACTCAAATCAATAAAATTATCAATAAAATTAAAAATTAAAAAGGAGAAGTTACAACAGACACCGCAGAAATACAAAGCATCCTAAGAGACTACTACAAGCAACTCTATGCCAATAAAATGGACAACCTGGAAGAAATGGACAAATTCTTAGAAAGGTATAACCTTCCAAGACTGAACCAGGAAGAAATAGAAAATATGAACAGACCAATCACAAGGAATGAAATTGAAACTGTGATTAAAAATCTTCCAACAAACGAAAGTCCAGGACCAGATGGCTTCACAGGTGAATTCTATCAAACATTTAGAGAAGAGCTAACACCCATCCTTCTCAAACTCTTCCCAAAAATTGCGGAGGAAGGAACACTCCCAAACTCATTCTATGAGGCCACCATCACCCTGATACCAAAACCAGACAAAGATACTACAAAAAAGGAAAATTACAGACCAATATCACTGATGAATACAGATGCAAAAATCCTCAACAAAATACTAGCAAACGGAATCCAACAACACATTAAAAGGATCATTCATCATGATCAAGTGGGATTTACCCCAGGGATGCAAGGATTCTTCAATATATGCAAATCAATCAATGTGATACACCATATTAACAAACTGAAGAAGAAAAACCATATGATCATCTCAATAGATGCAGAAAAAGCTTTTGACAAAATTCAACACCCATTTATGATAAAAACTCTCCAGAAAGTGGGCATAGAGGAACCTACCTCAACATAATAAAGGCCATATACAACAAACCCACAGCAAACATCATTCTCAATGGTGAAAAACTGAAAGCATTTCCTCTAAGATCAGGAACAAGACAAGAATGTCCACTCTCACCACTATTATTCAACATAGTTTTGGAAGTCCTAGCCATGGCAATCAGAGAAGAAAAAGAATTAAAAGAATACACATTGGAAAAGAAGTAAAACTGTCACTGTTTGCAGATGACATGATACTATACATACAGAATCCTAAAAATGCCACCAGAAAACTACTAGAGCTAATCAATGAATTTGGTAAAGTTGCAGGATACAAAATTAATGCACAGAAATCTCTTGTATTCCTATATACTAATGATGAAAAATCTGAAAGAGAAATTAAGGAAACACTCCCATTTACCATTGCAACAAAAAGAATAAAATACCTAGGAATAAATTTACCTAGGGAGACAAAAGACTTGTATGCAGAAAACTATAAGACACTGATGAAGGAAATTAAAGAGGATACAAACAGATGGAGAGATAAACCATGTTCTTGGATTGGAAGAATCAATATTGTGAAAATGACTATACTACCCAAAGCAATCTACAGATTCAATGCAATCCCTATCAAATTACCAATGGCATTTTTTACGAAACTAGAACAAAAAATCTTAAAATTCGTATGGAGACAGAAAAGACCCTGAATAGCCAATGCAGTCTTGAGGGAAAAAAGTGGAGCTGGAGCAATCAGACTCGCTGACTTCAGACTATATTACAAAGCTACAGTAATCAAGACAATATGGTACTGGCACTAAAACAGAAATATAGATCAATGGAACAGGATAGAAAGCCAAGAGATAAACCCACGCACATATGGTCAGCTAATCTATGACAAAGGAGGCAAGGATATACAATGGAGAAAAGACAGTCTCTTCAATAAGTGGTGCTGGGAAAACTGGACAGCTACATGTAAAAGAATGAAATTAGAACACTCCCTAACACCACACACAAAAATAAACTCAAAATGGATTAGAGACCTAAATGTAAGACCATACACTATAAAACTATTAGAGGAAAACATAGGAAGAACACTCTTTGACATAAATCACAGCAAGATCTTTTTTGATCCACCTCCTAGAGTAATGGAAATAAAAACAAAAATAAACAAATGGGACCTAATGAAACCTCAAAGCTTTTGCACAGCAAAGGAAACCATAAACAAGACGAAAAGACAACCCTCAGAATGGGAGAAAATATTTGCAAACGAATCAATGGACAAAGGATTACTCTCCAAAATATATAAACAGCTCATGCAGCTCAATATTAAAAAAACAAACAACCCAATCCAAAAATGGGCAGAAGACCTAAATAGACATTTCTCCAAAGAAGACATACAGATGGCCAAGAAGCACATGAAAAGCTGCTCAACATCACTAATTATTAGAGAAATGCAAATCAAAACTACAATGAGGTATCACCTCTCACCAGTTAGAATGGGCATCATTAGAAAATCTACAAACAACAAATGCTGGCGACGCTGTGGAGAAAAGGGAACCCTCTTGCACTGTTGGTGGGAATGTAAATTGATACAGCCACTATGGAGAACAGTATGGAGTTCCTTAAAAAACTAAAAATAGAATTACCATATGATCCAGCAATCCCACTACTGGGCACATACCCAGAGAAAACCGTAATTCAAAAAGATACATGCATCCCAGTGTTCATTGCAGCACTATTTACAATAGCCAGGTCATGGAAGCAACCTAAATGCCCATCGACAGACGAATGGATAAAGAAGATGTGGTACATATATACAGTGGAATATTACTCAGTGATAAAAAGGAACGAAACTGGGTCATTTGTTGAGACATGGATGGATCTAGAGACTGTCATACAGAGTGAAGTAAGTCAGAAAGAGAAAGGCAAATATCGTATATTAACACATATATGTGGAACCTAGAAAAATCGTACAGATGAACTGGTTTGCAGGGCAGAAATTGAGACACAGATGTAGAGAAACAAACATATGGACACCAAGGGTGGAAAGCAGTGGGGGGTGGTGGTCGTGGTGTGATGAATTGGGAGATTGGGATTGACATGTATGTATACACTGATGTGTTGTTGCATTACTGTCAACAAACTATTTTCTCTTACATGCTGAATCATTTTGTTACACAAAGTCTAAATCCTCATTAAAGTATATACTCCATCTCCCTAGGCTCTCACCCTGCCCAAAGCCACTTTCATTCTTACTTAGAGGACCTTTTCTTATTTAAGTATCTTTAATGATAAAATTTCAAGTGTGATGACTTCCAACATGTAGAGGGAATACTTTGTGTCAAGAAACCTTAATGCCACAACAGATGGGGAACTGTCTGCTCATAAGATCAAACCAGTTAGACCCACTTCTGCAGAAACTTCCTGAGTGTACAGGGTCAAGAGCTGTCATAAACAAAAATGGGTTCTTTAAATAAAGACAAGACTAATAAAGAGATTTACTACAGAATCCCTGAATAAGATCAAAATCCTAACTAATTCTAAAGAAGAGTGAAGCTGTGCTCAGGCCTGTGACCTGAGGGCCATACCAGCAACATCTTAAACCAAAGCTCCCAGAATGGCATCACTTGGCAGTGTTTCCCATCAATGAACCAAGCGATCTTCCCATGCTCAGTCTGACCTTTTTTCCCAGTACAGCTCTATGCCTACTTTAAGCCAGATTCTTCCATTTTCAAAAGAGCCTGTTATCCAGTTCCTCTGAACGTGAGGACAGGATGGTGCCGGTCAATTTATCCTAAGGCCACGAGGCTTGGTGACCTCTACTCCTTTTCTATTAATGACATGGCACCGAAGCCCCTACTTCCTCTGCCTCTGGAATTGACAGTGCCAGGAAGTTAGCAGGTACGTGCCAGCAAGCAAGAGGGTGTAAGCACTGCTGGAGGTGGAGAAACGAAGTCCATGCTTTAGAGTGACAGTGTCCTGTCAGCCACATCAGAGTGACCAAAGGGGCACGCAGAATTGTCGCTCAGGCAATGCTGATGGGGATCAAACTGGAGAACAGCTGACCTAGCCTCTTGCTGCTCAACGTGAGGTCCACACACCATCAGCACCGGCATCACCTGGGAACTGTCAGAAATGCAGAAGCTGTAGCTCCACCCCAGACCTACTGAATCAGAATGCACATCCTAAGATACTCCTCCAGGTGATTAGTCTTTGTAGACAAGTTCTCTGGCAAATAACAAAATAAGGACACTCTTTCCAAATATGATCTAAAGCAGTGTTTCTCGTTAGCGTAAACACGAAACACCTAGGCATTACAGAGCTCACATTAGACCATCGCCAAAAGTGAATTGAATTGCATTCTTATGATACACTAATTGTGGTCATTCAAAATTATTTTAAAGCAACTCCCAAGCAGCAATGACAATATATCCAAATTTGCCTTTTAAGTATACCGTTTCCATTAAGAAAGCAGTTTAGTCACAATGTTGATCAGCTAGCCCTAGCTCTTTTTAATTGTTTTGGAAAATTCATCCTCTATTTTATGGCTTAGTTAATAAATGTAAGCTGTGAAGTTAGCACACCTACAATCTATGACTCTAATATGTAGGTAAACACACAGAGATTCGACTTCCATCCTTATTTGTGAAGAAAATAAGCAGCTAGTCTTTAAGTTGTCCTTGGGTCCTTATTTCTCTACAAAGAAAAAGGCTCGGTCACTTGACGGTAAGAAAGGAATTGAGGACAACGAGAGCAGTAAAGTTTTGTCACATGTGAAAATAGGACCCAACCAGAAATGCTTAAAAGGAATCGCCAGGTGACACGGAGGGCCCGGGGCTTATACATGATAACTGTGCCAGCAGCTTGGTGGTTTGATTTTACCCCAGCACTGTCTAGCGGAGCTAGGAGCAAAACCAGACCAAGAGAGACAGACTGAGAGCTGGCAGGTTAGGGCAGCAGCAGGTCAGAGGGATGGAGGGCTGAGCGCTCCGGTAAAAGGCTAGTTATTCTCTACACCTGCGTCCGTCTTCCTGTCCTGCCCCTAGGTTCTTCAGAACCTTTTTTTTTTTTTTTTTTAGATTCCATATATATGTGTTAGCATACGGTATTCGTTTTTCTCTTTCTGATTTACTTCACTCTGTATGACAGACTCTAGGTCCATCCACCTCACTCCGGGACGAAGTGAGAGAGTAGCATGGACACACGTACATTACCAAATGTAAAATCGATAGCTAGTGGGAAGCAGCCGCATAGCACAGGAAGATCAGCTCGGTGCTTTGTGACCACCTAGAGGGGTGGGATAGGGAGGGTGGGAGGGAGACGTGACAGGGAGGAGATATGGGGATATATGTATACGTATAGCTGATTCATTTTGTGATACAGCAGAAACCAACACAACATTGTAAAGCAATTATACGCCAATAAAGAGGTTAAAAACAACAACAACAAAAAAAGGCTAGTTATTGAAATGCTTAATCAACTCGGGTTACAATTAACTACACAGGAGCCATAACAGCCTTTGTCAAACTGCAGCATGAAGTAAGGTACGGTCTTGCATATTATTTCTATTAAACTTTACATCAAAAATGAAGTAATTCTAAAACTTACCTACTCTGTTAAAAAATAAAATAAAATAAAAAAGGTGCCGACATAGATTCTTAAGAAGTTCTGCCAGAGAACAGATTGGTTGGTTGCCAAAGGTGGGGGGACGGGACAAAATGGGAAGAAAAGAAAACAAAGTTCTGTCCTCAAATTATCCATGTTGTATGTTCCAAAGTGAAACAAGTAATTGCTTAGATCAACGTGTCATAATGATGCTAAAATGCATGTTTTATGAATCAATAAAGCATGTTTAATGAAGGAAAACTACACAGTAAAACTTTGGAGATGGCTGGGAATTCGTGTTCCTTCAGTGCCCCCGCCCCACCCCCTTCAGAGACTCTTTTACAGGTGATATGTCTGGATCATCAGCCCTTTTTTAAGTCTTTCCAACCCCAGGAACTCCTTGCTTTATGAGGCCGACTCACTTTTAGTCATTTCTATGTCAAAAAAGTCCAAAGACTTCTCACTGTAATTATAAAATATTGATCCTAACCCTGCCTACTTAATGCAAAATGAATCTCATCTTTCTCCCACAGGAGAGCCCTTGAGCTTTCCTACTTCATACACTCCATGTGTTCCCCCCACCTCACATCTTCTCTTTAAATATCCCTGGTTTCCTCAACATCTCTGGTCCCTCATGTGACATTTTTCCATTCTCTTATTATCCCAACTGGTTCTCCATAGAATAGCTAATTTTCCCAATAATCTCAACTTCCCATGAAAAGAAGCTTACAAAGTCTAACTGTTCCCATGTTACACACGGTGAAACTGAGGCCTAAGAGGTATGTGACTTGCCTAAGGTCACCCAGTAAGTAGTGAAGCTAGGATTCAAACCAAGCAGTTCAACTCAAGTGCATGCTCTTAACCACTGTATTAATTTCCCATTGCTGCTGTAACAAATTACAGTTCAGTGGCTTAACACAAGATAAGTTTATGATTTTACAGTTCTGGAGGTTAGAAGTTCAAAATCAGTCTCACTGGGCTAAAATCAAGGTGTCGGCAGGGCTGCATTCCTTCTGGAGGCTCTGGAAGAAAATCGATTTTCTTTTCCTTCCCGAGGCTCCCTTCGCTCCATCTTCAAAACCAGCAGCATCGGGCTGAGTCTGTGTTCCACTACCATCTATCTGGTTCTCGCTCCCTCTTCCACTTATCAGGACCCTTGTGATTATACTGGGCCCCCCTGGCTAATCCAGGCTCCTCTCCTGCAACCCTAATTCCACCTGCAACCTAAGCCCCCCTTGCCTTGCAACATATTCACAGGTTCAATGGGCTAGAGTGTGAACATCTTTGGGAGCTGTTCTGCCTACAGCTACCAAGCCTCCTTAAAAACAGGTTCCTGTGTGCTATTCCCTTCTCAGAGTGAAGCATCTGTAACTCAAGACAGGACTCCAAGTGTGGTTAATTATCACAAAAAAACATCACTGTAAAGGTCATTAATAATGGTCATCTTGTAAAATGAGGATAATGGAGTGATTGTGAGGATGGAGTGAGGAAACAGATATGTGACTGGCACAGTTTCTAGCATATAGTAAGTGATCAGTAAATGGAGAGAATTTACCCAACTTCTCTCGTTGCAGACCACAGGTACTTTGTATTGTGGCATCTATATTATACTGTCAGCTGAGATCACGTACAGTGGCGTAGTCACCTCCTATGAACTGACATCACAGTTCATAGGAAGAAGACCTGTTAGTTTTAACAGACCAGGAAGCTAGTCAAATTTAGAATAAAAATAAGGTGGATATAAAGAATCTGAATTGAAAGTCATGTGATCCTATTAGTGAGGTGTCACAGAAAAAGGCATAAAATGCATGATTCCATTTGTAGCTAATATAAAATCACAGAATTCATGTGATTGATTTTTTTCAATAGAATACAGTGGAAATATATTCCTGATGAATATCCTTTTGGAGACTGAGGCCCATTCGGATCGTTTTTAGTTTCAGTTTTTGATATCCAGTACATGAGCTATGTGTTATTACTCCAACATCTATAAACTAGACTAAGTAAATTTCCCATGTTTTCATCCCACCTTTTTTTTTTAAAAAAATAAAAATAGGGCAAGTACAAGCCCTAAGGCAAACTGCCAGAAACCTCTCTCCAAGTTTACATGGATTTACATTCAGGTCCTTAAAACTGAGTATTTTTTCTCAATTATTTAAGATTTCGCCTACAGACATTATTATCTGGTCCGCTTTTCCATCTCAACAATACCAAGGCTACAACAACAGACACATTACAGGAATTAAGACAGATGCCTAAAAGGCCAAGGATGGTCATATGAATAAATCAAATACAAATGAATAAAATGGGCATAATGTCAAAGAGATGACAAAAGAGAACAAAGAAACCAGAGGCTCCCATCCTGTCTATGGGACACCCCATATAATGGTTGCCTTGGGGGAATACAGGCCTGCTGTTACCAGATTCACTGCAAAGCTAGGGATGAAGATTTTATCTAAAATATGAGGGTATGCAAATGTTGATTTAAATTTTTAAGACAAACAAAACCTGTGTAAGTCAAGCAAAATCCATTGTGGGCCATTTCATGACCTCTAGTAGGTCTCCTGGACTCTCCATGGGACCAGCCCAGTGATCTGTTGCTTTAGAGCATTTATTTGTGGTGGACAAGGCTGGCTTCTAGTGATTATTTTCCTTCTTGTTAAATAATCACAAACCATCCCTTTAATCATCTTTTCCATGATGTTGTTAGGGAATAACATCTAAAAATCAACATTGACCACTTTTTTGGACATTTGCAAATCTGCCACCTTATGCACATTGTCTCATCCTACACAGGGTCTCTTGGTTCTCCCCTCCCCTCCACCAACCCTCTGCTCCATATGTATTATGTCAATAAACTACTAATACAAAAACCCTGGCTTCTCTATCAACCCATAAGTAAGTCCTACACACTCTTTCCATCAAAACATTTGGAAACTCTGACCACTTCTCACCATTCCCAATATTGAAACCACATTCTCTTGCCTGAACTACTGTATTAGTCAAAAACAGAACCAAAAGGATACATATATAAAGAGATTTATAATAAGGAATTGGCTCATGCAATTATGGAGGCTAAGTCCCACAATTTGCTTATCTATAAGCTGGACACCCAGGAGAGCTGATGGCATAATTCCAGTCCATGGACAGAGCCTGAGAACCAGGAGAGTCCGTGGGATGGTATAACTACAAGTTCAAAAGCTAGCAGCCTTGAAACCCAAGAAGAGCCAATGTTTCAGTTCAAGTCTGTCTGAAGGCAGGAAAAGACCAATGTCCTAGCTCATGCACTGAGGCAAGAGTAGCTTCCTCTTACCCATAGGAGGGTTGAACTTTTGGTTCTAGGCAGGCCTTCAACTGATTAGATGAGGCCCACTCTCAATAGAAAGGGCAATCTGCTTTACTCAGTCTACCAATTCAAATGTTAATCTCACCCAAAACACCCTCACAGACACACCTAGGATAATATAATAATGTCCGACCAAATATCTGGACACCCCCTAGCATAGTCAGGTTGACACATAAAATTAATCATCACAATTACTGAAGCTGTTCCTTAACTGACTTTTCTGCTTCTCAATTTCCTTCAGTCCACTCTTCAAACACCAATCTATGATCTTTTTTTTATTTTTAAGTTTTATTGAGACATTAACTCACATACTATACAATTCATCCAAAGGGTACAATTCAGTGGGTTTCAGTGTATTCACAAATATGTGCATCCTTTATCACAGACAACCAATAATTTCTAACAACAAATTAAATTACTCTCAAAAGTCCCCAACGGCTTCTCATCCCCAGCGGCTTAGGGTAAAATGCAGTCTACTCACCAAAGCCCACAAAGCCCTATACAACCTTGCTGGCCTACCTCTTTGCCTCACTCAGTTCCAGACGCAGAGTCCTCCTTAATGGTCCAAGTTTGATCCTGCCTTGACCCCGCCCCTCTTTTCCTTCTCTCTGGAAAACTCCCACCCATCCTCATATCTTCCCACTCCCTCACTTCATTCAGGTCCCTGATCAAAAGCCAGCTCCTGAAATAAGATACCCCTGAGCACCTTCTCTGTAATACTTCTCATTCATGCACTCAATCATTCTCTACCCATTCACTTTATTTTTTCAGTATAATTAAGGTCATTGACAAGGTATTCTAGATTCTTCATGGTAATTATTGGCATCTGACAGGTTATTATCGACTTACTGACTATGCTCCATTAGGGAGCAACTTTCTCTGCCTTACTTGCAGTTGTGTCCCAAGTTCTTAGAACAGTACCTGGCACGGAGTAGGTGTTCAGTATTTTTAGGAAAGGAGGGATAGTCATGGGCCTAAACCCCATCAAGTAACCAGTGCCCTGACACCAGTCTTACACCTGGGTTCTATTTCATATTAATGTCATCTGCTCTTCCTTTTCCAATTTCTACATTAAGAAGATGACTAAAGAGAGATTGTTCAAAGTGTCTTTGTATCTGAATAAAACTGTCGTGTATGACATAATCTTACTCTGAATCAATTTTTTTTTAACTCTAAAAGTTAATCACAGTGTTGCTTTAGGAATTCTAATTCATTAACGTTTTGAAAAAAGTTGCCCTCAAGGCTGAAAGTTGGCGCATAAATGTTCATCTTCGATTTAAAAACGAGTAAGTTTTGGAACCATAGGGAAGTGTTCCTAAATTTGTGCCAACGCCATGACTAAGAGATTATGGCTAGAAATAAAACCAGAGTTTCCTGATTTACAGTGCTGAATAATTATGAGGGCATTGTAACCAATTTCAACGTTGACACTAAGTTTCTAAGTTTCTACTCTTGGTGATACTTAATTTCAGTTGAGAGTTGGAGAAAAATAGGGTGACAAGGAAACTTGAGGAGATCTCCTAAAAATACTTTATATAAATAACTCAGTCAACATTGACTTATTTATATGCCATTTACATGGAGGTGTTAAGGCATTTGGATATTTAATATCTAATATTTGTTACCTTGAAGACATTCAATGCACATCAGTCTGTTTCCTCAGACTTGATTACTGGATAACCCCAAACCATTTCAAAATACAGATGGTGATCCACAGAAATTCCAATAAAAGATACATTAGAAAAAAATTATTTACATTAAAATACAACCATGGAAAATGTCATTTCAAATGCACAAAGTGATCTTTTTTTTAGTAGTGGCTAACTTTTATGCTATGATTTCTTACACCAGTGAAATAGTACACTAAAAATGGTAACATTATAGTACTCTTCTGTCTTTATTAAGTAAGAAAAAGTACTCCGTATTTGTGTTATTGGTGTTTTGTTTTCAAAGAAAATAATGAGATTTGCATGTTAGTAAAATAAGAATAGTTTAAATGTTAGTGTTACACAGCTTGTAACAGTGGTTCACCTTCCCTTTGTAATAAAAACATTTCTTTAATAGAGTTTTAATCATGAGACCACGACTGAGCAGTTTTAATCAAGTGTATTGATATAGTTTAACTTTCACTGTCTCATTAGGAAATGAAAGAAAAGAAAAAAATCTTTTAACTCAAAACTCCAAGGTCTGATCCAACATATATGAAATTATTCTAATACAGTAAGAGGTGAGAAATGGTAGTTTACAGAAACATTTAGCCTTTGTTATTTATCAACTGTGAGGAAATCAAGAACATGAAAACTAAGAGTTGAGGCAAGAGTAGGGTTATGGGAGGGACCTCCATGTTGACCCCCATCCATCTAAAGATGGGGAGCAGGGCAGTCAGAATCAGCTCAGTATGAATCCTGCTCTTATTGGCTAAATAATCAAATTGGCAAGGATGAGTGAATCAAAAAGAATCTGCTTGGTGGAAGCCTCTCCCAAATTTACTAGGTGGAAGATCTCCTTCAACAAATCTACAAAGTCAGCAATAAAATTCAAGACCAGAAAATAGACACTACTGATCTTACCATTAAATGGTTATTTTAAACTAGCTCTACACCATTTTCCCCTCTCTTCCCATGCTGCAGCTTGTTATCAGTGTTTTGCATATATTAACATCCAAATATTTTCACAAATGTATCTTGCTTATTACCAACTAGAGAGATATTCCCGCTGAGACACACACTGGGTTTGACCTAGTACAGAGCAACTCTCAATCACCACTCTTTCAAGCAAGGCATATATTCACACTGGCTGCTCATGCAAGTCACATTGTAATATTCCTTGAGTACTTTCTCTTCAACCATACAAAATTCATTCCTGCCTATTACCCAGCAAAGTACCACCCTTGAATGAAAATAGTAATTATATCTGTACTTCTTACATTATTTCTACTTGGAAGAGAAAGGAAAGGAAACAGAAGAAAGTTTTTTTCTCCTGAAAACAGTCTGTCTCGAGGTCTCACATTTTGATTTTATTTGTAGAAAGAACTCACAAACTCAGCGCTTCACAAACCTCCCCTCTCCCAACCCCTGGGCTTATTTTACTAAAAAAAATTTTTTAATAGGATAAATATAGTCATTGCTTAAGAGTAGTTTCCAGAAAAGTGCATGATAAAACCTGGATCAGAATATTTAAATTTTATAGCTGATTCCTCAGGTGAATTTTCTACTACAGAGGAAGGGAACAACTAGATGTTTCAACAGTGACCTTGGCATAGACTAGGTTGCACTACTTTGCTGACACCCAAGTGTATACGTGAGTGAAGATGAATGAATCAGAAGTAATTTTACACAGGTACAAGAACACTGACCACTAATAACCTTCTGGAAAATGGCAGTAAGAACAGACCCATAGACTTGCCTTATTTCTGAAAATAACCATTATGAAGGCAGGAGAAAATGACACATCTAACAGCTTAAGCTAGCTGGCATCTTTTGCCCATTTCCTACATTCTACAGCACTCCTGAATGAGGAGACAACTTTCCCAGCCTCTGTAGTCAAGCTTACACATTCCACTCTTAAAGGAATCTGAAAGAATAACACTTTAGAGCAAAGATGTTCAAACTGAGCCCATATTTTTCATGCAAGTCCGGATATACCAAGGATTTTTCTACTAAGCCCACTGACAGACACAAACATTCAAACAAACAAATGATTCAAACTAAATTTTCTAGGATACCATTGCTTTTCAAAGGGAAATCACAATTGAAATGCCAAGCATGAGAACAATCAAATCTGTAGTCAGTCAGCAAACTAGCCCATGTAAAAGGGTAGGGTCTACTTTCTTGATTCTTTAGCTCTGGTTCTCAACCAGGGATGATTTTATGCCATAGGGGTTATTGGCAATGTCAGGAGACATTTTTAGTTGTCACAAGGGGGGGATGGAGGGCACAGTGCTACTGGCATCTATTGAGTAGAGGCCAGGGCTGCTGCTCAACATTCTACAATGCACAGGACAGACTCCCACAGCAAAGAATTATCCAGCCCAAAATGTCAATAGTACCAAGGTTGAGAAACCTTGCTTTAGAAAATACAAGTAAACCATTAGGGGTCCAAGATGACTATAAGTCTTATGGTTAATAACTTCCTTGATGTTTTCTACACATATTGTGTCACATGCACACTACTGCAGATGGTAAATATTATTCTGGTTCAACGGCTCTTTTCACCATCAGAATATCTTGCCTGTTTCTCAGGGTTTTGTTTTGAGGTTGAGTTTTTTAATTCTCAAAGTTTTGGTTTTGAGTTTCAATGATTTGAACATACCCACGTTTAACACCAGCTAATTTTTTGGAAGACTCAAACTCTTGGGTTAGAATTTTTAAGCACGGCTTTATAAAGAACAAAGAGAATTTAAAGGATAGGGGAAAATGTATTTCTTTACAAAACTCAATCAAGCAAGGAAAGCTGTATCTCTAGAAGATCTATGAGAACATGATTACTGCCTTCCTAAAGAAAAAAAAAATCATATAATCATATGAATGTTTTAAGTAAAGCATTCAATATATTTCTAAATCATCTTAACATCTCCCTCTGTGTTGTCATTGCTCAGGGGATATTCCAAGTGTTTCACACAGGTCCATCTGCCATGGGTAAATCCACAGCCCTGGCTTCAAAGCTAAATACACATGGCAGTGGACATGAAACAGAGAAAAGTCATAACTGAAGAAGAGAGTAAAAAAGGGAGGAACGGAAGAGGGGGCTTGGAGCTCTACGCTCACATAGCTTAACAAATCCTTGCACAGAAATTGTGTAATTATTGCTGTATTTGACTTAACTTGGTATCTACCCCACACAAACTTCATTCATGAAACCACCTCAACCCACACACCAGAACTGAACAAACTAAAGGAAATGAATACTCCTGACCACAGCCCAGTTAGCCAAGACCACTCTCTCCCTTAAGGAACTCACCTACTAGCTGGCTACTGACCCATGAGATCTGTAGCCTGGAAAGAAAAAGGTAATCTCAGGGGCTTCCCTGGTGGCGCAGTGGTTGAGAATCTGCCTGCCAATGCAGGGGACATGGGTTCCAGCCCTGGTCTGGGAAGATCCCACATGCCGCGGAGCAGCTGGGCCCGTGAGCCACAATTACTGAGCCTGCGCGTCTGGAGCCTGTGCTCCGCAACAAGAGAGGCCGCGCACCGCGATAAAGAGTGGCCCCTGCTTGCCACAACTAGAGAAAGCCCTCGCACAGAAATGAAGACCCAACACAGCCATAAATAAATAAATAAATAAATAAATAAATTCAAAACCTTCATCTGTTAAAAAAAAAAAAGATATCTCTATTAAGAAAAAAAAAAAAAAAGGTAATCTCAGACTCACAGATCTCGAAATCAAACTTATGGTTAGCAAAGGGGAAACGTGGGGGGAAGGGATAAATTAGGAGATTGGGATTATCATATACACACTACTATATATAAAATAGATAACTAATAAGGACCTACTGTATAGCACAGGGAAATCTACTCAATATTCTGTAACAACCTATATGGGAAAAGAATCTGAAAAGGAGAGGATATATGTGTACGTATAACTGATTCACTTTGCTGTACAGCTGAAACTAACACAACATTACACAACATTGTAAATCAACTATACTCCAATTTAAAAAAAAGAAAAGGTAATCTGATCCATTCAGATTCCTCTCTTGGGAAACGCAACTAAGGGATGCCATTTCCTGTTAGAAATGGGACAGAAAAAAGTAATCATGTTGAACGCAGCTGCCACGTTTATGCCTGAGCACTAGATTAATGCGAGTCCTCTGGAAAATCCTCACAATAAAGCACTCTTCCTCTCACTTAGCTTGAAAGCATCTTTGCTCTTTGTTACCAAAAAAGCATTAACTACATGTAAAACTGGTGGATCTGATTAAAGTCTTTGAATGTACCAGTGTGAATTCCTGGTTTCGATATTGTACCAGAGTTATACGAGATGTTACAATGGGGGAAACTGGGGTGAAAGGCACAGAGGACCTCCCTGTACTGCTTTTTTGCAACTTCCTCTGAATCTATATTTCAAAATAAGAAGTTTTTTAAAAGGCAAGTATTAACTAAAATATTTACCTATCTGTATTAGTTTCCGAGGGCTGCCATAACAAAGTACCACAAACCGAGTGGCTTAAAGCAACAGAGATTTATTGTCTCACAGTTCTGGAGACAAGAAGTCCAAAATCAAGGTATTCACAAAGCCATGCTCCCATGAAACCTGTAGAAGAATCCTTCCTTGCCTCTTTCAGTTTCTGGTGGTTTGCTGGCAATCTTTGCTCCTCCTTGGCCTGTAGATGCATCACGCCAATCCTCAGTTGTCACATGGCTTTCTTCCTGTGTGTATCTGCCTTCACGAGGCCATCTTCTTATAAGAATGCCAATCATATTAGATTAGGGTGCCTACCCTACTCCATTATGACCTCTGTTCCCATACTCCATGTGACAACCCTATTCCCAAATAAGATCACATTCTGAGGTACTGCAGTTTAGGACTTCAGTATATAGGCATACCTCAGAGATATAGTGGGTTGGGTTCCAGACCACCGCAATAAAGCAAGTCACATGAATTTTTTTTTGTCTCCCAGTGCATATAAAAGTTATGTTTATACTAACTGTAGTCTAGCAAGTGTGCAGTAGCATTATGTCTAATAAAGCAACACACATACCTTAATTAACAAATACTGTATTGCTAAAACATACTAACCATCATCTGAGCCTTCGGAGAGTCAAAGAAGTAACATCAGAGAACACTGGTCATGGATCACCAAAACAAATATAATAATAATGAAAAAGTTTGAAATACTGCAAGAATTACCCAAATATGACCCAGAGACATGGGGTGAAAAAATGCTGTTAGAAAAATGGGGCTGATAAAACTTGTTCGATGCAGGGTTGCCACAAACCTTCAATTTATAAAAAATGCAATATCTGCAAAGTGCACTAAAGCGAAGCACAATAAATTGAGGTATGCCTGTACTGTATCTTTTTTTTGAGGAGGGGGGACACAATTCAACCTATAACACTGAGAATAACTCAAGCCATCTGAAAAAAACAGAGTACTTTCAATACAATTCATACTTTTAATTTTCACAGAAGTTATTTCGTAAAAGTTATTTTCATATAAAACATACTTATTTTATTAAATTGAATGTTTCTTCCTAGGAAGACTTCAAAAACAAAAGTTCTTTAACTTTATTCCTTAAATAACACCTCTGACTCCTATATTACTAGAAGTAATTCATACATATATGTACATTGCAATATATGCATATATATGAAGTTTTTTGCCCAACCAAGTTTGAGACCAATAAAAATATCATGTCAGCTGCTTAGTCATGACAGAAATAGAATAGATGTAACTTGGTAAGAAGGAAGGAATTAATATTTGAGCCCAACTTCTCTGGAACTTTATATATAGACAGTTGACCCTTGAACAACAAAGGTTTGAACTGCACAGGTCCATTTATATGTAGATATTTTTTCAAGAAATATATTGGAAAATTTTTTGGAGATTTGTGACAATTTGAAAAAACTCACAGATGAACCATGTAGCCTAGAAATATCAAAAAAATTAAGAAAAAGTTAGTATATATCATGAATGCATAAAATATATGTAGATACTCTCCTTACACAGGCATAAGGTGAGTGATCTTTAATATAAAATTATTTGTTAGTTTTCTTACTGTTTTATAACTTCGCTTTCAAGGAATTACATTACAGTACAATATGCCTCTCTCTCTCTCATGATTGGAGAAACTGCATATCAGACTATCATCACGGGTAAGTGGGCTTTTCAATGTAACAATGTTTCTAATACTGTATTATAAATATGACTGTAATACTGTACGCCACAAAAATCATATAATGATTCATTTATTAGTGTATAGGCTTGGCAACCATGAAGCAATCATAGTGCTGTTTCTTTGTTATTAATGCATGAATCATTATACCTTTAAATAAATATGAATTTCTTTTTCACATTACCTTTTCAATTTTATGACTGATGTTAGAAATATTTATAACAGCTATAGTGTTTTGTATCATATGAGACAATACTGATGTTGGTATTGACAGACAGATGATTCAACTTGTAAACAGACAACGTAAACTTATGGTTTCAATAAATACAGTACAGTACTGTAAATGTATTTTCTCCTCCTTAGGATTTTCTTAACATTTTCTTTTATCTAACTTACTTTATTGTAACAATGCAGTATATATTGATAATACATATAACATACAAAATACGGGTTAATCGACTATTTATGTTATAATAAGGCTTCTGGTCAATAGTAAGCTATTAGCAGTTAAGTTTGCGGGGGAGTCAGAAGTTACACACAGATTTTCAAGTGCGCAGGAAGTTGGTGCTCCTAACTCTCGCTTTGCTCAAGGGTCAACTGCATTCTATATTTCAAAAGAAAATAGTAATTTTCTGATCTTTCAAAGAAAAAACTGTAAAAACTCTTCTTGCTTTCTCTCCTAGACAGATATTTTTTAATAATAAACACTCTGCCACCAACTTACTCCTGTCAAAATTCTGATGACACCTTCATGCCAGCTGCAAACCCAGAAATTTTAGTACTGCTACCTTTAATCCGTCATGCTTTTAACATCTGCAAACACATGCATGGCCAAACAGAAGGTTCCTGAATGTATCATAAGCAGCTTGACTATTCCAAAGATAAAATATTAACATATGTTATTTACATTCCAGTTATTAGCTGTCTTAAACTTGAGTGTTTTGTAAAATTAATTTTTTACCTGACTCCCATCGTCAGCCTTGATTCTTAGGGATTGCTAACATTTTGAAAATTATCCATCATTTGTAATTATGAATTATTTATTTCCAAAGATATGGTCCCACTTTATTACTGATCTCTCTAGGGTCTTGATACAGCAGAGAATGTATATAATGACAGTATGGGGTTTTTTTCATACACAAAACTCCGAATTTAAAGCTAGAATGAATCTAGAGAGTCATCCATAGTCATCTTATGGAAAATATTACTGAGGCAAAGTAGAAGACAGTGACTTGCCCAACATCACACAGGATGTTGGTAGGAAACCAAAAGAGCTGACAGGTCTTAAGTATGTTGCAAATACACTCCAAAACCTGCATGCTGAGTGAGGGCAATGTATAAGCACGAAGCACCTGAAATGTAACAACTTATCAGCTTTGGCCAGTTTCCATAAACTGTGGTCAACTAGCAACCAATATACGGAGGGCTGAGTTTCGGAAAGACCGTGATCCTAAACAAATGCAATTTGTGGAAGAAATGGGCCAAAAAGGGGGATATAGGCAGTTTGAGGGCACAAAAAGCAAAACAAACAAAAAATTAAATAAATAGAATAAAAGCCTCCAGGCAGAATGGAAACAGAAAGAGGAACTAAAGATATAAGGACAAGATCACTAGAAATACTTTTCTTGAGAAAAAGGACCCCGAATCTAATATCTATGATAACACCAGATAAGAGAACGTGTTTATGCCCATCTTTTTACATTTCAGAAACAAGTCTAATTTTGAAGATAATTTATTACTTACCAAACCTGCTATTGGTGTGGACAGTCTATTGATCTTCTTAATGACACCAGGTTTAAGCTTATTAACCAAACTGAAAGTAAATAAAGAAACAACATAGGCAGTTACAAGAATGCCAATATTAGTTTAGTGTTCTTTTTAACATCCTCAAAAATCATACATGTCATTCATCGATCCCAATATTTTCTTCAGGTCCAAGAGCCCAACAGAAAGCAAATAACTAAGAAAATAAGTCAGAGCCCAGTAATGCCAACAACAGTGAAACGGGCCTCTTAGAACATATAGACACACTTTTACATTCAAAGGCATGTCCTTAAAAATAGTTCCACATTTGTTAAAGAAAGGTAATATTTGATTCTGTTTCAACAGTTAGTTTAAGAATCTCTTTCATTATAATATAGTTCTCTTCAACCTAAGAATACTTCTTCTATTAATCATTTTTATTGATTTTTTTTCTCAAACTGATCCATGTTTTAAAAAGATAGATTCAAACCATATATTTTTTTTTTTTGCCATACTTAAAGGGTGCGGTGGAACTCATCCAGATAACAACTATTTCCCATTGGTAACTCATTCAAGTCTATGATTGCTTTGTTATCACTGCGGAATGACTGGGTAAAAATTTAAATGCACCAGAACTCTCCAAAATAGGCTAACAGTCACTTCAGAATCTAACACTGAACAAAAGTTTATGCTGTTATTACAGAATCTGCAAGGATATCTGTAAGTCTCTAGATTCTAAAACACTTTTAGAACCCAGCTTTGACACCTGAAACTTAAAGAGTACAATTTTTGGTTCTAAATCTAGATTATTGTGAATTCTATATTTTTGTTGCTGTGCACTGATAACAGTGCCAAGCCATGTAGAAACTTAATAGTATAATAATGTTTTTCTAGTAAAGCTAGCCTCGTTAATTAATCATTAATCACTGCCAGAAAACTATAATTTGAAACAATGATTTTCCTATTCAATAATGCTTCCACAAAAACACAATTCTTTATTCTGTAACAGAGTTCCAAAAGGAAAGCAAATATAGGAGAAAGAATCAAACATTCTTAATTTACTGGTCTCCCCTTCACAATGGGAAACAGAAAAAAAAAAAAAAATCTGACACTTGTGGAATGTCACTCCTTCAACATTCCAGAGATTTATATATACACTTGAGTGTGCTAAAAATAAAGAAGACAAAAGTCTCAATTTAATAAGCTTCAGAATGTTGTTAACAGGATTCAAAATTACAAAACAGTGGCTTATGAAGATTTAGTCTGGTGAACAAAAGCTGTTTTTCTGTTTTCATAGTTTCTTCACACAAAGATCTTTAGATAACTTAACATAGATGACAGAACCACCCCTCGACTTTAAGCATTTCCAAGAACTGTTACTCTTTGACTCCTAATTTCTTACTTGTGCACTGAAAACCACGTAGGAAGGAAGGCTTTCTCCCTCATGGTCACAATATTTTTCTTTAATCACTAGCTGAAGAGCTAGCAAAAAATTGAGCAGGTTTATAAGAAATGACATTTCCAATTTAATTGTTCTAGTTGTTCCCTATTAAGCAAGTATTTCTTGAATTCTATTACTGGTGGCTTCTTGCAACGCATAGTACAAATAACTGAAACATTACTTAACAGAATCATAATTCTAGCATAGCGTCAACCAAGAAATTCGTAGCAGTTGTTGACCACTAGTTTGACAGTGACTTTCCTACAGGAACTTGAATCTTAAAATGTAATCTTTCTGTGATATTAAAAGTTAGACACCAATATGAGCTGGGGCACCTTATAAAATGTCAGGGAAATCTGACATCAGTTGTCCTTATTAAAGGAACAGTGTCATAAATTCCGCCTCCACCCACTTGAGTCACTGGTAACTTTGGCCAGATCATTCCATTTACCTGTTTACTTCACTTACCATTTTTGTATTACAGCGTTAGTAATATCAAGAGAATTTTTTTTAATACAGTTTCTGGAATGGATAATAACACAGCCTACTCTCAGTTAAGTCAGCCAAAGGAGGCAAGGGATAGAGACTCCTCCCTCATCAGAAAGTTTCAGAGCTATTACTTAGAAGCAACATACACCCAACGGACTGGCATCCGTTCCTGAGCCTCCTCGTATGTGTACAAACATGGAAATAACCACAAGGAAAAACAACACTCTGGATAACATGCAAACTACCCTCTAAAAAAAGTGGTGTCACTAGAGGAAAATGCTGTTTTATTTTGTCAACTGTTAAAATGGTATCAGTTCTAAGCACTAGAATATGGAGAAAATCCTCATGTAGTTTTGGCAAATAGTGAACATCCAATCTGATTATGAATCACGAGTAATTATTTTCATATACAATTAAAGAAAGATTAGCATACTTCTTCTGGGGAGAAAAACAGGTTTCATAAAATCTAAAATTCTGTGAAATTTAAGTCTATCTAAAGGAATAGGGCATAGTCTTATGTTAAATAAAATACAAGTGCCACACAAGAGAGATACTACTCTCTTTCACAAATGGAACTTCTTTGCATAATAAGTATTCTTCAATTACACATGTGGGGCTTCCCTGGTGGCGCAGTGGTTGAGAATCGCCCTGCCAATGCAGGGGACACGGGTTCGAGCCCTGGTCTGGGAAGATCCCACATGCCACGGAGCAACTAGGCCCGTGAGCCACAACTACTGAGCCTGCGCGTCTGGAGCCTGTGCTCTGCAGCAAGAGCGGCCGCGATAGTGAGAGGCCCTTGCACCGCGATGAAGAGTGGCCCCCGCTTGCCGCAACTAGAGAAAGCCCTCGCACAGAAACGAAGACCCAACACAGCCATAAATAAATAAATAAATAAATAAAATTAAAAAAAAAAAATTACACATGTGGAATTCCTAAAGGCAACACTGGCTTCAGGTCACTGGCTCTATTTAAGAACCATATAACGTGCTAAATTTCCAAATACCTCTGTACACAAGGAACTAGAGGCAGTCAAGGGACCACTTTATCTGCCTGCATCCCTTTGCCCCACCCCTCTAATCCTATGTAGAATCATACCTCGACTCCCCCAAGCTTTCCCTCATGGCCATGCGCTTTGCTAGCATACCAGGGGTGTGCTCTTTCAGTAAGATGAAAACCAGAACAGGAAACACCTAGGCACTTGCTGTCTCCCATGGTAGAGCACTCCCGCAAAAAAGACTACAGCCCCTCTCCTTCGTCTCTTTCCTCCAGTTTTATCTACTTCCTCTTCTCCTCCTCCCCAAAATGTATCGTCCCCTCCCTCCAAGGGAGTTGAGTTACATCACAGATGCTAGGAAGTTGCCTCTGTTCAGAAATCTCGTCACCAGTGAATGTGACCTGACTTCAAATATAAGTCAGAGGCAACACTCCAAGAAAACTGCACATAGAGCTCAGTATGGCGTCTGGCTCAGTTATAAAAGGCTTTAATGAGAACTAGAATGTGATGCTCTGTGTCTTGGTCTCCAGGAACTAGTTCCAAATGCCAAATCTCATTTCCCCTTTATCAGAAAGCTCTTCAGCAGAGGTAGAAAATCGAGAGACATCTTTTGGCTTCCTATTTCCAAAGATTTTTTCCACATGTACCAGAAGGACTGACATCAAAGAGCATATCAATGCAATGAGAGTGAACTTTTTAACCTATAAGTATTTGGTTAGTCATTCAGGCATACATATTTTTTTTTAATTTTATTATTTATTTTATTTATTTTTGGCTGTGTTGGGTCTTCGTTTCTGTGCAAGGGCTTTCTCTAGTTGCGGCAAGTGGGGGCCACTCTTCATTGCAACGCGCGGGCCTCTCACTATCGCGGCCTCTCTTGTTGCGGAGCACGGGCTCCAGGCGCGCAGGCTCAGTAGTTGTGGCTCACGGGCCTAGTTGCTCCGCGGCATGTGGGATCTTCCCAGACCAGGGCTCGAACCTGTGTCCCCTGCATTGGCAGGCAGATTCTCAACCACTGCGCCACCAGGGAAGCCCGACGCATACATATTTTTAATATCTTTCTGTCGGCTGCATTTTCTAAACATATATCCCCACATTAGTCAAACTTTTCCTATCAGGAAGCTAAATATTTGTTTAAAAGATATACTAAAGATATTACACATTTCCTTACAAATTAAGGAGCAATGCCTTGTTTTATCTGTTACTCGACACAATCATTTGTCTAGGTTTCCTCGAGATGCAGACTCTGCTCAACAAACAGATGTCAAGTAAAGACAGAGCACTGAACAGGGATCAGCCACAGAGCAACCAGCCAGTGAAGGTGCTAAGTGCCACAATGTTCTCTCATTCCAAACACATCTCCTAGCACTCATCCAAGGACCTGGCGTATCAAATATTTTATAAACCCACTAACTTCGAACACAGAAATTTTTCTGTGAATGATTCAAAATCTCTATCTTCTTTGCAGAAATAAATTTAGAAGAACTTTTTTAGTTGCACTCAAATGCTAGACATGATTTTGTGCTTTTCCCCTTTGTTATTTTTTCTGTTACCAAACAAGTCAATCTTCAGTGTTCTCTCCTGATTGTCAAATGCTGATCAAGAGAGTAAGCTCTCTAGGGACTTCCCTGGTGGTCCAGTGGGTAATACTCCACGCTCCCAATGCAGGGTGCCCAGGTTCGATGCCTGGTCAGGGAACTAGATCCCGCATGCATGCCGCAAATAAGAAGCCCACATGCCGCAACAAAGATCCCGAGGGCCGCAACTAAGACCCGGCGCAGCCTAAATAAATAAATAATAAGTAAATAAATATTTTTTGAAAAAAGAGAGAGTAAGCTCTCTATCAGATATATTAATTTAGACTGGTTATCATAAGTACATTTTTTACTAAGATCTTTAATTAATTATCTACAGCTAAATTCATAAGTTGTAATATTTTAAAAATAAAAACCACCTTCAGTAGTGATCACACATCCATGGGTAAAGTAATAAGCATATGTAATTTAAAATTTTAAAGTTTAAAAACATTCAATACAAAATTTTATGATTACTTTAGGATTGATATTTTTAAAGACTGGTAGTAAAATTAATATAAGTTTGATGTCTAGAATTCGTGTGGCAGTAATTTTGAATACTGCTGAATTAGGACACAACACAAATAAATGGTTCACAATACATGCTAAGATGGGAAAGTAGGTGGAGTAGCAACAAGTCAGTACCAATGCACTGATGATCATCATTTCATGATGACAGGACTTTCTTTTTAGCTTCACTGTTATGCCTGAAGCATCCTCAAGTGAGTCTAGCAAAGCTCGAGCGGTGTGACAGCAGAGTCCTCTTATTCTAGGCAACATCAACAGTTATGGTACTAATGGATCTTGCTGAGTAACAGGACATTTCCCAATACAACATCAAGAGCCATACGTGTCTAGCAGGAGGACTCTGGTTTCCTGTCCTGGTTCGCTCTTCACTATTAAGTAACATCGCAAATTCTGCTCCATCCCTTCATATAAATCAGAGGATTCTCACAGTGGAACTTAGGTTCTTTCCAACTTTTGCCACTGTAAAACTGCTTGGATGCATGTCTGTATGTATATCTTTGACCATGCTCCTTATCATTTCTTATATTCTATTTCTAGAAATAAAATCATCAGTGTCAAGCTCTTGGTACTTGTCTGGAAAGGAACCTGGCAATATGAACCAATTTACTTTTGCATCAGCAGGGAGCATTCCTGTGTCTACCTCATGGTATGATAAAAGAGTGACACTGTTTCCCTCTGCCTGTCAGCTCCCCACTGCGTGATCTCCCTAGTGTTGCAGCCTTTATAAGCACTGCTTGTAAGGGATATAAAAAATCTTACCAATGTTTTATGTATCACATTTTAGATATTTAAGCTCTCTTTAATATTTTCCACTATGAAGAGGCTTTATGCATACCTTTTTCCCCATTTTGTAGTCTTAGAGTCCAAAACAAAAGAATTATTGGGGAAAGTCTTATAATCTTTATGATAAATATATGTTTATATTAATAAATAAACTAGCATATAATTACTTGATAGATACTGCCAAATTGCTGTTCAGCACTGTACCAGCTTATACTCAACTGGTCATTTTGAGGATATCATAGACTACTTTGCCATAATACGGCCATCATTTTTTTTAACAGATTTTAAATTATTTACTAGTTCAATTTAAGAATCGTATCTGATTTTAACATAATTATTTCTTACTATTTTTTTTTTAATTTATTTATTTATTTTTGGCTGTGTTGGGTCTTCGTTTCTGTGCGAGGGCTTTCTCTAGTTGTGGCAAGCGGGGGCCACTCTTCATCGCAGTGCGCGGGCCTCTCACTGTCGCGGCCTCTCTTGCTGCAGAGCACAGGCTCCAGACACGCAGGCTCAGTAGTTGTGGCTCACGGGCCCAGTTGCTCTGCAGCATGTGGGATCTTCCCAGACCAGGGCTCGAACCCATGTCCCCTGCATTGGCAGGCAGATTCTCAACCACTGCGCCACCAGGGAAGCCCTATTTCTTACTATTGAAAGTAGAGATTTTACTATTTATTTCCAGTAGTATTTCTTCATTTGTGAAGTATTTGGTCACATCCTTTGCTCATTTGTCTATTGAGATTTTCAAATGTGTACCTTACCAGTTTATTTGAACTCTAGATAATATTTAAGCCAATTCTGCTTAAAATATTTTTCCCAGAATGTTATTTGCCAGAGTTATCTATTTCATAAGACTTCAAGTCTATTTTTTCTGGGTTTTTTCTATTCCTTCAAAGCTTAGAATTTTAAACTGCCTCCAAAAATTTTTTAATTCTTCTATTTTATTTTCTCAGCTTTTTATTATTTTAATCCACGCTATATTCTGGTATATGTAAGGTTTGGGTTTGGGGTTTTTTTTACTGAAGTATAATTGACCTACAACACTATGTTAGTTCCAGGTACATAACACAGTGATCCAATATTTCTATACATTACAAAATGATCACCATGATAAATCTAGTTACCATCTGTCACCATACAAAGATATTACAATATTATTGACTATACTCCCATGATTCCTTTATTTTATAACTGAAGTTTGTACCTCTTAATCTCTCTCATCTATTTCACGTATTCCCCACCCCCCCGCTCTGGCAACCACCTATTTGTTCTCTATGACTGTGTTTCTGTTTTGTTATATGTGTTCACTTGTTTTGGTTTTTAGATTCTATATTTAAGTGAATCATGGTATTTGTCTTTCTCTGTCTGACATTTCACTTAGCATAATACCCTCTAAGTCCACCTATGTTGTCACAAATGGCAAGATTTCATTCTTATTATGGCAGAGCCATATTCCACTGTGCATATATACCACCTCCTCTTTATCCCTTCATCTTTTAATGGATGCTTAGGTTGCTTCCATATCTTGGCTACTGTAAATAATGCTGCAATGAACTTAGGGGTGCATATATCTTTTTGAATTAGTGTTTTCGTTTTCTTGGGGAAAATAACCAGAAGTGGAATTGCTGGATTAAATGGTAATTCTATTCTTAATTTTTTGAGGAACCTCCATACTGTTCTCCATAGTGGCTGCACCAATTTACATTCCCCCCAGCAGTGCACGAGGGTTCCCTTTTCTCCACATCCTCACCAACGCTTGCTATTTGTTGTCTTTTTGATAATAGTCATTCTGACAGGTGTGAGATAGTATCTCACTGAGATTTTGATTTGCATTTCCCTGATGATTAGTGATGTTGAACATGTGTCTGTTGGCCATCTGCATGTCTTCTTTGGAAAAATGTCTATTCAGGTCCTTTGTCCATTATTTTATCAGGTTGTTTGTTTTTTTGATGTTGAGTTGTGGTATATGGTGAGTTTGTAAATTAATTCTTAGCCAATTATGTACCCCAATACAAATAATCGAGTGACTCATCTCTTCTCCATTCTCTCATCTGTCCTTTATCACAACTTCCTATGCATAAGAATGTATTTTGGACCTTCCAATTACATTAATATGTACATTTATAAAGCAATCCATAATTTTTTAATTACTGTGCTTTCTCAAGTCTGTCATTTGTTCTAATATTGAGACAGTCTCATTCCACAGAAATTTTTAGTTTTAGGATTTTTCCTTTTCTCACCTGTTTATTCTTCCCTATGAATGTTAAAATCCTATTTATTCTAAGAAAAGTCTGACTAGATTTAACATGGGTATTGGCTTAAAATTATAAACAAATTGACAACTATTGGAAATACAGTTTTTCATTCCATTTCTTAAATCATATAGTTTACCATTACATTTCAACATACAAAATAAAAGTCTCACACATTTCTCTGAAGTAAACAGTAAACTGTGTTCTAAACTTTTTCACTATTGCCCTTATCCCTTAGATCTCATCTGACTTTCTGACTGATGATTGTTGGTATGTAAAAATTCTAGAGATTAAGTCTCTCATATAAGGCAATTACTCTACTTTTAATTGATGTGATATCATTATATATTTGTCCTTTTTGCAATATTCATTTCCCTTTCTTAATACTTCTCGTTGCACCGGCTAGAATTCCTGTACTTTCACCATTTCCTGGCCAACACGTGGATTTCCATTACCTACCTGAGAGCCTGCATGACATCAAAAAACTACTTCAAAAATATCCTTTTTCTGATCAACTTTAATATAAATTGTTTATATTACACACATTTAGCACATACATTACTCCTATTTATTTTTAGTAGAACATCATTCTCATTTTTTTTTCCTCAGAGACCCTAGCACTGAAATGTTGTGTGCCCTCCTCTTAGTAATTTATATTTAGGATGAGAAAGCCCTGTAGATGGTACATGCAAGTTCATGAGACAGGACCAAAGCTTTCTACCTTCAAGTCTGAGGTCACAATTTAAAAAAACCTCTGCAAAATTTGCAATGAGTCTGTATAACATGACTACCATTACAGAAGTGAATTTTTAAATCGATGTTTGCCAAGCTGACCTTCAACTTGAAAAACTACTTTTAAAAAAAATGATGTTTTGCTATATGTGGATATAAAATTACAGAAAAAATTGACTGTGAAGCTTAAAAAGACTGTATACAGATGGCAACCATAAAACACTGCCATGAAGAGAAAGCAGTTTTAAAAATTTTAATTATCTTTATGAACTTGAACACGTGCATCTTTGCGTACTACTGAATTATCAAATAATATAGAAACTTCGAAGTCTGTATCACTTTAAGTGAAGAAAAATAGTTCTTATTACTTAAATTTCAAATGGCTATAACATGGATCAGGGTCAATTGATAGCGTTGGTGAGCTGGAGAACTGTATGAATGCACCTGTCCTCAGGAAATTCAAAACCAGTAAGAGCTCTAAGAAAAAAGCCTTCATCCTTACAGAAGGACCCCTGAGCTTTACATGGAGCTCTGCATAGAAGCCCCAAGAATCCACTGATGTCGCTGTCAATCAGTGTGTGAAAGTCTCCAACTCTAACAAAGCACAGAGCTCTCTCGCATGAATGAGAAGTGGCAAGGTTCTCTATCTTGTCTGATGTCTTAAAACAATCACCTGAGTATCCCACAGTAAATTAACAGGAGTATTCTTTAATAATTTTTTTCTTTTTTTGAATGCACCTTTAACAAAATACTACAGTCGTTTCAGGAAGACAGTATAGTATTCACATAGCAGATATAAATAGAAATAGGTTTTCTCAAACCAATAGGTGAATGTTTATTTGCTCCACTCTTTCCAAGCTGCAAGCCATGGAAAGGAAGGCCGGGTGCCAGTGTGAGAAGAGTTTCCTCAAAAATGTGAGCCGTGAGTTCAAAAAGGCATAAACGTCTGTATGGCTGACGTGGGACAGAGCAAAGACTTGGCATTATTCCAGGGATGGGAAGTACTGACTGACTAACCAGAGACACACCCGATAAGATTACCTTCAAATACATCTTCTTACTTCATAAAGATAATAATGTTTCCATTTAAATATTTCCAAGATTGCTATCATAAGATGAGTAACTGTGAAATTACTAATCACTAGCTGGATATGCTCCAACTAGATATATTTAAAGAGAAATAATTCTGCAGAACCACAGAGCAAGAGAGGACTGCAGGTACTTATGTAGTGGCAAATCTCCTATATTTTTAAATATATAGTAAGGGAGTCTTCAGGAACCCTAATAAACACTGAAGATAGGAGACAGATGAATGAATACAATTAATAAAATTCACAGAAAATTATAACAAGGAGTTGAAATCACCTTATTGACCCCTGTCAATCCTTTTACTAATTAGAAAAAAACCCAAATTAGATTTCGTTCACATTTCACTGTTTAATAAAGCCAAGAGAGACTGCATGTCTGAGGTATACAGTAAAATAATTACTACAACAGACTTTGACTGGGGGAGTATTCTTTAGCCCTCAACTGATTGGATCCCACAGTCAATCAAACGAAATGACACTAAAATGACTTACAGAAGATACTAACTTCAGATTAAAAGGTAATAAATGCACATAACTACCCTCATTATTCAGATGTGTATCTTGTCTGAAACCTCAGTGCAGAGTTTATACCCAATTTAAACTATCTGAAATGTCAGTACAGTGCCAGTTGGGAAAAAGCTATAATGAGCTCATTTCCTCCAACTCTTGACTTTGATATTCCAGAATGCCAGTTCAAAAAGGATAAACTCTTACTAAAGCATAAAAGACTGCTGAAATTACTAGATAAAATAATAAGAAAACTGTTTAATGGTGATAATGAACTAGGATGCCTAGAGATTTTTAAAAGGCAATAAGCAGACCCTATATTTCACAAGAATTGGTAATTTTTCTGGCAGTGAACCAAACAGAAGTCAGCCTTTTCCTATAGAATATTTTAAAAATCTGAATTTATTTTTAAGTCATATTTCAGCTAAAGCTTGAGATCTCAGATGGGCAAAATATTCTCAAAGACAGACAGCTTACTATATTTACCACTAATTTAAAAGTCAGGGTTTACAATACCAGGCTTCTGAACAGCAGGTTTTGCTTTCCTCTTAGACATAATAACTACTCAGGCATATGTGATCAAACAATGATGCTTAATCATTTTGTAGACCAACCAGCTAGGCTTTTCTTTAGTTATAAATTTATACAGAATATAGTTACCTGGACTTTTTTCCAACACTACATCTATTAGATTAAAATGCCTTCATTAACCAGTGGCTAAAAACAATGCAATTCACCATTAAGAGATTTTTTTAATACAAACATCATGTGGTACTTTGGGATCCCATCATAAACTAAAATTACTGATTACCACAGCTTAATATTTACTGACACTACTTTTGGGAAACATTCATTTAAAGAATACTGGGTGTTGGGCTTCCCTGGTGGTGCAGTGGTTGAGAATCTGCCTGCTAATGCAGGGGACACGGGTTCGAGCCCTGGTCTGGGAAGATCCCAAATGCCACGGAGCAACTAGGCCCGTGAGCCACAACTACTGAGCCTGCGCATCTGGAGCCTGTGCTCCGCAACAAGAGAGGCCACGATAGTGAGAGGCCCGCGCACTGCGATGAAGAGTGGCCCCCGCTTGCCGCAACTAGAGAAAGCCCTCGCACAGAAAACGAAGACCCAACACAGCCAAAAATAAATAAATAAATAAATTAATTAATTAATTAATTTTTTAAAAAAAAAAAAAAGAATACTGGGTGGACTTCCCTGGTAGCGCAGTGGTTAAGAATCTGCCTGCCAATGCAGAGGACATGGGTTCAAGCCCTGGTCCGGGAAGATCCCACATGCTGCGAAGCAACTAAGCCCATGCGCCACAACTACTGAAGCCCGCGTGACCAGAGCCCGTGCTCTGAAACGAGAAGCCATCGCAATGAGAATCCCGCGCACCGCAACGAAGAGTAGCCCCCGCTCACCGCAACGAGAGAAAGCCTGCGCGCAGCCTCAAAGACCCAACGCAGCCAAAGATAAATAAATTTAAAAAATAAAAATAAAGAATACTGGGTACTAAATAGATTGATTAGACTTAGCTAGTAATGCACAAAACCCCAAATTGGTGTTATTTCAATAAGGAAACAATCTAAGAATGAGCTTCTGGAAATTGTGAATTTAAATGACATTTTTAAAAAACTAATATATCTCTAAACATGCATCTAAATGTTTTCTGTGACCATTAAGGTAGAACTTATAATATTTAATCTAACAGTACTGCCTGTGATCAAAACAGTTTTTTATCAACTCTGAATATCCTCACTGGTAACAATATACTCAGGTTGGATATAGTTTTTGGAAATCACCTCAAGTAATTTAGGCTGCTGCATAAATTGCATTTTAAATAAAACACTAACTGTCACTCTCAAGTATGTTTAATGACCTAGTTATGGAGGCTATGCCCCCAAAAGGGGGATCCCTAAAAATATTTTGAGTAATAGTTCATCACTGGAACTATATAACCAAAAAGTGACTTCTTAAAAAGATCACCTATTTGGGTTGTATGCTTTCAGATGTCTAAAAACAACTCTGTGCTCCATAGGCCCACTGCCTACATAAGCCCACCTAACTCCTATCCTGACTTATGGGACTTAAAACTGACATCAGAGTTATTTTGCAGCAAAGCTCTAAATAGTCTACACTCATAGCTAAGGTTCTTTTCAGATCACATGCGTGTAACAGCCATTTTTCCCTCCATCTTCTGAACACATTAGAATATATAAAAAACATATAATTTGCAAACCAAGATAATTTCCTATCAGTGACCAACTGAGCTAGCCACGTGACCTACTAATATTAGTTTAAACACTATTTGGCAACAACAACTCTGAATGTGGCATCAGAAAAGGACAAGAAACATCCCTTAAACTTTACTTGTGACCCTTATGCATATGCCTGTCCTACTACATATTAGGTAGAATCACGTGAAATTGACATTTCTATAGGTCACAGGTGTTTGAATATCAACACTTCATATGATTCAACTTAATAACACTGCTCTAAGACAAAGAAGTGTGAACACCTACCAACAGAGCTGGTGAGATAAAGACTGTTATCTTCAAGGCTGTCTTCCTAACAACAACTTGTATTCATACAAAGTTTGATAGTTTATGGAAACCTTAATATTTGTATTACAGAACTTTGCACCTTTGTGAATTAGGCAGATCAGATACCCTGATCTCCACCTTACAGATGAGAAAATAAGGCTCAGATGTTAAGTCACTTGCTCAAATGCCCAAAAGTATGAAGCAAGGAATCAAACCTAGGCCCTCTGACTCCTGATCTTTGCTGCAAACAATCTTCCTTTAAAAGGATAATCAAAATCATCTAAGTATGAGCACATACACTCCCAGTGCTTGCTTGTGGACACATTCCATAAATACTTATGTGATAAGTGTCTAGATTGGAATACTTAAGTGGTTTCAAAAATGTGGGTACATACACAAGTACATTCTTATACTTTATTTGCTCACGTCTGCAACCTGGACCCTCACCCAGGACTGCATTCTTCTATTCCACAGACTGTGTGCCCCTCATCCCCAAAGGTCACCACCCGGCTAACTGTATTCTGCATCCAGTGGGGAACAAAACATTACACTAAACATACACTGTAGGCCCCGTACCATCAATCATGGCACAAGCCTATTTGACTTAGGATAACCAAAGCCTCAGATGTGATTCTCAGTAATATCATATTAATTGAATGAATGGCTGGTCTGTGACTCAAATTGATTGTGATAACGTAATGACTCCACTTAAAGGTTCAAAGAAAAATTTGCTACAGCCTAAATTTGTTCTACAATCATCACTGTTTACTGATGAAGGAAACAAGCTTTAAATTCACTTCTAAACCAGGCAACTCCATACATTAGAATATCCACAGCAAATGAGAGCTGGTGCTATGCGATAGGGCTTGCTTCTCAACCACCACACCTACCGGCCCATCAAGCAATAACAGAATCTTTCTTGTTTACTAATTTAAAATAATATATATTTCACCAATGTTATCTCTAGATACAGAGACCGATAACCCCTTCCTACTGTCTGGTACTGTCAGGGTGTCAATTTGCAGGGATCAAATCTCACTTGTTACCAAGAAGACATATCAGTGACTATGGTGGCCATGGGGGGGGTGGGGAATGAAGACACCTCATAACAGGCACACACACACGCACACGCACGCACGCGCTTGCGCCCCTTTGCTTTTGAATTATTTTTTAAATGCTTTAAATACTTACTCACACAACAGAACGCCATTCTCCAAGGAGGCTCGAAAATCCTTGGTCTCAAAATTCTTCTCTGTTACTGCCTGAAAGACATATTTGGGTATTAGTTTTCTCTAAATCAGGGATAATACACAAGTCAAATCCAGTATCAGATTAATTAATATGCATCTAAGATCATACTTGGAGAATGTGCATGTATCACCAGAAGTTGTCCCATACAGGAAATTCTATGCACTGTTCTATGTTACAAAGAGAAAGGTTAACCATTTTAGTATGAACAAATATAAACAGAAAAAACCACAGCGAGTGTTTTCTATGATGAAACCATTTTATGGAGGATAAACAAGTTCGAAGCTTAATTTCCAGCATATTTTCTATTTAAAAAAAAAGCCCTATGGGCAATCTACTCTACTAAGAGTAAATAAAACCAGATTAAGATATAAACTTGAAATACCAACTGTATACGCACATCATTAATTTCAATTCCACCCGTAAATTCCTCAAGTTTCATTACAAAGCTAAATAGTAGAGGGCATGACTCTCCTTAAACGTATTCATGAAATGGCCCTGATGTGTGTAAAGAGCTATTTACTGCAATAGGAAGAAAACGATTAAATCCTGACATTGAGAGACAAAAGACAGAGAGGGAAGATGGTACATCTCTAAACAGACAATTCCCCACTTAAGGCTTTTACGTATGAACAGCCCATCTACGGTTACCACCACCAATGTTCTTAGTGAAACTGCTGAAAAAGTGTCTACCAATTCTGTCTTCCTCTGTCTTCTGAGGGTGGAGTGGTTGGGAGGAAAGGGGATTCCATAGGGACAATAGTAGCAGAGAAAATGGAGGTCATGTAGGGAAAAGGTGCTCCAGGAATACCCTGGGACTGAGTCCCCAGCCAAGGGTGTGGGCGGGTGTACCACAACAGCTGGGACAGCAGCCGCCCTAGAGATGGACCCACCACCCACAAGCAGAGGCCCTGCTCCACCTGCCACTTCAGGGAGAAATCTGATCTCGGAAACCTGATTGGGAAGTCACTAACCTTAAACCCTAGGTGAGCTACAAAGCTCCTGCTGTCCTTACTCACCACTGTGACCTTTACGGTCCACCTAGAGTCCCTGTATGTCTTCTGCATCTTTTCCACAACACCCAACAGTGCCATAGGTACACATAATAATGGGTAACTGACAAAACAATGGCTATTTCTAGAATTAAAGTTAGTTTCTCACAAGCTGGCTCTATAAACAGGGACAGGAGCCTGGGCCAGGAGGTGACACACTCAAATGCAGGAAGAAGTAGCAGATCCTTTCCTACAAAGGTCATTAATCTACAGAAGGGCTACATTGCTGCGTGAATTAAACATTTGCTGAGTGTCTCCGTTACGTGCACTTACTTGGATACTGGGTGTAGATCTAAAAAAAAATGCAGGGAACTCATAGCCACATAAGTAAAACACAAAGTTTAAAAGTTCAGTAAAACATATCCAAATGGAATGGTATATTCCTTCAGGGATAACCTTGAGTGGCCCATGGATTATCCCAGGTAACCTATGCAGCACAAACTCTGTTGAATTTTCCCCAAATAAATCCAAAACAAACTCAAGGTGAGCACTAATCCCAGCTAGTGAAAACGCAGTAGCATCTCACTTATCTGGGAACTCCTACCCAAAGCTGAAAAGCATAAAAAAGTCCCAGGAACAGCCAAAGCAGATGTCAAAGCCCATTCTCTCTAGTCATTAGAAAAGCCACTCAGAGCCACCAATATTCAATTACCCACCACTGAAACAATCTACGGATAACGTTCCCAAATCAAGGTAGATTAGAAGCAGCGAGTTAGAAGGAAGAAGGGTTGTGCCCCACAGACACATGGAGAGCAGTGAAGAGTGACAGTCAACAGCACTGGATGGGCTAGTCGAGAGGCAGTGTAGCAAGTGACGAAATTGAAGGAGAAAGGGCGCGAGTCAGACAAAAGTATATTCAAATGCCACTTTCATTATCTAGTAGCTGTGTGACCTTAAGCAAGTTGAATAGCCTCCATGAACCCCAGTCTGCTCATCTGAAACAGGGTAAATATCACCTACTTATTAGCTTATAATGGCCAAGATGCAGTGCAATCAAGTACCTGAGGGTGGCTCACAGAGGTATATGCTTAACCTCATTACATACATCAACCTTCAAGTAACACGCTGACAACACATCGCAATAATTAGCCCTCAAAAGAATACCTCTGGGGACTTCCCTGGTGGCGCAGTGGTTAAGAATCTACCTGCCAATGCAGGGGACATGGGTTAGAGCCCTGGTCCAGGAAGATCCCACATGCCACGAAGCAACTAAGCCCAGGCGCCACAACTACTGAGCCTGCGCTCTAGAGCCCACGAGCCACAACTACTGAGCCTGTGTGCCACGACTACTTAAGCCCGTGCGCCTAGAGCCCGTGCTCTGCAACAAACAGAAACCACCGCAATGAGAAGCCCGCCCACGGCAACGAAGAGTAGCCCCTGCTCGCTGCAACTAGAGAAAGCCCACGCGCAGCAACGAAGACCCAACGCAGCCAAAAATAAATAAATAAATAAATAAATATTTTTTTTAAAGTTTAAAAAAAAAGAATACCTCTGCACCATATAGACAAAAAAGCTGCGTTAGATTCAGAATATTAACAAAGTAGAAATAATGGAATAGAGAGAGATATTTAGAAAACCCAACTATCCAGAATGGTTCATTTCTCCAAAAAGACTACAGAAAGGCAAAATCATAGTATGTAGCGGATTTCAGACCACCTCCCTCCATATGTCAAAATACGAATGTACTCTTGTACATATACACTTATCAAAATCTAAATAATGATGATATAAGACCAGACTCCATTTATACTGTATTTACAAAGACAGAATGTAAAAACTAAACAGATTCTTAAATGATAGTCTATATTTTGAAGACATGGGAATCTGGCATGCTCTGTACTCTATTGAAGATAATATAAAATGACACCATCATTGCTGAAGGCAATTTGTAAAATGTGTCTGACATCTTAAACACACATACTCTTGGGCACACTATGTGCAGATCTAGGAATTTATATTAAGGCAACAGGACAAGAACTCAGAGACATCAGTAGAAGAACTGCTTCACAGCATTACACATAACAGCAACAACTTAAAACACCCTGAATGTTCAACAATAAGAAATCAGATAAATTATAATATAACCATAAAACAGAAAACTTCATGAAATTTAAATTCATGTCAGAAAAGTAGATTTATCACTTGTAAAGAATACTGAACATATTAATTATAAAGCAATTTGTGAAAAAGTACGTGGAGTTTGATCCCAATTTCTATAACTCTATGCATTATATAAATATGCATATATAAGTATGCATTATATAAATAAATATAGAATAAATGTATTAACTAATTATTTCTAAGTGGTAGAATTATAGCTAATTTTAGCATTTTTTTGCTTATGTATATTCTGTAGTAACCACAGGTGTTTCTTGTGCAATAGATATATAAATTAATTAATATTTTTTTAAAAACATTCAAAAGAAGTCAGATTCCATCAGATTTAGGTCAGTTTCCTGTGACTCCTACATTTAAAGGATAAAGGAAGAGAAGGACACCAGTTTTCATGTAGGTAATTTTTCTCATCTATGAAATGCACACATCCTTAAGTTTAATAATCCTTATTATTCCCCCTTTCACTAGTAAGAAGGTTGAGGTTCAGAAAGTTTAACTTTCTAGAAAGTTATAGAATCATCCACATGGAACAGATACCAAAAACCTACAGCATTTTACAAGCACTCAGTAAGAGAATGTCTCAACTGCATCAGACACAAAGAGTTTCTAAACTAAAAAAAAAATTAAGTTGTCTTCCATCTGTGTTTAGACTTTTTAAATTTAAATTAATGTATTTTACCATGCAATGTGCCTTCAAAAATAATCCTCCACTGTTAAGGGTATTAAAAAGGTAACTCTGTAAATAAAAAATGTTGAATTAACTTTTTTTCAATGTTCCTGAAAAAAAAAATGACTTGTGTCTTAACACATAATGACTGTGTGTGTGTATGCGTGTGATAGAGAGAAAATGGCATTCTAAATGTTAATAAAATGAAAACATCTGTAAATGGTTTCAGCATTTCTCTTGACATTTTCATGAACATTACAAAATGTTCATACTGTATATACTATCTACCTCAAGCTCAACAAGGAAAAACATCTGATCACTGTAAACTAAAATTTTTAATTAGCAATTTATATATCCATATAAATATAAACTCATCTAAGACCTCTCCTAAGAAATTAAAACAAAATAGTTTTCCCAAGAGTTTTAAACTAAAAAGAGAACATAAATTCATAGCAGGGATTTTCAGTCTATAGCAGCTGCCTGGGCCACGTTCCTTAAGAAACACACAGCAACACACAGCACGGCACCTACCATGGCCAGGTGAGGCCAGGGCGGGGCTCTAGAGCCTGTGAATCCCTGCCCCACTATTTCCTACCTATAACCCTGGAGAGGGTGCTTAACCTCTTTGTTTTCTCACGGATGCAACAGAGATACAAAGTACCTATGTCACAGGGTTGCACAGAGTATTAAATGGGATACTGCATATGAAGCCCTCAGCACTTGCCTGATTCAGAAAAAACATTCACAAATGTTAGCACAATTAGCTATTACTATCCCTCTGTAGAATGAAGATAAAAAGTTTCACCTTAGCAAAGAGAAAGTCCATGTTGCCAGAAGTAACATCCTTTACTTAAAAGGAAGAAACTGAGTTACATTATAAAACTCCACTAGACTACCTTCTATAACTTGGAAACTAAAAAAAAAAAAAAAAAAAAAAAAATGATAAGAGATCTAGAAAGGACCTCAAAATAGAGTGAAGGCTGTTTTGTTCAAAAAACTGAAATCATACTTTAAAATGTGAATGCATCCGTATTTGAAGAATTCAGTATGCTAAAAGAAATTCCCGAATTTTGAAAGAAAAATTGTTTGGTAGTTCTAATCTAACAATTACTAATTGTGATTTTCAATAATTTTCAACCTCACTCATTAGCAAGCTATTTGAGGTGTGATACATTTTATGTAATGAGGCTGTGATTCATAGGAACTAAATAGAGACCACGTGTTTCCCACTGAGTTATCAAAAGTCAACACAAACAGGAGTAATCACTATGTCGTCAAAGGGCCACACCTTGCCTTCTGTAAAAACTTGTTTTCTTCCCTCTTCCTTGTCCCTTTCCATATTTTCCTAATGCAGCTGAATAAAATCAGTACCACTTGAAATAACCTAAGACGTACATCAGATTTTATCTGGGGTTTAATCCTGGACCCATCTCACTCTACACACTTCTATTAAGTTACTGCTCAGTTCCCTAACTTTCAAAGGGAAAGAAGTATGTGCCATATCTACGTCACAGCCCACAAATGATATGTGAAAATATCTGATATCTTCAAAAAGAAAAGAAAAAAAAAAAAGACTACACACTGTAGTCGAGGCCTGTGCATCTTCCAGCCATGTGACCTTGTGTGCTGAGCAGCCATCTTGTTGGAAAGAAGCTAATAAGCAACAGGGAGGGCCAAGTGTGAGGCTCTTGGGTGAGATGTTTCCTGTGAAGTTATAATTACTCCCCCTGAGCATGTTAAGGGCGGAGCAGCGTGCCAAAAGTACACACCGCACAAACATTGCTGTCAAACCCGTCCTACCACCTGCAGCCTCCAAAGAAGCCCTTGATACAAAGCTTTTAAAGGGCATATGTTGTGGAATAAAATACCTACCAACCGAATACACCCTCAATAAGTGCCAAGTTGGCAAATTTCAAAAAAAGCCATTTCTTTTGTTACGAAATATATTAATTTAATATATCAATGGGAATTATCTTCATACCCTTTACTGTTTTGTTTACAGCTTTATTTAAATCCTCTCACTGGATGAGATTTCCCACCAATCTAAGCAACAAGTTTCTCTAAAACTTCACATCTCAGTTCCAATTCTGGCCAAGAAACCACATGACCTAAACCCCAAACATTCTGGGAACTTTTCAAAGACCACTTTATACCAGACTGTTATCAGCGAAACACTCACTAATGCAAGTCAGCAGGCACTCATCTCATGTAAATTTTTCAGTTCCTTTTAAGCAGCCATTTAAAAGATGTTTAGAATCCCAAAAGCACCCTCCACCATACTTTTGTGTGAATCACAGTGCAAAAGCACAGGGCCCATTTGAGCTTGTTTTAAAAGAGGGAAAGGGATGTTTGCTGACAAAAACTAGATGATGAGCTTCAACTGGGCTCACAGTTGATTCCAAATTAAGTTACTAATTGATTGATCAGCTACTACATCAGGACATTTAAGATACACGCATAAGATCATCATGCCAATCATTTCAACCAAAGTCATGCCAAAAAAACAAAAACCCAAGGAATATTTACCCTCAGAAAGCACTGGGGAACACAGGGACCACATCATGAAGCAATTCACAAACAATGGGTCTGCTTTAACATTTTCATTCAGAAACATAACCTAGTATCCCACCTTCCAATGAGAGAGCCCTTATAGGACATGGTTTCCACAGAGAGACTCCCCCCCAGGCTGGCACACATCAAGGAGCTGTCGTGTTTTCAGTCTCTAAAAAGCCACCAAAGAATTAAAAACACCCTTCTCTCCTTTCTTCCATCAAACTTCATTTTTGAAGCAATCATTATATGATTCCCATGATGCCGCAAAACAGGTCCAATTTTTATAATGAATTCCATGAGACGTATACATTATTTAAGATTCAATAACTTTGACAAATCTCATTGGTCACATATACTAAAAACCTATAATGCAAGGATTGTGGCACACAGTCGAAAATATTAGGTAAAAACTAAACATAATTAAATACAAAAAAAGTCTACCTTCTAGCTCTTTCCTTGCCCAGAGTAAAATTACTGAAAAGGTTATTCACAATTTTAGAGAAACCAATTCTTCCAAAAAGGGTGGGGCTCTGTCCTTTTTATCTTATTTTTTAAAAAATTTATTGGAGTATAGTTGATTTACAATGTTGTGTTAGTTTCAGGTGTACAGCAAAGTGATTCAGTTATACATATATTGAATACATATATGCATTCTTTTTCAGATATTTTTCCCATATAGGTTATTGCAGAATATTGAGTAGAGTTCCCTGTGCTATACAGTAGGTCCTTGTTGGTTATCTATTTTATACATAGTAGTGTGTGTATGTTCATCCCAAGCTCCTGATTTATCTCTCCCCCCATCCCCCATCCCCCCACGTATCCCCTTTGGTAACCATAAGTTTGGTTTTGATACCTGGGAGTATGGGTAGTGTCCTTTTTAAACTACCCTAATAAAAATCTGAAGTCAGAGAAGCTGAGACGGAGTCTCAGACTCCTTTGTATAATGAAGTCTCCCAGTTTCCCCAGGCCTCAGTCTTCTCAGCTAGAAAAGGGGTTCCAGGATTGACAGCTAGCACTTACTCTGTTTACTTTGTGCACGATCTCTCTTAATCTTCACAGCAACCCTGTGTGGTGGACACTCTTACCCCATCTTGACATGAGGAAACTGAGTTAAAATATGCTTGCTTGAGTTGAGACCTTGGTCAGTCTCTACATAACAGGCAGTGAGCGTCCAATGAGAGTCTCTATGGAAGCACTGAGTGAACCTGACAATGTAATTAGGAACCTATTCCCAGCCATCCCAGCCTATTCTGCATACTCTCAAGGGCAGGACTGTCTTACCCAACTTCTCATTGGTTGAAATACGGCTTACACATACTAGTCACTTATGTTAAATCTAATTACTCTTCTGATGAATATTTGCACTACAAGTATTTGAAGCAAGGAAGAGCAAGACCCAAAAAAAAGCAAAACTGATGGTTAAATTTCAAGTGTATGGGGGGTAGGGAGGGTGGGGATTGGTTGTGTTTTAGAAGAAGAACCTGCCTCAGTTCCCAAAAATCACTCACCCTAGTTTTGTCACTAGCTCAAGAACAAACACATACAAGAGTCTATGGAAACATATCACTCTAGTGATACACCTTTTTAATAGGGAATATTCTTAGATGAAAACCTCAAAGTTGAGAGCATTTCACCACTGATTTGCTACATAAATTTCTTCCAGACCGAAGAATACATTAGAATTCAATTTTCCATTTAAATTATCTTTCTTAATTTTAACTAAGATACTAAGAAAGTATTTGGTTATTCACTCATTCAAAAATCATGTAATGACAATTGCTATGCACGTACCTGGCATGGTGCTTGGCACTAGGAATATAAAAAGATGAAGTAATTCTTGGAAATTCCTCTTTAAAAGTCTAACCCTGTTTTGAAATATGTGGTCAAAATGGCATTTTAAGCCTAGGCATCTCTCTAAAATGTGGTTAAGCCTCTGAATTACAGCATGTTCTTGGTTAACTTATATTGTATATTCAGCATTGCTTTAAGTGACATAATTCTCAAGTCACTGGCCTCTCTTAAGATTTGGCATTGTACTACATAATATCCCGGCATATACCAGGACTATTTTCGCCAATGCTAATATCACTTGATAGCAAACCCAAAGCCAACTCACAGTCTTCCAAGATCGTGGTATTAGAATTGCACAGATCACTGAATTCTAAATGGAATCCAAAAGTCTCATAGTGGTCAAAAATCTAAACATTTTCTGCCCCACTGCCCATGGTAAGCCCTTGGTCTTAGCGGCTAGTGTAAATTACACCTCCCCACTTCCCCTCCTGTTGGGAAGGCTCCCAAGTCTTCATGCAGCCGGGAAGGGAAGACAAACAGCAAAGTACACAGCTCCCGGTGTGTTCTGGATAATTAAAAGCCAACTGTCTTTATAAACCCTCCAAATTCTTAATCATCATTAGGCCAAATGCCAGCTACACTCAGATATTTTGGGGGCAAAAAAAAAAAGGAATGAGTTTAAACATAATTTCCGGTCCAGGAGAAGTGGCCACTTCCTGATACCAACTTTTAGCTTAGAGTCTCTGATTATTTTTGCTAAACCACAACCATTAATAAGCCACAAATGGAAAACAACTGGAAAGAACTAAATAAAACCAAGGGAAGAAAGATTTGCTCCAGGGCTGACAATTTATGTACCACGTTTCATCTAGATATGAAATCCAAGACAACCTGAGCCCTATTAGCAGCTAGTTAAATTCACCAAAAACATGACACACAAAAATGTGCTCAAGTTTTACAGCTATACTTTGTTAAGAATCACAAAACTACTTCTAAAGAATAAAGTATAAAGTACATTTTGCCTATAAATACAAGTTCATGCTCCAAACTTAAGCTGTTGCAGACAATAGGTAAAATATTGCAAAGGAAAAAAAAGTCTACCAAAAGCCTAGTCTAGTGCATAAATTATTTTTTTCTCCACGATCAAGGAGTTTTTTAAATAAATAGCACACAAGGCACATGTAGACGTGAATATCCATTATCAGGATAGTTTAAGTAGAGTTCAAATGCTTAATATAATCATTGGTTCTCAAGAGTCAAGAGACATCATTGTTTTGTGCAGAAATGTCACACACACACACATTAGCAAGTCTCAACAATTAACCTGCTTACCTCCCGGTGAATTACTATGAGAGTCATCACTGTGGGAAACATTCATTTTGGGAAATAGTGTATCTGTATTACAGGTGAAAGTCACTACTTATTTTACATGAACTTCAAATGGATAGTCACACCCCTAGGATATGCTTTACTCCCCAGTGTAAGTTTGGCATTAAGGGACGACCTTGAGGTGACCTGTGACACAGGAGCTGCCTAAATGATTCTGGATGGATTCCTACTGCAAACTAACAATGTCGTCCTTCTGGTACACAATCGTCAGCCTTCCTTCCATTCAACAGTAAATTTCTAGGAAGCAAAGAGATAATTACACTCCTATTCCTAGGTACATGCCCGAGAGAAATAAAAATACATGTTCACACAAAAACCTGTATATGAGTTTTCATAGCAGTATTACTTGTGTTAGCCAAAAAAATGAAAATAACCCATCAATTCATCAACTGATGAATGAATAAACAGAATATGGTATAACCATACAATGGAATATCATTCAGCCATAAAATGGAATGAAGTACTGATACATCTACATCATGGACAAACCTAGAAAACATGAGGCTAAGTGAAAGAAACCAGGCACAGAAGACAACATATTATGATTCCATTTCTGTGACATGCCCGGAGAAGGCAAAACCATAGCAACAGAGAGTAGATTAGTGGTTGCCAGGGACTAAGGGAAGGGAAGAATGGGTGAGTGCTAATGGGTATAGGGTGTCTTTGGGAGTGACGAAAATGTTTTGAAATTAGGCTGGGGTGAGGGTTGCACAATCCTGCAAATACATTAAAAACCAATGAACTGTACACTTCAACAGGGTGAATTGTATGGTTTGTGAATTATATCTCAATAAACATGTTCTTAAAAAACTCAATGAATTGTACACTTAAAAATTTGTGCATTTTATTCAAGTTCAATAAAGAAGACTTTTTAAAAGGTGTTCAGTACCATCTCATACCCCATACACAAAGGAAGTTCACTATATGTTAAGCTATTAAAGTAATTTGTTTACTATCTCCTAAACGCCTATCTCCCTAAAAAACTTATTTATAATTTCATAGGAATAGGTCTAAATTTGCAAAGTGAAACTTCCAGCCCACTACCTCACATACAGAAATGTTTTAATCATGATATTTCCTTTTATATACTTGCATCTATCTTTTTACTTTTAAAGGTGTCATCTTTGCATTATCTCTAAACAATTCTACAACCCTAAGTTTTCTTAAGTGCAGTTATGGCCTTTTTTTATAGCTCACTGTACGTATATGGTTTCAAAACAGAAAACACAGGTAAGATGGGACCCAGAGGGCCATAGCCCCTCCACATTAGCTCCTGTTGTGAATTAATTACCATCCCCACAACAGAATGGTTCCAAAGTCAGTTTTCCTCAAATGACTTGTAGGAACAAAGTTTCTCCTAGGTTCTTTCTAGGGCCTTAATAGATCAACAAAGTCTCCAGATTATTTATCTCAAAAGTAGATATTGCTCAGGGCTCCATAACACGTCTAATTATTAGTTTAAAATATCCTTGGCTGAGTAATAATTTTAGTTTTTAGTAATAATGTTAGTAATAATTTAATTTAGTAATAATTTTTAGTAATAATTTAAACTTTGTTTCAAGACTATAAAAACAGAAGCACTGAGAGTAACTTCTTTAACACCACAGTCGGCCCTCTGTACCGAGTGTTGGGAATGTGGAACCCACGAATATGGAGGGCCGACTGCACTAGGGCATTTTATTTGAGGGACGTGAGCATCCCCGGATTTTGGTATTCCCAAGAGATCCTGGAACCAATCCCCCACAGGTACCAAGGGACAACTGTATCCTGGTATAGTGACACGTGAAAAGATTGATATGAAAGTTCCATCTTAGGATAACAGAAGGAAGACTCTACCCATACAAATGGACGAGATTGTTTCCCACCCCCCAAAAAAATATATATATCGCAGACCTTGAGAGCTCAATGTCAGAACGTGTGCCTGACCCCCTCACGCAGTGCTGAGGGCTCCCTCTTCCCCCGCTGCGCCTTCAACTCCTGGCTGCCTGTGACATTCACATCAATGCAGGCACATGTGTACTCGCCTCCCTGCCTCCCCTACCGGCCTAAGTCCTTGAAGGGGCTGTCACAGCCGACAGGTTGACTCCAACCTGGACACGTTTTGTTTGGCCCACACACAATGTTGAAGTTGGGCAAGAGGAAGCAAAGAGCTGGATCACCAGCTTCTCTTTAAAAAAGAAAAGGTCTGCCGACGCTGGGCATGCATTACCTCATAGCCACAACTGGCTGCCCTGAGTTAGTGATGGGCGGCCCGGGGAGAACACACTCTGCAGAGAGCCACAGACCCTATCCTCCCATCTGCTACACCCACCCTTCCTCGCCCCAGTTCACCACCTGGCTGGCCCTGCGGGCATGTCAGTTTGAAAATCCGCAGGGACTTTCATTGAATTCTGAAGGTCCCGAATAACTCCTGCCCTGTAGGAAGGACTCTCTCTCGTTGACTCAGAATTTAGCGTATAAAAGAATCACTTGTGGCGCCTGTAAAACAATACAGGTCCCAGGCCTTTCTCTAAGCGAGCCTGATTCAAACAGCCTAGACAGACACCTGAAGTTCAACTTCTCCAGAAGCGCCCTTACGGAGTTTTGCTAAGAATGGTCTCCGATAAACACTGCTTTAGTGTTAGGTATCTAGAGCTCTGTGAGTCTTGATTTCCTTATACGAAAAAGAATTTGGAGTAAATCATCACTACAGCTCACAACTCTAAATGGTTCTTTGGTTCTTTATTGGAAATCGAAGGAAACCGAACAGGAAATCAGTTCCTGCTCTCTGCTACCACCTGCTGGCGAGTTCCTGGTACTGCAGAGGTATAAGCTGCGGTTTACACCTCAGTTGGGGAATTACTGTTTCCTAGTTTTCATGGCTAGATCCAAGTACATTTTTTAAAAAATTCAACAAAATAGCTTAAAAACATATCACCAAGCAACATTTGATGAAAACAAAAAAGAAAAATATCTTACAGTTTGATTTGTCAATTATACCTCAATACGGCTGAAAAAAATTAAGTAATATAAACACCACTAATCTGTCTCCTTTATTCATTCTATAAGAGCTTCTGATGTGTTTCTACCAAATTGATTTTGAAACACACAATAGATTTTGAGACTTCTGTAGAAAAATTTCCACGTTAAAATGTACAATCTGTTTAAATTGTAGACCTGGGACCCACTACATGGAACAACTTTCTACCATAATAAAATTCTCCAATGTGGAATGACCTGCATTTTTGCAGAAAGTAAACTCCTGATATAAAAAATGTTCGAACATATGGGTGAGATGTCTAAGATTCCTCTCAGTACTCTGGATGATTTCTCTCTCGTCCAGTAAAGCATCAGGGACGCTCAGAGATCTGGGTTCTATGAGGCTTAGGTTATACGTGGATTCTGCTCTCCGAGCCTAGAACTATGCTTTAAAAGGGAGATAATAAGGGCAGGCAACCAAGCACAACAAACTGAAGATGCGTCTGAATGTTCAGGCAAAACCGAGAAGGATCCTTGGCAGAGGGCAGCTGGGCGTGACAGAATGTGTGCAAGGCAGGAGGGTATGGGTTAGTCCGGAAAACTTCTCCAGGGTAATTACTTCACCCTCCTCCAAACCGTGAAGCTTGACCTGCCAACCACGCCCTCCAAATTCTTCAGTTCACCTGCTCAGCGTCCTTCCTCCACCTTCTAAAACTCTGCTCATTCAATTACAAACGCCAAGCAGGTAGCCCTGAACTTGCAACCCTTGTCCTTCCCCCGAAGCGCCCCTCCAGCCTCATATTCTCACCTCCCCGCTGGGCATCTCCTCTTGGGCACCCAGACATCATCACAGAGCCCACATGTAAGACAGACCTCACCCTCTCACCCAGGACTGAACCGCCACACCTCACTTCTCTACTGAAATCATGATACCAACACCCTCCCAGCTGCCCAGACTCAAAACACGAGCATGAACTTTCCTGTCCCTCCAAATCCACGTCAATTCTCTCCACCCCAGTTCTCGGCTTCTCCTCTGGCAGATGTAACATTTCAACAACCTACTGATCACCTTGCCTTGATCTCCCCCTTTTCTACTCTGTACTTCAAAGGCTACCTATCATTCCTTAAAAATCAAAACCACGGCTCAAAATCTTCCAAAGGCCCATTTGTCCTTAGGGTAAGGCTTCCCTCCCTCCCTCCAGGTCTTTCACCCCTGGATTCTCACACGTGATTCCTTGATTCTGTGTAAACACAAGAAATCAGTATCCTCCAGTGCCTTCATCCCTCCATCTCAACAACACAAAGTATACCCCTCCACTGTTTTCCCCAAACACCACTGCCCCCAAAAGAGTCCTTCTCCCTTTACATCTTCCGTGAGACCGATTTCCTGAGCCACTAGTTCAGTAGATACCCCGTTCTGCCTTATGTCACCATCAAGTGACCGTGTCTGCTCTTCTGTCCTAGACTGAAACTTTATGGAGCTCAGGAACCTCCGTCAAGGTTACACATCTTCTCCTGCCCTCCCCCACTGTGTAACATACACAACAACAAACATTTGTAAGAAAAAAATATCTTAATTCACTTCTCCTAAAGGCCAAAAGGTGAAAAAGAAAAGAGAAACTGCTGGGTGAGATATACAGAGACGGTTTAATTCAGATTCAGAGACTAAAAGAACACAGCTCAGGAAAAAGAAAAGGCAGCAGTGGAAAGTGGGAGGAGATGGGACAGCAAACCAGCCTCCCTACCTCTCAGGCCATGATCCAGGAACAAGAGTCCTGGATCAGACAGATGGTACCTACGCTGGGGAAAAACACCTGAGAGCTTCTGGCAGCACATGAAAGCCCTAACTAATGTCTTAGGGGAAAAGGAAAAGCCGAAAACCAGCGTGAACTAATATTTTCCTCCCCTAACAGAGAATAATGACAGACATCCTACATCCTGGAACAGAGAATGAAGTCAGAAGACAGAAAAGCTGGAGGAGAAGGAAAACAGATTGGGTATCGGCAGGGAGGGGGACCGGGAGCGCCGCATGAAATGATGATCTCCCCAGCCTAAAGCAGAGCCAGATGGCAGCCACAGACAATGGAGACCCATGCAGGCCACATGAAATTTTGATGAATTCCTTAATGGCCACACCATGAAAGCCATATTCCAGAAAGAGGCTAATAATAGAACAAATGTCAGTGCAGAACAAAAAGACTTAAAACCGCCTGCATTCGTTACTCAACTACATTTGGACATTTTTCAAAATGTGGTTGTTTAATAAGTGCTTTCACTGGTGACAATGATCACTGTTTATGCCACGAATGCTGTTATTTTTTGAACCCTAAGCTGATGTTCCAGGCCACTGTGGTAACTGCATTACAACAAAAGGCTTCGTCATACACCTACCCACACACTTGACCCAAAATGATCGCGAGTCGTGGACTGGGGAGAACCATACACTTCCATGCCACTTCCCGGCATCTCGACGTGAGAAATCAAGCCAAGTTACAGCTTCTGTAACAACATACTCTTTTTTTTTTTTTTTTTTTTAATTTATTTATTTTTGGCTGTGTTGGGTCTTCATTTCTGTGCGAGGGCTTTCTCTAGTTGCGGCAAGCGGAGGCCACTCTTCATCGCGGTGCAAGGGCCTCTCACTATCGCGGCCTCTCTTGTTGCGGAGCACAGGCTCCAGACGCGCAGGCTCAGTAATTGTGGCTCACGGGCCTAGTTGCTCCGCAGCATGTGGGATCTTCCCAGACCAGGGCTCGAACCCGTGCCCCCTGCATTAGCAGGCAGATTCTCAACCACTGCGCCACCAGGGAAGCCCCATGTAACAACATACTCTTAATCCTCAAAATGAGCAGACTAATTTACACAAGAGTATGCACAGTGCCTTACGAACTCTAGCTTGTCTAAGCAAGGCAAGATGCTTCTGAATTGCATCCAGTCAAAGTCTAAAGTCAAAATAAGACTGAAGGTGACTGGTCTTATCTTCCTTCTACAAAAGTCTTGATGAAATGAGTTAAATCTCCCTGGAGTTAAACCTCCAGGAAGACATTGTGGGAGAAGGCACAGCCATCTGATAACTGGTATGAAGTGATGCTTCAGGTTGAAAGAGCTAAGACTTGACTGGATAACCCAGAAGGAACATAAGTAGCTGTATACATGTGTGAAGGATCCGGAGATAACTAGAAAAGAATTGAGGGAACTGCAGCCCTCCTGCAGGTCCTGGGTAAATAACCTCTTAATTAAGAGACACTGAGTAGACCAACGATTCTGAAACTAGCTGGGATCTGTTGGGACCCACTCCACACAAGTAGGGTCGGGGCAACCTGGAGTTCGTGCAGATCAAGACTACCTGAGCAGGCTGTCAGCAGTTGGGTTTTCCCAGGTAGATGTGAGAGGACAAGAGAGCCAGTTTGAAGACAATCTCAAGAAAGTGGCTTAGTGTTAGCCCGTGCAGACTACACTAAGCAGGGAGGGAAGTAGAGACAGGCAGCTGGTAAGAAGGAAGAAAGTAAAGGGGTTTTGACTAAGCAGGTTTAGTTGAAGCTGCTGGGTAAGCTGTAGAGTAAGATGCTGGGATTTAATAATGCAAAAGTGCAGCCCTTCCAGGAAATAACTAAATCCAGGATTAGGATGTCAAAGAAAGTGGCTGGAGTAGGAAAGGATGTCGTGGATTGGGAAGTGAGAGAACCTGATGCACCCTCCCAGTCTACACTGTGTTACCGAGGGTGATGGCAGGTCAGGGCAGGAGGGATGCATGAGTCAGGTGCTCAAGTCTTCACTGAATAAGAAGGAGCAAGTGAGAGGTCAGAGGTCAGCAAGCAGTGAGGAAGAAGGATCTTGGACAGTCTAACCAACTGGTCTAAGGCATAGATACTTCTGTGTGAACATTTCAGGCTAACTCTCTGGAAGTGGCCACTGCTTCCAGCCCTGAGGTGGGCGAGAGATGGCAAACTCCACTGGAGAAGGCAACAGGAAAAAAGGAGGACTGGCTTTCTCTTAAGGCAAAGAGGTAAAGAGAAGGTTTAGGGGAGGGGTAAATGTTGGAGTGTTCACCATAAAATTGTCCCAGGGGACAGAGTGGAAAGCTCTGGGAGGAAGCAGGGCACTGGACCAAGAAGCCAAACGTTGAGCACCATGACCGAAGCTCTTCCATCTTGGTGGGACAAAGGCTGACAGTAAGGATACAAGAGGTTAGGCGGCTGCAGGGAAGACCTCGGTGTGATTTAAACATTTCCGTATCACATTTAACAGTCAGTAACTTGTGACACTAAGTCAAGCCAAGACCACACAAATCCTGCATTTTTTTCTCATGATAAACCATCCTGCATTTTGAAACTACACTGAACAAACACTGTCTACTCAACACACACCCAGGAGACTGATGGGATGAATAATGCTTCAAACATTAAGTCACTGGTCTATAAACAGAGAGATATTTTGGCTATATTCACATTACCTGAAGCAAAACTAATTTTTTTAAAGCTTTTTAAAAACATTCTTCTCGGTCACAGTTTGGTTTAGAAAAACCTTTCAGTTTTGCTTAGACTATACATTCCAGATGCACTTATCAAAACTTTTCTCTTACTAAAATCAAATCTCCAGTTTTTAACTGTAAATTAAATATTTACAAATACAACATATAGACGATCCCTTACATATTTTCTGAGAACTTCAGTGAAGCATTACCAGAAAAGGTAGTTATAATTATTATTCAGCCATTGGAAATAACTGTTCATCATTGAACAAAGAACGTTCAAAGTACATCAGAGTATATTCAACAAAATCAATGTACTTTATGCATTTGCTTAGTACTATGTTAAAGCAACATGGGAGACAAAATAACTTAATAACCTGATTTATTGAAAATCACATCTTAAACCCGGGGTGGGCAAACTAGGGCCTGTGGGCCAAATCCAGGCCCATCAACCGTTTTTATTAATAAAATTTTATTGGAACCCAAACTCCAATCGATTGCAATGAGATCTCTCACTACAATGGGCAGAGAGAGTTGAGTAGTCCTAACAAAGATCCATTGTCCATAAAGCCTAACACAAAATTAAATATGGGCTCGGGCTCCTGGTGACAGTTCCAGAGGATCTGCCAGGAGGCCCAGCATGGGCAGATTAGGCCAGAGAAGACCCCAGCCAGGCCCATATTTTCCTTGAAAGGGGCAGCTCAGCACCTTCCCGAGCTCTTTGGTGGGAAAGGGGTTTTCTGTCCCACCAAAGTGAGGGGGTAAGGACGCTCCCCACTGAGAAAATGGACTATATTTATAATCAGTGAATCCTGGAAAACACTTGCAGTGCATGAAAATGTCAACAGGCTAGAAATCCTACCTGGGACCTGGCCATTGAGTGTTATGCCCAGGAGGGGATTCTTCCCACATTGGAATTATAGTGAGGCTCTGCCCCAGAGCCTGCAGGCTTCCAGGTGTGCAGCCAGCAGGAGAAGGTGTACCTTTCTAAGAGCTACTCTCTTAAAGACTTGAACTTCAGGAAAGACAGGGCGTGGGCTGCTTCCTCCTGGCCTAAGTGATGTTGCGTTGAACTCTGCCAATGAAGCCTGAACTCACAGGAAGAGAAAGGTCAGATAATGAGAGAAACAAATCTCAGATTTCTCTTAGATAGACCAAAAACTGAAACAGAGCCACATGTCAAGGCACATGAAGTGTGCCCTTCTGGAATTCCCTTAAATATGTGGAATAAATTTCAAGAATTGCATAAAAAGCATCCCAAACATGAAACCCTGACCTCAAGCCTGGGAAGCGGAAGCGGGGTGGAGAGAAACTCTCCAGAAAAGATAAACTGAAGAATGAAGGGGCATCTTGTTGTAAACAATCTTTAAATAAAGCCCAGTGGAAGGAACGTATTCAGTATTTTGGAGTCAGGGATAGGTGTGAAAAAAGAAAAAGAAATGATAAGTCAGGCCCTTCAAGAGCAGAGACCAGGCTGCGGACAACTGAAAAGTGGAGAAAGCTGAGAACTCAGCGACCAAATGGCTACAGGAGAGCTTGGTGTAAAACTATCAGAGCCGCTGCCAGCCCCAACTCTGTAAGAGCCAAAAAAGACACTGCAAATTCACAGGTTGCTTGAGAAAAGAATAAACCTGTATGCGGGTCTGAAGCAAAGAATAGATGGGAAACTCAAACAATATGGGACATATGTCACTTGGCCAGTATCCTTCACTACATGTGTGAGCTCCACATGTTCAATTTACTGAAAAGGTTTCCCTGCTTGTGTTAAATGTGTCAGGAAATTGACAGAAGTAGAAAAAATAAGCATAAATTTTGGGAGCTTACAATAATGAAATGAAGCTTTCTGTTATTTGTATAAGAAATTACAATTTTTAACACTTAGATACCCCTAGAGTGTAAAATCCATTGTAGTTTTCATCTATTTGTTATAGCATAGCCAATGAGCTTCCTATATTCTAATTCAGTTTAATGATACTTATTCTGAAATTTTAAGATTGCTATTTGTTTATAACGGATTAGTTATAACTGGATGAGTCTCAATTGATATTGTCTTTGTAAATGACTTTAATTACTTTAATGTTATAAAAGTAACAAATTTTTATTGGGAAGGTGCAGTTAATTCTTCACAGTCACATGGTAAAAGCAATTAATTTTTATGTTCCTTCAAATAAAATATTTCAGTTAAAAAAAAGAAAAATATAATAAGTGCTACATAGAGATATGTACTGAAAGCTGTGGAATAACTCTGCTTGTGGAGAAAGAAAAAGATGGAGAGACAAAAAAATGACATATTACTGGAGTTATCCAAGGTGGATGGGATGAGTATAAAATCAGTACAACGTTGTCTTCAATCCAGGGTCTGCTCCCCTTTCACACAGGCCTCAGTGGTACTTGAAAATGCAGACTTCAAAAAATAGTTGTTGAATGCATGCTGCCCTCTGGTGGCCCAGAAGTGCTATTCCCCTATCACAGCTTTCTCCCAAATTACTCGTATTGTGTTCTGGAGCTTTCCCAAGTCCTTCATTCCAGTGACTTAAGACTTCAATCTCACATGACAGCCGAATATTTCTGACAACACAAATCCTAATACACTCACGGCTTAGCCCTTCCATATAACCGGTAGTCACTTTATAGAAACACATTCTGGAGTCACTGATAACAAGTCCAAAACAGGGAGAACAGCCTTCACGCAGGCAGAACCTGTAGAGGGTCTCTCATTCCCCATGGGATGACCAACTGCACGTGTACCCGCTTTCTCCTAATGCTCCTCCAGTTCTTTCACTGTAAGATTTTCAGGTATTGTTTCCACAAACCTTGCCTAGAGACACTTCTGCATACATTCCATTAGTCTGTCATAGCTAAGCCCCCTCTCACAAAGCCAGCGTCAACATATTTTACCCCTTGTAAAAGAAAAAAAGGGGGAGGGGGTAAAAAAAAAAAAAGGTAAAAGGGAAATCTTGGATGCCGGAGCCTCCTTTCACAGCAAATTGATATAACTGAAGTGGCCACTCTCTCCCTCTTCATCACCCCTTATTTCATATACATAATTACGGCTGATAAAAAATGGAGGCCACTCCAGTGGACCGGCCCACATCACAAACCTAAACCTAAGTCAGCCTACACTTACGGAAAACTGCCAAGGACACCTAACATAGACGGACCACAGTCCTCCAGCTCGGCTCACCTCACGCTAGAAAACGCTAGACCTGTTAGCCTTCCCAGGAAACTCCTGGCCTCCTGGTCAATCATGCAGTGTCCACATTGCTGCCTCGAAGGCTCTGGCAACTCGCTTTTGCCCAAATCCCTCAGAAACAGTGCTCCCCCCATCCATGAAGTATCTTCCCTTGAATAAAGGACCATCAAACTTGCTACTACATCGTATCATTTTTTTTGTCATTTGTCACAACCCGTAGATACTGCCTCTAAATCCAGGCTTCCTCCAACTTCTCTCACTGTTGAATGTTTGTGTCCGTCAGACACCACTGCAGGCCTCAGAGAGCTACGCACTCAAAGGTCGGCCGGAAAGCATGGCTTTCGTTTCAACACGTTCTTCGTGAGCTGTTTCGGTGCAAAAAACCATGAGCAGCTGAGTTCTGAGTTAGTTTCCACAGGACAAATCCAAGTAAATGTTCCACAGGCTCTGCTGCTTCCTCTCCTCGAAAGAGCCTGGAGGCCGCCCAGAACAGGCAGAAGATTAAAATGCATTGCCAGGCTTTCATCTTTTAATTGGTCTCTTTCTTTGGCATGCTTTTGGAAGACAATAGTGTGGGATGAGGCTTTAGTCTCCTTCAACTTTACACAAACATGAGTCAACTCTAGCCAGAAGGGGGAAAGAACACAAGCGGGGTTCACAGAAACTGCAAACGCAGGTTACTCCAAGTTCAAGTCTGCATTTACAGGACGTTTACTAAATCTATGCAAAATGAAATGGAGGCAAATTCCATGGAAAATCTAAACCAAAGGATACTCAGAAGCAAAACCTTTTTTCATAATCTGACAAGCTCTGGGAAAATTACCTGTGGGATAAAGAATTGGAAAGTTACAGAAAACTTGCTTAAATTTTCCAATATCACTGCTTTTACGCAATAACTTACAAATAGCTGAAGATGGGTGGAATTTACCAGAATTAATCCAATAAATCACAATGTCATAGATGATCAAACCTTGAAGGGGCCTCTAAGATTACTCAATAGCTGTCAACCAAAGCTCTCTGTAAACTGTACATCACAATACATAAGAGGAAAAAACTATAAGGCTCTTCACTGAAACAGACAAAGAAGAGTAAAATGGTTAGTGAAGAATGGACAGTACATAGTAACAAGCACAAGCTTTGGGTCAGACACCTGCTGTCCCATTCAGGCTCTGACACTCTCTAGCTAAGTCACAGAATTGCTAAGCCTCTATTTTTTTCTCTTACTGAACCAAATTTTCGTAAGAAGGTTGGCCAACTCCTATGCCCTTCCCATAAGACTTTCTGCCTTTGATGATAAAAATTTTAAAAAGAAAAAAATGACTATGAAATGTCAAAGTGACAAAATTTGGATACACAGAAAATACTCTTTCCCACTACGCCATACTGCCAGTGGATATATTTGATACGTTTGTGGGCTTAAAAGTACCAGAGAAGAATGACACAGCTGAATAGGAATCTGTGAAGAAAAACAGAAATATATGATTGCATTAAATAAGGATGACGATAATTAGTGCTGGGACACAAATTCTACTCTTTGAAAGACACCGAAAAAAAATCAAACCACTGGGAGAATTTTTGCAAAACACAACTGATAAACGACTTGTATCCGGAATACAGAACTCTAGAAAACAAATAACCCAATTTAAAAGATGGGCAAATAATCTGAACAAACACTTCATCAAAGAAGGTATATGAATGGCAACTAAGCACACAAAAAATGCTCAACAGCATTTGCGTAATAAAGAGAAAGACTCAATGTGGAAAACAGTTTGTCAATTTCTGATAAAGTTAAACATACACTTACAAGAAGACCCATCAATCCCATGCTTCAGCATTTACTCAAGTGAAATAAAAAGCCTGTCATGAATGTTCACAGTGGCTTCATAACTGCCAAAAACTAAAAACAACCCAAATATACTTCAAATGGGAATTGATAAACTGAGGTACGTCTGTTCCAGGAATACCACTCAGCTACGAAAAGGAATGAAGTACTGATACAAACAACATGGATGAGTCTCAAATGCATTATGCTAAGTGAAAGAAGGCTACAAATAGTATGATTCCATTTATATGATAGTCTCAAAATGACAAAACCACAAGGACCTTCAAGGACAGAAAACAGATCAGTGGTTGCCAGGGACAGGGGGTAAAAAAGGAAGGATCCTCTACAAAAGGTGCACAAGGAAATTTGGGGGAGGGGGGCGGGGGGGATGAAACTGCTGTATCTTGATCGAGGTGGCAGTCACACACTGTCTGCATTTTGTCAGATCTCAATTCACTACCAAGGGTGAATTTCACTGTAAATTATACCTCAATAAAAAAAAAGATATGAGACAGTGATGTGAAACAGCTATCAGAAATGTTGCCATTATCTGAGCTGATATGAAAAGAGGTTTAAGATAGTGATTCTTAAACTTGAGTCAGTGGGTCCAGGGTGGGAGTTGGGAATCTGTAGCTTTAAAAAGCATTCTAGGGGCTTCCCTGGTGGCGCAGTGGTTGAGAATCTGCCTGCCAATGCAGGGGACACGGGTTCGAGCCCTGGTCTGGGAAGATCCCACATGCCGCGGAGCAACTAGGCCCGTGAGCCGCAATTACTGAGCCTGCACGTCTGGAGCCTGTGCTCCGCAACAAGAGAGGCCACGACAGTGAGAGGCCCTTGCACCGCGATGAAGAGTGGCCCCCGCTTGCTGCAACTAGAGAAAGCCCTCGCACAGAAACGAAGACCCAACACAGCCATAAATAAATAAATAAATAAACAAACAAACAAACAAACAAACAAACTAAGGTTGCAGGGATAAATGCACAGCCCTACTGGGTTGGCCAAAAGTTCGTTCAGGCTTTCAAGAAATCTAGCTAACTTCTACTATAACAGTTTCAGTAAAATCAGTAAATTTGGCTGAATTATGTAATAAACTTAACACTTACAGTTATTCTGTATGTTTGTCTGGTTTCTTCACTAATATATCCCAAATACCTACAAAAGTCACTAGCCCATAGTAGGTACTCTTATTTATTGAATGAGTATCTAAATATAAAGCAGCTTATAAACATCAATACAAAACATATCCCCAGTGAGTCAAAATCTGATTGCAGATACTGGTAAAATGGAATGATAATTGTTAATTCTCCCAGAGAAGAACTGCAATTTTAAAGAACCATTAAGTAAATTAATCTCTAATTAGTCAAAAGTATTAGTGTAGATTTTTGTAGAAAGGACTTTACGAGGTCTACATCTCCCACCAGTGTCCATGCCATTACTCCAAATATGCAGGTTTTATTAGTGTTTAATGTATGTAGGATTAGCTACGTCACTTCCGAATTAAACAAAATCATGGAAAACAATCCAGGAAAAAAAAATACTTGGGCTCATTCTATACCATAAACAAGGCCTTAAAAACCTTTCTAAAAAAGAAAGATAGGTTGCTCTTATCTTGGGCACAAAATAAAAGCTGAGCTACCAGGGCTTCCCTGGTGGCGCAGTGGTTGAGAATCTGCCTGCCAATGAAGGGGACACGGGTTCGAGCCCTGGTCTGGGAAGATCCCACATGCCACGGAGCAACTGGGCCCGTGAGCCACAATTACTGAGCCTGCGCGTCTGGAGCCTGTGCTCCGCAGCAAGAGAGGCCGCGATGGTGAGAGGCCCGCGCACCGCGATGAAGAGTGGTCCCCACTTGCCACAACTAGAGAAAGCCCTTGCACAGAAACGAAGACTCAACACAGTCATAAATAAATAAATAAATAAATAAAAGAACGTGAATTTCTAAAAAAAAAAAAAAAGCTGAGCTACCAGAATTTGATCCAAAAGTAAAACTTCATAGCTTTCGTATTAAAAGCTTCAATTGTAGACTGAAAGTAATAAGTTCAATTTACAATTTTAAACACCTATTGGTTAAAAGCCCTTGAAAAAGGCCTTAGGGGTAATCATCAAAGAATTGCCACCTTATTACAGAAAAGTATTACCCCTGAATAGTTGTTTTTGTTTTAAAAACAACGAAGGAGGCGGGGTGTCCTCAACTTATGTACCTAACACCCCTCTTATTGGCTAAAAGCTTTAATAATGCAATGTCTTCTCATCTTTGTTAGCTAGTGAAACAAGGTTTAAATTTCACATTCAGTTGGTAGCTGCTGTGGAATGCATTAAATAAGGAATGTTTCATCCAGAGGAGAACAAACCTAATCTTCAGGTGTGGATTGATACAAAGAGAGGGACATTCATGGAATTCAAGAGAATCAACACCTCACAAATTCTTGCTCCCCCGCCCTGGTGTTACATTACCTGCTACACTGCCTCAGGTTCACCGCCCCCCTGCAGTCAAAGAAACCGAGAAGGTATCCATAGTAATGTAAAGAAACCAGCTTCCAGTGCTGGGCTTCTCTGTATATAACTTAGATGCAGCAGGGCAAGCTCTGAAAAATCTGTTTCTGTTAACTATAATTCCGTTAGCAATCACAGAGATCAATGAGTAGCCACAGTCACTGTTTCATCAAGTCAGTCAAATATTCAGTCTGGAGAAAGTCACATAATTAATATGCTGTACTTGACAGCGTAATTTTATTCATCCATTCCATTAACATTTACGGATGGTCTACTCTGCTCCACGGAGCATGCTAAGGATGCTTTTAACAAGAAGGTGGTTACATTTTATATTTGCAATCTTCTAAAAATATGTGCAGTTTTAGGGGAAACTTTCTACATTTTCCCCTGTATTTTAATTATTACTTTGCTTCTTCGAAGAGGCACCGTGTAAATGACATCTCTGTGTGTGTGTGTGCGTTTCACAAGGAGGAGACATTTCCGAAGAGGGAGACAATTGATAAAATGTTCTTCAATTTTCTGTTACAAGCATCATGTCTCATTGACTACCTTCTTCAACTAAGTGAATAACTCATTCTTTGTTTAAAGAATAGCATTCCAGCAATGAGTGGCTGGGTAACATTTAGATACAGAGCTCCCTATGAGAAAGCTCACCCACCACCTCCTGAGCTTGCCTCTAGCAACAAAGATGTCTTCGGATTTGTCTCGTTGGTTCAGACTTCCATCAACACCACAGAGGAGAGAATATATTCCAAAAAAGTGTGTTTAAGTTTATTTTTGGAACTGAAACAAATACTAAGATTAGGAGCGGGGGAAAGGATGTATCAACCTGAAAAAAAATAAAGCTCAATTTCCTAAATAAGTCTGTTTAAACATTGTTTCATGAAAACATTTGTTTTACAACTGTGGAACCTAACTTAAATCTGGTTTAGAAAAGACTTTAACTGAAAGGAAATACAGGGTACAAATATGTTGGAACATTTTTCTGTTATAATCTAACCTGAAAATAAAATTATAAACAGCAGGGTTGGGGAGTTGAAATTGACTCTGAAACCATATACTTGCCACAACTATTTGCTGTTGCTGGCAGATTCAATCCAGTAATTTCAATAAATTATTACTTGTATTTCCTTTATAATTCAATCTCTAGTTTTTAAATATTGGATACTATTTATTTCATTACTCTAATTAGGATATTGTCTGTAAGCTGAAACCAAATAGATCACATCCTTTGAGCAGATTTTCTCTACCTTTCAAAAACCAGGCCAAAACCCAGTGAGAAAACCAACACATCTGGTTTGAGATGCCTTCATATTTCATTATAGTTTTGTGAATACCCCAATTCTCGTGTCCAATTTGGGGAAGGCTAATATATTATGAATAAAAGCTAAGAAGTCGGTCCTTCTGTTTAGTTGCATTCTTCCATTGTATTTCACCCTCCGCTTTGAGTTTGCCAACATACACATACACAGAAGCACTCTGACCTCTGCTGCCAGAGATTGGAATTTTTTCCACAAGTGTTTTATTTCAGTTACACTTTTCTGTAAAGTTCTTAGTATCCATCCTCAAAGTGTAATCCACAATCATTTCCCTGATGGCCTACAAATGCTGGCCATCTGTACCTTCTACCCTCATGTAGGCAGGAAAAGAGGGAAAGGATAAAACCAAAGGGTTATGCTATCAGCCTGTCCCTCTTTGTCACCCAGGCAATAGCTCTCCTGGAAGATCCACCCTATTGTCACCTGTGACACAAAGACACTCTCACACAAGGGTGTCTAAGAAGACAAATCTTTTCATCTGGATTTACTAACATTCTCATAAATGCCACTGTTCAAAGGGTGACGAGAGAAGAATGGATGGATATCAGATAGACAACCTGTAATGTCTGCCATAGGTAGATCACATTTAAAAAAAAAAAAAAAAGAGGTGAATTCACCTGGGTAGCCATCTGAGGGTAAAAGAAAGTTAGATCCATAGCTCATGCCTTAGAGTAAGTTAATTCCTGATAGGTCAATGATTTTAAAGTATAAAAGACGAATCCACAAAATAACCTAAAGAAACTAGGAGATTTTGGTACTCTAGGAATGAGAAAGGTCCCTATGATACAAAACCCAGAAACCACAAAAGAAAAGATTAATAAACTCAACTATGTGCAAAGATTTTCTTCATAGAAAAACAGTCAAAACACAAACCAACGTGCACACACACACATACACAAAATAAAAACTCTTGCAGCTTACATCCTAGACAGAGCCAATTTCCTTAATAAATAAAGAGCTCTTACAAAAAGGAGGAAGCAATATAAAGAGTTAACAGAAAAGACACAAATTACTCTTAAACATATTAAGAGATGGTCAATCTCATAAGATTAATACAAAATTAAAACTACAAGATACCATCTTCATCTTTCTGACAAAGAATAAGAATAGGGGTACAGACCCTCTCCTACGTGGCTGGTGGGAGTGTAAACTGGCAGACCCTCTAGAGAGGAAAACAGCAATTCAGCTGCTGGGACTCATCCTACAGTTATAACCGCACACATGCAAAATGACGTACGCCCAATGTCATTCACAAAAGCATTGCTTATAATTATAAAAATCAGAAAAACATTAAGTATCTATCAAAAGGGGACAGGTTAAATAAATTCTAGTTCATCCAGTCAATAAAATATAGTAATTACAAATATTATATTTTGCAACTGTCAAAAAAATTTTAAAGCCCTTTATGTGCCAATATATAAGGGCAGTCAAGCTATCCTGTTAAGCACCAAAATCATGGAACAGAATAGTGTGTATACTATGTTTCCATTTGTACTTTTAGAAATTAAGCAGTGTACAGAATATGCAGATTATCCAAAGCATTCAGGCTTCTCAGAAGCCCTGTGAATACTTTTTCCACTTTCTGTGTGCAGTTGCCCTGCGCTTTCTCACCAAGCAGTGACAACTCAAGGTGATACACAGCTTTCACAGAGGTGACGAGGGCAGTGGGTTGGCTCTGGAGCCGGAACTTTTAAACTGATTTGATATATTTTTTTCTTTGGCTAAGAGTCTGAGAAGGGTAGGGTCCAAAATGTCTTTACCAGAAATTTATCCAACTACAGATTCATTTCTGAACAAGTTTCTAGTATAAGAATTGAATGTTGAGAGACTTCCCTGGCGGTCCAGTGGTTAAGACTCCACGCTTCCAAGGCATGGGGGCACAGGTTCGATCCCTGGTTGGGGAACTAAGGTCCCACGTGCCCTGCAGCGCAGCCAAAAAATAAATAAATAAATAAATTTTTTTAAAAAAAAGAATTGAATGTTGGTGGAGAATTAGCTCTCATCTAATCTTTGATCAATTATTTTCACCATTATCTGATATTAGAAGTACAGTGACACTGCACGGCTTCATTAGGGCTGGAAGGAACAAGAATTTGTGTTAAGGTAGCTGGCTTGGGTGAGGAGGGGACACAGGCAGGCTGGAAAGTATTCTACTTCTCAGCGACAGAAAATAAAACAAGCAATAGGAATGAGCCACAGCAGCTATTTTGCAGATTTCCTTTAATTGAAGGATATCAGGATGAGTTCAGAAAGCTACAAAATCTCAATTTCCCTAGTTCAGCCTACTTTTCTGATTCCCATAGTAGTTCAGCCTAGTGTCTTCCCATCTAATCACACTTCTCTCTTAAGAAAGGAAGTCCAAAGGTGGGGGGAAGGGAGCATGGGCAGGGGGGGATATATTCCATACTTCCCTACTTCTCCTGGACAATGTTTTGAAAGCCTTTCCCTATTCTAAGGGCTTACGACGGGGAAACCTTCTTACGTAGCAACCTGGAATCCCCCCAGGGACCTGAGAGCATCCAGGGAGAGCTGTAAGGGAAACCATGCACCAGAGATGCCCTCTACACCCTTGGCACAGGGACCACTGTTTCCACCGGATCATGGCCCTATCCCATATCCTGAAACTGACGCCACTGACATTAAGCCTTTACTGTATGCAGAGTAAAATAAAATGTGCTATAGGGAAAGAACACCAAACTAAAGAGAAAAATAAATCGTCGTCGTCATGGCGCTCGTAACATCTTTGGGATCAAAAGCTATGAATGTGGGCATGCCGGCCCACACAAGCAGTCTCCAGAGTTTGACAGCAGAGCAGCTTTCACAAACTAAAAATCTCAGGACATAAGCACAAAGGGGATACTGTGGCAAGGGCCCTGCGACACATGAGGCCAGGCGGGGCATTGCTAGGCTTTTCTTAATCTTGTTCCCCTCTATCAGGCAATCTCTCCTCCCCTTACCATCCACACTTCCTGCAGGAGAATTTTATACTCCCTGCCCTTAGCTCTGCATCTCCATCTCCAATTCACTTCTCAGTAAACTCCAATTTCTCTTCCACCTGCACCCTGAAATCGCTCTAAGCCACTAGTGAGCTCCAAATCTGCAGATTAAATAGATACTCTCCAGTCATTTTTCTGAACTTTAATTTGACACTGTTTATTTTTTAATTTATTTTTTATTGAAGTATAGTTGATTTACAATGTTGTGTCAATTTCTGCTGTACAGCAAAGTGATTCAGTTATACACATATATACATTCTTATTTATATTCTTTTCCATTATGGTTTATCCCAGGACATTAAACATAATTCCCTGTGCCATACAGTAGGACTTTGTTGTTTATCCATTCTATATGTAATAGTTTGCATCTACTAACCCCAAACTCCCAATCCATCTGTCCCCCACCCCCCTCTCCCCTGGCAATCACAAGTCTGTTCTCTGACTGTGAGTCTGTTTCTGTTTCGTAGATAGGTTCATTTGTGTCATATTTTAGATTCCACATGTAAGTGATATCATGAGGTATTTGTCTATCTCTTTCTGACTTACTTCACTTAGTATGATAATCTCTAGTTCCATCCATGTTGCTGTAAATGGCATTATTTGGTTCTTTTTTATGACTGAATAATATTCCATTGTATATACGTACCACATCTTCTTTATCCATTCATCTGTCAATGGACATTTAAGTTGTTTCCATGTCTTGGCTATTGTGAATAGTGCTGCTATGAACATAGGCGTGCATGTATCTTTTTGAATTATAGTTTTGTCTGGATATATGCCCAGGAGTGGGATTGCTGGATCATATGGTAATTCTATTTCTAGTTTTCTGAGGAACCTCCATTCTGTTTTCCATAGTGTCTACACCAACTTACATTCCCACCAACAGTGTAGAAGGGTTCCCTTTTCTCCACACCCTCTCCAGCATTTATTATTTAACTTTTTAATGATAGCCATTCTAACTGGTGTGAGATGGTACCTCACTGTAGTTTTGATTTGCACTTCTCTACCAATTAGCGATGTTGAGCATCTTTTCCCGTGCTCTTCGGTCATCCGTATGTCTTCTTTGGAAAAATGTCTATTTAGGTCTTCTGCCCATTTTTTGATTGGGTTGTTTTGATACTGTTTATTTCAACATTTAACTATTTGTAGGTCACAAACCTTCCTGGAAATCTGATGAATGGTATGAACCCTTTCTCCAGAAAAATCCTACACATACACACACTGCAGAGAGTTCAGAAACGCCCTGAAACTTAATCCTGAACCAACCGGGTCAAGAGATCCTAGGTTAAGAACTGCTGATCACAAGCTTGGTTTCTTTAACAACTTTCCCTTACAAATTACAGTTGACTTTTTGAACAACTAGGGGATTAGGGGTGCCCTCCACGCAGTTGAAAATCTGAGTATAACTTTACAGTTGAACCTCTGTATACACAGTTCCACGAATTCAACAAATGGCTGGTGGATCATGTAGTACTGTAGTGCACAATCGATGACAAAAAAAATCCATGTATAACTGGACCCACGCAAGTCAAACCCATGTTGTTCAAGGGTCCACTGTATTCCACTTCCACTTTGAATCTCCTTCCTGGGTTCCTCATCCTATTCCTACCTCTTAAACACAGCTGTTCCCCAGAGTTATGAATTCAGGTCAGTCCTCTGGTTCAAAACATTCCTCCTTGCTCATCCGCTCTCATGATCTTGGTCATCACTGGCACGTTTAGAAGTCTTACATCTGTACCTCCAGCCCAAACCACACCTCTCAGTGTCACACTTCCATAAGTACCACTTGGCGGATAACTCCACTTTGGTTAACATCATACTCAGCGTGACCAGAATCAAATTCATCATCCTCCAATCACCTCCCAGTTAATTAGACTGTCTTTCTATAATCTCTCTTTCTTGGTAAATAATACCAATACAATACCATAATTCCACCTCTGGGACGGCCAAATAACTCCTATCAGACCAACTCTCACACAGATAAGAACTATAAACCTAGGACTAATATATTAAAAAAAAAAAAAAAATTTCTGCAGGCCCTGGAGGAAGAAATGAAAACAAGCAATGACTGGAGGTGAGTTGACATGTGAAAGAATGAATGAACTACACTAGATGAGGACAGGCCCCAGTCTGTACCACGCAAGTGGCTAAAATTCTGGTAGAAATCTCACAGTCTCACTGGGCTTCAGAACTAGAGGACAGAGCCCAGGAAAACCACAGTCACCAGAAGATGAGATGGAAATTCCAGGCCAGACAGAGCTAGAGAAAGGAAGCATAAAAACTCCTCCCAAATCTCTGAAGGCCCCCAAACCACAGATGTGCAGGCAGATTCCAAGCACCAGACTAAAGGAAAAAGAGCTGAACTGAGACTTAAGCTGCCACCGCCATAGGTAAAACAGAATTTACAGTTTGAATCCAGGCAAATGAAGTACCTGCTTTAACCAAAAACAAAACAAAAAAAAAACAAATAAAAATACCACTTCTTGGCAAAATGTAACAGAATTGTGAGTTCCCACAACTCATCATTTATAATGTCCAGGATACTGTCAAAATAAGTTGACATAAAAGAACCAGGAAACAGGATCTCATTCCCAAAGGAAAAGTCAATCAAGGGAGATCCTAAGATGTTTCAGATGTTCTAATTAGCAAGCATTTTAGGTACAATACTCAGGTATAGAGAGGAAAAATGCTAATGATGAAAGACAATCTCAGCAGAGAAACATAAACTATAAAACTGAATAACAGTAGCAACAAAAAACAAATTAAAATTCAAGAAATGAAAAATAAAATTTCTGAAATAAAAACTTCACTGGACGAGATTAACAGCAGAAGGAAGATGATAAAGAGTCAGCGAACCCTTTGAAGATATTGAAGATATGTTGAAGACAGATCAATGCAAATTACTCAATCTGAAGACAAGAAAGATAAAGGTTGAAAAAAGTGAATCTTAGGGACATGAGGGACACTGTTAAAATGTCCAACGTAATAGCATAACAATTGTCATTGATGTCCCAGAAAAAAAGAATGTGGCAGGAAAAAATAATCTGATAAAATAATGGCCAAAGTTTCCTCAAAAATTGGGAAACATATTTGGTGATTCAAGAAGAGAAGCAAATACCAAGCAGGATAAATTCAAAGAAAATAATTCCTTGACACATCAGAATCAAACTGCTACAAACTAAGTATAACCAGAAAATCCTGAAAGCAAGTTGAGAAAAGTGACACTTCGCTTACAGGAGTACAATGATTTGAATTACAGCTTACTTCTCATCAGAGGCAATAGAAGCCAGAAAACAGAGGAACATACCTATAAAATGTTGGGGGGAAAAACACAAACAAACCTGTCCACTCAGTTTATCATACCACTGGCTGCCAGCATCCCACATCAAAAACCTGGGAGTGAGCTGGACTTCTTCCTCACAGCCAAACCCTCCCAGAACCACTGATTCTACCCCCTTTTTGGTCTCCCCATTTGCACCGCCATGTCTATCCCACCAAAAGTAGCTCGAACCCTCACGTCTCTCCAGAATTACAGCAATAGCTGTTTAACAGTCTCTCTGCCCCAGGCTGGCCCCTATGCACTTTGTGTTTCTATCAGCACCCCTGCTCTCTAAGAACACTGAACACGTCACGCTCTTGCAAAAGTTACTCGATGACTCCCTACCACACTCAAGATAAAATCCAAACTCTTTAAAAGGGCATTCTCTGATTTTTGGATCTCTTTACGCTCTTAAAAATTACTGAAGGCCCCAAAGAACTTTTGTTTATGTGGGCTTATCTATCAATATTTACTGTTTTAGAAATTTAAAGTGAGAAATTTTTAAAGCGCAAGAATCCACAAGCACACATCCTGTTAAACAAGAGAACAATGATATCATCATACATAGGGCAGCATCTAGAAAATTCTTAGCATACTCTTGAGAGAATTAGGGGGAAAGGGGCAAATGAAAACTTAGTATTGTTTTATAAATAAAAGGATCTCAGGGACCCACAGGGGTCTCAACCCACACCTTGAAAACTGCTGCTTTAGATGGTTCCCTCTGGTGTCCAGCTGCCCCTGGAAGCTTCAGCCACCCCAAACTTCAGGGAATTCCCTGAGCACGCCACTCTCTCTCATGTGCTACACACCCTGTTCCCCCTCCTTAGAAGAAAACCCTTTCAGTTTCACATATTCCAGCTAACACCTACCCATGGCCACAACTCTTTGGAAAGCATTTCCTAATCTTTCCCCTACAGTCTGATTCTGGTGTGCTCTAACCTCCCCCATAGCTCCCTCTGCCTATCTGCCTGATGACATTTATCAGACTAACTAAACCAAGAAATATAATGTAGGCTACTCATTTCTGTATCCCCAGAATAAGGCCCAGAATTTCACTCATGCATTGAATACACACACACACACACACACACACACACACACACACTCCTTAATAGATACTAATCTAATGAAGAAGTAAAATTCAATCATTCTCCCAGTTAGAAATATCAATACATGGGTTGACAACCTGGCCTACTAGGATATAAGCAAGCTATTCATCCTACTTCCCAACGTCAAAATTATTAGGAGGTTCTCCTTTATAGTAGAATCTCAATTACCTAAGTATTTCAGACCTCTCAGCATTCAAACAAAGTAAAGAAAAGGAATTTGGGGACAGATGTGATGGGTGACAGGAATCATTTCTGATGGTGGAGAAATAATACTCAAAATACCCAGTAACCATGTTGGGTCACCAGGAAAAAATTCTAAGATGACAGGTGAAGAGCTAAGATGATCTAGCTCTCATAGAGACATGAAAAAGCACTCTGATTGGCTATGTTTTTCAGATAAAGTTTACAAAGTAAACAATGAGAAATACTGAAGAAGGAAGAAAATGGGAGGGACCAGCAGCAGCAGAGTGACAAGTAAAGTCATCCTGCTGATATGGAACCCCAGGTCACGAAGGGCTAATTGTACCAGGCCACTTTATACAAGGGACTCGAGCGTGCGTGGATTTGGGTATGGGGGCCGGGGGTGCTGGAACCAATCTGTATCACACTCTTGCTTGTCAAGGAAGGCAGCTGCAGAGGGGAACAGTCCCCAGGCCTGGTAAGTTAAACAGCCTACACGTGAGTCCTCTCTTAACATCCTAGGACTATTTACTGGATGTGAATGGATGTGAATACGGAGAGAGAATGAAAGGACCAGTGTGCTGCCTTTCCGTCCCTGCGGAAGGCTGGAATGGCCTTAGGAACACAGTGAGGTCCCAGGGCAGCGGCAACTCTACACCATTCTAAGTAATCAAGAATATTAAATGCCTCATCCTAGAGCTAATGGAGCAGAAATGAAAACACTTTAGGAAGATTTCCACTTTTTAAAGTTTCGAAATCCTGACACAAAGAATTAAGAAATTGGAAAACTTCATTTTCAAAAAAAGATCACAATTACAAAATTAAACAGTCACCATAATATCCATCTTCCAAATAGAAACCAGTTTTATTGTCAATTTTTAAAATGCATTTCGGTATAAGTTGTAAGCATGGTTTATATCAATACAAATAACCCCCCAAAACATTACTAAATTAAAAAAAAAGGTTTGCTTTGACTCCAACTGAAATCAGAAACACACTAGAATATTCTTACACCAAAAATTATTGGGAAAAAAATCCTAATACTTTATGATATATCATCTAACTATCCTCTCACAATTTTCTTTTCATAACGCAGAAAATAGGATCTTAAATAGAAAATATACATTTAATTGAGTAACTACCAAGGCTTGTAAAAATCCCTACTATGTTAACTATATTAGTCTCCAATACTGAATAGTTACAGAACATATAAAATGTAGGCCAAGTAGATACAAATTGCCCCTTTAATTAGAACTCTATCAAGTTAATTACTCCACTCAGACTAAAATTTTATTAACTTACAAAATAAGAATCCAAAAGTAAATCTGATCTTTTCTCATATAAAGTTTATAAAATAAATGACTACTTCTAAATACACAGAATATATTAAAAAAAATAATTATTACACTACAGAAAAAAGGAAGCTATCAGAACATATTTCTTTCTGAACTCTAATTGCTTCTAAAATTTACCTCAATCAAAAAATTGAAAGTTTTCTGAAAGCTGTAAATTTCTAAAGAAATTACTAAAAAATCTAATAGGGTATTCCACCGAAGGATAAGAGCATGAAAGAAAATTTTAAACTACTACGAAGCATTTAGTATAATTCAGAGTAGCCATTTTATTTCCTCAAAAGTAAAAAATACTAAAAAAAATTTTATTCCATACACCTATCTGACCCTCTGCTGTTGTGCTAATTTAAACTCAGTAAGAGAAAGTGCATTTTTACCAGCTTTAGGGTCCCAAAGAATACTCATGTAAATAAGACTTACCATGTTGGCTACAGAAATACTATCTTACAATGATTTTGTACTATGAATGCAGAATGTGTAAAAAACGGCGATGATGAGATCAAGAAAGACATAATCCATGTAACATATTTCTAAATGTTTGGATATATATAAAAGTGGGCTTAAAGGACTAGAAAACATTTCTGTGTACATCCACAGTGAGCAAGAAGCCCAGCGGGAGAAGAGGTCACATTCCTGTGTTCTCTTAGCCAACTGGAAGAGTAAAGTTTAAATTGAAGCAACGTTTTAGATTTAAAAGCACTATTTAAGAATATTTATCGACAGACTTCCTACATTCACCTTTGTCTCTCCCCAAATCCCATTTACCAAATTTAAAAACCAAGAAAAAAATCGGAGGCACCACTGCAGAGCAAAGAGAAAATATCACAGAAAAAAAGCACTGATAAAAGCATCTGGGCACAGGGAAGAAAATCAAGGGAATTTCTAGAAAGAAGACTAGATTTTAAAAAAATGTGTAGGAAATAGTCAAACCTAAAGAATAGATGTATATTTCCAAAGGAGATAAACCACATTTTATCTATCAGTTGTATATAATTCAATAAGAATTAAGTCATCAATTACTTTTAGATTTTTAAAGTAACTAAACACAAGAGCAGTACATAAATGCTTTTTCTAATTGAAAACAATATTTTTCAGCTATCAATTTCAACCATGAAACATACATTTTTCCCAAAAAACTATGAGCAGAAACACATATATCTATTGTTGCCTTCCAAAGATATTTAGAAATATCCTTTCAAGGACCAGAAGTTATCTAAATTAAAATCAACCCTGTCTTTGGATTCCACATGTACCTTGCAGAGTTAGTAAAAAGAAAATCAAACTTTTCATTTGGTAAATGTTAAGTTCTAGACGGAATACATGAAGACAAAGATATTAATTACTAATATTAATTATTCCCTAGTCATTACGTTACTTGATTTATTTTATATAAAAAATCATATTCTCGTAAATGTTTCTAATTTTATGAGAAGCAATACATAAGTGTTTTGTATCTTAAACATCTGACATAAAAACCAGAAACGGCCCCCACACTAAAATATACCAGTATTCACCATTAGTACTGATTCATCACAAGATTTTGAAACTTAAAAAGTTTTTATTTAAGCATTTAGAAGTCCTATTTTGATTCTTAAAGACAAAATAAGCAATAACTAAAGTTGTAGTACAATGAATTTTATGTCACTTTTTTGCATTACACCCCAGGAAGAAGAAATTTTGTTGTTGTTTTTACCTTTCAACAGAATGCAATGTCTTTATCCTGTGTTCCTCAGCATAACAATTTGTAAATGATTAGCTTTAAGACAATTAAAGGTAAATCTAAACCCATTTTACTTTACAGTTAGCATTTGACCCGAACCATGCTAAAACTGGTAGGACTAGCCCTACCAAAACATTAACCCAGGGAGGTAAATAAAAACATCAGCACTTTATTTTAGTAACTTCAGTATTATTATGTATACTGTTTTAAATTCATATTTCTTAACCTGATAGTTTAAAACATATTAAAACTTCAAAATCTTAATTCAAAATTCTATTTAAAATTATATGGATTAAAGAAGCATGTAATATGAAAAGGAATAAAAATTATGCCTGAACTTTGAAAAAAAGTATGACTAAATATTTTACAAATCTAAATTTAAAATACAGATATCTCAGAGAAAATCTTTAGATATAGAAGTCTTATACTTAGCAATTAAAACAGATTTATTACCTTTGCTATGATCAGGTAAATTATATACACAGTCATGAAGGACATCTCAAAAGTTCACTAGCAATCATCAATATTCTTGTCCCCTACATAACAAGTCATCTCAGTTACCATCAGCCTTAAAAGCAAATGAGAAACTCAGTGTGTTGGTCCCTTCAAAGACATTATTTAGCTTAAGGACGCTACAAGTGCTCCTTTAAACTCTCAGCATTAATCAAAGTCAGAAAACGTCCAAAAGGAAAAAAAGGTTGGTGGGATAATTAAAGGGAATTAATAAGAGGTCCTCTCCTTTGTGAACAGGGTCAGGGCTTGGTTTTAGTCCCCAAGGCCAGCTGCTTTCCTCATAGGGGTGTATTGGTCTTCTTTTTCCTAGGCACATACCAGGAAATCAACAATACTCAGTGAGTTAAAATTGAATACTTAAAAACTTTACTTCTACTTTTAATTAACAACTAGAATAATCCATAGGAAAATATTCTCAATCCATAAATGATATTAGGATTAAAATCAGAGGCCCTCAGTTCCACCATTTGGAAGCTGTGTATTAAGTTCTTAAGGGCGCTTCAGTTTCCTCACCTGTAAAAAGGGAACTTCATCTGCCACTCTTCCCTAGCATCAATATGAGAGACGTGAACCTGGGACACTTAAATCAACGACTTTGCTCACACAGTCCTCTTTCAGGGATTAATCATTACCTCCTCGGGGTAACTGTAAAAAACTATCTAATACTTCAAGTATGTAAAGATAAATGAGAAAGCCAAAAAGCAGCTGAAAATTATAGTCCTTGTGAAATGATCAGTTTCTAAAAATTCCATGAGTACCACAGAGAGGAACTCTGGGAACATTAAGAAATTTAGTTTAACACATGATTAAGGGTGAGTTAAGGTCAGGCTTGAGTAGCCCTTCAGTTAAACGCATTACTTGTCACGTAAAAAAATAATTTGAAAACCCAAAGAAGAAAATTTAAATTGGCAGGTAAATGAGAATCTGAGGTTATAAATTCCATATACAAAACATTTGTAATTTACAATTTCTAGTAGTAAAGCACACCCATTTAAAAAAAAAAAAAAAGATTGTTCAGCTGTAAAGGTAACCCTATGTAGTGACAACAATTTCATAGGGTAGGGGGGATGCTTAAGAATCTTTAATAAAGCACAGGATTTTATGGGATGTAAATTATAGCTCAATAAAATGGCTAAAATATAAATAAAATAAAAATAAAGCATAGAAGGAGACAGGGCACAGACGCACTCTGAACGTGACAGTGTTGGCACAGGGGCATCTTTCATGCCTCCTGTACTCCCCAGCAAGCGGACGAGGGGAAACTAGAAACAGGAGGCAGGGGTTGGAAGTCGGTCCTGGTTCAGAGTCACTGTTTACCCCTTTGTGTGCTCCCAGTGTCTTAGTTACCTATTCTGGAATTTGGCCCTTTTCGTTACTTCTGGTGTCCACGTCTCCTGCATTCCTTAAAAACGCCAGTTGAAATAGCTTTGTACTTGTGTCATTTCATCCTCCAAACCCCATGAAGTAGGTTTGACTACCGTTTTGCAATAAGAAAACTAAAGCACAGAGAAGTTCAGTCACTTTCTCATGGTCTCCCTTAGCAGTTTACAAAGCACATGTAAAATTCATGTATGTGAATTTTATTCTTGGCCATCCAATGTCAAGAAGCTACCTTTTCTGTCTAAAATTAGTATGTGACAATATTTAATTTGATAATACCTCAGCCTTTTTTTGGCACATACTATATATATATATATATATATATATATATATATATGTATATATATATGTATATATATATGTATATATATACACACACACACAGTATTATGGGAAACACAAAGATGAAAAAAACAGGGCCTCAGCCCTTCAAGTGTTCCCACATTAGGATGGGAGAGGAAGCCAAGCAAGAATCACTATTTTAAAAGAGATGGCTATCCCAAGACATGGAAGCAACCTGTATGTCTATCAACAGATGAATGGATAAAGAAGATGTGAGATATATATATATATATATATATATACATACATACACACACACACGATGGAATATTACTCAGCCATTGGACCTAGAGATTATCATACTAAGTGAAGTTAAGCCAGAGAAAGCCAAATATCAAATGATATAACTTATATGTGGAATCTTAAAAAAATACAAATGAACTTATGTACAAAACAGAAACAGACTCATAGACATAAAAAACAAACTTATGGTTATCAAAGGGGAAAGGGGTGGGGAGGGAGGGATAAAGTAGGAGTTTGGGATTAACATATACACACTACTGTATGTAAAATAGATAACCAACAAGGACCTACTATATAGCACAGGGAACTATACTCAATATTTTGTAATAACCTATAAGGGAAAAGAATCTGAAAAAGAATATATATATTATATTATATAGGAATATATAATATATATGTATAACTTACTCATTTTGCTATACTTCAATTTAAAAAAAAGCTACAAGATGTGGCTATCTACGCTAGAGGTAAAAATAAAGTAGGAGAATAACATGTAGGAGGAAGAATTACTGCTGGAGAGAATAATCAGAACTTCTTAGAATAAGGGATTTGAAGTAAACAGTGAGAAGATTAAATGTCAAAATACAAGTTTGCAAAAATGTCTGTGGCCTTGCATTATTAACTAACTGCGCTCCTGGAGACCCCATACTCCCTTACTGACATTCTAAATTCCATTGACAAAGTACCTGTTATCAGCCAACCCTGCTCCCCACCTGAAAATCCTGACGAGGCGTAAGGCATCTCTTCTACTACTCAGGAGGGAGACTCAAATAAAATTTCGAAAACTCCAGGGAATGGGTTTCTAAGGGTAGAAATCATGACAAACGAATGGAATAATATTTAGGAAACAAAGTTACCTTCTCCTCATGGCACAGCATGTGGTTAACTCGACAACCTCGGGAGACCGAGATGCCCCTCTCCCACTGGCAAGCAGAGAGCTCTGAAGCAAAGTAAAAGTAGTAAAGACAAGACCCTGAGACTAGAAAAGGGGCAAGACGGTAATCACTGGGTCTCCCAGGGCAAGAATTGAAGGCACCATGCCCCATGAGCTGGGAATTTAAGAAGTTGGAAAAAGCAAGAGTAAAAAGCCAAGAAACAAGAAGTAAGATTGATATTAAAGAGAAGGGCAGAAACAATGAAATAGGAATCCCATCCCCTGCATGCATACCAAAAATAGAAGTAAATAAAATCAAAATTGGTTCTTGGAAACGATCAATAAGATACACATACCTCTGGATACCGTGGGGGGATTTAAAATTTTCTTTTTAGAAAGGATAAACTACAATGAGCAAAAAACAGACTAAAATAGAGCAATAAACAAAACTTTAATAAAACATCAGCTCGTTTATTTTTTATCTCCCCCACCAAAATGTAAGTAAGCCCCACAAGGCTAGGGACTTATACCTACGTGTCTGTTGCTGTGTCCCATTAATTATATCACGTGGAACACAGTAAGTGTTCGATAAACATTTTTTCAGTGAATACATAAAGTTTTTTATAAGAATATTACAAACTATTAACTACAATTTGAAAATCTAAAGAGAATGGATATATTCCTGGAATCTTATGAAATGCCAAAATAAAATGCAAGAAGAAATGAATTTATAATCAGTCCCTCCCTAAAATGGGACCATTCTTAAATGGTCCAAAATACGACAGAAAAATGTACTAAAGGAACAAAATATAATGACCATGAAAAACTGAAGACAAAACTGAAGCTCACTAACGTTTATTTTTAAATGGCACTTAATACTAAAGGTTACTTGTGGGTGACAAAAACTTTAGTAATAATTTCTATCCCCAATGATGAGCTCCTATGAACTGGATATTAATTTTACTTTTTTTTTAAATATAAAATTATACCTGCTACCAATACTATTCGAAATCATCAGAGGACGAGTTTGTTTTTCTCACAAAAGGTGACAGAAGTTATTTGAAACAATCATGTCAAATCTCCCTCAAGAAGGGAAGGGCAAGAAGGGTCCTAAAGTCTAATCATCTTCACAGGGCAGTCCTTAGAAAGGCTGCCTGTGTGCCAGACCTGAACTAAGCTTTTTCATAGCCAACAGAATTGATATAACCTTTCCAAGTGCCACACATTTTACATCCAAATGAAAATTGTTGTCTAGGATTTCTCTCCACTGACTACAAATGTTCTAAAGTCTACTAACCACAGGCTAAACATGGCATCTCTGAAACCATAACTATGACAACCAGTTAGTATACAAAATCTGCCTGCATTTACTCCAAAGTCATAATTTAAGAGAAAATGTTACAGTCCAGATTTTGAAATGCAAAAACATCTTTATGCACTAAAAAACTCTGAAGTTAAACTTTTAAACATACTGCAAAGGTGAATAATCACTCCGAATTGCTGAATAGATGGTCAAAAACATGATAAATATTAATAATATATCTATAGAAAGCCTAAGAGATTTTTAAATATAGTGGAGGTGGTAGCGTGTTAAATATGTACAGCCTTTTTCCCCTCTCCTAACTTTAAATCTAAGCCATACATTTCCCCTGGACCCACAGTTCCAGGCAAGATACTGGGCCCCCAACAAGTAAACAAGGAGTTGTTGCAGGACTGTCTCCCCTTCAGCATGAGAGAATTGGGGGACCAACAGTGGAAGAGCCCCAGGGTAAAGGTCTGACCAGAGTGGCTCCCAGGGAGAAGTGACCCACACACAGACCTGAATCCCTAAGGGAACACGGTCCATTTCCACAGGCCCCAGGATGAGAGCAGGTAGGGATGTATCCCCACCAGACAAGGGTAGAAGAGCATAAAAACACATAAGAGCACAGAAGTTTCCTGCTGGTGTCTACAAGATAGACAGACCAAGGCCCCATCCACAGATTCACTGCCCACCGCGTGGAGAGAAACCACCAAGCCTCCATCATACAAGGAAGCCCAGAAGCTGCCCCTGAACCGCAATGAGGAGACAAGGCAAAATAACTACATATCTACAGGGGCCCAGCAGCCAAAGGAAGAATAAACAAGAAAAATCTTCCCAACTCCTAAGGAAACAGAGCTACTGCCAGGCTCAGATGACAACTTGAGCAAAAAATGAGCACTTCAGGAAATTCAAGTCAATACCAAAAAAATAATAACCATCCTTTTTGTAACCTAAAAAATGTACAATCCATGAACTAAAAAAATTAGCGGGTGAATTGAAACATCAGCACTACCAAGATCAGAGGCCTCAAAGGAATGTCAGCCACAGAGCAGAATTACAAACAGAGATCATGAGTAGACTTTTGGGAGAGCAGTTGGAGACCTAAATACCAACAAAAGGAGGTGAATAAAGATGGGAGCGATAATTAAACAAATGGAATAAAATTTCACTGAGTTGAATAAAATCTGTTATTTTCTGATCAAACTATTACACGAAAAAATATAACAAGCTTCCAGATAAGAAGAACTAGTAACAAAAACTTCTCCCCGACCACATTAGAAATGAGAGGCCTGTGGAACATCTCTACAGGCTTCAGAGGTATGAAGCCTGCAATCTAAAACTCTAGCCAGACAAGAATCATTCATCCATGAGGTAACAGAAAGACATTTCCAGATATGCAAAGCTTCAGAAACTTTTTTTACCCAAAATAGGACCTAAGGAAAATATTTGAGAAATAAGTATATCTAAGCATGTATCAGAGATCTTGAGATGAAAAAAGAAGAAACAATGGTAGACCAAGATCCTGAGTAATGAGACTGGAATGTATAATAATGTTCAACTAAGATTCTTAAGATCAAAATCCTACAAGGAAAATTCTCAGTCCAGACCTAAAATTGGGCTACACAAAAAGAAACAGATGGGAATGGGTGAAATCTATGCTGGTTAGTTTGTTTGCTCTCACCTCCACCCCAATCTATTCTCTAGCTCCCCCCCACCAGATCTGATTACACCCCGCCTCCTGTACCCCTGAGGACTGCATCATCTTGGTTATTTAGCCAACTGGCCTCTGACTGGATTTGTCCAACGAGATGTGTCAGATGAAGGTGACAAAGAATAACAGAAGGATCAGGGTATTTTTTTCCCCTGTTCCTTCCCACTGCCTCTCAAGAAACCTCACAACTAAAACTCAAACCTGCCTACCCTCCTCAATGGCCCCAGATTTGTTTCTTATTGGTTCCCTTACCTCTTTCTACACATTTGTAAGACCTTGCCTTCTTTAAAAACTCTTTATCTGAATCATGTGAGTTGTGATCTGTTTCCTGCTAGGATCCTGATATACATTCCAAATTTCTTCTTTGGGGAAAGGGTAGAGGATAGTGTATTAATGATAAAAATGAGAAAGGGGTATTTTTCATATGAAAAAAAAAAAAAACCCCAAGATCCTGTGTTGTCTTATGATTCTATTACATTCGCCATAGAGAGACCCACCATGGTTGCAAAGAAAAGAAAAAGTACAAAATGACTTTAAATTATTTATTTGCTAACTTTAAGATCACTGTGCATTATGTGATTAGTAAAATCTAACCTAAGTTTATGTTTGAGTATTATATAAACATCTCTAATAATCCTAAGGTCAAGTTGTGAATTATTTATTGACTAATGATGCCAGAATTACAGGTCTAAATTCACTAGAGTAACAGAAAATTATTTATTGGGCTCTGTCATCAGAGACTTGGAGTACACTCCCTTTAACCACAAAATACCAGCACCATTACACACTGTGTCCAGGTCTACTGACAGCTTTCCTTCTCTTCCCCAGCATTTCTTTCCTCCAGAGGTTACACGTCTAAGTCAACAAGTCGCAGGTCTCCTTCAGTAAGGATTTATAGTACCAGTATTACGTGCAAAGCACGAAATTTATTCAACACTTTTTTCTTTCAAGAAAATTCTACTGAGCCATCATTAAGGGTCCAGGTACTGTACTTGGCCCTACGTGGTTTGGCAACTCCTCCTCTCAAGGAGCTTGCAGCATAGTGTACAGCATGGTGACTACAACTAACAATACTGTTTTGTATATTTGAAAGTTGCTAAAACAGTAGATCTCAAAGTTCTCCTCACAAGAAAAAATATCTGTACCTATGTGAAGTGATGGGTGTTAACTAAACTTACTGTGTTGATCATTTCATAAAATATACTTATATCAAATCATTGTGTTGTGCTCTTCAAAGTAATACAAAGTTATATGTTAATTATATCTCAATAAAACCGGGAAAAAATAAAATAAATATTAAATCTTTGGTAAAAAAAAAAAAACAGGAAGAAGCTTGTAGCAAAGACAAACAACTAATTATAACAAGTGAAGTGCCATTCTCATTTAGGGAAACATTCACAGAAGGGGTGTCACTGGAAGCAACTGTGATGTCGCAGACAGGACAGCAGGACTGAAGCCAGGATCTGGAGGTATGGCTTGCTCTTCCTTGGGCAGGTTACTCAGGCTCTCTGATCTTCTGTTCTCTTCTTTGTAGGATGCAGTTATTTGAAGTGACTAGAACCTAGAATACTCATGTCAACTTCCTTTTTTTCCCTTGAAGGGCCAAGTTTTTTCAGAGGTGAGTGAAAGAGTGTGCATAAAAGCCAGGCTGTGAAAGGCACGGATGGGGTCAAGATTCTGTCTCTGAACTGACTGCTAGAAAGATGAAGTTTATGACCTATTGCTAGCACAGACATTAGAAAACATAGCAGAAACTGCAACTCATCTGTGGCTTTAGTTTATATTTCTCATGCTTATTTTCTGTTTGTCCTGCATTCACTATCCCTTTACTTGTGATTTAAATTTTGCCTCATTACAGTGTATGTATTTAAGATTTATACAAGCCCCCTTAATTTAAGTTTACAATAAGATAGGATTCTTTAAAAATTTATATAAGGTGGCATTTATTTTACTAGTATGAAATTCACCTAGGCAATAATTATAACCATCATTCAACCCATGTTTTTCTACTCTTTTATTCTATTGTAGACACACACACACACACACACACACACACACACACACACACACACACACACACACACACTGGACTGCTGCTTGAACACAATGAACTGGCTACACATTTCTCTCCATGGCCTCCCAAAACCTCACCAAAATGACAGCACAGAAATTTAAGGCATTAATCCACAAAGACAAAGGGAATTCAAAAAGAGAGAACAGTAGAAGAAAACTGTGAACAAACATTTGGACGTGGAAAGTAGATGGAGGAGTGGTAACCAACCAAACAGAATGGAGGAAATTCCAACTTCAGGACATGCAAAGGCCTAGTGCAGAACCAAAGCAGGCAAGTTCCTCCAGAAAAGAATCAGAGTCTAAAGGCAACGGGTCCTCCGAGTAGGGAGGGTAGTGAGGAACATGGCTCCGTATACAGAAATTGACAGAAAATCTAGAGAGCAGTTAGACAATGATCATCAGAGGTTTAAGAGAAACTTCCAATTCAAAAGAGACCAAAGCCAAAAGGGAAAAAACAGAAAAGGAGCTTGGAAGACACAGACAATGCAGGGAGTAAGGGGGAAAAAAAGTTATAATATCTTCAAAGAGCTAAGACACTAGATTGCCATCATAATAAAGCAAAATGCTACAAAAAAAAAGGAACAATTAGAAAATAAGTATGGCAGAGATTTCATTGTCAACCTCTTCTTCCTTAGTAATGAAACTGCCGTACTGTTGGGAGCAGTTACGTGTCCAGCTACATTTTTCAGACTATTTTGCAGAAAAGGGTGACTGATGAAAAGTGAAGTAGAAACATTTAGGTGGGCTTCCAAGAAAATCCTCCTTTATGACACCAGCAGAACTTCCTATGGGTCTTCAACTTGATCTCCTTAAGGCACATCATAAGCTTGTGCCCCAAAATGACCCACCCAAATGTAATTTTTCCCCAAAATGCTTCAGTTGTGCAAAGGATTTTAACATCACACTGGCCATGACAAGCACAGAGGGGGTGGCGGTACCTAAACTGAATAATGAAACCTTAATTTTAAATGACTTGGTAATAATCAAGGAGCCAGAAACTCATCTGGAGTTTATCAAGCCAAGAAGATTCATTTCCTTACACAAAAAGGATTACTGTAAATTGCAGTGTGGCCGTCAACCACATTCTTTTCCCAGAAGTAAGGCCAAATTTCAAAAGGATCAGCTATTTGGCAAGTGATACCTTTCAGGACTTACAAGCATTTTCCAAGTCTAAAAATGTTTGCAAATTGGCTTAAAAACAAGCAGCTGTATAATGTTATCCTTTGAATAAAACACCTAAGAATGCCTTTCCTTTCTTCATTGAAACGGTAAAAGCTTCTCTTTTCTAAAATAGCTCATTAGGCTCATTTTTAGGATGACATCAGAAAGTGTCTTTATTGGAAGGATCTTACAATTGCCTCTTCCAAACTGAATACAGCAGAAAAGAGAAATTAATGAGATGACTCAAAGACACACACAAAACATAAAAAGTAACTTAAAGGATAAAAAAGACCCATGAAGAACAAAGAATAACTGAAATAACAGTAATGCACAGGCTTGAAAAAAACAATTTACATGAAAAGAATCTTAATGCACGTAATCTACATACCCTTCTCTCTGATCTGAAACTAGTAGCTGAACGGAAAGCAGCAGTGAGGACAGAATATATGGCAGTGTTTTCAACAGTGCAATAAATATGGACTTCTCTTCCTTCATCTTAAAAGGTCTCAGGCAGGTCGACTAGCCTTAGATTTATACTGTAGGTCCATTGACAGGAAAAAATCAATAGCAAAGAAGTGCTAAAATGAACTTGAGGGTCCCTAGAGAGAAGATGATGACAGAGTATCATCAAGAAACAGAATTCAGGGAATTCTCTGTGGTCCAGTGGTTGGGACTCTGTACTTTCAGTGCCGAACCCACCGGGGTTTGATCCCTAGGTGGGGAACTGGGATCCCGCAGGCTGTGCAGCACAGCCAAAAAAAAAAGTAAAAACAACAAAAAAAAGAAACAGAATTCATTACTCGTAAGGCATTTGTTCATTCTAACTTCAAGTCCTTATAAATGAAAGGATTTTTATCACAGCTGAAGAACAATATAGAAGAACTTAATAAAGACCCATATTTAAAAATCACAGGTTAGAATACACAGCAAGTTATCTAAGTGCATTGTGAGATTCACATGCACACAGGTACACGTGCGCTCACGTACACACACATCCATAAAAATTAGCCATTCTAGGGAAGACCAAAAGAGTCATCAATTAATCATCTATTTTCTGACTGTATACAGATGCAAGTAGAATAATAATACTAACATGGACACTTTGCTGAGTAACCTACACATCTCCCGAATTTCTTTTTTTTTGAAACCTATCACCACCTTGCAACCCTCACTTTACAGTAGTGCGAATTTAGGCCTAGGGATGCTACGTGTCTTGTACATGTCACACCTTTTACTCTGGGACCTGCCATGTACGAGCTATGCCTATGCAGTACTACCTCAAACCCTGCCACTCTCGCCACTACACCACGCTAAACGCAGAAAAGAAACAGACCCAACAGGCCAAAAATGTACACCTTCATGGCAACAATGCACATCTATATTTAAAAGTTTTATTTCTTTTATTACCATCTGTTTTCTGGTTAATATGACTTTAAGCTTCTTAGAGTCACTAAATCAAAACTATTTATATTTATTCTATGGATAAAGAAGATGTGGCACATATATACAATGGAATATTACTCAGCCATAAAAAGAAATGAAGTTGAGTTATTTGTAGTGAGGTGGATGGACCTAGAGTCTGTCATACAGAGTGAAGTAAGTCAGAAAGAGAAAAACAAATACTGTATGCTAACACATATATATGGAATCTAAAAAATAAAAATTAGAAAAAAAAAGGTTCTGATGAACCTAGGGGCAGGACAGGAATAAAAGACGCAGACATAGAGAATGGACTTGAGGACACGGGGAGGGGGAAGGGTAAGCTGGGACAAAGTGAGAGAGTGGCATGGATATATATACACTACCAAATGTAAAATATCTACCAAATATCTATTTTACATTTACTACCAAATGTAAAATAGATAGCTAGTGGGAAGCAGCCGCATAGCACAGGGAGATCAGCTCGGTGCTTTGTGACCACCTAGAGGGGTGGGATAGGGAGGGTGGGAGGGAGACACAAGAGGGAGGAGAAGTGGGAATAAATGTGTACGTTTAGCTGATTCACTTTGTTATACAGCAGCAACTAACAGACCATTGTAAAGCAATTATACTCCAATAAAGACGTTAAAAAAAAAAAGATGTATTTATTCGAAATACCGTAAACAAAGTAACTTCACCAAGTTATTATCAGCTAAAAACCCTGAGGACAAAAGAGCCATTTTCCCTGCTAAGGAAACAGGAAATAAATTCAGGAGATTAAAATGGCTTCCAGATGATCTTCAGCACATGAAGGGCACAGATTTCTAAGAGAGAACAGTATGCTTCAACTTTAGATGTCGAATTATAATGCTGTCCACCTGAAACTATGTAAGTTTATTATGTAAATAAAAAATTCTATTTATGAAAAAAGCACATCACTTAATCCATATGACAGCTAGGAGGAATAATTTTTTAAAAGCACATTAAGAGAAAGTCGGCTTGGGGCTTCCCTGGTGGCGCAGTGGTTGAGAGTTTGCCTGCTAAGGCAGGGGACACGGGTTCGAGCCCTGGTCTGGGAGGATCCCACATGCCGCGGAGCAACTGGGCCCGTGAGCCACAACTACTGAGCCTGCGCGTCTGGAGCCTGTGCTCCACAACAAGAGAGGCCGCAATAGTGACAGGCCCGCGCACCGCGATGAAGAGTGGTCCCCGCTTGCCACAACTGGAGAAAGCCCTCGCACAGAAACGAAGACCCTACACAGTCAAAAAAATTAATTAATTAATTAAAAATTTAAAAAAATGAGAAAGTCGGCTTGCATAAAAACAGACAAAAAGTTTCAGCTTCCCTTTTCCCCTCATTTCTGAATGAACCTCTTCTGGAAACCTAGGCTTCTCGGCTTTATGTGCCATCTCAGAACGATTCCTGAAAAAAGTGGTATAAAGTGCAGCACTGGGAAAGCATCAAGTAGACTCAGATGTCTGAGACGGGACAGAAAGAAGTGTTTTTGTTCTCAAATTTTTAATTATTTTCTTTTGTTTTTGAACAAGGTAAAGCTATTTTCTTCTTCTCCGTCTCTAGTTAGTTCCTGGGGATGGTCCACGCTCAAGCTGGAGGACACCAGTCAGGGAGTTGTAAGATCTTTTTCATGACTAACACCCAGAGTTTCATGACGATGCATTGTCCCCAGTGCAGGATATTCAGCTAAGGAGGCTCACCTTCAAATTTTCTAGGATGTTTCTTACCTTATGATACTTGCTTACCTTTGGGCATCTTTACAATTGGTTGAGCAAAGTCAATTTTACATGGTTTAAACTTGTTTTTTAAAAACATGCTTTGAACTTGCTCAATCCAGAACTGAACTCGAACAAGAAAAACAAAACCAACAAAACCCTAATATAACAAAACCAACTTGTCTTATTGAGGGAAGCACAGCCTGAAAGTCAGTCATATCAGAGTGAGAAAGATATCAACTGTAAAGAATTAAAAGACATTTGTTCATTCATCCATTTATCTATCCATTTATTGAGTGCCTACTAAATACCTGGCACTATTCAAGGCTTGAAAACAAATCAAAACACTCATATTCTTGCGGGAGTAACAGCAAAACCAAAAAATATATCATACAACAGCAAGTGATGATAAGTGCTATGAAATATAAGAGTATGGGGTCACAAGGCTGATTATTTTATAGAAAGGGAGACAGGGAGGAGGAGGTATCATTTAAGCTGAGATCTGAATAGGTGAAGGAAATGCTTTCATGCAGAAGGAACAGCAATGCAAATGCCCTAAAATAAAAACCTTCTTTGCACATGTAAGGAATAGCAGGAAGCCAGGATGACTGGAACATGGCAAGCAAGATGGAGAGTGGGAGCAGAGAGGAGACAGGCAAACAGGCAATAGGTCGTGTGGGGACCTGGAGACCATGGGTTAAAAATTCAGATTTTATTCTCAATGTAATGGTAGCCGTTGTGGAGGGAAGAGAGGGCAAGAGTTGAATGTACAATCTCTGGTTCACTTTTTTTTAAGAGGAACCTGTCTGTTACTTTGGAAGCAGGGAGGTGATGATAGACATGGTAAGAGGTGGTCAGATTCTGGGTGTATCTGGAGATATAGCCACTTGGACTTCTTGACAGACTGGATGTGGGGTGTGATAAAAACAGGAGGCAACAGTGACTTCGAAGTTGGGAACCTGAGCAAGTGGGTGAACGGTGGTGCCATTTACTAAAATGGGAAACATTGAGGGGATGAGTAGGTGGGAGGTAGGGAGGGAGAGGAACTAAGAATTTTGTTTTGAACAAAGTGTGACGTGCCTATTTGACCTACAACTGGAAATCTTGAGAGAGTGTGTGTGTGTATACACATACATATAGGAGGGGGGTGTTAGAGACAATGTCGGGGTCAGGAATATAAATGTGGAAGCTATCAGCACACAGAAGGTGTACAAAGCTATGGATCTGATAACACCCGCAAGGGAGAGGCTGTAGACAAAGAAGAGACAACATGGAAAGATGAATGAACCCCAGGGCACTCTAATATTTACCCAAATAATTAGGATTCAGCAAAAGAAAATCAGAAATATCAAGTTAAATGGGAGAAAAACCCAGAGGGCAATTGAAGGAAATGTTTCAAGAAGGAAGGTGTGGGCAACTATGTCTGACGCTACTGATAGATGGACGATATTTTTCCAGGCAATAGGGTAAAATTCCAAATTGATTAGACACCACTCAAGAAGTAAAGGTAAAATGCTTGTTTATTTTCTCCTTCCTCAGGTAGAATGAGAGACTTCAAACTCTAATGAGAAAACATTCCAGAATCAAAGTTTGTAACAAGGTTGGTAACAACCACCCTTCCTTTGAATATTACGAAATGGTGATATAATAAAATAAATCAGGTATTTCCTTCCCAGCTCAGACACCTAAGTCAAATTTAAATCTAGTCAAGAATGCAGAATCAAAAAAAAAAAAAAAGAATGCAGAATCGTTGATCATGATCTTGGCTTCAGTCCTTACAGGTCTAAAACACTAACTAGAAGGTATCCTCATCAAAAATATGACATATATTTCGAAGCACTATACAGTAACAGACTGTACAATTTCTGGTATACCATGTACTACTTAAAATCAGGTAGTATAAGAGAAAAAATTGGGAATTTTATAAATTGTTTAGAGAAGAAACTAGTTAGATATAATTTATCTTCTACTCTAGTGCAAAGTATAACTCAGTGTCATCACATAACCATGTTTCCCTTTTGTAACACTTTCAAGGGTTTATGGAGCACTTAAATACACCAGAACATACAAATCTAAAGTCTGCAATTACTCAAGAGTGTCTGTTAGCAATGCTGTAGCTTACATAATATTTGATCATGAGCTTTCCAGGCACTAACATCACAAGACAGAACCTGTTGTGTGTGGAGGACTTGTCATAAACAGAAAGCAGCTAATCTTAACAGCTTTAGATGGAATGAAGACTGACAGCCCATTCTCTTCCTGATTTATAAATCCTTCACCACGATTTACCGACCGGTGTCCCTCTTGAACAACAGCGTATACTGATTAAGAGTCAGATTGCTTGGGTTCAAATCCCCAACCACCACTTACTAGTTCTAGTGTTTCCTTGAGCAAATTATTTTACCTCTCACCCTTCTTTTTCCTCATCTGGAAACACACACACACACACACACACACACACACACACATATTTGGGTAATAATAGTCCTTCATTATAAGAGCATGTGGGTATGATGCTCTAACCACATGTCCTCCACGTAGTTAAAAAAATAAATACTAGTTGCTTTAATTGTCAGTTACTTACCTACTCTTGGAAAACTTTCACTAGGAGGTAACCCACCATTCAAGTCAGTCCATTCTGGTGTAGGACAGCTATTTATTTATAGAAGGGTCTTTAAAATACTTGAGCCAAAAGTCTCACTGTGCCCAATCAGTTATTACCAGTTCTACCCTCTGAGCCCACAGAAGACTTTTCTATCCTCTCTCCTTAAGACAATTCCCCAGGTACTTAAAGACAGATGTGATGTCTAGGGCTGCCCACTATCATCTAAACACACGTAAGCACCAAACTGAGCATCCTGTACCCGGGAATTAGAACCAGGCTTTGAGAAGCCTATCAGGGAGGATTTTACAGTCTTTGAAAAGGCTGATTATGGGGCCGTGTGGCGATTCATCTGTAAGTGGCAGAGTGAGTGTGCTAAACCTGTTTTCAAAGCTGTGCATACATGACAGGTACCATCCTTATTAAGAGCTCTGAGTACATCAAAAGTGTTTTTAAAGAAACATACCCGACAATTACCTTTGGAAAGGGTAAACACGGGTACAACACATAGTTTTTCATTTCCTCCGGCTCAGATACATTTTTGACAACTAACAGATTTAAGGAGATCTACGGACATCACTTAAATCAGCCAACCTTTCGACTGGACACAAAACTTTCATTTGTTCAGCAAGAACCTGAGAACTGTCTGTCAGGGGCTGTAGGGCACAGGAACAACATGGACAATTCAATCTGCAGGTAATACATGTAACAGATGAAAAGAGTTCACCTGCAATCTATTTCTCCGGACTAAGAGAGTCGGGTAAATGTGCTGACGTTGCTTGGTTTTTCTTAACTAACGTTCTCAAAACCAGTGCTTTTCTAAAACTCAAATGCTGTTATGTTGAGAAGTGATTTTGAAAGGAAGGAGGAGATAAAAGGAGCCAGTTAGTCTCAGCAGAAATCCCTGACCATCCAAAGCCCTCTGGGCGTCCAGAGACAGAGCGCCCTGGAGCACCGCACAGAAGGCCAAGGGCCCAACGGGGTGAACGAATCGCACACTTCCTTCCACACACCGGGGAAATTACTCCTCTCTCAGCCTCGGAGAAGCTTTATGAATTCCTCAAAACAGCCAACTGTTCCATTCTTTATCTCATAATTGTGTGCAGAACTCAACGGGCTTATCTCCAAACAACCCAAAAGCAAAGTGAGACAACTCAGCGGAAGCTTCCTCAATGGCCCTACCCTGGCCTATGACCTTGGAGACTTACCTCACCAGGCATGGGGCCCTCTGAGCCTTTTGTGACCTCATTTAGAGGAGGTAGAACCCTCCCTGTTTCAGCTTCACCCTTCCTCACTGGAGAAAACCCAATGAGTCATCGGTTAGACAAACATTTAACTTCATTAGTGACCTAAGAAAAAGCAGAATGTACATCTTTCATCTATTTATTTAGAGGGGAAATGCAAATGACAATTTCTAATTCTAATTTCTAAATGCAAATGACAATTTCTAATTCAGAATAATGAGAGGCTGGGGCCCCCAGCCTCTGCTCATGGCTGCAAATTAGCACAAAGCTTTCACAGAGTGACTTGATGATGTGCATCAAGAACCAAAAAATCATTCATTTCCTTTGGCCCAGGGAGTTCATTTCTCTAGCCGGTTCAGGAACACTCTGTTTTATTAAAGGTACCAGTTCCTAGTATTTTCCCCCACTTTAAGAAGAGGTCCACTTCTAGCTTTCAGTGTACCAGTACATTGGAAGGGTCCAGAGTGACTGACACTGCTACAATCCTCCCACTTCCTCAGGAAATACCTTGTCATATCTGTTTACCCTTCCTGGAATCAAGCTATTCTAACAGCATCTCTGCCCTGGTTCTGCTTTGTGTGAATCAGTTCCTTCCCAAGAGAATTCTGTGAACGCCCTCAACTCTCGCCACCCCTCCTGTCCTAGGATCCTTTCTTATTTGCTAAATAAAGAGGATGTGTTTAAAAAATAGTAAGATGCTGCATAAAGAAAAAAGAAACAAACTGACATCAAGACACTCCTTGGCTGCTCACAACTGCCCTGAGAAATCTATGATGCTAGAAATCCGAACAGTGGAGAGGTGAAGACTGATGTGCCCTTCTGGAAGGAAACGTTCTTGAGTGGTAAAAATATTCGATAACTCGATTGGGGTGCTGGGTACATGGGCCTATACATTTGACAAAAAGGTATATCCTGCAACTCTACACTTAAAATCTATGCATTTCACTGCATGCAGAGATTACCTGAACAAAAATAAACTACTCTGGGGCTTCCCTGGTGGCTCAGCGGTTAAGAATCTGCCTGCCAATGCAGGGTACACGAGTTCGAGTCCTGGTCTGGGAAGATCCCACATGCCACGGAGCAACAAAGCCCAAGCGCCACAACTACTGAGACTGCACTCGAGCCCGCGAGCCACAACTACTGAGTCCGCATGCCACAACTACTGAGCCCACACACCTAGAGCCCATGCTCTGCAACAAGAGAAGCCACCGCAATGAGAAGCCCGTGCACTGCAACAAAGAGTAGCCCCTGCTCGCCACAACTAGAGAAAGCCCACGTGCAGCAATGAGGACCCAACGCAGCCAAAAATAAATAAACAATTTTTTTTTAAATATAAAAAATAAAAATAAAAAATAAAGATAAATAAATAAACTACTCCAAGCAACTCCTGAAAGTTGTGCTGTATGCAATCTCAAGATCTCTCAACAAATTACAAAGTCACAATGCTCTAGCCCAGGGGGCAAAGGTGTTAGCCCCACTCCAGCCTCGACTCAAGTGCTGCCTCCTCTGTGAGCTCAGGCTGCCTCCCAAATGCCATCACTACACACGGGGCAAAATTCCATCACAGCAATTATCTGACGGCGCTGCAGGGTCTGTCTGCATGTCTGCTCCTCATGGGGTGCACTCTGTCTGGAGGTCCTAGAAAGATACTAAAGAATTGGCAGTTGAATCAGTAAGCCCAGCAAATGCCTGGTACAGAGTAGGCACTTCACAGGCATTTTTTGGAAAACAGAACGACTGAATGTAAGTCCCCATGAGGGAAACCAGTAACTAAAAGGCAGGAGTAGAGTGACATCACTCAGGAACAGGGTTGGGGCAGAAGAGGAAATACTGAGTAAATAGGCAAGTACACACTGGCACCCAGATGAAGGCGTATCTTGTAGCTGGTCCCAACCAACTGCCAAAGCAACAAGCTCAGCTTTGGACACTGACGCACATTTCCACTGGGAGAAGGAAAGAGTTCTGGTCCTTAGGTTTTGTTAAAGCTCCAGCCTTAGGATAGTACATTCACTCAACAAGTGTTTACCTGGCACTGTGCCAAATCCTCAAGCAAAAGACAAGATATTGTTCCTGCCCTCAGTTAGCTCCTAGTCTAATACGGAAGCATGTTTGTAATTACACCACAGAGAGCAAAAAAGAGAAATCCATACAAGCAATAGTGATAAGGAAGAAATGGGTGGGGTGGAGGCTCGGTGGCCGAGAAAAGGCTTCACATAAAGCTTGACTGTAGAGCCCAAGCATGGAAGAATGCAGAGGAGCAACATATATTAGGTAAACAAGGAATAACAGGCATTCCACACACAACAGCCTGGAGGTGAGAAAATGGCACCCTGTGCGGGGCGGGGAAACACAAGCAAGGATTAGGGAGCACTAATTCCTTTACAGTGAGCATCTCATTCAACTGGCGTAAGCACCACTGGAGGCTCAAGGAAGAACACTGACTGAGGCCTACAGCATTTAAGAAGCTGAGCCAGGACTTGAACAATGATTTGATTCCAAAACGGTGTTTTGTTTTTTTTTTTCCAGCTTTACTGAGATTTAATTGGCACACAGCTTGGTATGAGTTAAAGGTGTACCACCTAACAACTTGACGTATATTGTGAGGTGATTACCACAGTAAGGTCAGTCAACATCCATCTCCTCATATAGTTACAAAAAACTTTTTTCCTTGTGATGAGAACTTTTAAGATTTACTCTCTTAGTGACTTTCAAATATACTGTACAGCAGTGTTAATTGCAGTCATCATGAATTGGATGAAGGTGGTCAAAAGGTACAAACTTCTAGTTATAAGATAAATAAGTTCTGGGGATATCTGTACAAATCTGTGCTTTTAATGTCTATGCTGTCTGGCAACTATGCAAATAGTGATGGAGAAAATGAGCCAAAAATAAAGATATACAGATGGAGACCAGATTGTAAAGGGCTGTGAATGCTACACTTCACAGCTTAATGTAAATGCAGGCTTTTAAAATCTTTTCATGGCTCCTCAGACAACAAAAAACAAAATCAGGTTTATATTCTGAAAAACTAATTTTAACTGCAACAGCTAGTGTAAGAATTGCTTTCTAACATTTAAAATTTTAAACAAAGTTTTACCATCAGAGTCTTTTCAAGTTTAGTATCTGTTAATTGAAATTATATATAATTACCAGAAATGCTTCTATGAATTCAGTAACATTTTCAAATGCATGTTTACGTCGCTCTACATCCATTTGAAAAGCAACAGTACAAATCATGAGACCTTCATTTAGTCTACAGACAACACTGGTATGCACTGAGGATTCAAGTGCACCCAGCAAACCCTTTCACACCAGACCACAGGTTGGAAACCACCAGTAGAAGGGATGCAGTTTACAGAGAAAGAGGGAAACCACTTAGGCAAATTTTGTAAATATCAATGGGGGACCCACAGAGTGCGATTCTTTAAAAATTTAGCACTAAAGGCAAACAAAAGTGATGACCAGCACACAACTCCCAAAGGACAAAAATGGGGCAGGTGGAGAAACAGACCAGTTGGAAGTAACTGGGGAAGGATTCATATTCTGGTGCCAGGCATGGCAATGAGCTCAAGTTGGCATCCCTTTGGTCCTTCTACAGGGTGACAGTGATACTGAAAACTTCGAACACAGAGATAACAGGACGGGCAGGTGAGCAGGAAGGTGTTGAATTAAGTTAGCCTGATCCGCTCCAGTCATAAAAATTACTACTGTGTTTAAACGTCAACCTAGATAGCAACATTAAGTCACAGACTGGAATGGGTGACCAACCAATGCAATGAGCAATATACTCAGTTTTCAATTTCATTGGTATTTTGTCTGTTTATCACAGGTTTTTAAATGCTCCATAAACAGAGGGACAGAGGAAACTATTAGGTACAGAAAATTAAAAGGTGCTGAAGAAAAGGACTAAAATTAGAGGGTCCGGGCTGCATTTTCTACCACTTCCTCTCCCACTCCATGACCTTGCTAGAATCAAGCTTCCCCTCTGCCTCTGCCTTCAAACCATTACATTATTTGGCTTTCAACCCGTGTTTAATCATAAACTAGCTCAATACATTATTAATATTCCAAACCACATTTCCAACCAGATAATAATCCAGTATCATAATGTTGAATTACCTTAAAAGGTTATGTTCCTACATGTTTTGATTTCAAATATGAAACTAACCAGAAGTATATATACACTTTTAAATATTGAAGAAACAATTTGAAATAAACAAAAAGTCATGAAATGACAATAATTGGCAGAATAACAAGCACTAGCCCTCACCTTACCCTTTCTCCTCCTCCCAAAACAAAACAAATTTAAGACTTTAACTTTGGTTGTGGGAATAATACATTAGTTATTTAAAATCGCTGATGGAGAATGGAAATGGCAAGGACATACTGCCATGGACTCTGGTCATCTTTCAAAGATTTACAAGGTTATCGGAGTTTTCTGACCTTGGGCTGGTCAAAGCTGCAGCTGAGAATAAAGGTAGCAGATTATATTATATGTATATTACATACAATACATATAATATGTATATTATAGTATTATTAATGTATTTGTGTGTGTTATATATATATAAATACATATATATGAATGATATAATTCACATAATAATACATATATGTTTATATATGTGTACTGTGTATATATAAAAATATATATATATATATGAATGAACCACTTATGCTTCAATGTATGTAGAAGAAAGTAGGATAGAAATGGAAAAATGGAGTAAGGCTATTAGTAAGCAGGAGAAAGATTTACACTATAATCTTCCTTGCTTTCCAAAATAGTTTATAAATACACTTTGGAATCAATATTTTATCCTCAAATTAGGGGTTCTCAGGGTTAAGTGGTTGTGGAATGAGACACTCATTCACTCTGCTTCTTTTGGCAAGAGCAATATTTTAAAATATGTGCTCTGGTTATAAAGGCAAAGCTAAGGAGACAGATAAATTTGGACACTAACTGGAGAAATAACATAAACCTAACAGTGAACACAATGCTGTCACTTCAGTGTCCCAAGTATACCAAAAGTATATGTGAATATGTAAATTATTCACATATCTTCAATGAACGTACTGCCTCGCTCCCTGTGGCACTAGGGGGAAAAAGTCACTTAATTTTAATTTCATAAGAGTTAACCATATTAAAATTATATGGCAAAGACTTTAGAAAGATTTGGCTTTCTGCTAATGATGAACAAAGCACTTTACAGAGTTGCCAAATCATTGCTGACAAACACTTTTAGGTGGAGTTGGATGGGGGTGGGAAGATGAGCCCATTTACCAAACACATGGGGTATCTTTTATCACAACACACCTCCCCAGAGTTTATTAGATACAAATTTCTCACAGAAGTCTCCAATTATAAGCAAGCTATCACAAAAAAAAAAAGGAATGTTTAGATTTCAAAAATCTGTATACTGAAAAACGAAAGGATGTGAAATCATCCACATTCACAGATTCCCTGAAGCAAATACAGAACTTGCAGATACAAGGAGCCCTGTATGGCCAAGAAAGTATCCCTATATTTCTTCCCTTCTCCCTCTCTCCGTCCCAACATTCAAACACAGAAGGGCAAGTTTGATTTCTAAAATTATGCAGTACACATACTGCTAATGGAAAATTACCTTTGGAAGCCTTGACTTTTCAAGGTTTATGAATGGGGGAAGTTATTTCTCTTAACTACATTGCTGGAATTTTTCCACTCTCATTTCAATTCAGAATACACTGTTTATTCTTCTCCCAACCTCCCCACGCCCTCCCCTCACACCGTTCTAAGTCACCTTCAAATCAGCTCAAGTTCCAGTACAAAAAGATGGCAAAGCTAATTTCTTAGACGCCCTCCCGTCTCCACCTCCCGCCACTGTCTAGTGGGTAATGATACATTCACTTTCCTTTAGCGTGAAAAACATAACATTTAAAGTTTATCTTTTTTTCCACATACATAATTTATTTCTTTAAGGATAAATGAATTGTTTTAAAATACTGTTTGCTCTAAGATTCTTGAATATATTGTTTTTCCATGGAATAACCTTTAATCCTAATTTGAATTTTTAAATACGTTGAGTAGACCAGCACGTGGCATCAATAACCCTTAAATGACTGCAAGGCTGATAAAGGCAATACTTTTGGTTCCTGATTCACATCTGCTCGTAAGACTTCTTTAGCATCATTATAAAAGTCATCTTTTTCATCCAATAATAAAACGGCTAGAAGTCCTGGTGTTAACTTTCTACAGACAAACGTAACCCTAATGCGTTGATCAAGGAACTTCCAAGAGACCATCTCCTTTTTAACGGCAAGGAGGGGAATGGAAGATCTCCTCCCTGAGGCACAGCTGGGAAACTAACAACCCTTGAGTGAGTGATTTCAGGATATCTTGGTCTTCTCAATGCCGACTTTGGAAAACGTACGCGCCTTGACTCACACACCCTGGGCTCCGGAAGCTGCCTCGGAGAAAGCATCTCTCCAGGTGCGCCACAGGTGTCTAACCTCCTCCATCCGCCCTCCCACACAACACACAATACGCTGCCCAAGCAGGTACGTTTCAGGCATTTCCACTTCTAGCCACCCCAAAGAAACGCACCCGAGGACCCTGGGCCGTCTCTGCCCAGCAGGGACATCCCAGGCGTCCTGGCGCGGACGTGGGCTGGTCCACAGAGATGTGCGGTCCCCAAACCCGCGGGGCCAAGCTCTCGACTCTGTCCTGGCAGAGGAGCTCCGGGGAAGCCAGCGAGACCGTCGGGGGGCGGGGGGGAGGGCAGCGCTAAGCTTCGCTGGACGTTAAATCATAGGAGGCGCAGAACTCGCAAAGTCCCCCAAACTGCTGAGCGAACCAGCCTGAGGCGCTGCGCCAGCTAAGGTCCGGGAGGCGGCTGAAAGCAGAGTGGCGGGAGCGGCCGCGAGGCCGCCAAGTCGTGCGGAAAGAAGAGGAGTAAAGGCACTCACCTCCACCCATCTCTGGGCCTCGGCGAACGCTAGGGCGCAGTCGGCCTCCGCCTCCTCCATCACTTCCAGAACTAGGGGGAGAGGGGGAGACAGAGACATAGTGGGTGCGCGGAAAGGCGGGAGTGCCACTGCTCCGGCCTCTCGCCGGCTGCAAGACGCCCGGGCTCTCCGACCCTTTGTTGCGCCCTGCAGTTCGGTGAAGTTTCGAACCCACGAGAACTTAAAGCCGCGGCTTTCTCTAAACTCCTGAACACGCCGCGGAGACCCAAGCAGAGCGCGGGAGGCGGAGAGGGCTACCAGAGGCGGCGCGCGGCACCAGCCCCGAGGACTGTTTGGACTTCAAAAGTGGCTGCGCGGCCGCCGCCCTCCTGGAATGCCCCGCCCCCGCGCACCCCCGCCGCCCACTCCCGGCCTCCCAGCCGCCGCTTCCGTCCTCCCCACCCTACCCCCCGCCGCGCCCGGGGGCTCACGGCCGCAGCGGCCCTTGTGGTCGGACAGTCTGGCCCAGGGGATGCCACCGTCCGCCAGGAGGCCGTGGCCCGGGCCACGCACCCGCTCCCGCGCCGCCCGCCGGACCGCGGCCCCCACCCAGAGGAGATGCGCCCCCGCGCCCGCATCCTGTCCGCATCCTTCCCGCCTCCGGCCGCCTGGCCGCCTTCCCTCTGCCGGGGCCCCGGGAAGCAGCGCCCCCAGGGCTCGCGGCCGCCCGGCCCGCCTGACATACCAGGAATAGCTGCTCACAATTGCACCTTTTCCCAGCCAAGAAACGTCCCCCGCCGTGGAGCGCGGCCCGGCCCGCCGCCCTCACCTGCGGCCCGACTTCGCAGCGCGCCGCTCCCTCTCCGGCGGAGTCCGCCGCGCGCCCGCCCCGCCGCCAGGTGAGGACGTCCGCACTCCCGGGTCTCCGCCCCCTGCCGCGGCCGGAGCTCTCCTGGCGGCAGGTGAGGGTAGTGGCCTTGGCATGTGCGGCCCATTTCCCCCAGCCTGGGCCAGCCCCTCTCCGCTTCGCTTCCAGGTGGGTGAGGTGGAAGATACCTGCCACTCAGGCCCCATCCCTCCGCGAAGGGTCGGAGAGGAGGCGAACCCAGCATTCTCCCGCCCTCACCCTGAGCGTCACGCCCGCCACCCTGCGTGGCCTGGGAACACTTAGGGGGCAGTAAGGTGACGGGTTATTCACCATCCGCAGGGGGCCTGGGTAGGTGCGCAGGACTGCAGGGTCGAAGGCTCAAGACTTGCCTTACGCGGGTTCTTTTCCCACAGAAATCAGATCTCCGGAAAGGAACCTGCTCGTCTGTCTAGGCTCCCTGGAATCTCGCTTCATGATCCTGAAGCCCTATCCGGGCCACACGTTGATGTTGTCACTGTTGGAAGAAGATAAAGATCGGTTCTTACCCCGGTAAAGGAAGCCATCCCTTTCCCCCCCCCCCCCCCCGGTTGATCCTCTTTATGATGCAAAACGATGTCAAGAGCAGAGAGACTAGTATAATGGATAGCGAAAACCCAGTTTTGCCTTATTTACCTCATCACATTTTCTGCTGAAAATATACATATTTCCTACTTAAAGATAGATATTTCATCTCTAAGTATTATAATATACATCTCGTTCTTTAAAGAACGCTTTTCTACATAACCATATTACCATTTTCACACCTAACTAAAGCTAACCTTAATTACTTAGTATTAATATATGCCCAGTCCAGACTCAGATTCCTCCAATGGATTCCAAAATGTCTTTTACAGCTGACTTAGACCAGAAATTCAAACAATAACCACACATTGCATTTTTTTTTTAGCCTAGTATAGCCTCCTTCTTCTCTCCCCCTCTACCCCCTCCCCCTTTTTAGAATGACATTATCTTCTTAAAAAGAAACCAGGCCGACTTCTAGACTTGTCTTATGGCTTCTTTGCGGTGTCTTTAACATATTTCTCTTCCCTCACTATTTCCTGTTACCTAGAAGTTAGATCTAAAGGCTGGATTATACTCACTCACACTTCTGAATAAAGATTTCACCAGCATCCCTCCCGACTGGGGTGACTTCTAGAGGATGGTGTTTATTTGTTATGTTTATTTTCATCCAACCCTTTTTTCACTGGCGTTGTCTGTAATCAGTGGGTCTGTTTAGAAGAGCTCACAGTTGTTCCTGCTAAAGTGGGAAACCATTGACTGGATCATCTCTTTGCCTCCTGACGACAACATGATCAGGACAAACCCAAAATGAGGATGAAAGGATAAACGAAACTAGGAAGAAATTTCTTTCTGGCTATTTAAGACCTGTTCTATTAAATATTTAGTGAGCACATTATATGTGTAATGTGCTGGGTATCATAAGTGTTACAAAAATTTAAAAATTTTAGACAGTGAATCCTATGGACTTCCAACCCAGTAGAAAGACAGACATTCTGCAAGCTTCATGAGAGTCACTGTTACTACAGTTGTTTTATATAAATATACTATACCATTTAAAGCTACTGCTGTGTCACTTGACTTACAGCTTTGGGGGCAGCAGCCCAGGATGGCAAGAAGTGCACAGGCTTGGGAACCTGTATGACTAAGGTTACCAAGTTACCAAATTCTCTGAGCTTCAGTTTCCTCACCTGAAAAATGTGGTGATAATAACTACTTCAAAGGGTTCTTGTGAGAATTAAATATGATGGTGTATGTAAAAGCCAAGGGCATTGCTTGGCATGGAGCAGGCACTTAATAAATGATGGTTATTTCCCATTCGTCTCTCTCTAACAGTAGTGTGTCAAATATGGATTTTTCCTAATAAGTGGGAATTTCATTTATTTGCTCAAATACTCACATGGAAAGAGCTATAGGGTACTGCAAATTCTGTTTCAAGTCAGCTCAAGCACCAGCCATTTCTGTCTCTTTAGTGCTGCAGATTTGCAACTCACAAGACCCAAATCCAGTTCTCTGTGTCTTACCATCAGTCATTAGAGTGTTCTATCCTTTTGGAAAGATTTATACAGCTCTATAGAGAAAGGTAACCTGCCTTAGGAGTTAAAGATGAAATTCACAATAACAAAACATCACAGATATTATTTATTTTCCAAAAGAATTTGAGGTGCCTTTCAATATTTAAAAACATAAAACAGTACAATTGTCATGTTCTTATATATTAGTGATGAACTGAACTGTTGGTAGGAGAAAGTGACCCATCTTTCTGGAAGGTAATTTGGCAATAAATATTAAAAGTTTTTAAAATGCCCACGTTCTACTGCAGCAATTCTACTTCTGGGAATTTATCCTAAGGATATGAGTGAAGATATATGCACGCAATGAGCATCTGCAGTGGACACAGAGATGCACTGGCCAAACCTCCCTTTGGAAGTCTACCTCGGCCACAGAGCGCAGCCTCACCTGAGGTCATGCCCCTGCCAGAGCAGCCCTTGTCTGGTGACTGAGTGAGGTTATAAAAGCCCAGTCATTTCCACCCAATTCAGGACAACTCTGATGGGCCCTTTCTGTAGATATGAGGTCTGTAGAAGCAGTCAGCCTCTGTCATAGTTCAACATCTCCCTTGCCCATTGCTGTTCCTTCCCTCTTCACTTCCCTGGGGTCAATCCCTAATAAGTATCTTATGTTTCAAGTGGCATTTCTGTCAGTTTCTGGAGGAGTCACCCTGTGATGGCATTACACATGATTTGCTAGAAATGAGAATCTCGAAGCAATCTAAACAATAGGGATGGTGGAGTAAATTATGATTCTTCCATAGAGTGAGATATTGTGCAGTCAATAAAAATGTAAAAGGGTGTTCAATGACACAGAGAGATGTTTAAAAATATATTACGAAGTGGGGAAAAAACATCTATAAAGCACCCAAATTGGTGATTGCATTTTTTTTTAATTGGGGTATAGTTGTTTTACAATGTTGTGTTAGTTTCTACTGTACAGCAAAGTGAAGTAGAGTTCCCTGTGCTCTACAGCAGGTTCTCATTAGTTATCTATTTTATATATATTTGTGTATATATGTCAATCCCAATCTCCCAGTTCATCCCACTATGATTGTATTTTTAAAATGCATAATTTTCCACATAGAACAAATTGGAAAAAACTCCACTCCCTCCCAAAATATGGGAGTTCCCTCGTGGCCTAGTGGTTAGGATTGGGGGTTTTCACTGATGTGGAGGGGGTTCAGTCCCTGGTCAGGGAACTGAGATCCCGCAAGCCAGGCAGCACAGCCAAAACAAAACAAAACTCCATCCAAAGTTTAACACTGAGTGAATGGACATTTCATACTTCTCTCTCTTCTACAATTTTTTGGTAAGAGACATGTATACTACTTTTATAAATGAAAACATTTGTATGACACAAAGATACGTCCAAAATTGACTTTCTGTCTCATTCCACAAACTTCCCCTTGCCTTCCCTGACTTGTAAGTGGTACCACACCTGAAATTTGGGGGTCATGCTGGACTTCCTCATCTCTTACCTCCATGTCCACCCCATCCCCAGTCCTGTCCTTTCTGTCTCCTCAATGTCACTCCAATTGGCCCCTCTTACTCATCCTCATTTCTACTTTAGTTCAGGCCCTCATTAGCTCTCAGCCGGATTTCAGAAATTGTATGACCTTTGTAAAATTAAATCTTATCATTCTACCCAATTAACTTCTCCTTCAAGGACTCCCAGTTGCCAGCTTAAGGGCCATCTGATCGTTGCCAGCACATTGACATCCTTCAGGACTTGCTGCTGCCCTCTTCTCTAACCATGTGTCTTGACCCATGTTTTGCCCTTTGTGAGAAACGTGCTTCTCTCCCTTTCTTTGCCTGGCTTTCTCCTACGTATTCTTCCAGGTTCAATTCAGGCCTCTTCCTTCTCAGAATCCTTCAAAATATCTTTGCAGATCATCCTGGGCTACATTAGGTACCCCTTCTTTTTTTTTTAATTAATTAATTTATTTATTTATTTATTGGCTGTGTTGAGTCTTCCTTGCTGTGCGTGGGCTTTCCCTAGTTGCAGCGAGCAGGGGCTGCTCTTCATTGCGGTGTGCGGGCTTCTCATTGCGGTGGCTTCTCTTGTTGTGGAGCACAGGCTCTAGGCACGTGGGCTTCAGTAGTTGTGGCATGCAGGCTCAGTAGGTGTAGCTCGTGGGCTCTAGGGCACAGGCTCAGTAGTTGTGGCGCACAGGCTTAGTTGCTCCGCGACATGTGGGATCTTCCCGGATCAGGGCTCGAACCCATGTCCCCTGCATTGGCAGGCGTATTCTTAACCACTGCGCCACCAGGGAAGCCCAGGCACCTTTTCTTTATGTAATCATAGCCCCTTCAATCACGAGGTATTATATTGTCTGTTTTCCTCATAGAACTATGAGCAACTTAGGAGTGCCTAACTCTGCCTGACACGTATCTGGTGTTCAACAATTGATTATTGACTGGTGTGCGTATGGGTATAAAATATATAACTCTTAATGCACAGAAGTAATAAAACATTGATAGGGGCAGAGTAGAAAATACCAAAGATTACTGAAGCTAATACAAGAATTTCTTTACAGTAGAATTTCTCAACAGGTATACTGCTGACAATCTGGGCTGGATAATTCTTTGTCATAAGGGATTGTCTTGTGCATTGTAGGATATTTAGCAGCGTCCCTGGCCTCCACCCACTAGATGCTAGTAGCACCCCTGTAGATGTGACAATCAAAAATGTCTCCAGACATTGCCAAATGTCTCCTGGGGGCCAAATCACCACCAGTTGAGAACCACTGCTCTACAGGGAGAGACTGGCTTCATTGATTAGTGCTTTGGTTCAGCAGAGGTGCCCAAGTTTTTTTAAACAAGTGTGTGGGGTAGAGTAGAGAGGAGTTAGGTGAATTGGGGGAAAGGAGTTACTCTGTGTTATGAAAGAGGAAGGGGCAAGGAAGCACTGGGCTGGACGATGCCTGGGGCAAAGATTATAAGAATGAAGGGACTTTGTGGCTGGAAAGAATTGCAAGAAGAGACAGGTACAGTGGAAACACTTCTCATAAAATAACTGAGTTTTATACTCTGGTTGAATATGGTTCATAAGAATGTCAACCCTCATGGATTCAGATAGCCAACATCCGAATGGCCGGTGTATTTCTCATGCTTATAAAACACATTTATTAACAGGAAGAATCACTCCTAGAAGGTAGATGAAAAAATATATTCAATATAATGACATTTTCTCTGTTTGCAGATGATAGGATCTTATATAGAGAAAATTCTGAAGAATCCACCAAAAAGCTTATAACCAATAAAAGAATTCAGTAAAGTTGTGGATACAAAATCAACATACAAAAATTATTTGCATTTCTATACACTAACAACAAACTACCTGAAAAAGAAAGAAAATAATCCTATTTATAAAACAATAAAATACTTAGAAATAGATTTAACCAAGGAGGTTAAAGATCTGTATACTGAAAATTACAAGAGACTGATGAAAGAAATTAAAGAAGACACAAATTCTAAATGAAAAGATATCCAGTGTTCATGGATTAGAAGAATTAACATTGTTAAAATGTCCACGTTACCCAAAGTCATCTATAGATTCAGTGCAATCCCTATTAAAATTCCAATGGCATTTTCCACAGCAATAGAAAAAACAATCGACAAATGTGTACAGAACCACAAAAGACCCTGCATAGTCAAAGCAATCTTGAGAAAGAAGAGCAAAACTGGAGGTATGACACTTTCTGATTTCAAATTTTATTACAAAGCTGTAGCAATCTAAATAGTATGATACTAGTATGAATACAGACACATAGAACAATGAAAGAGAATCAAGAGCCCAGAAGTAAACTCACAAATATATAGTCAACTAATATTTGACACGGGAGCCAAGAATACATATTAGGAAATTAGAGTCTCTTCAATAAATGGTGTTGGGAAAACCAGATATTCACATGCTAAAGAATGAAATTGGACCCCTATTTTATACCGTTCACAGAAACTAACAGGAAATAAATTAATTGTAATACCTGAAACCGTAAAACTCCTAGAAAAAAAATAGGGAGAAAGCTGCTTGACACTGGTCTTGACAATGATTTTTGGATGACACCGGAAGTACAGGCAACAAAAGCAAAAATAAGCCAGTGGGACTACATCAAACTAAAAAGTTTCTGCACAGCAAAGGAAACAATCAACAAATTGAAAAGGTAATCTACAGAATGTAGATGGAAAAAGTATTTGCAAACCATCTATTTGATAAGAGGTTAATATTTGAAATATATAATTCATACAACTCAACAGCACACACAAAAATCTGATTTAAAAAATAGACATTTTTCTAAAGAAGGCATACAAATGGCCAACAGGCACATGAAAAGATGCTCAGCATCGCTAATCATCAGGGAAATGCATATCAAAATCACAATGAGATATCATCCTACACCTGTTAGAACGGCTATCATCAGACAAGAGATAAGTGTTGGCAAGAATGCTGGGAAAAGGGAACCCTGTGCACTGTTGGTGGGAATGTAAATTGATACAGCTAATACGGAAAATATTATGGCGGGTCCTCAAAAAATTAAAAATTTAACTACCATGTAATCCAGTAATTCCATTTCTGAATGTATATTTGAAGGAAATGAAGTCACTATCTTGAAGAGGTATCTACAACCCCATATTCATTGCAGCAACATTCACAATAGCCAAGACATGGAAATAACCAAAGTGTCCATCAATGGATAAATGGATAAAGAAAATATACACATATATCATACATATATATATATAATCTTAAAATGCCAAACTCACAGAAATAGAGACTAGAATGGTGATTGCCAGGGGCAGGGACTGGTGGAAATGGAAAGATGGTCAAAGGATACAAACTTCCAGATTTAAGATGAATAAGTTCTGGGGATCTAATGTACAAGATGGTAACTATAGTTAACAATACTTTATTATATATTTGAAAGTTACCAAGAGTATAACTTAAGTGTTATAACCACAAAAAAAGAAGAAATGGTAATTATGTAAGGTGATGGAAGTGTTAACTAACCTTATTGTGGTAATCATTTCACAATTACACATGTATCAAATCATCATGTTGTACACCTTAAGCTTACACAATGTTATATGTCAATATATGTTATATGTCTCAATAAAGCTGGAAAAAAATAAAAGTTCACATAAACAGAAAAAATATATATATAATGATAAAGTTCTAATTATCCCATCTTTGCCCACAAAAATACATCCTTCAGTGTTGGTAATTAAAGGATTACGGATGTTGTCAGTACTTACATAATGATATTCAGAAAGGTAGGTTTAATCCTACATTTGGAAATGGAAGCCAGAGAGAAAAAGGTAGCCACGATGTTACAGACAATATTTAAGAAATGAAGGTAAGAGGGAGGAATGTAGATGGGCAGGAAGCAGAAAGGGAAAATATTCTAGGTGAATCCGTATTATATCACTCCCCCAAAAGGCAGACAAATACTGAGGAAGTTTTCAGTACAGCCTTAAGATGATGATGATGAGTGCCTTGCCCAGTGGATGAAGGCAGGGGTCCTAAACACGTCTTCTGAATCTGCTAGACGAGATGGGATAGTCTAGATAGAAGCCCTTGGTTCTTATTGACCTTCCCCCTGTGTGCACAGACAGCTTATTAAGAGACCAGTAGAGATGGTAACTTTCAAAACATGGGACCAACCCCATAATTTGAAGAGTAGTTGGTTATTTTCTTCCTACTGTAAAGATCTTAAGGCTTTGGGGGTTTTTGTTTTGTTTCATTTTTTCAGCATGTACAAGAGTTTCCTATCGTTGAACTCAAATGATTTAACAGAGAATCTAAGACTTTGGTTTTTGTTAGGGTTTTTTTGTTGTTAAGGTCCTGCATTCTAGCCAGATTTGCAAAACCACACTATAATTCTCTAAGTGATAGCAGTAAGATCAAAAGAACTTACCCTAAAATTATCTTTAAAATAAACTACTGGGGCTTCTGGGTAAGAAGAAAGAGAGAATGTCTGTTTACCAAACTTCTCTTCCTGCGACCTAGTGAAATGAGTAAAATGAACTCTGTATTTTCCCTAAAAGGATATATTTAGTAATGATAATCAAAGATAAGAATAGTCAAGCCCTGTTTTCTCTAAAACATTTTCTTTCTGTTTAGTGTTTTTATGTTTTGGCACAGAAGTTCTACCTGAGCTCTCATTAAGTTTACTTGAAAAGAGCAACAACATTACTGTCTGTTCAACTTGTTCTGCTAAAAAAAAACAGGAAAAAAAATGAAGCACAGCGTTTACTGTGTTATTAACTTAGAATTGTAATAGCCATTTTTATTTATATTTTGAAGTATAAAAGATTTCATTTTATTTTTGCAGGGAGGAAACAGCCATATATTATAAGAAACTTCTAAAAATTCAAACTACATTTTTTAAAATAACCCCTTCATTCTTCCTATTTTGTGAATAGTGGGTGGATATCGAAAAAATATTAGCTTCAAAAAGGAAAGGTTTCCAAAACTACAAAACGGACTGGCCCGGGGAATAAGAGACCTAAGTTGTGCTCCTAGATTTAGCCCTAGTAGTTGTCTGGGCATCAGTAGTGAGATCAAAGTGATCTCTAGCACATGTCATGCTCACCATCATGCAGAGTGAAGAGACCTTACAAAACAGCTATGAAATGAACCCCTTGGGACTTCCTTGGTGGTCCAGTGGGTAAGACTCTGCCCTCCCAATGCAGGGAGCCCGGGTTCATTCCTGGTCGGGGAACTAGATCCCGCATGCATGCTGCAACTAAGAGTCCACATGCCACAACTAAGAAGTCCGCATGCTGCAATGAAGATCCCGAGTGCCGCAACAAAGACCCAGCGCAGCCTAAATAAATAAATAAATAAATATTCTACCTTTAAAAAAAGAAAAAAAAGAAAGAACTGAAGCCTTTTTCTATTCTTCAGAGTTCCAGCACAGCCATGAAATAGTCTACACAGAGAGTCAGGTGTTCCCTCAAAGGTTGGAAATAACCACAGAAGAGGCCAGCTTTGGTCCCACCTCCTTCAGAAGGTTCTTTATGAAACAAAGCAAAGGGATTTCCTTGAATGTAGGGGTCAGTTTGTTTGTTTATTTATTTATTTTAAACAACAGCAATTTATGTTTTTTATTAATTAATTAATTAATTTATTTATTTCTGGCTGCGTTTGGTCTTTGTTGCTGAGCGTGGGCTTTTCTCTAGTTGCTGTGAGCGGGGGCTATTCTTCGTTGCGGCGCACAGCCTTCTCATTGTGTTGGCTTCTTTTGTTGTGGAGCACTAGCTCTAGGTGTGTGGGCTTCAGTAGTTGTGGCATACGGGCTCAGTAGTTGTGGCTCATGGGCTCTAGAGCACAGGCTCAGTAGTTGTGGTGAACGGGCTTAGTTGCTCTGCGCCATGTGGGATCTTCCTGGACCAGGGCTCGAACCCATGTCCCCTGCATTGGCAGGCGGATTCTTAACCACTGCGCCACCAGGGAAGTCCTAGAGGTCAATTTAGAATGCTCACAAGGATCATGAACAAAACCAGATGGTCTCTGACGTAAACCATCAGTCTACCAGGAGTTCTTGGACTAGGAAGTGTCCATCCGTGGACACTCTACTATAGACGCTTGTAGACAGACATAGACCAGTCAGGCCAATTTCAATCCTATGTAACTGAAGTTTAAAAAAAAAAAAAAAATCCATGACACTGGGGTTTTCTAGGAACAGGGAGAGAAGTCATCTATCTACTGCTCCATTTCTGCTTAGATAAGTAATTGGGGCGTAGGGGAGATTGGGGTGGGAAGCCCTGCCTAAGACTTTGATATGGGTCAAGGCTATACACATACATACACACACACACACACACACACACACACACACACACACACACACAAACACAGACATGCAAACATCCCCATAGATTACACATGTCATATATCTTCTTCCGCTGGATCTTTGAATAAATAAAGTTAATGATCAGGGCTATATATGGCTTTGTTATTTGAAGAAGTATTATAATAGGCTCCATTTTATTTTTGCAGAGATAGACCTCTGGTCATGATCTAAATAATAAGAAGAATATAGGGGAAAAGGGCTTGCAACTTTGCTGTGTAAAATGTAAAAGGCTGTTTACTACAATCAGGAAAAATTCTTTGCAAGATATGTTGGCTTTAGAGATGTGTTTCCTTCCCATGATATGCACTTAGGTTGTCCAGTCCCTGAGAATAATTGTTTGACCTTGGGAGATCTTGTGTTTTACCCAAAAGGAACCCAGAGGAGATCAAAAGACATCAGGAGAAGTAAGTTTACTTCCTACTGGCCCAGAAACCTCAACGTAGACAGAATTTGTTATGCCAACAGCCATCCTGTATTGTTCTGCTAGAAGTATTCATCACCATCCCACCACTTTCATCACAACTCAAACCGTGGAAAATGTACGCCTGTGTGCATTCTTTTTTTCTTAAATTAATTAATTAATTAATTTTTGGCTGCATTGGGTCTTCATTGCTGCATGCGGGCTTTCTCTAGTTGCGGTGAGCGGGGGCCACTCTTCATTGTGGTGCGTGGGCTTCTCATTGTGGTGGCTTCTCTTGTTGTGGAGCACAGGCTCTAGGCACGTGGGCTTCAGTAGTTGTGGCACGTGGGCTCAGTAGTTGTGGCTCGTGGGCTCTAGAGCACAGGCTCAGTAGTTGTGGCGCACAGGCTTAGTTGCTCTGCGGCATGTGGGATCTTCCCGGACTAGGGCTTGAACCCATGTCCCCTGCATTGGCAGGCAAAATCTTAACCACTGCGTCACCAGGGAAGTCCCCCTGTGTGCATTCTTGTGTCTAAGGATGTCTAATGAGTCCCAGAGAGAAATCAACTCCTGTAGGTAGTGAGTGGAATATTCTTAAAGTAGGATGGAAATTGGCCCTGTGAAATATTTATGAAAGGTGTTTTCTCCAACAAACAAGTACAGGGTGGACCTGATGTAGGGCAGAAAGGCTAGGAAGCTGGATATACCTGCAAAAGGTTTAACTCTTTTGCCTTAGATTCGAGAAATAGTTATATTCAAAGTATAGATTTAAGGTAGTGGTGGACATTGTTATATTTTAATTCTCTCCTGACGTATGGAGACCTTTGGTAAAGTTGGATACACAGCTTTATGTTAGTGGTGCTTTGAAGGGTACGGTAATGTCCTACATGAGGCAAAGTGCTACCTGGGAAAGATCAGTGTCTGTCATAGTTGAGAGACTGAAACAGAAATTGACAATTCAGCAGAAACATACAATTGAACCAGAGAAGGCTGGAGATACATATACTCTTAAAAATCCTTGGAGATATTTGGGGAAGTTAGAATAGTCATTCAAGGCATTCTATTTGAAAATTAAAGGAGATGTAACTCCAAAAGATCAAAGATGTAGGAATACCCAAGAGACACCTGGGTATCATATGCATTTATGAACTGACTTTATTCTCCTAGTGGTGGAATAGGCCAGAAGAATGTTATTTACCCATCATTTCACTTTCTAAAATCTTATTAATAATTATACCATGGCCAAATTTTCAATAATTTTTATCTTCCTATAACATATTTAAAAATAAATCTAAATTAAGGGGTCTTGATGTGTCTATTTCTGCTTTCAATTTCATCATTTTTCGCTTTTCATATTTTGAAGTCTATTTTTTGGTGCAAGCATTTAGGATTACTATGTTTCTGGATGGATAGACTCTTTTGTTATTATGTAATGTTCCTCTCTGTTTCTGTTTTTTACGTTTTGTATTATCCTGGTGTCTACTTTACTGTTAATAATAAAGCCACTCTTAACTTCCTTCTAAAAAAAGACAAAAAACAAACCTAAATTGATAAACTTCAATAGCCTAGGTTTTCACCATTTTGAAAGAAAAATTTTACTTGACAACACCTACAATAAATTACCAATTTAATTATTCAAAAAATGCTTTGACTTTTCTGGTTCTGGCTTAGAAATTAGAGAAAATTTTTACCTTAATAGGAATAGTCCTTCCAGAATTTCTTTTAATCTCCAAATTTATATCTGCATAAAAATTCATGACTAGGAAAGCTAAACCATTAACATGGGGAAAAATGAAAATTAACTAATCAGCATATATTTACTGAGCAACAACAAACATTTACTGAGTCTCCAAGGCACTATACTAGCTAGCGGAGATACCAAGATACACAAGTGCTGGTCCCAAAAAAGTCAAATGCAAATATGTACCCGATAAAATACTAAGAATATTTTTACTTTAATTCAAATTTTAGAGACACTTAAAATTTTTTTTGCTCTTCTGGTGGCTTGTAGAAATTTCATATCATTTGCAAAATAAGTGCAATGTAAAATTAACCTTTCATTTTAAGTTATACAACCAAAAAATTTTTACAGTTAATATTTCATGCCAGAAAAATTCTTTGCCAAGGAAGTGCTTAGTTCTTTAAGCCATTATGGCCAGAGAAAAGTTTATTGGATGTTACATCAAAAGAGCAGGAGTTATTAATTTTCAGATCTTCTTTTAATTGGTATCCTGATATACTCAGCCAACGCAGTAGAGAAAACTAAATTTTGCATAACTAAACTAATATTAACTAATAATAACTAATATTTGCATAACTAAATTTTTCAGAATCAGACATCAGTATCCTCCATGTTTATTGCTGTATCTGTTGAATAGATCTAATGTCAGGTTAGGATAGTTGTTGTAAATCAGCATGGCACCCACCATAAGCATCAAAAGGCACCTGCCCTAGTCAGGTCCTTTTGAAGGGATCCCTGGACTTAGAATTCTTAAAGCTCTTAAAAGCATGATGAGAATAGGAGCATGAATTATGAAGGTAGTACTTAACAATTACAAGATTTAGAAGAAGAATGAGAAAAACTTTTCAAAGCAAAGTCCAGCAGGATCTTAATAACACTGGGCCCGCAAACCTAAACTACAACTGGCTTCAAGTAGCTTGGCTGACATTTCTGCACGCCCTCATCACCTTGTATGTGAAAGCACGCTACAAATTACAATATGCTTAATGCAATATTAATATCTCCCACCATCTGCGCATATTCTGCCAGTGCAAGAGATCAACAATGATTATAAAATAGATAAGACAGAGCTAATTATTTGCAATACTGTGAATACTGGCAATAAAAGTTCAGGTAAGGGCTTCCCTGGTGGCGCAGTGGTTGAGAGTCTGCCTGCTAGTGCAGGGGACACAGGTTCGAGCCCTGGTCCAGGAGGATCCCACATGCCGCGGAGCAACTAGGCCCGTGAGCCACAACTACTGAGCCTGCGCGTCTGGAGCCTGTGCTCCGCAACAAGAGAGGCCGCGACAGTGAGAGGCCCGCGCATCGTGATGAAGAGTGGCCCCCGCTTGCCACAACTAGAGAAAGCCCTCGCACAGAAACGAAGACCCAATACAGCCAAAAATTAATTAATTAATTAATTTTAAAAAAAAAGTTCAGATAAAATGTGCCTGGGAATAGTCTGGAATGTTGACTTAATTTTTATCTCAATTGCAGTATTTATTTCTTAACCTTCTACTGAGTTCCTCTCTGCCATCTGCATGTGTTTCCTGAAGAAAGCCAAATGAGGACATTCTGCCTTGCTGTTTTCAAAGCAACAATATAGAAGTAGTCAAGGGACTATTACCTTCTGTGCTGCTGACTCCCTCCCTGAGATACAGCCAGCCCACACATACGCAGACACTGGGCAATGACCAGTTGTCTCAAAATTCCCAGAGCTCAGAGGTCTGTTCTTAGTATAGGAAGTCCAACTGTAAAAAGTGAAATATTGTATATCCTCATTTTCTTCATAGTAGATCTAACAAATTAAAATAGGTGTACACCTTAACCTTATATTGAATGTACCTGACCTTGTTTTGTCACTGTATTGAAATTTGTCAAAATTCAAATAGCTATAAATGAAGAATGAATAGTAATAATAACTTGAAATGTCGAAATAATTGCTCAGGGTGATTTACATTCCATAAACATAGCTATAAAAAAGAAAAACAGCATTCTTGGCCCCCAAGGGTAAAAGATTCAGATAAAAATGTTTTCTAATGAGCAGTATGCTTGGATTGCTTGGATATAATAGTATTACAGGAAAGGCCAAAATTCCAGTCATCCTTGCTAAAATTGCATGTCCGCTAACTTGAGCTATTTTGAGATTTTTTTTTAAGTTAAACCATGTCCGAGTTATAGAAGAAATATGCACAGTTCTCTTGTGCATAGAAATGAAATTTGATCTGTTCATTCCACCTTCTTATTTAAATTATTTAAAAAATTAGATGAATCTGATGATTCATGAAACAAAGCTTGAAATTACATTCAATATAGCTTATTGCACTTGTGGAGTGATTGTGGTAATGATAGACACCACTTTTTGTGTGCTGGCTTTTATGTACTACATCTGTAATTCTCACAAAAAAACCTGCATGAAAGTACTTTTACTTAAGGTGTTAACAGCCCAAAACCACTCAGAGTCAGAGCAGCCAAGAATCAAACCATGTCTGACACCAAAGTCTGAGCTCTGTTTATGAAGCAATGACATTTAGACCATTGTTAGTGATCCTAATAATGTCTCTTTTTTTAAATAGTAAAATCACTATATTTTATGTCATAACCTCAGTATCATGCTATCAATCAAGCATTGTGGGAACACTGAAATTCTAAATTACTAGAAAGGGAATTTGGAAAGGGAAAGGGTACTAACTGGATATTAGAGAAAAAAAATCTCTCTTAAAAAAGTTCCATCAGCCAAGATCTCCCAATTCAATGGAAGAGGTAACTACTCCTCCTCCAAGGTTCACCTCTTCAGCTGGGTTCTAGAATCTCCCTACTCATAGTGAGGTCCTCAGACCAGCAGCCTGGGTGCTAGTTAGAAACACACAGTTTCAGAATCTGCATTTTAACTAGATGTAGGATCTCATATGCTCATTAAAGTATGAAATGCTTTGCTAGATGATACATATCTTACCCATCCCCACCCTCCATAGGTCCCCCTGTCATCCCTTTTCTTTCCTGTGTTCTCAGTTTCTCTCCGCTGTTTTTGTTTTTGTTTCCTCACAAAGAAACACTCTTTTAAAAGACCTCTCTGATCCTTCTCTGAATCCAGTTATGACCTAATTTCTCTCCTGTTCTCAACCAAGTGCCTTGAAGGTGGTGTCTGTGCTCCCTGAATCCATGTCTTCACCCTCTATTCACATCTCAACCCACTGCAGTATAGTTCAATCACCTACTGAATATCATCTGGGCCCTACTATATACCAAGCACTGTACCAGACTCTGAGGATAAAATGCTATGCAGAAGACACTGACTTTGTCCTCCAATGACTATCTTCAAATTGTTTTGACATAGATCACCACCGACTCCCTAAATTGCCAACTTCAGCAAGCACTTTTCATTATCAGAAAGGAGACTCTAGCTGTCTTTGATAAGTCAGATATTAAAGAGATTTTGCATTTTGTTAAATGTGAAATAGTGCTACTCTTCTCAGTAAATTTTAAAAGAAGAGTTATTTTAATTAAAATGTTATTTGTTAACTTGTAATGGGTTTATTTTTACTTTTAAATGAATTCATAAAAATTCTTAAAATTTGCATTAATTAATTTTTAATACTTACAGATCAACAGATATAACCTATAAAGGTTCTCTGGGCTCCTCAATAATTTTTAAGAGTGTTAACGGGTTCCTGAGATGGAAAAGTTTGAGAATAACTGGATCCCATTTTAAACCAGGTTAATTGCTCAACAAATTCTTAATATCTACATAGCTATAAACTATAGAAGTAATATTGGAGGGATATGAATAAATTGGCCTAAGCATTTTCTCTCCTATGTTTTATTAATTTAGCTATAGAAGTCACTTTCTCTAGGCATTCCATGCACAGCAAGTAAACAGTAGACGGCTACTAGCCTTGGGAAATTAAGAGCCTCCACTGGAATACTTGTAGCAAATGAGATACATGGGTTCTGAAAATGGAAAAAAGCATAGTAAAAACTAAAACAGTAAGGTGAATAGTTCGCTTTAAACATTCTTTCTGTGTTTATTTTGCCCACAAGTCATATTTTCTAAGGTTCTTAAAATAAAATCAGTACTACTGTACTGTTATCTCAAATACTTCATATGTAGCTGATTATTAAGCCATACCAGAATACAGCTATGAGAGCAAATATTATCATAGTAAAATGAAGAACTATTTAAGGCATGTGCATTTTGTTTAAAAAGGAAATCAGTTCTTCATAAGAATGTTTCCTTTAAATTATACCCAGACTATGAAATATGTTTTGGTTTCAATGGTAAAAAAATATATATAAACAATGTAACATTCCCATTAACTGTATACACTATTATCAAATGTGTATACTTCTACCAGTGGTGGTGGAGGATGGGAGGAATGTCTGCCTTCAAATACTTAGTATTCAGGGCAGAATAAAGGAAAATAACTTTCTACTACTGAGCCCTAAGGAAAATTCAAAAGCCATCTTTTGTCATTCTTCAACCATAGGTAGTTAAACTCTCAGTAGGCAATGCAACATAAACAATGTTTATGTTTTAGCATAATGTTATTAGCATAATTACTGTTATTTAAATACCAACTATGTTTACATGTTGATAAAGGGCAGAGTTTTAAATGAACTAAAATGTGTCACTCATATCATTTGGGATTTATTCTTGACCATATGGATTTTTATTTTAATTCAATTTACACTCGTATCTGTCTCATAGATTAGAACAGCTTTATTACATATTTCTATGCATTTTAAATTATTTTAAATAATTCATTTTGCAAAGTAGCTTTTAGCATGGATTATGTACATTCAGTGCCTCTAAACCAGGGATTTCCAACCATCCTATCAATTAGACAAGAAATTAACGCTCATAATCTACATAGCCTTTGTTGTCTACATAGCCCCCCTTATAATATCTAGGCTTGGACTGTAGTAATGTCATACTGGGGACTCTCAGCTATCAGATGGAAGCAACAGACAGGTTCAGAACCACTATCCTAAATGAAGAAATCAAGAGAAAGGTTTAGAATAACTTTTATAGAAAAGCAAAACAAGGAGGAATTTATGTGAAACTAAGGCATGGTGGACTGGTCTCATCTATGGACACCATTGGCACCAAGAAAAAAAATGCCCTTAGGACACTGAATCGTCCAAATCATGATAGCTTATGCTTGTAGCGGTCAAAATTTGAAATCAAAAGGAACAAAGGCAGTGACAAAACTTATTTTCTGCTATCTGAAAACTCAGTATATTCCACACTTGGTTTTTGGTAGTAATTCTGTTGAGAGCACAAGGAACCTCATTTTAAGACCTTGCCAGAGAATTCTGTAAGATTAAAACATGATTAAACTTTATGTGTGTACAAATCCATCTAAATTATGTCTAAAAACCTTCACAGTGATTACACACTTTTCAAACTGGTTTTACTTTAACTTCAGTCAGGGATTTTAATAATATGCAGAGAATTTAGACCAAAGTTATTTTCCTATTCAAGGTATGAATGTGTAGGTACATATATATACATGCACGTATATGCATATGTACATACATATATACACATATATACTTATTAATTTCCAGATAATGTATATACACCTATATACATGTATGTAAACTTTCCCTAAAAGAAATAAATTTCTATAAATAGAAGTTTTTAAAGAGTAATGAAAATATGCCTCTTTGCAATTTTTTTATAAGCATCAATATAGGTATCTTAAGCCTATAGATGCTTCTTTTGAAAACTATAGTAGTAGTCAAACATTAATGGCTAGGGGCTTCCCTGGTGGCGCAGTGGTGCAGGGGACACGGGTTCGAGCCCTGGTCCAGGAAGATCCCACATGCTGCAGGGCAACTAAGCCCGTGTGCCACAACTACTGAGGCTGCACTCTAGAGCCTGTGCTCTGCAACAGGAGAAGCCACAGCAGTGAGAAGCCCGCGCACCACAATGAAGAGTAGCCCCCGCTCGCTACAACCAGAGAAAATCCCACACACAGCAACGAAGACCCAAAGCAGCCAAAAATAAATAAAATAAGTAAATTTATTTAAAGAAACATTAATGGCTAAAAACCCCTCTTAAACTATATTATTTTCATTAAATGAAATAAGCAGGTTTTTGTTATACACAGTCCAATTATAAAGCTTACCTAATAAATACTGTACACAAATCTAAGATGGAAATTAAATTTAAATCAGATCTTTGTTTAAATAATTTTTACAGAATTAAAGATCGTTTGCATTTAAGATATATTAAAGTTTGATTCACCATAAAATACAGATAACTTCTGTTTTAGTCACAAATGAACACAATATATTAGGGGTTAAATATTATAGAGTTTATAAATGCTCCTCTGTTTCAATAATTTAAAGCAAATCATTGCACCTGGTGAAAGGTGATGTGTAGTCAGCTCTCAAAAGTCCACCAAGAAAAAATTTAAAGTTTCATTTAGTCAGTCCCATTTCCCCAAAACATATTATGGTCCTTAACAGCAACATACAGAAATGACCCAGAACTTGACATACAAATGGCCAACAGGCACATGAAAAGATGCTCAACATTGCTTATCATCAGGGAAATGCAAATCAAAACCACAATGAGATATCACCTCATGTCTCTTAGAATGGCTATCATCAAAAAGACCACAAATAATCATTGTTAGTGAGGATGTGGAGAAAAAGAAACCCTCATACACTTGGTGGGAATGTAAATTGGTGCAGACACTGTGAAAAATAGTATGGAGGCTCCTCAAAAAACTAAAAATAGAACTGCCATATGATCCAGCAACTGCATTCCTGGGTGTAGTTTTCCTGAAGAAAACAAAGACACTAATTCAAAAGATAAATGAACCCCAATGTTCATAGCAGCATTATTTACAATTGCCAAGATATGAAAGCAACCAAAGTGTATATCAACAGATTAATGGATAAAGAAGACGTGGTATATATACAATGTAATATTACTCAGCCATAAAGAGTGACATTTTGCCATTTGCAACAACATGGATGGACCTAGAGGGCGTTATGCTTAGTGAAATGTCAGGCAGAGAAAAACAAATATTGTTCGTTATCACTTATATGTGGAATCTAAAAAAATAAAACAAAGGCATCAATATAACAAAACAGAAATAGACTCACAGATATACAGAACAAACTAGTGGTTACCAGAGGGGAGTAGGGAGAGGGAAGGGAGGAAGGGCAGGATAGCGGTATGGGATTAAGAGATACAAACTACTATGTGTAAAATAAATAACCTACAAGGATATATTGTACAGCACATGAAATATGGCCAATATTTTATAATAATTTTAAATGGAGTACAATCTATAACAATTTTGAATCACTATGTTGTACACCTAAAACTAATATTGTAAATCAAATATACCTCAATAAAAAAAAAATTATTTTAAAAGTTAGTATTCAACCTAGAAAACTTGGAGAAACTATGTAAATTCTTGCTAAAACATGTCACTGATTAAGAATCTATTAAGAAATTATGGGACTTCCCTGGTGGCGCAGTGGTTAAGAATCTGCCTGCCAATGCAGGGGACATGGGTTCGAGCCCTGGTCCGGGAAGATCCCACATGCCACGGAGCAACTAGGCCCGTGAGCCACAACTACTGAGCCTGTGCTCTAGAGCCCACGTGCCACAACTACTGAAGCCCACACGCCTAGAGCCCATGCTCCGCAACAAGAGAAGCCACCGCAATGAGAAGCCAATGCACCGCAACGAAGAGTAGCCCCCACTCGCTGCGACTAGAGAAAGCCCGTGCGCGGCAACAAAGACCCAATGCAGCCAAAAATAAATAAATAAATAAATAAATTTATAAAAAAAAGAAATTATGTAGGAGAAATCCAGCAAGGCAACAGGCAGAACACTGCTTAGTAATATTTAAAATATTTAAGATGATACACAAGATAAATTTGAGTACAAAATGCAAACAATGTAACAAAAAACCCGAACACTTTGTTGTTGTTATTGGCATGCCAAAGCATCATCTCTATATACTATCCATTTACAGCATTGTTTCAGATTATTTCTTCATCCCTATTGCCAACACTTCATTCAGGCCCTCTTCAGATAGGTCCAAAGTGACCTCATTATAGTCTATTTTTTCTAATCCAGTTCTTCCCAGACTTAATATGAATCACTCAGGGATCTTGTTGAAAACACAGATTCTGATTCAGTAGGTAAAGGGTGGGGTCTGAAATTCTTTATTTCTAACAAGTTCCCCAAGTAATACTGATGCAACCACACTTTGAATAACAAACAGCTAATTTATTCAACTTTTAAGGTGTACAATTTATTTAATGCATTTATATATTGCAAAATAATTACCATAGTGTTAACACCTGCATCAAGTTACTTACCATTTCTTTTTTTAAATTCTTAGTGGAGTATAGTTGGTTTACAATGTTGTGTTAGTTTTTGCTGTACAGCAAAGTGAATCAGTTATACATATACATATATCCACTTTTTTAGATTCTTTTTTTTTTTTTGGCTGTGCCACGTGGCATGCAGGATCTTAGTTCCCTGACCAGGGATCGAACCCATGCCCCCTGCGTTGGGAGCACAGAGTCTTAACCACTGGACCACCAAGGAAGTCCCTCTTTTTCAGATTCTTAAAATACCACTTATCTCATGTTGCAGCCTCAGGAATCCACCCTAACTCAGTGAAGCGTGTATAAAACATCTACATTCAATTTTACGGGTTCAGAACTTCATTCTGGACCAGTCTGGTCTTTTTTCTTCTGCTATACTCATTCCAACCCATCTCTGCTGTGGTTTTTTTTTTTATTGTTTTGTTTTGTTTTGTTTTGGGGGGGTAAAATGTATACACAGTGAAGTAAGATTTCAATGAGTTTTGCTAAATGTATACATCTGTGTAACCAATATTCTCCTAAAAAGATGAAGGACCATCCCACCAACCCTGTGTTTTGACGTTAACTCTTCAAATGCTCTTCCACCTTTCCACTGCCTTCCACCTTATCCTTTGACTTAACTGAAGCCCCTTCTTCAAAACACGCCCCAAATTCACTCACATACCTCAATCTAAATTACTACTATTTTAAGACCCTAGCCATCACTATCTGTCTCTTAACTAAAGCAGTGGAATCCTCACAAGTCTCTCTACCCCTATTCTTATCCCCCTCCCCAGTATATTATCCACAGAGTAGTCAGTGATCTAAAATTATAAACCAAATCAGGTCACTCTCCTGCTTAAAACCCTCCAATGGCTTACCATCACACCTGCAATAAATCCAAATTCCTTTTCCTGTATTCCTGTATCACTAAGCCCTCCTATTCTGACCTCTTCTCTTGTTATCTTCCCATTATTTTCAATGCTCTGGTCATATGAACATTTTTTTCTGGTCCTACAACACAGCGAGACTTGCCTACTCTAGGGACTCTGCATTAATTATTCCCTCTATTCTCCCCACCACTCTCCCCTCTTCTCCCATTTCTATGACTGGCTACTTTTTGCTATTCAGATCTCAACTTCAAAGTTACCACTCACAGAAGCCTTCCCTAACCACAAAAATCTGAAGTATCTACTCAGTCACTCTCTAACACAAATCCGACTTTAATTTCTGCATAGCGGTCATTATTGGTATGTATCTTATTAATGTGCTTATCATCTGTCTATTCTCACAAGAACATAAGCTCCGTGACTAAGGAACTTGCCCACAGTGTTCACTGCTGTAACTCCAGCGCCTAGGACAGTGTCCAGCTCGTTAAAAGTAGATGCTAACCAAACGTTTGCTAAATAAATATATATGTTCATACTGTGCAGATGGATATTGTGCCTGTGTCCCAATACAGAATCTCCCATGAAAATCAAAGAGAGTAAGAAAGATATAGCTAGTCATCCAATAAGGTAAATCCTTCATAAGAAAGAAACGGAAGAACTGCAGCTTTAATTTGAGGCAAAAATAATAATAAAACACAGATTAAGCCAAAGCTTAGTTCACATAAAGTTTAATCAGTCAAGTTAATGAAAATATCAAAATTTTTGAGTTAGTGTATGGCAGAAGAAATTTAATTTTGTTGCAAATAATATAGTATTTGGTGCTTCCATTCTGGACAAGCTAAGCTGCAGAAAGAGCAATGGCATTGAATCTCAGTTCATCAGGGTCACGTTCCATAAACTTCTTGCAAACTTCTATGGCATCCTATAGGGAAAAAAGATAAATAATCTTTCAGTTTAAAAACGTGTTTTACTTAAAACTGATAAATAAATGTTTCACATTTTCCTAATCCATACTAATTTTATCCTGCAGACTTCTTTTCTCAAATAAAAAATAACTTAAAGGACACTAGAAGAGTGAATGGCTGGTGGTTTAATTTGATTAGTACAAAAGTATAAGATCCGCTAACTGTTCTTTCTTAAAATGCTTTTAAGAAACTTTTAATATGAAAATTACATATTTTATTGATTCTAAGCCATAAAATTTGTTCGTAAATTTAAAAATCTCTAAGATCAAGATATAAATGATGGTATCTTGGATTTAATGAAATATGGGATACGATGTGCCATCTCTTTCAATACTATTCTTGTCTTTTTCAAATTTGATACTTGTTCACACAAAGAGCTCTGCAAACCTCTTTATCTGCTGTAGATTTTTAACGCTAGTTCAAATTTTTCTTTTTGGATTTTCTCAAGAGAGCCAGGACAAGGAGAAATACAGAAAAATGTTATACCAGTTATCTTTTAATTTATTTATTTTTGCCATGCCATGTGGCATGCAGGATCTTAATTCCCTGACCAGGGATTGAACCTGTGCCCCCTGAAGTGGAAGTGTGGAGTCTTAACCACTGGACTGCCAGGGAAGTCCTATACCAGTTATCTTTAGAGATGTTTTAAAGATAACAAGAACATTAATGACACTGAAGGTGGGGCAACAAGTTTTATTGTTACCTCTAATAAAGTTTCATCACTAGTTTCCCCATGGTTAATTGGAAATGGTTTCCGTCCATCTGTGGAAAATAGATGAACAGGTGAATGGTTAGTTGTTTGTATAGGATAATGTACTTTCTTTCTTTCTTTTTAATATTATAAACAACTAACAACATGTATTTCACGTACAAATTTTTCCAATTCACCCAGAAATATCCTTTATCCATGTTGTTTTGTTTTATGTGGGATCTAATCAAGAATCACATATTCTATTTAGTTATCATATCTCTTTAGTCCCCCTTAATTAAGAATGACAGGATAATGTACTTTCAACTTCCATTTTCCTCTTCCCACAGTAAGGCAAAAGTTAAAAGAAAAAATAATATATCCTAAAACAAACACTTTAAGTATGCTACCTATGAATATTTTTAACACTAATAGTTATTTAGAACCTTGCTTCCATGTTTGAAAGCCTATATTATCTTCATAAACAGACGTTATTAGAAATAAATACTATTGGCTTTAATTTCCTAAAAAAGAATATGCAAAATTAATGTCAGCTTTTCAAAAATTATGACCATCAGAAATATAAAAAATTTCTTTCTTCATTTTAAAGCTTTCTGATGAAGGCTCCTAAGTAAGACTGACATGTTTATACCAATGAAAGGAAGCCACTACAAGGTTTATATATTACTACTACTAATTGTGTACCAAGGTAGGAGTATAGAGCAACAATCTAAATAACCGAGGATTATTTTACTGACCGCCAAAAGTAATAAGTATCACCTTGAATAAACTAGTACTTTTTCAATACTATGAAAAATGAAAAAGTCCACAATTATATAAACTCATGCTAACCCAAAGTTAACTGATACTCTCTATACAAGCCTATAATTTCAGATGTTTTAGAAGTGGCACATCAAGTTCAAGCCATAAAACACAATTCCCTCTATAATTTCATGGCTTCTAAACATAATAAAAAGTTTTGAATCAATATGTATACATAGTGATAGACCTGGACTAAAAGATACTACTTTTAAAGAAAATATGAGTGAAAACTGACCAAACCAAAAAGCAAAACAGGACAATTATGAAATCTGGAGAAATAAAGTTAAAAAGAAAAGTACATTGACTATGGCTCATCTGAGAACAGTATTTCTGTAGTCATAAGAATATAAACAACTATAACAACACTGGAAGAACAGGAGAAAGTAAACCATGTATTTTGTGATTGGGAGGGAGAGGTAGGTAAAGAGGGTGACAAAGGAAAGCTAGATTATCTTCATTGTGGGAAGCCAAGGAATAACATTAGGTAACTTCCACCTCTAGCCAGAATGAAATAATGTACTGGACTAGGCCTTCCACTGGAAACAACTAAAGACCTGGACAAAATATCTGAAACCATTGTTTTATAGACTGGGAAACAGGGAGCCCAGAACTGTTAGGAAGCCTAACAGTAATACCCACTATCTGCCAGTGCCGGAAAGGAAAACCCAAGCAGTCTACAGCAGCCTCAATTAGGAGACCGAGGGAAAAGAGAGCAGAGTTCAAGGAGGCTGAGGCAGTTGGAGTTTGCACAATGCCAGGAAGAAGGTAGCTATACACTTTGGCGAGCTGCTGCTCTTTGTCTGGGACCAGGCCAGGATCAGTGGGCCAGCTGCGGGCGGGAAGCAGTGTGTCTGGAACAGAGCTTTGGGCTGGGGTGGTCAAGAGCTTGCTTATATACCAGGGGAATGCGTAAATCAGAAAAGAAATGAAGGATAAGGAGAGCTAGATTTCCCATGTTCAGAAAAGGAAGTCACCAATATGGATAACAGTAGAATCAACTGTATAATATTAGTTTAGAATTATAAATGTGGATGTAAATAAATGCTTTTTAATATATAGAGAAACAGATATAATTGTGTGTGCATGTATATCCATATTCACATATATGTGTCTATGTATATAATACATACAAATATTTCCTAGCTCTGTCCTCTGAGAAAGCCTAGAAGTAATGATATCTTAATAGCAATGAACACACTTAGCACCCAGGTCTTGGTTCTAATCATCATTTTCCAATAAAAGGAACCAGGGCTCCTTGGAGAAGTGGCTGAACACAGGGCTGGGGCACGGAAAACAAAGGATGAACCAGGAAATGTTGTTCTACTAGAAAGTTAGAAAGTGCTCAAAAGAATGAGAGGGACACATCAAAAGGACATATGCCAGGAACTACATGAAGCCCTAAGGACAAGAGGTGATAAAACAGAGATGAATAACTCAGTCCCTTTCATCAGGTAACCTTACAATTAGGTATAGAATGAATATATTAAAGACTACCACTACCCTTTGTTATACAATTGTCCTGTAGAAATTACCTTGCACCACGTCTATAATCATATAGCCTTGTTTTTTAAAATAAGGGTACTTAGAAATGACTTTTTTCTTAAAAACCATATGCTGTTCTCTTAACCACTGTCTTCTATGCACTAACTCAATACTCCTCTTGCTCAACATTCCTTTTAAATTTATTAGGAATTTGCGTCAGGGCTACCACCAATTCCCCTTGCAATGAGTCAGCAACTGCCCATCTTCATTTGTCTTATATTCATCCCTGTCCTCTATAACATCTCAAAGATTCCAGCTATTCTTTAGAACTCTGAAATTCTTTAAACTCATTTAAAGAATGTAATCCTCAAAGGGCTCTAATTCTCTATCAGCAACATCGATCATTCTTCCTGCTAAAGAATACTTGAACCAAACAAGACCTCAGTAGTTCTGCCTTTCTTTTCCGATGTTCTTAGTTCAAACCAATTTTAAAATACTTTCGTGTTGACCTTGGCATGCTACAAAAGAGAACTATTCTGCACATGTAGCCTATCCCTGATATACGTCTTTCCTTCTACTGCCCTTTTAGTCTCTGAGCTCAGAAAGCTAGCTAATCAGTCAAACTGAGGTTTTTAGACAACTCATTCCTTCCCATGAGATGATCAGAGATTTTTTTTCTTCTGAATATCTTTTAGATGTTATTGTTTGCTCTATTATAAAGTCTCCCATTCTGAAAGTCACCATCACTTTTATAGTCTCTGGTTACGGATCATATTTATCACTCCTCTGGCCTTTCCTAAATCTACTTTCTTGAAGTCAACAGAATGTGTCTGATAAGTCTCAGCACTCTCTTTACTTCCTTTTGGAACTCTTCAGTCTTTAAGTAAGTTAAGGAAAATGAAAGTGAAAAGTTAATATTTACAACAAATGAGAAGAAAGAGAACTAAAAATCATGGTATCTAGAAATTGAAAAGGATTTCACTTTTTTGTTTCTTTATTCGGCCTTTTTTAATCAAAGAAGGTCTCAGAGAGAAAGACAAAAAGGACTCATAAGTACTATCTACCAATTTTGAAAGAATCATAAAAGTTTCTTCTGCCTGAATGAATCAATTTAAACTATTCTCGAGTTATTACCCTCTAAAATTATCCTCTAATTATCCTTTAATTATCAATTAAAATATCCTCTCCTCCAAATACAAACTAAAGTAGTCCACCTATAGTTAAACTTTTAAAAGGTAAGTGCAGGAATAGGCCAAAATACCAAGTAATTAATCATGGCTACTTCAACACATGCCTTAGGGAACTGTTGCCAGAAAACATAGACTCCTGTAAAGTCTTTTTAAAAATCAGATGTGATACAAAGGGATACTACAAAAGCCTGAAAACTAGTGATACTCATTACTGAATACAAAAACTAGTCATTATGAATAATACACTATGTTTTAAAACTAGTTTCAGGATCAAGATGCTTCATCCAAGATGTTGATGATAACAGACTCAAAAATTTAGTAAAGACTGCTGAAGTGATTTACAGGAGTTTCCTAAATGATTTCGCAAAGCATTTTCCTGCTTTGCTAAAATGCAAAGGTGGTATGCAGGAATTCTCGAATTGTAAGTTACTTGAACATCAAAAACATATTTATTTTTTCTAGTAAAAATTTTTAAATGGAAAACTTCCATTATGCCAACTCAGTGTTATATGGTAATCAATTAATTTAGGTAAACACCATAAAAATCAACAGTCATGTTTATCATAAATACAGATTTCCCCATTTACTATTTCTTTCCCCAGGATAAATTAAAATAGTTCTTACCTAATTCATAGAGATGCCCATCTACATGAACTAATGCAATAAAATGAAGATCTACTTTTTCATCTATATTTGGTGCCTGGAATAGGAGGGGAAAATACATATTATATATATTAGTAGTCAAACAAATCAATCAACTACATGTAAACACATACAAATAATATCAAATGACATGAAAAAACATTTATCCAATATAATTCAAGGCTTAATCTTTGATATAGTGGACAGAGTGAACATGTCTACATTTATAACAAATGTGCTTGCCCATCAACAAGGAAAACACTGACTCAAAGCACACCTTTCTTAATCTCAATTGATTTTAACCTAAAGTTTTGTTCACGCTGGAAACCCAGCACCTAGCACAATGCCTGGTACATAGTAGGTACACAGTGCATACTTGCTGAATGAAATGAATGCATGAACTAATTTGTCTGATCTCTGAAATTTGAAATAATAAAGTTTTTAGAAGTTTAATAATAGCATAAACAGAGTTTAAAAATACTCTTTTCAAGTTAAATTTTAAGACATCAAGAAAGTGAGTTCTTCCCTTAACGATGTAAACTTAATCTCATTTTTTGAAAACTGCAATATAGACTTAGAATAAAATAAGTATTTTTATTCATCCTAGATTCAAAAAGTTTAAAAATGAAGAGAAACAGGAAAATAGCCCAAAAGATTAAAGGAGAAAAAGGGAATGTGACAAGTTAAAGTAAAATTTAACTTAGCCTACGATTTTTCTCTTGTTTTCTCAGTGAACTATTTGATATTAAAACTATACCTAGGTTTTTTTAGCTTACCAAATTCAATTTGCATGAGCAACTTGTGCTACATTTCTTAGACATTCAAATAACTTATGCAAGTTAATACATGATAAACTAGCACTGTCTACAATATACAGTAACTACACAGATAACACTAATATGTGTTAGCTATATACCAAATCTAAATGGTTTGAAATGAAATATAATCACTGTTAAATGTAAGTACAAATTTTAGAGGCAAAAGTTTTAAAGAGGCATAATCAAGTTTTATCTCATATTATTTAATATCCAGTAAGTAACACAACAGTATCAACTCTAAAATTTCTATGTTTTCACCCTCAAGTAATTATATAATTTTAAGTTTTAAGTAATACGAAGTTTTCAGATGCAGAAATTGAAAGGAACAGAACAAACATTACTATCTTGGATTTACTGGGTGCCTCTACAGCATTTACAGCTAGTGACTCATCTAACCTCGTATTATTCTTCAGAGATTATTGCCCTCAAATTACGAATGGCAACAACGCAACATAAATTGCTGTGGCAAACTAGCTCTTCCTAAATTCAACTTAGAACTAAAGAATTTCACAGTTGGTAGGAATCACAGTTACGTAGTTTTACTTGTTGCTCCAATGCTAGACTGCTCTCTATTGTAGCCCCATCTTGTGGTATCCCCACAAACAACAGGGAACTGCCACTAGGTTTTCAGGCAGTCCATTCCATTTTGACAGTTTTGTTAGAATTATCCCTCATACTGAGGCAAAAAATGTTTCCCAATATTTTCCATCATCTTAAAAAAGTCTAATCCCTCTTGAACATGATATTTCTTCAAACACTTGAAGACAGTGATAATGAGTTCCCTTATTTTACTGGTCAGAGAAACAAAGATTTTAGTGATCACTCAATCCAATACCCCCATTTCACCAATGACCAGAGAGAACCCAATTTTTCAAGGTTAAATCTAGGCAATTCTACCAGCTATAAATTCAATTCTATAACAAGAACACTATAAAAAAATTCCTTATCCCACTAGGAAAGGGGCTTGATTTACTTATTTTAAGACACAATTCTCCAATAGGATATCAAGTATATTTAAAATCTTTTGAGCTATTATGTCTTTAAAATTATTACTTATTTTAACACCATCTGTTCTTAAAAATAATACCTCTAATAGCTTCTGGTTTTTACATTTTGTCAGTAAATACAACCGTGCTAGAGATAAAAGTAATACACCCAGAATCAGAGACCTGAATATGTACCCAACCCCTGTGAGCACTGGGTTTCTTATCTGTTTTGAGGTTTAAACGAAATGCATGTAACTACTTTGTAAACTGTTAAGTGCCATATAAACGTTATGTGTTATTACAATACTAAGACTACATTATTACAAATGTAAGAAGTCACTAAATCTAGTGACTCAAAATTGTGAGTCATTGTACCTTTTATCCAAAAGTGCATACTAAAAATACAAAACGCTAAAGAGGGCATGAAAAGCCTTCAAAATATTATAAAAGATTAATGCTCAAAATTTCTAAACCTTCCACAAGACCTCAGCACCTATGACAAGCCTTTTCCTTTGGTCAACTTCAATTAGTCAGAGTCTGAAATCTATAATTATCCAATTGCTTAAACATTAGTCCACTGAAAACAAGAACAATACATAAAAATCAAATTCCAGTAAGTCTTCTGTTTCAAAAAATGACCAATAACTAACAAAAGGCAAAACCCAGAAGCTACAGATTAGATAATTTTTACCTACATTTTTATATCTTATTTTTTACAAAGTTTCTTAATTTAGAACATACTTCTTATTACCTTGAAGAATTAAAAAATGATGTGACAAATCAATTAGATAGAAATTAACCAAATGCTAAATAAAAATTTCAAGTTATAAAAAATAGTTTAAATTTAATTTATAATTGTGGCACTAAATATATACCAGGCATTGTTCTAAGTGCTTTATAAGAATTGACCAATTAATTGTCATATAAACCCTATGAGGTAGGTAATATAGTTATACCCATTGTACTCTCAAGAAAATTGAGGCACAGAAGTGTTAAGTAACATGCTCTGGGTCACAAAGCTAGTAAGTGATAGAATCTGATTTCAAATCCGGGCAATGTCATTCTAGAATCCATGTTCTTAACCACTAGGCTATGAAACACTTATGAAGCTATAAAGCAATGGAATTAACATGGGGAAAAGACCAATATTACATAAAAACATAAAACTGAGAATGCCAATTTTTATGACATGTTCATTTATATTTAGAATATTTTTTAAGTACAAAGGAATTTATTCCTATTTGGAATCAACTGTGCCCAAGTCAGAATTTAGAAAATTAGGGTTTTACTCTGATCATCTAATTCACTTGTATCTCCTACTGTGCCAGCGTATGGCACAGTAGGGAAGCAATAAGTATCAGATGGATAAATAAATATGACAAATGCATGTTGTGACCCAATAAGGATAATGAAATAGAGAGACACCAGTTTGTTGATACCAGTTTGTTGACGAAAGGCTATTTAGATGACCATACTGATATTTGATAGAAGCAGATGTTTAAGGAAAAGTGCCAAGACTCCACCTCATAGTTTGAGAATAGCTCTAGAAGAGTAAATAAGGGGAAGGAAAGAATGTCTGACACCAACTTTTAATTTTTTTAAGCATGAAAGTATGTGTAATCAGACTTCCTCTGGCTTCAAAAGTCACGATGATTTACTGAAGTGTCACGTTTCTTATAAATGTGTGGCGTACACCAAATCTTTCAGATGTAGCATTTCTAGGTAGGCTCTGCCAAGCTATAGTCATTACCATTAATTTTCTAAAACATCAGAAAGACAAGAACTATAGTTGTCATCCTGCATCTTATTTCAATTATGAGAATTATTAGAATTCCATCATCAACCTCAACATTTAAGGTAATTAGCACAATTACAAGAACAAATGTACTTTTTAACAGTTTGCTAATATTATCAACTTAAGAAGGAGAAATTACAAAATTTGTGGGAAGTCTATATCAATTCACAAGGAGAAAAATTGTCACCTCCTACTTGAGAAAAGATCTTTAGAAACTGAATAGGCAGGAAAGACTGGATCAAGATTAAACCAAGTACCTGAGCCACCTCAGGGAATAAAATAGCTTAGATGAAACACCCTACACCATGGAGGATTAGATTAAGGATAGAGTAAGTAAAATAACCCCAAAGCATGACAAGAGACTAAAGTCATGTTCAGAAACATGAAAAAAAAATAAAGTAAGAGATGGCAAAGAACTCAGACAGTACACAGCATTTGTTGACCTGAGTCAACTAAATGAAATCGGAAAGATGAAGGGTAAGAGAATACATATTCACTTTAACAACTGACAGGAACTTAAACATTATCATGAAGGTCGATCAGCACTCATCAAAAGGCAGGGACCTGTTGGCGTTACATGGAGTGGAAAGATGGATGTTCACCAAGGCACTGGTGAGAGTCAAGCTGGACTGCACAACATAGAGGTATGCTTGCAGTCTTACTGGGGGAGAAAAAGCTAATGGTTGATGAACCAAGAGAAAAGCGCTCTGAAGACTGAAGAAGTTTAAGGGAAAAAAATGGACTGCCCCTGTCACTGGAAGAAGAGATGGAAGATTGACTACACTTACAACAGAATGGAGACCCAAAGATGGTAGGCGTAAGAAGGGTCGCCAGCGACGAAGACGGAGAGATGGACTGGTGGCCTTTGCAGGGTCTACATGGTTACGTTTGACCCAGGGCAGGGATGCATGGTGACACCATGATGAGGCCTTCTCTCTGCAGTGGCTAGAATGAGGCTGTGATGAGGATGGCGAGGAGGACTACATAATTAAAAAAGAGAACATTTTACTGAGACCACGTTACTGGGAGATCAGTTATTCTTAAAAGCAACGTATGGTCATACTTGGATTTATATGGTCTAGTATTTTTAACCAGTCATAATTTAGAAAAGGATCGTAAATGAATATTAGTTAAAGGTACGTGAAGTGGAAATACATAACCAAAGTATCAGGTTATATTCCATAGCTTCTGTTAAGTGCGCATCTACACTATCCTCATTTGTATAGCGCAGACTCATGGAATTATTTAAAAGTCACTAAAGTGGAATTATTACATCAAACTGTTGAAAAAAAAAAAAAGAACACACACACACACACAAAACACGTAACACATACAAAACGTACAAAGAATTATGTGTAAAAGAAAACGGTATGGTAACAGGCACTGGTAGAAAGAATTCCTTAGCAGTAATAAGCACTAAGGAAAAAAACAACTTCAAAATATAGAGGAGTGAAACAAATCCCTCAGAAGCTGATGCCATGCATAAACTATCCTCACACTTAGGCTGAAAAGTTAAATGGAAACTATCTTGGATTATTAGCCATCTTTTAGTAAAAGAAAAAAACAGTTAAAATATGTATCACTTATTTTGTGCCAGGCACTCTTTTAAGCACTTTACACGTATTAATTCATTTAATCTCCCAGTAACCCATGAGATAGTATTGTGATTATCTCCATTTTACAAGTAAGAAATCAGAGCACACAGAGGTTAAGTAACATAACCCCGGTCACACTGCCAGGAAGCGGCAGGGCTGGGATTCAAATACAGGAAATCTAGTTCTAGAATCCAATGATCTTAATAACTGTGGTGTACAGCCTAAGTGGCCAAGAAAAAGGTTTTAATACTAATTTATTAGACCAGATTCCAATGAGCAGAGGAGTAATCCTCTTAAAATTAGATTTTTGGGAGTCACCTTTTCGAACACTATTGTACCACAAAAGGTGAATCTGACCTAAGAGTTTTCCACCAAATGCACATGCTAACAATAACTAACTTATTAATGGTAATCCAAATGATCATTTTACAATTGTCGCCTCCAATAAATAGCACCAGCACATGAAACTGAGTTTAAAGCAGTAGGATAAAATTATAATCGCTAACAACCACAGTGAGAAGAAGTAAAAAAAAAAAAAAATAGTGATATAAGTCCTTGCTTAGTGATAATGGATTTCACTAACCATGACCTATTTTCTTTAGGAAAATAAAGCGGTTTTCCTTGAATGATTTCTAAGACTCTTTCAACCCTGAAAATCCTATGATCCTACTTAGTACTTCTGATCTATGTAAATAATACAATAACCCGAAATAAAGGGTTTTAAAAACATGTTTGTGAACAGTTTAGCTGCTCATAATAAGAATCAATCAATTACAAATACATAAATGAATCCTATACTTTGCTCTATATGGGAACAAAGGTGTATATAATAAAGTGTCTGCGCTCACACAGTCTAACAGATGTTTGTCATATTCAATCTGATTACATTTAAATAACAGAAAGACGGAAGAGTGGGGAAGAGGAAAAGGAAAATGGATGCAGACAGAAAATGGAGTAAAAGAAGAGAGGAAGAGATGACTAATGAGTAGTGGAGAAAACAAAAATTTTCTAAGAATCTAGGGAAGGAGAGATTACTAAACCAGAAGTAGAACTAAAGGCATACATTGAAAGAACATATAAGGTTTGGGCAGGCAAAATGGGAAAGGTTTTCCTAGCAAAGAATTCAGTGTGAGAAAAAAGACAAAAATAGGAATGAGGATGACATGTTCAGAGGACTAGACTATCAGGTCTAGGATCTGACTTTACCCCTTCCATCTAAAAAGTTATCCTGTGACTTGTTCATAGGTGCTGGCACAAGACATGAGACTCTTGTGTCAGAGACAAAGGGCTTTACTCACAGCACAGCTCATCACTGTTAGTGTCAGTTCACATGAGGGCAACACAGAGGGCCCAGAGGGATGGCTGCACACACAACGGGCTGCATTACAGGAGAGGAACACTGAGCTTGGGGAAACTGATGTATTATAATAAGCAGTAAGCAAACCTGTCTTTGTTCTGGAGGCAGACATTACCTCATCCCTCACAGTGCTTACTGGGAGAAGAGTGATTTCTAACTTCAAGTATGATGGCTCTCTTCTTTTGCCATTTTTGAAGAATGTTTTTTAAAACTTAAAAAAAAATGTCAAATTTACAAAGAGTTACAAAAAGAGTACAGGAAACACCTAGATTTACCTATGACATTTTACCCTAATTTGCTTTATCATCTGTACTTACACTCTCTTGCTCTCTTCCTCTCTCTCTACATAGTTGTTTTTTTTTTCCTCCTGAACCATCTGAGGATAAGTTATATATATCATGGTCCTTTACCCCTAACTACTTCAGTATTTCTTAAGACTAAGAAAATTCTCTTGGACTTCCCTGGTGGCACAGTGGTTAAGAATCCGTGTACCAGGGGCCTCCCTGGTGGCACAGTGGTTAAGAATCCGCCTGCCAATGCAGGGGACAGGGGTTCAAGCCCTGGTCCGGGAAGATCCCACATGCCGCGGAGCAACTAAGCCTGCAAGCCACAACTACTGAGCCCGCATGCCACAACTACTGAAACCCATGCGCCTAGAGCCCATGCTCTGCAACAAGAGAAGCCACTGCAATGAGAAGTCCGTGCACTGCAAAGAAGAGTTGCCCCCGCTCACTGCAACTAGAGAAAGCCCGTGCACAGCAACAAAGACCCAACACAGCCAAAAATAATTAATTAATTAAAAAAGAAAATTCTCTTTTATAACAGCAGTTATCACCTTCATAATTTCATATAGATATGGGCTGTGTTAGGATGTGTGTAGGTTGGATGTCACGTTAGACTTCTGTCTAACCTTCCATCCATATTTTAATTTTGTCAGTTGATCCATTCATGTCTTTTGTAGCATTTCCCCTCAGGATCTAATCTTGGAGCAGGTATTGAATTTTTTTGTCATGTCTCTTCAGTATCCTTTTCTTTTCTACTATAAGCATTTAGTGCTATAGATTTTTTCTCTAACCCCTGCCTTTTCTTTTCTACTATAAGCATTTAATGTTACAGATTTTTCTCTAATCCCTGCTTTAGCTGCAACCTGTAAATTTTGATATATTTAATAATTTTTCATTCAGTTCAAAATGTTTTCCAGAAAACAAATTTATGGTTACCAAAGGGGAAAGGGGGGTAGGGGAGGGATAAATTAGGAGTTTGGAATTGGCAGATACAAACTACTATATAAAAAATAGATAAACAACAACGTCCTACTGTATAGCACAGGGAACTATATTCAATATCCTGTAATAAACCATAATGGAAAAGAATATGAAAAAGAATATACATATATATGTATAACTGAATCACTCTGCTGTACACCAGAAACTAACACAGCATTGTAAATCAATTATACTTCAATTTAAAAATTTTTTTTAAATGTTTTCTCATGTTCTCTGTGACTTCCTCTTTGATCCAACGAGCTATTTAGAAATGTATTGTTTAATTTCTAAATATATGGGGATTTTCCAGATACTTTTTACTGTTATTAATTCCTAATTTAATTCCATTATGGTTAGAAAATATTCTTTGTATAATTTAAAAAAAAATTTTAAGATTTATTTTCTGATCCATAATATGGTCTATCCATGAGCACTTAATCATTTTTTAGAACAATTTAAAAAACAAAATTTATTTTATATTTACCTTCACTTGTTCCATTTCCAGCGTTCACCAATTCTTTGTGTAGATTCAAGTTGTAGTGCAAGTAAGCTTGTAATGAATTCTCTCAGTTTTTGTCTGTCTAAAAGACTTTATTTATCCTGTATTTTTGAAAAATATTTTTGTTCCATCGAATTCTTTCAGCATTTTAAAAACCTTCTTCTTCTTCTTTTTAAAAAATATTTATTTATTTGGCTGCGCCGGGTCTTAGTTGCGGCACACGGTATCTTCGTTGCTGCGTGTGGGATCTTCACTGAAGCATGTGGGATCTTTAGTTGTGGCACACGGGATCCTTTAGTTGCAGCATGCGGGATCTTTAGTTGCAGCATGTGGGATCTAGTTCCCTGACCAAGGATCGAACCCGGGTCCCCTGCATTGGGAGCGTGGAGTCTTAACCACTGGACCACAAAGGAAGTTCCTCTCTTTTCCTTCTGATTCTACCTGCACATATTAGATCATCTGAAATTGACCCACAGCTCTCAGGTGATCTGGGGGGTTTTGTGGGGTTTCTTCCCATGATTTTTTATGTTTGTGATTCAGTTTGGGTAAATTTCTAGCAATTTATCTTCACATTTTCTGATTCTTTCCTCAACATTTGCGCAAGTCTACTGGCAAATCCATTAAAGGCATTCTTCACCTCTGGTACTGTGTTTTTAATTACTAGATTTCCATTCAATTCTTTCTTAGAGCTTCCAACTCTCTGTTGATATTCCCCATCTGTTGGTATCTGTTGTCTACCTTTTCTACTTGAGCCTTTAACATATTAATCACAGTTATTTTAAGTTGCATCTGACAGTTCCAACACCTGGATCATATCTGAGTTTGATTCTGTTGATTCCTTTGCCTTGTGACAGTGTGTTATTTTTCTTGTTTTCTTTGTCTTATAATTTTTGTTTAAAAGGCATACAACCTGTGTAGGAGCAGAGAGACTGAGATAAATGTATTTATGTCTGGGAATGGGCATGCCTCCTCTTCTGCTAGGGCTTTAGTGTGTGGACTTGAGTCAGTCTAGTTAGAAGTTGTGCTGTTTGGTTTGTTTTTGCTATGGTTATCCCCAGTAATCTACCAGCTTAAAATCTGCCTCGCATTACTGTGTGCTTAGGGTAGGAGTTGGGTTGCTGAATGCTTTCTTTTTCAATGTTCTTGTTCCACTCATAGCTTTAGGATTTTTCTCAGAGTCTATGCTTCAGAGAAGGTCTCTCTTCATGCTCTTGGCCTACCCCACACATTTGACACTTGTTTCTTGGTGCTGGCTGGTCTAACGGTGGGAAGGTGAAGGCATTCTTTGTTGATACGGTTCAGCCTCCATCATAAGTAGGTTGTTTGTACCTGGATATCAAGGACAAGGCTTTTCACGGGATCCTTCCCTCCTCCATTGATTTCTCTCATAGGAGTTTCCTATACCTCCCCTGAAGGGGTAGTTTTTTCTGTTCCCTTCTCCAGGGAGGGTTTTCTGTCTCAGCATTGTTAGGTTTTATTCCATAAGGGAGAAGAATCCAGGCCCTTCCCAAAGTAGAAGCTGCTTCCTTCCCCCAGGCCTGCACCTTGGGCCTCTCTCTTGCCTTGTCCCTGGTTTAAGCTTATAGGCACCCAGTGAGGTCTGTGGAGAGTGGATGTGAGCTCCCCTTTGGCACTGCTTACAGGAATTTTATAGTATCATACCAGCCTATACTTGACCTTTAGCGATTTGTTAAAATTTTTAACGTTTTTTACAAAGAAAAAAAATCATATTCTTCACGCTGCTTTCACTTTCCATATATTTTGGGCATCTATCCACCTCAATAAGTATATATCTACATTATTTTTCACGACAACATATTATTCCTTAAATAGATGTACCATAAACATATTATGGCATCTTTAGTTTGTTTCTAGTTTTCTACATTTATAAACTATGCTGTAGTAAATACATTCACACAGGTATCTTTATATGTTCATCAGCCAACAATAATAATAGCTAGCATTTAGTGCTTACTATTACATACCAAATGTTCTAAACTGTGGATGCTAGAGTGTCACAATGATCCTACTAAGGTAGAAATTATGATCATTTCTATTTAAAGATGAAGATACAATTTTTGCCCAAACATTATCAGATTATCTATGGGTAATTTTAGCCCTCTTTTTGATCGTCATGTTTTCCATATATAAGAGGAAGGAATGAAAAAAAGAAAGGATATGTTCAAAAGCACACCCTCCTGAATGAGTTCCATACATCAAGGTTCATGTGTGTGTGCATGTGTTTCTATTTGGCAACTGTTCTACAATATCAAATACAGGACAGTATGTTACTACATTATGACTGTCTTACTTGTAACTACCTTGTAATGCTCTTAGAAAAACCTTTTATCCACTATCATAGTGCTAGCATACTAAGTATTGTTTTCCATAAGTAAATGAACATGTTGAGTTGTTAAACATTAGAACCAGTAATTCTAAATTTTTACTCTAGTCATATTTATTTCTACCTCCTAAAGCTAAAGGAACACAATATATACACATTTTTTCCAACTGTACAATTTGTAAAGGTAATTTAATTCATAATATAGACATAACTGTGTACATCACATATATTTTCAATTCCAATGAAAGTTTATATGATAATTCAGGGAAGGACTTTTTTTTTTTTAACATCTTTAATGGAGTATAATTGCTTTACAATATTGTGTTAGTTTCAGGAAAGGACTTTCAAGTAATATTATATTAAGAGATGAAAAGACTGATATGAAGAATGCTATTATGGAATCTTAATATTCCTAGGCTTTCTCTTAGAATTACAAATATTAAAGACATATTCACCAACTTTTACATTGTCATAATATTAGCTGCTGAAGTAACTAAGTTAGCTTTGCTTTCAAATATGAAAATTTAAACTGTGAGTAGAATCTTCAGAATAAATAGCCAATTTCCTTTCCACACTAACTGGAAAAGATCAAATATCTACAGCTTATTCTTGAGTCTTTCAGAAGATTTTAATAAAGAGCTCACTTTCTAGAGCATCTGAATAAAGAACTCATTTCCTCAGTTTTTCAGTTCTGGTAGAGGAATCCAAAGTTGTCAAAAATTATGTATTTCATTAGAATTATTAATGACATCAATGTCTGCCAGGACATTAACACTGAACCCGTGCCCCGTCTGCTTATACTGCGTGGGTCTGCAACGGTATAATGTGACTTCACGTACACCACTGCAATATAACCTATCTCTTCATTACAGTTTTGAAAAAACCAGAACAGGCTTTTCAAAAACTCTAGGAATTAAATGATTTGCTCTTCAGAAAGTACTCTAAGGAGTTTAACAAATATTTTTTGCATAAAGGAATTAGGTATAGACATTCATTTTGAGATTTTTAAGCATTCTGATTCTGACTTAAATCCTCTTGAGTTAAAAAAAAAAAAAAATACAGGGTGAGCTATTTGGACACAGCCCATGAGCATCAGGGCAGTGTCGGGGTCTTTTAGAGGCACAAGGATTTAGTTGACTTGCCCACAGTCATATAACTAGTGACTCTCAAAGCAGAGGCAGAACCCATGACTCCTGGCTCCAATTTCAGTGTTTTCATGTCACACAAAGCCACCCACCCATCAACTGTCAACTACCTAATTCATAGAGGCAAACCTATTACTATCTCTAGCTGTATTCCCAAAACAATCAACAGTTCAAATTTTTCTATCTTCAAAGTTATAACTAGTTCAGAAAGAAACCAAAATACCTGGGTCCTAAAAGGCCAAACTACTTTTCCTTCACAGTTAATGTGTATGTCACTTTGTATATGAAAAAATGAGTCAACTACCCTTTAAACTGTTTAATAACCACAAAATTAGAAATGCCATGAAGGCTAAAAAAAAAAAAAAAATTTTCAAACCTTTAATAAAAAGGTGGAAAGAGTGTGTCGGTCTAAAAAGCCAAATTACTTTTCCTTCAGTTAATATACATTCTCTGGGTGTACAAAAAATAAAGAGATTACTCTTTAAAGTACTTAATAATAACCAAAGAATTAGAAATGTTGTAAAGGCTAAAAAGAAATGATACAGACCTTTTAACAAAGGGGGCAGAGGGTTAGACTAGTATTACTTCTTAATTAAGAAATCAAGTGTTTGGTAGTTTATCCTAAGTGCTTAAATCTAAATTATTCTGAAATGTCAAAATAAAGCAAGTAGATTTTGGCTTACACCCAAAATGTTTTCCCATCTAAAAGGGCATCCTGTTACTAAGAAAAATATCATTATAACCGTGTAATTTCCTAAATATAAAGGGATCATTGGCTGGTAGGTACTTAAAATAATTACTGTTTTCCAAAACATAGATAACATAATTACCAAAAGACTGTGGTTGGTTTATGGGTAAGACTTTATGTTTAATATAAGGAAAAATCTACTATTGACTAAGAGCTTGTTTGTTTTAGCAATTTTTATTTATCTATACATTTTGTTGCCTTAAGAGCATGGACAGTACTTACTAGCTGTGTGACTTTGGACAAGTTAGTAACTTCTTTGTCTTCCAGTCTGTAAAATGGGATAACATCTATCTTAAGGAATTGAGAAGATTAGAGTAGGATACACACAGTGCTTAGTATAATGCCTACCACATAAGATGCGTTCAGTAAATGGTAACCATCATTATAATAAGATGACAGACATACTTTTAAAAGCAGTGAGAATTTAAGAAGATGAGAATACTTGGCAATTGATAAGCATGTCAATTTCCATTGCATTCACCCATAAATGACACTTAAGAATAATCAAGACTGATACTGTAACACCCCAAAATGATTCCCAATGTTTCCAGCAACCCCAGGTATCTCATGGTGAGACTCTTTTGTCTTGAATACCTACAAAATCATTCCTTTTATTGACCTGATAAAATATATACTTAATCTTGACAATTAAATTTAAGTTATTTCCAGAATAGGACATGTCCTTTCAAACTTTAGAGATACCACTGAGTCTAAAAAAATGTCACATGGAAAGGAAAAAAACTAGGAACTTCTCTAGGGCTTCCAAATGCCATGAAAAGAAGTAAAATTATAAATGTAGGCATACATGCACGAGGATATGTACACATATATAAAACTTTAAAAGTTTAAAATCAAAATTATAAATTAATTCCAAATGGACTCCTGTAGATTTGAATAAATTTCAGTATAATATATTGAATTACACTAAATTTGAGGTCCAAATTTAAAATAGGAAAGTAAAACCAGATTCATGCAAAAGATGCAAACTTTCCTACAAAGTATCCATGTTCAGTTGGCAAAGAAGTCAGAGTGAAACATGGGCTAGATATCGAAATACACAAAATACCACTATATATTCCATGGAAAATGGCAAATTTCTTCATTTTGCTCACCAAATAAATCAAGATATCCACAGATTTCTAGATATTCTTTAAAGACTTTTTTCTCTTACTGGTTTAACAACTGTATTTTCTCACTTCCGTTTACAATTCTCCAAAATCCCTATTAAGATAATGACCTATATCTCTACACTTTACATTACACTCAAGCTTACCATTGTTAAGCTGGCCAAAACTAAGTCCTAGAAATTCTTTATTTTTATTTTTTTTAAAAATTTAACCTCTTTATTATTTTCCCTAGTTCTGGATTATTTTTTTTTATACGATTTTTTAAAAATTAATTAATTAATTTATTTATTTTTGGCTGTGTTGGGTCTTCGCTTCTGTGCGAGGGCTTTCCCTAGTTGCGGCAAGCGGGGGCCGCTCTTCATCGCGGTGCGCGGGCCTCTCACTATCGCGGCCTCTCTTGTTGCGGAGCACAGGCTCCAGACGCGCAGGCTCAGCAGCCGTGGCGCACGGGCCTAGCCGCTCCGCGGCACGTGGGATCCTCCCGGACCAGGGCTCGAACCCGTGTGCCCTGCATTGGCAGGCAGATTCTCAACCACTGCGCCACCAGGGAAGCCCTATTTTATTTTATTTTATTTTTTTTTTTTTTTTACAATTTGAGAGTAGCTCCAATAAGATTCTCATTGACTACAAACGAAAAGAATCTTAAATCTTAACCCTTTGTTTTGGAAGGTTGTGGTTAAAATGAAAACAGAAAAATCCACCATCCTCAAATATCATTACAACCTCAACTTTATTTTTATTGCTGGAGACATTTTTAGGTAGAAGAATTACATCTAGTCAGGTCTGGAAGAGTAAACTGATGAGTTCAAAATAAGAAGTTACTTTAAAATAATAATAGTTATATATCTCCTTTTCCAAAACCCTGATATTGGAGAAAATAATAAGAAGAAGAAGACGATGCAGAAAGAATAAAAAACAGACTATTTTGATTCATTTAGGACAAAATATTTGTTAACCTAAGAAAGGGAAAAAAGTGTAAACAGGACAGAGTAGTAACTACATTCTGACCCTTTCAACAACTAATTTAATCCATTTAACCATCTTTCATTTTCAAGTGATATTAGATAAAGAAGAACTGATTACATGTACGGAGACAATATCACGCTTGAAAACAAAGGATCAAAAAAAGAACCATTTCAATAAAATTTCCCCCACTATGACTAATCCTAATTTGTACTTCCTCCTTCAAACTCAGCTCTCCCATTCAACTCCACACATACGCTTTAAACCAGCTTCTATTCAGGGAATGTTATACAGAAAAAATGATAACAACAGAAGGAGAGAAAAAGGCAAAAGTGTAAGGAGTTAGGACAGAAGTTCCAGAGCATTTCTCAATTTTAAGAATGACATAAAATGAAGTTGCCCCAAAAGGATCTACCTTACATCTTGTTGGAATGGAATAGAGAAAATGGGATATGAAAAATAAATGGAAAACAAAAAGAAAGACCAGAAAGATGCAATTTCAGATTTCTTGACAAAACTGGACTATACAGCTTAAAATGCATGGTACTTTGCATCCGAGTTTCATTTACTGTTCCCATCTGATTCCCCCAAAACAATCGGGACCTTAAATTGTACATTCTATAAGAACTAAGTTTCTTCCTAATATCTTCTGTTTCTTTCAGAGTCAAGGAAAGAAGAAAATAAATCCCTAAAGAAGGAAAATAAATGTGAGAGCATCTTAACTCCTTGTAATTCTAACATAATCAAAATAATGAAAAACTATACTTCAGAGTAAAATGAAGCCATGCAAACTATACTTATACATCTAATAAAGATAAAACTTGACACTATTTCCTCCCCCATCACTGAGAGTCTGCACTGATTGGGCCAAAAAAGCCAACTAGACACATACATATACATACACGCACACACAATTTATTTTAAATTGTGTATACATATATGTGAACACATACTTGAAATCAGAACTTACCCACTGCTTTCCCAATAGTCAAAAAAACCTTCTCTTATAGGACAACACTAACCAAAGTAGATTACACATTTCACTTGTAAATTAATTACAATTTAATTTCATGATTGAAATTCATTTCATAAACTTTTACAACAGATCTTTGAATGGTCTTAGCAATCAACCACATTATTTCCCTCTATCAAACAAGCCAAAATTTAAAAACAGAATTCAACACTGGCAATGGCTACTTTTGAAGCTATCTCCACTGAAGTTAAGAGATCCTCGAAGACACAAACTGCATCTTATTTATCTCTGTATATATAGTTCCTAGCACCATACCTGGCATAGCAGGTGCTCAAACAGATTACTAGGTTAATCAAATGAAAGACAGACAATAATTTCATATTAGGTAACAAGAACTTGAAAAATGTTCATCCCTTCGACTCAAGGTAATTCTACCTACAGGAAATGATCTTAAAGAAAGAACCTAGAATGAATATATGAATAAACAAAGATATTCAATGAAGTTATATGTTTAACTTGAGAAACTGAAAACAATCTAAATATCAAAAGTTAAGGTAACTGGAAAGTAAATTATGGTTCATTCACATGAGAGTACAGTGCCAAAAGGAATTATTTATAAAGAGGTTTTGATGAAGAAAATACTCATGATAAAATATTAAGAAAAAAATCCCACAAAAATGTTTGATTTCGACTGTTCTAAAATTAGCTAAAAAAAGATTTGAAGTTAAAAAAAAAACATAAATACTAAAAGCATTTTTTGCTACATTTTCCATACTGGCATGTTTGTTTAATACATACATAGAACAATTGTGTCAGTTTCTATTATTTTTCATTATTACTATAAATTTGTATGGAGGTTCCTGAGCAATATAATAAATTTATTCTTTTTGTAAAAAGTTAAATAAATAATAAATCATCAGGCGATCTCTACTCATATCTGGGCTGGCTCCTTAATTAATGTGGGCAAATCACAAACTTTAGAAATGGCTTTTTAGGTAAGTATTGATGAAGTAAAACTAGAGTCTGAAGGCAAATAAAATATTCTTTTGGATTTTTCTTTTCTTGCCTTTACATTTGACTTGCATACTGTTTCCATTACTGTCTCACTGTATTTGTTCACAATTAAAAAAAACACTTTTAATTTAATTTCCTCATATCCCATTGTTGTTCTTCTATCTTACCAAACTTAAGTGAAACATGAAAGCAGTAACTTTCAGCGTAGGTTAATGAAGCATAAGTGAGGTGGGGCTACCGTCCAAATTTCTGGATTAGCCAGAGTCTGCCAGACGATCATGGTGGGATTCAGAACATACAAGTGGCCAATCTTCTAAAGAGGCTACTGTGTTTTGGTGGCTCATCTTACTGATTTCTCATTTAGTCTACAAGTCTCTGCATGCAATAAGGCTCCTGCCTACTCCATTCCCATGAAAGCGTTCTGACAGAGAGTATCAATGATGTCAGTTGTTATTACACTGTTATTACTGGCTCCTTTTCTTCCACCCACTCCTTTAACACCTATGTGCCCCAGGGATTCATTGTGGTTCACCACTGTTCTCCCTCTGTAGAATTCTCAAGGTTCTAACTACTCTCCGACCAAATACAGAACTCCAGATATTGCCCTGGAGCTTTAGACTCCAAATCCAACTTCTTCACAGATGACCCATTACTCACCTTAAACTCAATATGCTGAACACTAAACATACCATCTTTGGTGACTCCCCATTGTTTATAAAATTCAAGCCACCCCTTGATCTGGCTTCACCCTATTGCTTCAGCTCGTCCTCTGCCATTCATATGCATTTTTCTGAAAGCCTGGTAAAACAAAATCACCACCTAGTATTTACTGAGGGCCCATTAAATACCAGGCACTATTATAAGCACTTTATATGATTAACTCATTAATCTTCACAGCAATCCCATAAGGTAGATGCTATTCTTTTCATTTTACTCTAAGGAAAGTATCTTGCCTAAGCTACTAAATAGTACAGTCAGTATACAAACCTGCATCCTGTGCTCCTTACTTTTATACTATGCACTTTTTCATAAATGCCTATATACTGTCCATTGCCAAGCACTGTCCTGGGGATTCAAGGTAAATATGACAAAAAAGACCCACGTCCTCATGGGACTCCTATTCTATGAAATAAATGGAATAAACAAACAAAAAAACTATCGTAGATTAAAAAATGCCAGGAAGAAATACAAATACAAATACAAATAAAAAGGATTTTATGACAGAAAATTCACTGAGGTGGCCCTACTTGACGGTAATGAAAGAAAGCCTGTCTGAAAAATGACTTTTAAGGTGAAACCTGAAGGATGACAAGGTACCAACTATGTAAAGTGGAAGGGTACCTGGACAAGGACTGGGCCCTTACAAAGCACAAAGATGGTACTACGGACTGAACGATGTTCTCCAAATATTCATAGACTGAAGCCCTAATCCCCAATGTGACTGTGTTTGGAGACAGAGCTTTTAAGAAGTAATTAAGGGGCTTCCCTGGTGGCGCAGTGGTTGAGAGTCCGCCTGCCAATGCAGGGGACACGGGTTTGAGCCCTGGTCCGGGAGAATCCCACATGCCGCAGAGCAACTAAGCCCGTGCGCCACAACTACTGAGGCTGCGCTCTAGAGCCCGCGAGCCACAACTACTGAAGCCTGTGCACCTAGAGCCCATGCTCCGCAACAAGAGAAGCCGCCACAGTGAGAAGCCCGTGCATAGCAACGAAGAGTGGACCCCGCTCACCGCAACTGGAGAAAGCCCGCGCGCGGCAACGAAGACCCAACGCAGCCAAAAATAAAATAAATAAATTTATTAAAAAAAAAAAAGAAGTAATTAAGATTAAATGAGGTCATAAGGATGAGGCCATAATCCAATAGGGCTGGTGTCCTTATAAGAAGAGGAAGAGACACTAGAGACTTCTCTCTCTCTCTCCAGGTGCACAAAGAAGAAAAGCCATGTGAGGACACAGTGAAAAGACAACCGTCTACAAGTCAGGAAGAGAGGCCTCAGCAGAAACCAACCCTGATGGCACCCTGATATTGACTTCTAGCCTCCAGAACTGTGAGAAAATAAATTTCTGTTGTTTAAGTCTTCCAGTTTGTGGTATTTTGCTATGGCAGCAAAACCAAACAAATACAAATGGGAAAGACTGAGGTGCGTCGTAGGAACTGACAAAAAACAGTGTGCTGGAATACAGAGAGCAATGGAGATAATAATATGTCAAAGACTCTTAAGTCCACAGATGGTAGATGAACCAGAAATAAAGGGATCGCAAAACCTGTCCCTGGTGCAGGAGGTTTAAGGTGGTTGATACTGAATTTGGAAATGTATGGTTGGGTTTTTGTTCTCTCAGTGACTGGGAGTCACTAACATACAGCGGCTAGAATATAATAATCTATATTCCACCCTGGAATGCACAAAACAGCCCACACAACAAAGAGCTAAACTCGTCCCAAAATGTTAATAGTGCCCTATTGAGGAACAGTGGCTAATAGTATGTTTGGTTTACTCAGGGGACTACAGAACACCAAGATTTAGCCTCTTTTGGTAGTTCTTACACCACTAAGGTTAGTTTTGAGCTAATTCTGGTGAATTAATAATTATGTGTTGTGCCTATGCACAAAGGAATGGTGTTGGATACTCTGGGGCATATCCACAGGAATCGAACACCAATCCTAGGTCGAAGAGCCACAGTAAGGGAGATAAGACACCACATTTCAGCAAATCTAAGACACCAGTGGTTTTAAGATGCATCATTTTATGTACCACTAAAGAAGGTAATACCACCAAGTAAATTACAAAATCAACTGTAAGATACGCCCTAATTTCAGAGCTGTTACAATGTGAAAAAAATATACATCTTAAATAAATGAAGAATATGAAAACAAATAGCTAAAATGCAAATAGTAGGAATCATATAAAATAAAAGAGTCTACAGAGGGAAGGAGTTTAGGTCTAGAGAAGGAGATGTGAACATCATCTAAAAGGAGGTATTAAAAGCCGTAATTTGGATACAGGCCAAAAAGGAGGCAAGAGGAGGTACCATAAAGACAATTTTTTTTTAAGTAAACAGGTATTAAAGCATTTAACTGCTTTACTACAATTAACGGTTTTCATATTTTACAATAATTTCATGCTGATCTCCACCATCACTGCTAATTTTAACACTACAAATTTGTAAACAAAAAAAAGCAAAGCACAGTGAAGATTAAGAACATGCTCAAGATCGTAAAAAGCAATACGAGAAACAGAGCATCCCATTCATTTCCAATATGGTGTCGAAACCACTTAGACATGCCACTTGTTTGTGTGTGCGTCTGTGTATGTAAACTTAGTCAAAAAAGCAATGGTACACACCTCTGAAAGCAGAACCTGAGAGCAACCAAGAAGGTATGATACAATTACAGGGAGAATTAATGTTTAAATTCCTAAATGGTTTTATTATAAACATTCACAGTTACCAGTCAGAGCTATGAAAAACTGCAGTTATATCATAGTATCAAATTGTTTTCTCCTTAAAAAAAATTTTTTGAAGATAGTGGGAATATTTAAGTTCCATACTCTTAAATCAGTATTTTTTCAAGTATTTTTAAAGCATAAAGGCAATGTCATCTTTGTACATGAAAAAGTATGGTTCCAAGTCATGCATGGGATAAGAAAGAAGAAAATCTATAATTCTCTGGTATTAACACTTAAATGTGTTATAAATACACCGAACGATTTTAATTAAATTCTATTCATTTTGACTGAAATACCTTCTGACAAACTTCCCCCAAGAGTGGGAGGGTGAGGTTTTGAGGGCAGAAAAAGGAGAAATGGAAGGAGGGAATCCCTCATGAAAAAGAGAATGAAAAAAGAGACAAGAGAAGGAGAGGAGAGGTGACCTATCTGAAGAAATAACTAGCTAACAGAGTAAAGATGGTGGAGATCATCACATTGCCCCAGAACAGATTTCCTGAGTAAAGAGAATGTTACAGCTTTTTGCTAGAAGCTGAGCATGATAAAGGCTCTTGAAAACCATACTGGCTATCTACCTTTACTACAGGGCAGGTATTTTTCTCAAAACACTTGCAAGTCAAAGGAACCTGATGGGGAACACGCAGACCACCCGTTAGCCAAAGCAAACAGCACACAATCTGCAATCTGTCTAAATGATTAGACAAACTGAGATGGCTGTTATCAAAGTGCATATTAACAGTTTGTCAAAACATGTTCTTGGGCTACTTTATGACTACTTTTACATAAGCAAATTCCCTCAAGGAAAAAAAGTCCCAATAATTTTCTAAAACTACATGTCATACAACAGAACTGTGGTTAAATTTACAAGTGGCAGGAAAAGTTTTGAAAAATGTGAAATACCTCAGTCTGACCTTCATGGGCACTGGTCTCATGAGTAACTCGAATGGCCTGTAATAAGAATATAAAGTATTAACAGGAAAAAATGACTATATCCAACTTTTTAAATGAAAACAATGCTCAATTTTAACATCTAAAGCCTTGTTAAGAAACAACAAATTGGAGGAGATTTTTGGAACAGTTTAACTCTAAATATTTAAGAATGATTTCTGAGTAAGCAAATGAATTGCTGTGCTTTCCAACCCACAAATCTCTGAAACCTTAGGAAACTGAGTATCTGCTTATTTGTAATTGCCAGGGGTAAGTGGGAGTCATTTACCTTATTTAATTGCTGGAACTAACATTTAACACTTTATTCAACTGAGACTAGAATAAAGTAAGCATCTCACAGATAGAGACTGAAGAAGCTTAGCTCATCTGTTTCTCCAGGTTACATGCTATTCTGCAGCTCTGGCTGTATTTATGTTTAATCATGCAGCTTCAGTCAGCACTTTAGAAATGTGAAGCAAAAGGCATGCATTTATCAGAAGCTAGAGATTTTAGGTTCATGAACTTAAAAAAAAAAAAAATGCTCTTATAATACCCACTATTAACAAAGATGAAGAGAAATAGTCAAAGTAAACTACGGGTGAAAGTACCTTTATGAATGGCAATTTGGCAATAAGAATCAAAGCTTTAAAAACATGCAAACTATTTGGTCCAGCGATTTCTCTTCGAGGAGTTTATATATTTACATATAACTGTACATAATTATATATAACTAATGATATTTGCAAAGACTTAGCTACAATGATATATACCTTGTAGTATTTTTTCAAATGGTGGAAAAAAGGGAAAAATATTAAATTTCTGACAATAATTTATTGGTGAAATAAAATACTACACTATGGAAAGCTAGGCAGCCATTAAATGATGATGTCAAATATATACTTACTGGTATGTAATATGTTTGTGATAAGTTATGTGAAAAAAGCAAGTTATAAAACAATATTACAGTGTGATCAAATTTTTGTTTCAAAAAATTGTGTATACAATTATATACTCCCTATTAAAAATATAAATGATGGCTACCTCTCATTGGTGGGATTACTGGTGACTTTTATGTTATTCATTTTATTTTTATGTAAAATAAAGACATTCTATGAGATCAGCAGGTTTTTTAAAGAAAAAACAACTTAAAATAATCAAAGTATATTAGAATGCTAAAACAACATAATCAAGTCAATGGATTTATTGGGCACAAACTCTGCCTAACACATTGTTCTAGCCAAATAATTTGTACACTATACTGTTTCTAATTTCAAAGAACTTACAATCTACTTAATAATGTCATTAAAAGGTAAAAAGCCTTCAAAAGAAAAACAGATTTCAAATAGAATAAAATGTAAATACCAATCTCAATTCTGTGAAATGGTACAATCATTTAAAACGTCTTAGACTATGTGGCCTGTGTCCTCACACATGCAAAAATATTACACTGATAAAATAGCTAGAGAATATTCTAACATCTACCTTTAAACCTTTGTTTTTTCCATTGGTCTTCAGCCTTGTTCCAAATTCCCAGTGAAAGACACACAGGGTATTGCCAAGCATATATTTATTATAGGGAGGGAATGGTAAGGAACAGTCAATCGTAAGATATTTTATAAATTGTTAAATCAAATTGCCTTTTTTCTCTCATTCAGCTCTGGACGTAGAAAAGAAGTGGCAATTTATCAACATTTATGGATATTTCAGATAATGTTACAAAAGTACAAAAGGCCTGTTTTAATGGATACAACAAAAATCCATAATTGCATAAAATACAGTTTCAAGACAAACCCCCAAACAGAATCTACAATCCCAGAGAATTTTGCCCACGCATGAGATCAAGACAGAAAAAGGTACCGACATCATAGTTCTCCAGGTATCTGGCTCGTTCTTCAGGGCTCATTGATGCAGACTCCTCCAGGAATTTTTTCAAGGTTGATCCAGATTCTGAGAATATTAAAGATGATAAAATTGAAAAGGCTTGATATCTCAAAGAGACTGAGATATGAAAATACTAGAGGCATGCTAACTACTTCTCAGGTAAAACCCTTTCACTGGTAAGTTAGGAATGTAAGAATATTGGGATAAATGATAGGGCTTAAGTTATTTGTTTGTTAAACCTGGGGAGGATTAATATTTCCCCTAATAGTATATACATTCCCATTATAAAAGAAAGAAGGGAGGAAAAGCTTTATTTGACACTTCGAAAGAAAGAACTAGAACACCACCTACTGCTCAATAAGTTAACTTATAACTTAAGGAGGGGGAAGATAGCAGTAATGAAAAATTATTTACCAAAGTGCATCTTGTCTTTATTGTTGGCAATAGCATGGATTAGTCCAATTGTTCCACAGGCATTGCTGATGGTTTGCTTCATGAAATATACTGATGATGTAACATCTTGCCCCTGAGATTTTATTTTTTCCTCTTCTTCTGTTCTGAATATTTCATACTATCCAAAAAAAAATCAATAGTCTACATGTGAAAATAATACATTAAAAAGGACTTAAATGTAAATCTGGAAAAACTCTAAATATACATCAATGGGGATTTGGTTAACATGGCATAGCTGAATGAAATACTATAAAACATTTTTAAAAGAATAAAACAGATTTACATATTCTGACTTAGAAATCTGTCCATGATTATAGAGTGGTTACAGGCCAGTATATATTAATATGATTCTCATTTATGTTTTAAAAATATTTACTTTATATATGCATTGAAAAGTGTTAAAGGATATAGAAAAACTTAACAGATAAGAGATCTGGGATAAGAGATTACTGGAGGATTTTTACTTTCTATTTTTCACATTTCTATACTGTTACATCATATTATATTAACAAAATTCACACTATATTTATAAGCATATGATATTCATAACATTCACCATTATCTATAACAACTGATTGTAAAAACAATATGGTACAATAATGTCAAAAGTGTGGGCTCTACATCTGATTGCCTGAACCCACAACCTGGCTCTGCCATTATTAGCTGTGCAACTCCAACAAGTTACTTAATGTCTCTGTGCCTCATTTTTCCAATTGTAAAAAGCGTTAAAAATAACGAGGTTAAAAAATGGGTGGGGAAAAACAACTGATAGGAGTCCTCGGGAAGATGGCGGAAGAGTAAGACGCGGAGATCACCTTCCTTCCCACAGATATAGTAGAAATACATCTACACGTGGAACAGCTCCTACAGAACACCCACTGAACGCTGACAGAAAACGTCCGACCTCCAAAAAGGCAAGAAACTCCCCCCGTACTTGGGTAGGGCAAAAGAAAAAAGAAAAAACAGAGACAAAAGAATAGGGACGGCACCTGCACTAGTGGGAGGGAGCCGTGAAGGAGGAAAGATTTCCACACACTAGGAGCCCCTTCGCGGGCGGAGACTGCGGGTGGCAGAGGGGGGAAGCTTCGGAGCCACGGAGGAGAGCGCAGCCACAGGGGTGCGGAGGGCAAAGCGGAGAGGTTCCCGCACGGAGGCTCGGCGCCGAGCAGCACTCTCCAGCCCGAGAGGCTTGTCTGCTCACCCGCCGGGGCGGGCGGGGCTGGGAGCTGAGGCTCGGGCTTCGGTCGGATCGCAGGGAGAGGACTGGGGTTGGCGGCGTGAACACAGCCTGAAGGCGTTAGTGCACCACAGCTAGCCAAGAGGGAGTCCGGGAAAAAGTCTGCAGCTGCCGAAGAGGCAAAAGACTTTTTCTTCCCTCTTTGTTTCCTGGTGCGCGAGGAGAGGGGATTCAGAGCGCCGCCTAAACAAACTCCAGAGACGGGCGCGAGCCGCAGCGAACAGCGCGGACCCCACAGCAACAGGGGCGCAGAGGGAAAAACGGAGAGATTCCCGCACAGAGGCTCGGCGCCGAGCAGCACTCTCCAGCCCGAGAGGCTTGTCTGCTCCCCCGCCGGGGCGGGCGGGGCTGGGAGCTGAGGCTCGGCTTCGGTCGGATCGCAGGGAGAGGACTGAGGCTGGCGGGGAGAACACAGCCTGAAGGGATTAGCGCACAACAGCTGGCTGGGAGGGAGACCGGGAAAAAGTCTGCAGCTGCCGAAGAGGCAAGAAACTTTTTCTTGCCTCTTTGTTTCGCGGCGCGCAAGGAGAGGGGATTCAGAGCGCCGCCTAAACGAACTCCAGAGAAGGGCGCGAGCCGCGGCGATCACCGCAGACCCCACAGCAACAGGGGCGCAGAGGAAAAAAACGGAGAGACTCCCGCACAGAGGCTCGGCGCGGAGCAGCACTCACCAGCCCGAGAGGCTTGGCTGCTCGGCGGGCGGGGCTGGGAGCTGAGGCTCGGGTTTCGGTTTCGGTTGGATCGCAGGGAGAGGACTGGGGCTGGCGGCGTGAACACAGCCTGAAGGGGTTAGCGCACCACAGCTGGCTGGTAGGGAGTCCGGGAAAAAGTCTGCAGCTGCCGAAGAGGCAAGAGACTTTTTCTTGCCTCTTTGTTTCGCGGCGCGCAAGGAGAGGGGATTCAGAGTGCCGCCTAAACGAACTCCAGAGAAGGGCGTGAGCCGCGGCGATCAGCACGGACCCCAGAGACGGGCGTGAGACGCTGGGGCTGCTGCTGCCGCCTCCAAAAAGCCTGTGTGTGAGCACAAGTCACTCTCCACATCGCCCCTCCCGGGAGCCTGTGCAGCCCGCCACTGCCAGGGTCCCGTGATCCGGGGACAAGTTCCCCGGGAGAACGCACTGCCCGCCTCGGGCTGGTGCAACGTCACGCCGGCCTCGGCCGCCGCAGGCTCACCCCGCCTCCTCTGTACCCCTCCCTCCCCGCGGCCTGAGGGAGCCAGAGCCCCCGAAGCAGCTGCTCCTTTAACCCCGTCCTGTCTGTGCGGGGAATAGACGCCCTCAGGCGACCTACACGCAGAGGCGGGTCCAAATCCAAAGCTGAACCCCAGGAACTGTGCGAACAGGGAAGATAAGGGGAAATCTCTCCCAGCAACCTTAGAAGCAGCGGATTAAAACTCCACAAACAACTTGATGTGCCTGCATCTGGTGAATACCTGAATAGACAACGAATCATCCCAAATTCAGGAGGTGGACTTTGGGAGCAGGATATATTAATTTTTCCCCTTTTCCTTTATTTGTGAGTGTATATGTATATGCTTCTGGGTGCGATTTTGTCTGTATAGCTTTGCTTTACAATAGCTTTATTTTACTTCACTATATTATAGCCTCTTTCTTTCTTTCTTTCTTTCTTTCTATTTTTTCTCCCTTTTACTCTGAGCCGTGTGGACGAAAGGCTCTTGGTACTCCAGCCAGGCATCAGGGCCGTGCCTCTGAAGTGGGAGAGCCAACTTCAGGACACTGGTCCACAAGAGACATCCCAGCTTCACGTAATACCAAACGGCAAAAATCTCTCAGAGATCTCCATCTCAACATCAAGACCCAGCTTCACTCAACGACCAACAAGCTACAGTGCTGGACACCATATGCCAAACAACTAGCAAGACAGGAACACAGCCCCATCCATTAGCAGAGAGGCTGCCTAAAATCATAATAAGGCCACAGACACCCCAAAATACACCACCAGACGTGGACGTGCCCACCAGAAAGACAAGAGCCAACCTCATCCACCAGAGCTCAGGCACTAGTTCCCTCCACCAGGAAGCCTACACAACCCACTGAACCAACCTTAGCCACTGGGGACAGATACCAAAAACAACAGGAACTACGAACCTGCAGCCTGTGAAAAGGAGACCCCAAACACAGTAAGATAAGCAAAATGAGACGACAGAAAAACACACAGCAGATGAAGGAGCAGGGTCAGAACATACCAGACTTAACAAATGAAGAGGAAATAGGTAGTCTACCTGAAAAAGAATTCAGAATAATGATAGTAAGGATGATCCAAAATCTTGGAAATAGAATAGACAAAATGCAAGAAACATTTAACAAGGACGTAGAAGAACTAAAGAGGAACCAAGCAATGATGAAAACCACAATAAATGAAATTAAAAATACTCTAGATGGGATCAATAGCAGAATAACTGAGGCAGAAGAAAGGATAAGTGACCTGGAAGATAAAATGGTGGAAAGAACTACTGCAGAGCAGGATAAAGAAAAAAGAATGAAAAGAACTGAGGACAGTCTCAGAGACCTCTGGGACAACATTAAACGCGCCAACATTCGAATTATAGGGGTCCCAGAAGAAGAAGAGAAAAAGAAAGGGACTGAGAAGATATTTGAAGAGATTATAGTTGAAAACTTCCCTAATATGGGAAAGGAAATAGTTAATCAAGTCCTGGAAGCACAGAGAGTCCCATACAGGATAAACCCAAGGAGAAACACACCAAGACACATATTAATCAAACTATCAAAAATTAAATATAAGGAAAACATATTAAAGGCAGCAAGGGAAAAAAAACAAATAACACACAAGGGAATCCCCATAAGGTTAACATCTGATCTTTCAGCAGAAACTCTGCAAGCCAGAAGGGAGTGGCAGGATATACTTAAAGTGATGAAGGAGAAAAACCTGCAACCAAGATTACACTACCCAGCAAGGATCTCATTCAGATTCGATGGAGAAATTAAAACCTTTACAGACAAGCAAAAGCTGAGAGAGTTCAGCACCACCAAACCAGCTTTACAACAAATGCTAAAGGAACTTATCTAGGCAAGAAACACAAGAGAAGGAAAACACCTACAATAACAAACCCAAAACATTTAAGAAAATGGGAATAGGAACATACATATCGATAATTACCTTGAATGTAAATGGATTAAATGCTCCCACCAAAAGACACAGGCTGGCTGAATGGATACAAAAACAAGACCCATATATATGCTGTCTACAAGAGACCCACTTCAGACCTAGAGACACATATAGACTGAAAGTGAGGGGATGGAAAAAGATATTCCATGCAAATGGAAATCAAAAGAAAGCTGGAGTAGCAATTCTCATATCAGACAAAATAGACTTTAAAATAAAGACTATTACAAGAGACAAAGAAGGACACTATATAATGATCAAGGGATCGATACAAGAGGAAGGTATAACAATTGTAAATATTTATGCACCCAACATAGGAGCACCTCAATACATAAGGCAAATACTAACAGCCATAAAAGGGGAAATCGACAGCAACACAATCATAGTAGGGGACTTTAACACCCCACTCTCACCAATGGACAGATCATCCAAAATGAAAATAAATAAGGAAACACAAGCTTTAAATGATACATTAAACAAGATAGACTTAATTGATATTTATAGGACATTCCATCCAAAAACAACAGAATACACATTTTTCTCAAGTGCTCATGGAACATTCTCCAGGATAGATCATATCTTGGGTCACAAATCAAGCCTTGGTAAATTTAAGAAAATTGAAATCGTATCAAGTATCTTTTCCGACCACAACGCTATGAGACTAGATATCAATTACAGGAAAAGACCTGTAAAAAATACAAACACATGGAGGCTACACAATACATTACTTAATAACGAAGTGATCACTGAAGAAATCAAAGGGGAAATCAAAAAATACCTAGAAACAAATGACAATGGAGATACGACGACCCAAAACCTATGGGACGCAGCAAAAGCAGTGCTAAGAGGGAAGTTTATAGCAATACAAGCCTACCTCAAGAAACAGGAAACATCTCGAATAAACAACCTAACCTTGCACCTAAAGCAATTAGAGAAAGAAGAACAAAAAAACCCCAAAGCCAGCAGAAGGAAAGAAATTATAAAGATCAGGTCAGAAATAAATGAAAAAGAAATGAAGGAAACAATAGCAAAAATCAATGAAACTAAAAGCTGGTTCTTTGAGAAGATAAACAAAATTGATAAACCATTAGCCAGACTCATCAAGAGAAAAAGGGAGAAGACTCAGATCAATAGAATTAGAAATGAAAAAGGAGAAGTAACCACTGACACTGCAGAAATACAAAAGATCATGAGAGATTACTACAAGCAACTCTATGCCAATAAAATGGACAACCTGGAAGAAATGGACAGATTCTTAGAAAGGCACAAACTGCCGAGACTGAACCAGGAAGAAATAGAAAATATGAACAGACCAATCACAAGCACTGAAATTGAAACTGTGATTAAAAACCTTCCAACAAACAAAAGCCCAGGACCAGATGGCTTCACAGGTGAATTCTATCAAACATTTAGAGAAGAGCTAACACCTATCCTTCTCAAACTCTTCCAAAATATTGCAGAGGGAGGAACACTCCCAAACTCATTCTACGAGGCCACCATCACCCTGATACCAAAACCAGACAAAGATGTCACAAAGAAAGAAAACTACAGGCCAATATCACTGATGAACATAGATGCAAAAATCCTCAACAAAATACTAGCAAACAGAATCCAACAGCACATTAAAAGGATCATACACCATGATCAAGTGGGGTTTATCCCAGGAATGCAAGGATTCTTCAATATACGCAAATCAATCAATGTGATACATCATATTAACAAACTGAAGGAGAAAAACCATATGATCATCTCAATAGATGCAGAGAAAGCTTTCGACAAAATTCAACACCCATTTATGATAAAAGCCCTGCAGAAAGTAGGCATAGAGGGAACTTTCCTCAACATAATAAAGGCCATATATGACAAACCCACAGCCAACATTGTCCTCAATGGTGAAAAACTGAAACCATTTCCACTAAGATCAGGAACAAGACAAGGTTGCCCACTCTCACCACTATTATTCAACATAGTTTTGGAAGTGTTAGCCACAGCAATCAGAGAAGACAAAGAAATAAAAGGAATCCAAATCGGAAAAGAAGAAGTAAAGCTGTCACTATTTGCAGATGACATGATACTATACATAGAGAATCCTAAAGATGCTACCAGAAAACTCCTAGAGCTAATCAATGAATTTGGTAAAGTAGCAGGATACAAAATTAATGCACAGAAATCTCTTGCATTTCTATACACTAATGACGAAAAATCTGAAAGTGAAATTAAGAAAACACTCCCATTTACCATTGCAACAAAAAGAATAAAATATCTAGGAATAAACCTACCTAAGGAGACAAAAGACCTGTATGCAGAAAATTATAAGACACTGATGAAAGAAATTAAAGATGATACAAATAGATGGAGAGATATACCATGTTCCTGGATTGGAAGAATCAACATTGTGAAAATGACTCTACTACCCAAAGCAATCTACAGATTCAATGCAATCCCTATCAAAGTACCACTGGCATTTTTCACAGAACTAGAACAAAAAATTTCACAATTTGTATGGAAACACAAAAGACCCCGAATAGCCAAAGCAATCTTGAGAACGAAAAATGGAGCTGGGGGAATCAGGCTCCCTGACTTCAGACTATATTACAAAGCTTCAGTAATCAAGACAGTTTGGTACTGGCACAAAAACAGAAATATAGATCAATGGAACAGGATAGAAAGCCCAGAGATAAACCCACACACATATGGGCACCTTATTTTTGATAAAGGAGGCAAGCATATACAGTGGAGAAAAGACAGCCTCTTCAATAAGTGGTGCTGGGAAAATTGGACAGGTACATGTAAAAGTATGAAAATAGAACACTCCCTGACACCATGCACAAAAATAAACTCAAAATGGATTAAAGACCTAAGTGTAAGGGCAGACACTATCAAACTCTTAGATGAAAACATAGGCAGAACACTCTATGACATACATCACAGCAAGATTCTTTTTGACCCAGCTCCCAGAGAAATGGAAATAAGAACACAAATAAACAAATGGGACCTAATGAAACTTAAAAGCTTTTGCACAGCAAAGGAAACCATAAACAAGACCAAAAGACAACCATCAGAATGGGAGAAAATATTTGCAAATGAAGCAACTGACAAAGGATTAATCTCCAAGATTTACAAGCAGCTCATGCAGCTCAATAACAAAAAAACGAATAACCCAATCCAAAAATGGGCCGAAGACCTAAATAGACATTTCTCCAAAGAAGATATACAGATGGCCTACAGACACATGAAAGAATGCTCAACATCATTAATCATTAGAGAAATGCAAATCAAAACTACAATGAGATATCATCTCACACCGGTCAGAATGGCCATCATCAAAAAATCTAGAAACAATAAATGCTGGAGAGGGTGTGGAGGAAAGGGAACACTCTTGCACTGTTGGTGGGAATGTAAATTGATACAGCCACTATGGAGAACAGTATGGAGGTTCCTTAAAAAACTACAAATAGAACTACCATACGACCCAGCAATCCCACTACTGGGCATATACCCTGAGAAAACCATAGGTCAAAAAGAGTCATGTACCAAAATGTTCATTGCAGCTCTATTTACAATAGCCAGGACATGGAAGCAATCTAAATGTCCATCGACAGATGAATGGATAAAGAAGATGTGGCACATATATACAATGGAATATTACTCAGCCATAAAAAGAAATGAAATGGAGGTATTTGTAATGAGGTGGATGGAGTTAGAGTCTGTCATACAGAGTGAAGTAAGTCAGAAAGAGAAAAACAAATACAGTATGCTAACACATATATACGGAATCTAAGGGGAAAAAAAAAAAAAAAAAAAAAAAGAGGCCATGAAGAACCTAGTGGCAAGACGGGAATAAAGACACAGACCTACTAGAGAATGGACTTGAGGATATGGGGAGGGGGTGGGGTGAGATGTGACAGGGTGAGAGAGTGTCATGGACATATATACACTACCAAATGTAAAATAGATAACTAGTGGGAAGCAGCCGCATAGCACAGGGAGATCAGCTCGGTGCTTTGTGACCACCTAGAGGGATGGGATGGGGAGGGTGGGAGGGAGGGAGATGCAAGAGGGAAGAGAAATGGGAACATATTGTATATGTATAACTGATTCACTTTGTTATAAAGCAGAAGCTAACACACCATTGTAAGGCAATTATACTTCAATAAAGATGTTAAAAAAAAAAAAAAAAAAACAACTGATAGGCAGCAGGGAAAGCTGCCACGGTTCCAGTTGTTTCAGAAGCCAGTGCCCGATGTGCCAGTTTATGGGCCATTTGGGAGTCCTCCATTCAAAAACTTATTCCCTCCCCAAACCACCCTCCTCCATCCTCAGCCCACCCTTGTACCACCTGGGTTGACTTCCTCATTTGGAAGAACTGAGATAATAAAGGTACTTGAAGAATATAAAAAAAAAAAAAAAATGGGTGGGGAGAGAAATTAACACAACATTGTAAATCAACTATACCTGAATAAAATAAATTTTTTAAAAAATGAGTGAGGATGGGGACTTCCCTGGTGGTCCAATGGGTAAGACTCCGTGCTCCCAATGCAGGGGGCCCAGGTTCGATCCCTGGTCAGGGAACTAGATCCCGCATGCCACAACTAAGAGCCGGTATGGCCAAAATAAATAAATTATTTAATTAAATAAATTTAAAAAAAAAAAAGTGAAGAGAAGGAAGAGAGTAGGAAGATGATTTTATTGTTTTGTTTATTGTTTTCCTATAATTTTCAGATTCCAGTAGAGTAAGGAGCCCTACTATAGCCCACAGGCTACAGGCCAAACCTGGCCCACTGTCTGGTTTCGTAAGTAAAGTTTTATTTTTGTATTGTCTATAGCTGATTTCATACTAAAAGGCAAAGTTGAATAGTTATAACAGAGACTATCAGGCCTGCAAAGTTGAAAATATTTACTAGCTGACCCTTCACAGAAAAAGTCTGCTGACCCCTGCAATAAAAGAAACAAATGATGTCTATTTAAAACCCATAATTAAGGAACTGCTTTTAACAACAAACATACCTGTGCCTGAAAAAATAATTTTATGAATGTGCTCCTAAATCAAATTTTTACTTTTTTAATTTTTTACTATTTTTTTATTGGAGTATAGTTGATTTACAATGTTGCGTTAGTTTCTGCTGTACAGCAAAGTGAACCAGTTATACATATACATATATCCAAAATCAAATTTGTAAATATTTTCAGAATAAATTCTGAACCATTAATTCATTCATATAAGTTCAACTGATAAGAACTGAAAAGTTCAATATAGTAAGGTCTTGGGCTGAAATGTTTTGTACAGTCCTAGAGTTTAGTTTGTTATTGTTGTTGCTTAATATCAATGTTCCTTGGTGACAAAGCAAAAGAGTTTGAAGTTATCAAAAAGTTATCATAAAGTTATCAAAAAGTTTGATATCTTCTCAAGATTTAAGGTTTAGAAAAAAAATCCTAACATGATTCAGAGCAAGTATAGGAAAAAGGAAAGTGACTATGTGTTTTCACTGTGGTCTGCCATAATTAAAGACAACAAAATATCAGAGAGAAATAAATTAATAGCATAAAGCACATTTAAAACACTGTAACTGACTTTATTTAAAAGATAATGAGGTATCCATAACAATTCTTTTGCTATTAGTATGCTGAAGCCATTCACAACTACATAATCAGTTTCTAAATTAGAACTCAAAAGATTGAAACACTTTATATCTCCTAAACCATCCACTAGATATCCTTTGAGTGATTTTTATTATGTCACTTATGAGCTGAAATAGGGACCGACCAAATTGTAAGAGATATCAAAAAGTGGCAGATGCCACTATATTTTCTACTTATATAAGTAAGTATAAATACTCATTCCTCACATCTTCCCATTTACTTCATTTTTTACAATGCTGAGTTCATCCTATTATTTCTAAGTTTAAAAATAAAAATCAGAAAGATACAGACTCAAAACTGTTTTAAAATGGCTCCATAATACATATAGCTATAAGATATCATTCTAGAAGGCCTGAAATATGGAAATTTGAATTTAGATACAGAGAGCTAAGAATAGCTATTTATAATCCCCAACATATCCTAAATCTGCCAATTAAATTGTATTTAAGCTTACCGATTCGCACCCAAATCAAGTTTATTCTGAAAATAATGTAACCCATGTCATTAGTTACATCTACCTCCTTAAAACAAAGATTTCTTTATGTATATATTGAAAACATTTACATATTTTATATAGTAAAATTTTGAATATTCTTTATTCATATATCTTCTAAGACAGATTTAAGATTATCCTAGTACTTAACATTTCTAAAGTATACACATCAAATTGTGATTAAATGTCACATCAAAACAGTTGAGGCAAACCAGCCATATTTTATAAAAAAAAAAAAAAGAAAACTACCAGAGTTTAAAAGACTCAGGGCTTCTCTGTCAATCTACAAATCAAATTCTAAAAACATCTTTTCAATAAAACTAGATTTTTAGGATGTCCCCACTGTCTAGATTTCCTCATTTTATGCAAGAAGGGGGTCATCTGTTCTTAATTCATAGGTTTAATTCAACAGCATAGGTTTAATTCAACAGCATAGGTTTAATTCAACCCTGAAAGAGAACTGTGCATTTACTGGAAACTATATCTTACTTAACAATTACCTTTTCTGTAATAGGGAAGAGAAGCAACACTGCACACACTGGTCTTGGTACCATGCTGAGGAGTTCAGGATCCATTCCATATACATCAACAAACTGCCAGTTAGGATGTAGACCTAATTGTTTGAGAAACTGGTAAAAGGGGGAAAAAAAACAGTTTAGTGTTAACAGGGAAATAATGTGCATGTACTGTATATCTGATACATAAAAGGGAACGGAAGGTACAAATATTACTGATGTTCAATAAGAATGAAGTAAAGCAGGTTTTCCATGAATAAGGTAGGAAGAGATAGCAATTTATTTATATCAGTTAACAAACATTTAAAATTTACAACATATTAAGCAAAACTCCTTTTTTCAAAATCCATTACTTTGGGATTGAACATAATAAGTCAGGACTTCACCGAACATATACAAGTGGCCTGGTTGATATCTTAAACTCATTCCCAACATTGGATTTTTAAGGAAATGCATCTAAGTTCTAGTACATAAAGAATTATTTTAGTAGTAAATCAGCATAGTTTATCCTAATTATCAAAAATGATGACTGAGGTTTAAAGGTAGATGATAGGTCGATATCACAAGTTTTATCAATGAGCAAAGAGTGTATAAGGCCAAAAAAGCCCAAGCAACTTGTGTGAACACCAGGAAATGCTTGCTATAAAAAGTAACCTAGGACTTCCCTGGTGGTCCAGGGGGTAAGACTCCACGCTCCCAATGCAGGATGCCCGGTTCAATCCCTGATCAGGGAACTAGATCCCGCACGCATGCCGCAACTAAGAGTTCACATGCCACAACTAAGAGTCCACATGCCACAACTAAGTCCAGGTGCAGCCAAAATAAATAAATAAATAAATATATAATAAATAAATATTTTTTAAAAATAATTATATAAAAAATAAAGTAACCTGCTGGCTTCCTGACTTTCAGTACACAATGAAACCTACTCAGCTTCACTGTCTCTCCTACATCTAGCAAAAAAAAAACTGTAACAAAAGAGCAGTGGTTTTTTCAACCTCTTAAGAATTCATAGGGAAATAAAATATCAGACCCTAATCTATTGCAGAGAGAAAAGGAAAAAAGAACATAATAATAAGAATGATATCAATTTCACAATAACTCGATAAATGCCTGTATTGAAGGAAATTGATGGTTTTAAAAAGTTCACCATCACAAAATAAATTTTACATGAGAGAAATAAAGGAGCAGAGGAAACAAAAAACATACTAAAAATGCATCATTATACCTTACTTCGAGAATACATTATAGTATCTACTGGTCTAACATTATCTGAGATTTAAAAATAAAAAGGTGCCTTGGGTATTTCTCCCTGAAGAATGATCACACACACTCAGATCATCAAATGACATCTTGCAAAACCAATGGAAGCCATGCCCTATTACATAAACAGTGTTATTCATCTCACAGTCAGGTTCTACAAGACAAGACCTTCCTGATTAAAGGACCACTCTCCACATCCCTCCAATTCTCTGCCTGTAGAAAAAACGCTACTTACTGATAGTATGGTTGGTCAAAAATAAGGTCTTAGATACATTTAATAAGAAATACTCTGAATTAAAAAACTTCTCTTGGCAGAATGTGCTCAAAATCCATAGGTTCATCAAGTCACATGCTCTGCAACAGTCTGGGGCCACAGAAATCAATGGACTTCTCTAGTTAATACCTATTCTTCATCTGATTCCTATTAATGATTCCAGACTTTAATAAAGTTCAATGAAGTATTCCAAACTACTTCCCTCTCCCGTCTCCACTTTCTCTGAAATTCTTAGTCTATGCCCTCCTCAATATTCAATTCTATCTAGAAACTAGAAAAGGACTAAAATTGACTGCAAAGCCAAAGGAAGGAACTGTGTCTTACTCATCTTTTTATTCCCACTGCCTAGCACTGTACTGGCCAAACCATAGACACTCAAGTTCTATTTGCTGAACTTGCAAGAAATTTGTTGAATTTGTTAAAGATTGTATCTCTATCTTAATAGATAATCTAGCCATCTGTATGTCTACATATGTCTGTTAAGCTATGTTTATCATGAATATTTTATATATACTTTTTATTTGTGCCAAGTTAAAGAGGTAGGAGAGATACGTTTGGCTTCTAATCTAAAACCAGGCATTTATTTTATCAACTCCAAATACTCCAAACAGTACCTGCACAGGACTGACAGCTCTCAAAGGCATACTGTCAAGGAAAAGTATCATAAACCCTGATAAAAGAATTTAAATTTATTTGTTAATATTATGTACCCCCAATAGCCATATTGCTATAAAGTTATAAAACAAGAGGTATATGTAACAGAATAATTTTTACATCTGTGCTGCAAACTGAAAGTAACAGTTAAACATTTTAGTGAAAAAACAGTCTGGAGAAAATTGGCAAATTACCTTGAAGTTGTAAACTTATTCCATGTCAGCCAAAGCTAAACAGTATAAAAATTACCAAGCTCCAAAGGCAGCAGTTGTAGCGAGGGTGATTAGTATCAAACTGAGGACACATCAATGATTAAATAGAAGATTAAATTAAATATATAAAAATGATTAAAATTTAACTGGAATCATACTTTTCCTCAACTTTTTACTCATATAGCCAATCCAATAAGATTGATAAAAAGACGTTCAATTTAACTAATATCTATTAAGTACATCGATGCGACCTCTGACTCCAGATTGTTATGGGTCAGACTCACACAGGAAGTCATCATATGCATAGAAAGAATAAAAGAGGCTATGCCTAGTAACTACCTCTGGGCTTCAGAGAAAAGGTGAGGAAGAAAGTCTCCAACTTTTACCTCTCACTTTTTTTTAAATAACGAAGGTATTCTATTTTTATAATTAAAGGAAAAAAAGAACCTATGTGCATTTGTGATGATCATAATCAAATAGAGAAAGATTAAAAAGAAATTCTCTAAAATATTAAATATTAATAGTAGTTAGCTTGGATGGTGTGGAACTCAACTTTTTTTTTTTTTTTTCAACTTTTTATCTTCCAGTGTTTTTAAAAAGTGTTATTTTTACAATAGATGTAGTTTCAAAGATACAAGTCTACAGAACTGATACGCATGTATTTTCTTTAAATTTACAAAACTGGGATAAAACATAATGCCAGTTTTAAAACTATTCCAAAAAAATCTCTCCAGATAACTCACAAAGTATTCTATATAGTATAGGCACTTGCAAAGCCATCTCTACACAATTAGAAGCATCCTGTTTGCATCAAATATAATAAAGGGATTTATAACCTTTAATATCTGTCTTCAGGCTTTTTTAAACATTGGGTAATAAAATAACCAAAAATTCTGACTGACTAGCTCACTAAATTTTTATAATGCCACTAACGTTTGGCCTATCAAGAAAAACAATTAGTAAATTAGAATATGTGCCCAAAAAAGATCCTTGGTTAACTTATCCTTTTCATTCTATAGTCCAAAGAGAAAATTTCCACCAGATACAGAATATTTTAATTTACTTGTAAATATTTTAAAACAGTATCTTGTATCAGAAACTATACTAGGAACTTTAATGCACTTCACCTTTACTGCAAAGGAGGTTTTATTATTACATCCTTTCACCAATGAGAAAACTGAGCCTGGGAGGTTCTGTGACTTTTCAAGGTCATGCTGCCAGAACCCACATGCAAAGCTCTGGATGTTCTGGTGCTTATTTACTTGTCTCTCACTGCTGAAAGTATCTTTTTGTACTTTGTTCTCTAATTTTAGCCACAATGAACTCTTCAAGTTCTCAAAGGGTCGATAACCATCTCTTACCTTGCTTTTGCACACAAACTGGACTTCTCTCTATCTGAAAAACTGGTAGCCTCTCCCCTCATTTTTAATGAATTCCTCCTCATTCTTTAGGTGATAGTCAAATAACAAAAACTCTGATTACATAAATTTTAAAAAACAGAAAAATTAAATCTACCTTCCTTTCAAATTTGTTAAGTCACTTGCTCCGGTCTTTAATGGCCAGCTCAGGACAGCAATAGATTCTGCCTTGTTACTAATTTACTAACGATTTGGGTTATGACAGAAATTATACTTATCTAGTAATTGCTTGATATCACTACTAGTAAAAGTATACTAGTAGTAATTGCTAGATGCAGAACTAGGAAAATAACTAATAGTTAAATGAGAAAACAATGGTTTTTAAAGTCTGGAAACCAGCCAAATGAATTTTAATAGCTATTTAGTAAACAAATAAAAATGAAATTACTTAAGTACAGAATGGGGAAATACTAAAAACATTTTATGTAGGGACCAAGAAAAAAAGGAGTTTCCTTTACTGCAGGCTCAATAGGGACTACACAATTGTCAACGTAAGTGATGCAATGCTGATCCGCTTTAAAAGTTGTATTACTCAGGATAATTTAGTAACACACTATTTCAACACAGATTATTCAGAGTGGAATATGATATCAGCTCTGGCAGGCCTATTTTATGAACGATGACAACAAACAAAATCAGGCTCAAAGAAAGGTCACCAGGGGGCTTCCCTGGTGGCGCAGTGATTGAGACTCTGCCTGCCAATGCAGGGGACACGGGTTCGAGCCCTGGTCTGGGAAGATCCCACATGCCGCGGAGCAACTAGGCCCGTGAGCCACAACTACTGAGCCTGCGCGTCTGGAGCCCGTGCTCCGCAACAAGAGAGGCCGCGATAGTGAGAGGCCCGTGCACCGCGATGAAGAGTGGCCCCCGCTTGCCGCAACTAGAGAAAGCCCTCGCACAGAAACGAAGACCCAACACAGCCATAAATAAATAAATAAATAAAGAGGATGCATTTCAAAGAGTAAAAAAAAAAAAGTTTAAAAAAAAAAGAAAGGTCACCAGGAATGATAAGGTTTTGGAAGACATCACAGCTGGAGGATCTGGGCACGTTCGAAGAAAACTTAAATTATTATCATCCTTTTCCCCCAGTATTTCTAGTAATATCATGAAGAAGCAATTAGATTTACTCTATGTGGTTTCAATGGGAGGATGACAGACAACTGGAGGAAGTTACAGGAAAGCAGATTTTGTTTCAATATAAAGAAATATAATTCTTCTCATTATACATTAGTCTCATGATAATAAAAAACTAAATCACTTTATGAGATAGAATACTGCTCACTGAAATATTCAAGCAAAAGATTCATGACCACATTAAAGGTAATTTTAAGAAAGATTTTCTGGAGCGTGAAAGGAGCCATATAAAATTTATTCATTCTTCCATTCAATAACTATTTGTTGAGAGCCCCCTATGGGCCAGGCACCATTCTTAGTACTTCAGACTTGTCCTTGTTCTCACAGAACTTACATTCTAGTGGTAGGATACACACAATAAACAAGTGAACACATAAACAAGGTAATTTCACAAGGTGGTTAAGTATTATGAAGAAGAGAAAACAAGACATGATGTCAGAGTAGATTCAGGGCCGGTGGTGGGAAAAGGAAGGAACATTACCTGCATAATCAGGACAGACTCACTGAGGAGAGGACTTTAAGTTAAGACACAAATGACAAGAACCAGCCATGAAACAACCCAGATCAGAAGGATTCAAGCAAAGGATGAGTCAGTACAAAGACTGAAGCAGGAACAGGACTGGCATTCAAAGACTGCAGCCCAGCAAAAGTGGGAGGCAGGCAGTACCTCCCCATCAGGCCATAGTAAGCAGCCTGAAGTGCATTCTAAGGACAAGCAATGGAAGGCTGTTTTGTGTTTTGAGTGTTTTAAGCAGGGAAACACAAGACGTGCATTTGCATTTTTATAAAATCTCCTTGGGTATATATTGAGAATATATTTTAGGGAGGTAAAGGGAGAAGCAGAAAAACTAGTTAGGAAGCTACTGCAGTTGTCCAAGCTAAGGATGATGGTGGCTTGGGACGTAGCGGTAGAAATGAACAGAATGGCCAGATTTGGGATAGATTCTGAAAGAAGAGTCTACTAGAGTTGCAGATCATTGGATCTGAGACGTTAGGGAAAGAAAAATATTAAAAACAGCTAACTTCATAGAGTGCATGCTTTGTTCTATACATTGTTATACATAATTTACATGTAGCAATTTATTTAATCCTTACAACAATTTTACAGGATTAGGAGGGGTTATGAGAAACTAAGAAACTGAGGTACAAAGAGGCTAGGTAACTGCCTATGGTCTCAGAGCAGAGATTCAAACCCAAGAAATTAAATCAGTACAAGAATGGCCTCTCCAAACTAGCATAGTTGTGAAGAATTAATGACATTGACTTGGGCACTGTATAAATGGTGGTACCCTTAAAAGACTGGGGAAGTGGATTTGCAGGAGAAATGAGAGGATGTAAAGCCAGATTTCTTTTTCAGCCATGTTAAATTTGAGATATCTTTAAGACATCCAAATGGAGATATATTGTAAAAGCGGTAGCTGAATATAGTAGTTTCCAATTCTGTAGAGAAGTCAGGACTTGGAGGAACACAGGATCAAATAGGTGACAACTGACAGTACTAATGCTATACAACAGAAAATATAAAAAGATTAGCAGTGTAGGACAAAGTTCTGAGGAACACCTTAGTAACTGGAAGGGAAATGATGCAGCAAAGGCAAATCTAAGAAGCAGTCAGAGAAACAGGAGGAAAACCAGAATTATCACAGCAGCCAAGAAAAGATAATGTTTCAAGAGGGATGGAGTGGGCTACTCTACCAAACGCTGCTGAGAGATCAAGAAAATGGTGACAGAAAAGTGAACGCTGGATCTGGCAAAGTCGTGATTAGTAAACTTGAGAAAAGTAGTTACTGTGAAATGGTGAGGATAGAAGCAAACTAGATGGGAGTGAATACAGGAAAAAAAAAAAACGCTGATAAGAAAGTAGCAAGAGCATCTATGGACAATTCTCTGTGAAAATTTACAAAGAAGGGAAACAGAGAGGAGGTAGTAGAGGAGGGCAGGGTAACAAGGGTGTTTTTCCCAAGATGGGAAACACTAACGAATGTTTGTAAGTTCATGGCAATAATTTAGCAGATGACTTCTAAATCTTTTTCCAACACTAAGCAACTAAATACAATAATTATGTTAAATTTCTTTTCCTTCAGCCAGAAAATATTTTGCCTGTTCAATAAAATCCACAATTAGGAATATTTCTAGGGAATTTCCACATCAGAAATGGGTGGTTCTAAAACACAATATTTAAAATTATATAATGTGGCTGTGCAATATTCAAATCACAAAACATAATCAAGATGAAAATCTAGTGTGGTCATAAAAAGAAATTCTATGATTGCCCACATCGCAAAATGTTCTTTTAAAAAAAAGTTATAATTCCTGATGCTTAATTACCTGTAACTTTCCATCAGCTACAAGCTGCTATTACCTACCCCCTTAAATGCATATGTAAATAAAACGGAGCTTCAATTTTTGAAATAATTTTTTCTATCATTTAACTGATTTTATTCTAGGTAAGTCCTACCTATAGCAAGACAAAATATCCTGAGAAGGCAGTGACAGCATATGAACCAACAAAAGAAATCACTACTTACCACATCTACTGAGACATATGTATGGTTACTAGTTAGCGTCTAACAGTTACTAACAATCTTCATATAGTAGACGTGTGTTAATCATTCTTATACAAACTAGGCGTTGTTAGAGCATTAAACGGTGTGTGCTCATACTGAGTATAATGACACATGCAACCAACAAATGGTAACAGAGTGAAATCAAGATAAGTAAAAGGCCTATGATTCCATTCAACTGAGGAAAGAAGAGAAGGTGGGGATGGATATTGTTGTTGGGATTAATCTGTGGCTTAATTTATAAATTTTCCAAATTCTGAGTGAGTTAATTAAATTGCCATTTTCAGTTCTCAGTTCTGCCACTAACATAAAGAGAATAAAGAAACAACTACAAAAATTTTGGTAAAAACTGATTACTTCTTAGATACTTGTCCATTCTCCCACTAAATGTACATTACTTCTTTAAAAAATAAATTTAAAGGGGTGGGATAGGGAGGGTGGGAGGGAGGGGGGATGTATGTATATGTATAGCTGACTCACTTTGTTATAAAGCAGAAACTAACACAAAAAAAATTTTTTTAATTAAAAAAAATAAAAAATAAATTTAAAACAAACTTAACCACACCAAAGCATGCCAAAAATAGTGTATAATCATATACTAATAATATCTTTTCTCTGTTTATGTCACCACAGAATGGCCTCCTGTCACCATCCAACCTAGTATGTTTTCCCTGATGGTCTTCATCACTGTACCATTGATTTTCTCCACTGCACTTATAATAATTGCTATTTGTTTGCTTACTTGTTTATTGTCTGTCTTCCCAATGGACTGAAAAGCAGAAAACCATAAATGTTTTCATCACCAAGTATAACCAGCTCCTGCTCAGATACCTGGTATTCCAAAAGGTACCCCCCAAATATTATTTAATTGATGTGAATAAGTGAATGTGTTTTATCATCTACCAAGATTACTTAGGAACAAAGGTTTCCAATGAGAACGTAGGTTTAGAATATAGGTTTCCAATTATATAAGCTTATATCTTATTAAAAATAATGGTATCATCTAAAAATGATTGTGTTTTTTAGTCTGTTGATACAGTTAATTACACTGATTGACTTTAGAATAGTGAACCAGCTTTGCAATAACAGAATAAACGGCTCTTCGTCAGGATACACTATCCTTTTTATATACTGCTGCATTCTCTTTGCAAATATTTTGTAGAGGATTTTTACATCCATGTTCATGAGGGGGAGTCTGCAGTTTTTCTTATCACGGCTTCTCTGGTAATGCCGGCCATAAAATGAGTTGAGAAGTGCCCCCCTCTTCTATGTTTATGTAGGATTGGTATTATTTCTTCCTTAAATGATCATTTCAAGAGATACAGGAAAGTCATTTAAGAAAATTCAATAGTGATCCATGATAAAAACTCTCAGCAAACTCGGAAAAGAAGGGAACTTCCTTAACCTGATATAAAAGCATCTACCAAAACCCTACACCTAACATAGCTAATGATGAAAAATCAAATGTTTTCCCTCTAAGTTCCAGAACAAGACAAAGAGGTCCCCTCTCTCTCCATCCTACTCAATTTTGTATTAAAGGTCCTAACTAGTTAAACAAGAAAAATTAATAAAAAGCATACAGATTGAAAAGGGAAAAATAAAACAGTCTAACCACAGAGAATATGACTGTCTGTATAGAAAATCCCAAAGCATCTACCAAAAAAAGCCACTAGAGTAAGTGAATTTAGCACAGCAGCAGTACAAAGTTAACACGTAAAAATAAATTATACTTCTATACATAGCAATGGACAACTAGAAAATGAAATTTTAAAACACTATCATTTACAATAGCACCAAAAATCATTAAATACTTAGGTATAAACAAACAAAAAAATGTGCAAGATCGACATGCTAAAACAACAGACCACTGTTGAAAGAAATCAAAGACCCAGGTAAATGATGAGAGGTACCATCTTCATGGATTGCAAGACTCAATATTGTTATGATATTAATTTTCCCCAAAATATATCTATAGGCCTAGTCATCAAAATCATACCAAATTTTTTTGTGTAAGTTGACAAGCTGATTCTAAAATTTATATCGAAAGGCAAAGAAACTAAAATAGCCTAAACAATTTTGAAAAGGAATGAAGTTTGAGAATTCATACTATTTAATTTCAAGACCACAGTAATCAAAACAAACACATAGATCAATAGAATAGGACAGAGCCCAGATATATGGTAAATTGATTTTTAACTAAAGTTATAAAAAAATCTGGAATTAGGTCTGAGAGAAATATGCTTCTTTCTTAGGGCACTAAATCAGAAGTTGTAAATACTGACTTCTTCAGAAGGAAAATTTTTTTCTTTACAAAGCCGTCAAAATGTTTTAGGCAAAAAATGAACAACAAATGTCAAAGAGGGTAAAACAAAAGAAAATTAATATGATAGGAAATGCCACCTTAATAATAACATGAAAGATATATGTTGTGTTCCAAGCTTTGCTCATTACTAAATTAGTAGATTACTAAAGAGACAAGAATTGAGGCAGTAATAATCATTTCAAAAGCATGTAATAAACCTGAATAAAAAAATAGTTTGCTGACAACATTAAAATAAAGCACTTCTATCTGCTTTCTTTATATAAGGAATTTTCTACAAGCTTTCAAAACTGAAAACCAATGAAGTACAGGATGAATCATTATTCCTTGGTGATGAGAAGGAAGATTATTGGGGGGCGAGGGGGAAGAAGTATGATAAACTAAGAGGGCAGTAAAAAGTAAACTTGCTGTTGAGAATGAAAAACAGGAGAAGACAAAATACACCTGAGCAAATAAAAAGTTTATACCTGGTAGCACTTATTGTCCTTTTGATCGAGTGGCTGCGAGATGTTCCCTCTTCCTTCCCCATCCCGAACCTCCAACACCCAAACGAACTTAAAGGGTTGTAGCTGGCAAAGGATGACGTGGGAATTGAGCTTTCCTATGGTATAAAAGCAACTAAATTCCACTTTTAAGAAACTGGAAGAGAAAGGGGGCGTGGTGGAGAAGAGAAGTGACTCGATCGGGCGAGAGAAGATGACTGGAAGATGATTTCATGGTGCAAGTGGCGGATGAGATTACAAGGACTGGGTGGGAGACTTTACAAAGCTTGGAGTCAGGTACTGCAGGCAAATTAGTCACCTAGAAGGTATAGGGGTGGGACAATTATGGATTCGGCACTAGCAGGAGGCAAAACGAAGAGAGAAGAGGAACAGGAATACAGGGTGAACGTCCCTCAAAACCTCTGACCCAAAAAACCCAGTTAACGCTGTTGACGGGGAATGGGACCAGAGACAGCTGGGAGCATCTCCAGGACCCAGGTGGAAGGGAAGCGGCCGCAAACAGAGCACGCCCGTCTGAAGCTGAGCAAGAGGGATCCTCACGGAGTTAAATCCCAGACTCCTGGGGAGTGCAGGGGTGTAGGCGGCCAGGGAGGGCTCCCGGGTCCCAAGCGACAAGACACCTCACTCACCTGGTTGGTGACCTGAAAACGAAACAGAGAACACGATTTAGCGACAAACTGTCCGGGACTAGAGGCGGCAGCCCGGTGCCCTCCGCCCCTGCCCGCGGCCTCAGGCCAAGACCCGAGCCACGCTCACCTCGGGATTGGCCTCCAGCGGCAGCCAGCGTTGACTCTCCATGTCCGCTCCGCCCGGCCCCTCTCCAGCTCTGACAGCCGCCGCCGCTTCCGCCCCCTTGCTCCTGACCTGGACCCGTCCAACCCTGCACCCCGAGGGAGGGGTGCCGAGAGACGAAGAAAAGTCTAACAACACCCTAGCTCCTTTATCGCTCCCTACAGAACCACAAGTCAAGGTTTCCCCTTTAAGTTAAGATACAATCGGAAGGAAAAGAATAGGAGCCAGCTTCCTATTGCAGAAGGGAAAAGAATCTCAGCTCTCTCCCCTCGCGCTTGGACTCTTCCGAGCCGATGGGACCGCTCCCGTGCCACGCATGCGCCAAGCGCGGGTCTGGGACCGCGTGCTCTCCGGCGCCCTCCCATTCCTGTAGCGTCAGCCGGAGACGCTAGGGGGCGCGCCGCTGAGTCCTGTCCGTCGAGGGAGGGACCTGGGCGCCGCCAGTCAGGAGGCCCCGCACCCAGAGGACGCCGGAGTCGTGGTCAGAAGCTCCTTTGCCAGGGTACAGAAGTGATATGTTGGCCTTGTCTGCTGTTCCAGAGTGGGGAACATTTCTATATACCTACACAGTTCCATTTGAGAAAAAATGGCAAGTACCTATTATGAATCAGACGCTGTAACTAAGTGTTGGGTACACAAAGCCAAGCTTACAGTAGGGTAGAAGAGGTGGACAAAAGAACGAAGAATCACAATGAAGTGGGATACATGTGTGATAGTGGTAGCATGAGGTTGGTGAAACTACACAAAAGGGCAGCGAACGGGGAAAGGGAGTGTCCAGAAGGCTTCCTGGAGGAGGTGGACAGCTGGAGTTGAGCCCTTAAAAAAGTCGATGGTAGCCAGTCAGAGAGGAGGGTGCTCGGAAGAAGGGAAAGTGTGCACTGTGGCTGCAGAGCCTGCAAGACTGAAGGGCAGTGGTTAGAGACAGTGTTGGAGAGATAGGCAGGGACTGACCGGTCAAGACACCTGGGCTTCATCCTGAAAACAGCGGGGAACCGCTGAAGGATTTTAAGGAGGATTTTCATCTCTCTTTTTCATCAGGCTGTGAATTCCGTAAGGCCTGCGGCAATGTCACTTTTGAATTCCTCACATCGTTTTCCCCAAAGCCTAACCCAGTGCCTGATATATAGTAGATGCTCAATAAATATTTGAGGAGTGAATGGAATAATCAGATATGCATAAACCCCGTTTTCAATAATGTGGAAAATTTGCCAGAGTGAAATGATGAGAGACTTAATTAAGGCAGTAGCGGTGACAGAGCGGCAGGAGGGGCAGGCATAGATTAAAGAGATACTGTTTGAAGGGGGTATCCCACTGCTGAGCCCGCACTGTCAATGATGACTCCAGAGATCTGACCTGGGGTAGAGTGCGTGTTAGTGCTGCACCCAAGAGAGGGAATGCAGGGAGAGGAGCAGTTAGGGAGGGAGGAGAAGATAATTACACTGAGCTTGCCTTTCTTGGGGAACTTCCAACTCTCCCACTCATGTTCTTCTGGCCACTATTCAACTTCCAAGGAATTTCCAAGACTGCCCATTCTCCTTATCTATCTGAGAGATTGTTGCTATACCACCCAACTGTGAGGTGGTAGATCTGAAATGTCCAGCTCATCATGGGCAGCCATAGTTGCATAATCACTTCAGTTGCACAGCCAGGCTGTTAGTCAGGAGAGCTAAGGGGTTGTTAGCCAGGGGTTGCCAGGGGTTGTTTTTCAAATGACTTACTGTCAGAGGAATGGCGTTGGTCCAGAACCTTGAGTTCCTGCACCGTGACTCTCCTGTTAGGGCTTCCCTAGGACTCCACACAGCGTGGACCTCTCTAGCACCATTGGATCAGCTGAGATATAGGGCCAAACAGAAGGCAGCTTGCATTCCAGCATGGACTTGCTGCAGAGGACTCTCTTGCTCAGGGATCTACTCAAACTGGCAGCCATCCATATCACCCAATAAACGTGTGGCACCTGTATTCCCAAATGTGATGTATGCTGCATCCAAAAGCTAGAAACCCACCAAGTGCTCTGCCTCTTCCCTGTTAATAGGAATTGCAGGGTACAATAGCTTATCCTTCACCTTAGAGAGGTTGTCCCATTATGGGCTAGAACTTTGGACCCATAAAAGCCTTATGAGGGGCTTCCCAGGTGGTACAGTGGTTAACAATCTGCCTGCCAACGCAGGGGACACGGGTTCAATCCCTGGTGCAGGAAGATCCCACATGCTGCAGAGCAACTAAGCCCGTGCGCCACAACTACTGAGCCTGCGCTCTAGAGCCCGTGAGCCACAACTACTAAGCCCACGTGCCACAACTACTGAAGCCCACGCGCATAGAGCCCATGCTCCGCAACAAGAGAAGCCACCACAATGAGAAGCCCACTCACCGCAACTAGAGGAAGCGCACGCACAGCAATGAAGACCCAATGCAGCCAAAATAAATAAATAAATACATAAATAAATAAATAAATAAATAAATAAATAAATAACTTAAAGAAAAAAACCCTTATGAATGTAGTAGCCTCTGATGTTTGTAGGGTTTAACTCTCAGCCTCTGGCATGCATATACCCACCATGGTATTGAGTCCAGGACTTCTTAACCTTGAATGTACATACAATTACCTGGGGAATCTGAAATGCAGATTTTGATTCAATAAGTTTAAGATGGGGCCCAAGATTCTGCATTATTGGCCCCCATTTTTTTCATTTTGTTTTGTTTTTTAATTTTTTGATTGAAGTAGAGTTGATTTACAATGTTGTTTCTGGTGTGCAACAAAGTGATTCAGTTATACATATGTATAAGGTCCCTATGTTTTAATTCTTCCTTTATCTATACCCTTTGCCATATAACATTGAAGTTTTTCCACTAGGGGAAAAGTAGTGTCAATCCTCATTATTCATGGGTTCTGTGTTTTGAATTTATCTACTTGCTAACATTTATTTGTAACTCCCAAATCAGTACCCATGTCACTTTCAAGGTCATTCACAGACATGCTCAGAGTGGCAAAAAAAAATTGAGTTCCCAGCTAAGGTCAAGCAAGTCTGTACTCTGCCTTCTTGTTCGAGGTCTTGTATTGGAAATGTGTCCGTTTGCAGTCTATTTAGTGCCACATTTTTTAGGCATTTTTGTGCTTTTTGTTGATGATTTCACTGTATAAGATGGCCCCAAGCATTGTGCTCATGTGCTGTTTTGTGTTCCCACACACAGGAAGACTGTGATGTGCCTTATAGAGAAAATACATGTATTAGATAAGTTCCTTCAGGCATGAGTTACGGTGCTGTTAGTCCTGGGATCAGTGTTAATGAATCAACAATATAGATTAAATGCGGGGACTTTCAACAAAAATACACATAAAAAATGTGTTGTTTTGTTGATTAAAATGTGACCAGAGGCTCACAGGAACCTAACCTGTTTCCACTAGGAGCAATGGTTCAGTATTTACTAACTCAGCATTCGTGGTAGCTTCATAATGAGAATTAACTGTGTATTTACCCAGTCCTTGACATTGAGTTCAGCCACGTGATTTGTTTTGGTCAATGAAATGGGGCAGAAATAATTGTATGCCAGTTCGGAATCCAGGCCTGAATAAGCTTCTGCTTGCTGTTTGTACTTGAGTCATCACCTGGAGAAGAATGAGCTTGGGCCAGCCTGCTGGTTCCAGGAAGAGAATAAGGACACTTGGAGCATAGCAGAAACACCTCAGCTGAGCCCAGCCTCCATTGGCCAACTCACTGCTAACCCCCAAGACATGTAAGCTAAATAAATGTTTGTTTGTAGTATGACATTGGGAATTTGTGGGGGGCAGGGCTTTTTTACACAGCAACGCCTAATTCCTATATCTACCAAAAATTTTCATACTCAAATTCAAAGGAGTAGTCAGATAATTGATACAGCTGCCCCAAATTCTAATAACCAAATAAAAACATGCAGTTGTACCTCCAAAAAATGTTATTTCCTACATGACTAAACTCATAGTTTCATTTTTTTCAGCAACTGTTGCAAATTCAGCAGCTTCTATTCAAACACATTGGGAAGTTTTTGACAAACTGATGTTTGATGTCTTAACGAAAGTATTTGAGACTCAAAAACTGCTCTCTCATTTTTATAAATTTCTTTCTTATATTCTGAGGGATCTGGCAACTTCTCCAACCTTGAACTGAAATAAGCAACACTTTTGTTTTATCTACTCAAGTCTATCCACCTTTTTAGGAATTGTAATTTGGCTGATTTGTAAGAACACGTGGAATTTTGGTCGTTCCTCCAATAACCCATATTTGCCTTACTGATCTAAGTTTACAACCCACTGTTCTCTTTCCATGCCTGGTTCCATTCCTGGTAACTTTTTTTATGTCAAATCACAGCATAATCTTTTTTTTTTTTTAAAGGAACATTTATTTATTTATCTATCTGTTTGTTTATTTATTTATTTATTTATTTATTTATTTATTTATTTATTTTGGCTGCATTGGGTCTTCGTTGTTGTGTGCGGACTTTCTCTAGTTGCGGCGAGCGGGGGCTACTCTTCGTTGCGATGTGCAGGCTTCTCATTGCGGTAGCTTCTCTTGTTGCCGACCACGGGCTCTAGGCACACGGGCTTCAGTAGTTGTGGCACGTGGGCTCAGTAGTTGTGGCTCGCGGGCTCTAGAGCGCAGGCTCAGTAGTTGTGGCGCACGGGCTTAGTTGCTCCTTGACGGCATAATCTTTTTAAAGATATTTCACGTGGCATTTAAACATAGTATGTACACAGCCAGCAATACCCGTGATTCAATAGAAGTGTTGAACAGCTCTAACCAAATTCATGTACACACCTGCAAAAACAACTGAGTCACACCTGCTGCCTGCCTACCTGCCACTGTAAGGAGCCATCTGATGCAATGTGCAGTATGATTTCTGAGGAGTCAAATGCGAAAAAATATGCATCTAACAATTGATGAAATTCTGTATTTGTACAACACCTGACTTAATCGAATAAGGTTGTCATTGCAGTCATAACCAGCTCAGGGAATCTTCTAGGATGAGGCCTCACCTGGCTTTCCTTAGGGCTATGGTGGGCGGGGGGTGGGGGGGGCGAGGGGCGGGTCAATTTCGCTACACACCTGTAACTCATTCATGGCACACCACCATGATTACTCTGTCTTAGATTACTTATCTTAATAGGAATACGCCCAGCTGTCTTCATGCTGTATTTGCCTTTAGCCTTTGTTGCATTGCCAAATAACCATACAGAAACATAGCCTTTTTGCAATACTTAAGAACGTATCGGGACTTCCCTGGTGGCGCAGTGGTTAAGAATCCGCCTGCCAATGCAGGGCACATGGGTTCGATCCCTGGTCGCGGAAGATCCCACATGCCTTGGAGCAACTAAGCCCACGAGCCACAACTACTGAAGCCCGCGAGCCTAGAGCCCGTGCTCTGCAACAAGAGAAGCCACCGCAGTGAGAAGTCCGCGCATCGCAACGAAGAGGAGGCCCCGCTAGCAGCAACTAGAGACAGCCCGCGCGTGGCAACAAAGGCCCAACACAAACAAAAATAAATAAATAAATAAGAAAAAAAAAATTAACTTGAAAAAAAGGACACATCAAAACTTAACATAGGGCTTCCCTGGTGGCGCAGTGGTTGAGAATCTGCCTGCCAATGCAGGCGACACGGGTTCGAGCCCTGGTCTGGGAAGATCCCACATACCGCGGAGCGGCTGGGCCCGTGAGCCACAAACTACTGAGCCTGCGCGTCTGGAGCCTGTGCTCCGCAATAAGAGAGGCCGCGATAGTGAGAGGCCCGTGCATCGCGATGAAGAGTGGCCCCCGCTTGCCGCAACTAGAGAAAGCCCTCGCACAGAAACGAAGAACCAACACAGCCAAAAATAAACTAAAAAAAAAAAAAAAAAAAAGGGTAACATAATTTGGTCTCATCTGTCCGCAGTATGGATGAAAAATTGTCCACACCTGATCAGAAATCACGACTAACATAATATTGTTGTGTTTCTATAAGCCAGGCCCTTAATCTATTTAGGTCTCATTTTTAAAATGAGACTCTATAAGTTCCCCTTAAGCCAGAGGTTAAAAAGTATGTCTTGCAGCTTTCAGGTGAATGTGTGACTTGGCCAGGTGAGCTGAAAGAAGAATGTGGGACAGTGACAATCTGAAACATGTAAAACCTATCTAAACGCATTGCCATCCAGCTTCTGATAGAGTTTGTCTTACTTGCTTTGTTTTGTTTTACATATGTAGGTCCGTCAAATTTGGCCCCAAATCTAACAATCTGTGGTACGTACTCTGCTTTAAGCTCTAAAACCTCTATGATTCTAGCATCAGTGATCATGCTTATTCTCCGTTCTGCATCGTTGCTCAGGCTGCTCGTGGATTTCCACCACTATCCACTTCCCCCAACACCCCTGCAACACACACACACACACACACACACATACACAATCATCCATATTCTTCAGTAGCCTGGAGTATAAATAGAACATTCAATTAGCACAAGGCAGCTGGAAAAGGATTTCAGCAGGTACACTGGGAGCGCTAAAACCCTCTGGAGTTCTCTGAAATTAGATTGCAGACCGTAAATTAAAACCAGAGATTGAAGTTTTATCTATTAGTTAGCTGATATTGCTTAACATTCCTGAATTTCCATTTTCTCAACTTCTAAATGGAGATAATTTGTGATCTAGATAACTTATAGGCTGCTTTTGAGGATTGACTATCATGACGATGATAATAGGAGCTGGTATTTATTGAGTACTCGCCATGTTCAGGAACTTTGCTATGTGCTTTACATATGGGATCTCATTGAACCTTTCATAATGCCTTGTGAGACAAATATCTACAGCCTGATTTTTACAGATTAGAAAGCCGATCTCCAGAAAGTCTACCTTTACTCAAGGCGTACGGCTGAGTGGTAGAGGGTTTTAGATTCAGGCCTATGTGACTATAAAGCTCCCAGCACTTCGTGTTGTCCCCCACGAAGGAGGGTGACAAAAAGCATGCCCAGCCCACCTCCAGCTAGGCCAGTGAAATGAATCCGAGTGACAGAAGTTAATCACAAAACTAAAGGTCCCATTGGCATCTCCCTCGCAGGACAAACATCTGTGGGGAAGAGGGAGCGGCTGTCCCGCAGCTTCAAACTGGGTTAGCATCAATTTCTAACAACTCTGCGCAGCTACAAGTCTGCGCTTGCTCAAAGGGCGCCGTGGGCTGCACCAGGAAGAGTCCACGTCCATGGCATAAGTAGGGGGAGACGGCATCCAAAAGATAATCTATCCTTCCCTTCACAAGGTATCTGCCAAGTTTTCGGACCTTTTTCCCTACAGTATATCCGTTGTTACTGATCAGCTCCATAAAACTAATGTCTAATTGAGATTAAGGAGGAGGTATAGGAAGATGTTTCTGCCCTCCTCCCCCCACGTCCGGTGCGTGCGACGGGCCGCGAGGGGCGGGAAGAGGAAGCGGAAGGGTTGGTGGCCCCGGGAGCTTCCACCTGAGTGGCTGGTGGGATTCCGGGACGCTGCTATGGAGGGGTGTAGCGAGCCACAGCTAGATGCTAAGGCCAAGGTAAGACCTGGCCTGGAAGGAGCCGGGGCAGCGGGCTCCGGAGCAAGAAAGATCGTTCCCTAAATTGTGTTTTCTGCTTCCATTTCAGGTCACCAACCAGGTGAGTGAGTGGCCATCCCTCCGCGGCCTCCGCCGGCCTCGGCTGGACAAGTGGCGGGCGGCTGCACCTGGTCCTCCGCCCGCCCCTGGCAGCCGCGGGGCGATGCCACCGTGAGCCTTCCCCAGCTCAACCCCAAACCAAGGCCCGTGTCCGTGAGCCCGTGCCTTTCCTCCCGGCACCCTGCATTGCTCCTTCCACTGGGCTTCTGAGGTGGTAGCCACTGCCATTGTAATTTAATCTTCCCCACCCACTCCAACCCGAAGAGTACAGACCAAATATTGTTCTTCCTTGATTAAGCGCCGTTATATTCGATACTAGGTACATAGTATTTGGGGATGTAATATATAGAGAGAAGAAATTATCAAAATTTCCAAAGATAGCTGCGCAAACATTTTCTTAAGTCTTTAAAGAGCAGTTTGTGGAAGAGGGAGAGTTTATCTCTTTAACCTTTCAGTGTCTGTATTTTTTATGCTTGGAATAAGAATTTAATTTTTTAAGTGTGTCTTAGGACTGTCTCTTTGTTCTGAGTGTTCCTGTCCTGTTTCAGCTAATAAACTTTTTAGGCAAATAGCTTATAACACTTCCCAGAAGAAGCGTACTAAAACTAGAGTATTTGAAATACACTAGTTACCCAGGACCACAAAGTATAAGAAAGGGCTGAGATAGATAATGAGAACACAGGGGCTGAGAGATGTCCTTTGACTGCTCTCTGACATCTGTCTCCAGCTGATCTTTCTGTTGTTTTTGAGGATTCCTGGGAGATAGGGGGAAACTCAGATAGCAGTCAAACCCCTATCTGGCTTTGCTCTGAGTTATTGCTCAATAACTTTGATTCAATCTCTCAGAAATCATCTTATCCATTTATTATACTTACATTAAGTCATATGTTTATTTGTGTAAGATATCCTGAAACTGAATTATACTAGAGTATAGGGTTTTAAAAGTTGAAACTTTTGGGGGTGTGTGTAGGGGGAGGTGTGTTTAAAACAACACAAATTTATTCTTATAGTGCTGGAGATCAGAAGTCCAAAATTAGTCTTGTGGGACTAAAGCCGAGGTGCCAGCAGGGCTCTGTTCCTTCTGGAGGTTTTAAGGGAGAATCTGCTTCCTTGTCTGTTTCAGCTTCTAGAGGCTGCCTGTGTTCCTTAGCGATGGCCTCTACTTCCATCTTCAAAGCACATCATTCCAGCCTCTGCTTCTGTCATCACTTCTCTTTCTGCCAGCATCATATTGCCTTCTCTGATTCTGACCCTCCTGCCGCCTTCTTATAAAGCCCAACTGGATAATATAGAAAAACCTCCCCACATCAAGATCCTTAATTTAGTCATATCTACAAGGTCTGTTTTGTCATGTTAAAATAACATATTCACTGATTCCTGGGGATTGCAATGTGGACATCTTTGGGGACTGTTATTCAGCCTACTACACATCCCTTCCATGCAATCGTTCACATGTTATATGATTGTTTACATAGAAAAAGCCAAGATAATTTACAAGCAGATTATTAGAAATAATATTAGAGTTTAGGAAGGTGATTCACTGTTTTTTCGTAGTTCAGAGTTGAAAAACATTTTTTTAAGGATGTCATTTACAACATTAGTAGACTGTAAAGTGCATTGCAATAAATCTAATAAAAGATGTTTAAACTTTTATGAAGAAGATTATAAACAGTGATTGACTTCCAGTTTCTGGTCCAGTGTGTAAGGAGTTTGGAAGTCATTGCTCTGCCTTAAAATAACTGAAAAGCTGAATAGACTGAAAAATTAACAGTTCTTCTTGGATAAGTCAGAAAAGTGAGGTCACAGGGCAAACTCCTGTCTCCCAAATTGGAGAGACAGGTGAATACAGAGAAGCACAACTTAACCAGAACAGAAACCTCCGTGAAAATCAGTGCTAGGGGTAGGAAAACCTAAACCACAATTGATGAATTACCTGAGGCTCAGCGTGGACAAGTCTGAGTTAAAATCTCAGGCACCCACCTACACCCCAGTCATTAGGGGGACCTCACACTTCTGTGAGTTTTACCTCCAGGAACTCTTAAATTGAACCTTTTTATTCATAGTTCATGATGTGTTTTTTAAATATTATATTGCTAGACAAAATGATTATGTGTATTCAGCAGTCTCGTAAGGGGGGAAAAGCCTTGACCTAGCAGTAAGTCATTTCTGTTTGTAGTATATGCTTTTTAAATGTACCAGATATAGCTAATTTTTAGGGCTAATACTAGTTTAAATTCCTTGAGCTATAATACCTTCTCTCTTTCTTTAAATATTTCTCACCAGTATAAGAATCAGCAAGGTTAACTGGGACCACACCTCCCGTGAGAGCCCAGACCCCGCCTACAATCCATCAGAATACTGTTTTCTCTGCCTTTAAAAATATTCTCTAAATTTCCCTCCCCTTGCTGCCACCTGAGCCCCAAGCACCACCCTCTTGTGTAGATACTGTAATGGTCTCCCAATTGAGTCTTTTTGTTTTCCTTCTTAAACTTAATGCCCTGTTCATCAATCTGGAGGAGACTTTTGCGGTCTAAGTTAGACCAGGTCTTTTCCCTGCCCGAAGCCATTTAAGAGAGTACTGTCTCACTAGAAAAATGTCTTAAATATTTTCCTTGACCTAAAAGCCCTTCAAAACGTGATTCTTCGTCTCCTACCTCTCTTCCTAGCTCACGCCACTCCAGACATGCCGGCCTCATTGTTGTTCCCTGCACAGGCCAGGCAGGCTTCTCCCTCTGTCCAGAATGCTCGTTTCTCCAGTTATTCATGTGGCTTTTTCCTTCACTTGACTCAGGTGTCTTTCTATTCAAAAAACCACCTCTTCACAGAGGTCTTCCCCAGGCTCTATCTAAATAGCCTTCCTGGTCACTCTGTCCCCTTACCTGCATTTAAAAAAATTCTTTTTATAACACTTAGTACAACCACATTGTATATGTATTTGCTTATTGTCTGTCTTCCCTACTAGAATGTAAGTTCCTGAGGTCAGGAGCCCTTTGTTTTATTTTTTATAGTCCCAGTGCCTAGAACATAGTATTAGTTCGTAAATATTTAACTGAATATTGGGGCATAGAGACATAGTAACTTGCCCAAAGCCACATGGGTAGAAGGTAGCAGAGCTGAGATTCAAACTCAGGTCTGTCTAACTTCAGAGTCTGAACTTGTTAAATTTAACAAACCATCGTGCTACCTTGTCCAGCCCCAGAAGGTCTAAGGTTATTCATTACTTCACATTCTGATGCTGATAATCACTGTTTTGAAGTAATTCACGGTTTTTTTTTGTTTGTTTTTTTTTTTTGGTTCTTTTTTATAGATGTCTAATTAGAACTCCTTATCACAGATGAATGATTGTTTCTATTGTTGCCACATTTTATTGTTTTCCTGCTTGCCAGTTTTATGGTATAAATCAACAGAAATATGTATATTGATGCACAATATCTAGTGCCATTTTCCCTCTTCCATATATGAGACGGTGACTTAAGTTTTTGTACAGTTTGTGTCATAGTTCGTACGCGTATGGCTGTTTTTTTTCTTCTTTGTGTCCTGTTGGGTGCTACAGGTCATGTAAGGATGTATGAACTACCCTCAGGGAGTTTACAGCCTAGTAGATGGTGGGGGAGGGAGACAGATCCACAGATGACTACTATTCAAGTCAGAATGTTCTAAGTGCTGGGGTGTAAGAAGTGACGTGACCATTCATAGAAAAGTTGAGTAAACCAGGAAAGACTTTACAGAGCAGGCAGAATTTGAGAGGAGTTTTGAATTTTAAATAGATGTTTGAGAGTTGTATTCTAAGAGGAATGAGCTGCATGAGCAAAGGTTTGAAGACTGAAAGAGAGGATGCGGTCCAGCTTGAGCACGGGTGGGAAGGCTGTTTGGGACTGTGCTGTGAGATGACTTAAGCGCTAGGGGAAGGGTTAACTAGTTCCTGAGGCAGTAGACATGACAGGTTTTTGACCTGTGATATTAGATTTGGTAAATTTATAAGTAGTGGTGAGAGTCCATCCTGTGGATTGGAACTGAGGAAGACTCTAGGCAAGAAACTGATTAGGAGGCTGCAGTAAAATTGAAGGCAAGCTTTTTTTTTTTTTTTTTTTTAAATTTAATTAATTAATTTATTTTTGGCTGTGTTGGGTCTTTGTTTCTATGCGAGGGCTTTTCTCTAGTTGTGGCAAGCGGGGGCCACTCTTCATCGCGGCGCGCGGTCCTCTCACCACCGCGGCCTCACTTGTTGCGGAGCACAGGCTCCAGACGCACAGGCTCAGTAACTGTGGCTCACGGGCCCAGCTGCTCCGCGGCATGTGGGATCTTCCCAGACCAGGGCTCGAACCCGTGTCCCCTGCATTGGCAGGCAGACTCTCAACCACTGCGCCACCAGGGAAGCCCAAAGGCAAGCTTTTTAAAAGGCTTTGTAACAGTGAGATTGGGAAGAAGGGAATAAATGTCCGTGGCCTTGGCCGAAATAAAATCTTGAGTACCTAGCGATTCATAAGTGTTTTGTGTAAGGGAGAGAGTAAAATCAAAGTTGACTGAAGTTTCAAACCTGAGTCACTTAGAAAATGGGGGTCATCAGAAAAGAAATGAGGATTAAAAACCATTTTGAGGAAAGCTGATACTTGTTTTGTGTTGCAGGACAGTAGTACTGTGAACTTAGTAGTAGTGATTGTGTTTAATGGGAAACGCTTTCTTTTTCTGTATTATTTTTACTGGTGGTATTAACACTAACCAAATAGGAAACATTGTTTTGATTATTTGTATTTGCTACAATTTCTGTAAACCAATATAGTTCAGATTGTATAGTTTTGAGAATTCATTTTTGATAAATCGTGTATCGTAGTAAGTTTATTAACGAAGCTATTTTCAGCTAGTTGTGTTTGCTCTGTTTTAGTTATCTGTCACCGCATAACAAACCACCCTAAACTTAGTGACTTAAAACAGTTGTTTAATTGTCTCTCATGAGTCTTTGGGTTTACTGGGCTTAGCTGGGTGGTGGTTTCTACTCCTCATCACGTCAGCTGGGACTTCAGTCGTCTAGGAGCCTTCAGTCATCTAGGAGCCTTAGCTGGGTGGAAGTGAAGAGGGCTCACTCACATGCTAGTCATGACTTGGGCCGTGAGCTGAGCTAGAGCTGATCATTGGCATGACTTGGTTCTCCTTCATGTGGGTACTCACATCATGGTGGCTGGGTTCCAAGAAGGAGAGTCCCAAGAGCCAGCATTCCATGAAGAAGGAAGGACACACTTCCAGTTCTCCTAAGGTCTAGGCTCAAAGATTCCAGAACACCTCTTCTGCCATATTCTACTTGTCAAAACAATCACAGGGACAGCTCAGATTTGTGCAGAGAGAAAATAAGCTCCACTTCTTGATGTGAGGAGTGACGTATACTTACAGAGTGGGGTGGAATTAATTGCTGGAGGCTATCTTTGGAGACCCAGTTACGACATACCCCAGAACTTCTAAACAGTTCAACAGATACTTATTTGAATATTCACTTTCTATCAGATAACGTTCTAATAGATTGAGTAGTAACTAGATTCATAATGCCATTTCCTTGGGGACACGGGATGAATAAGTTAACATAATTTTAGAAACCGTTAAGTGCTGTGAAGAAAATCAAAGCGTGGATGAAGGTGCCATTAAGCAAGATGAGAAAGGCTAATGACTTAGCAAAAGTTGTCCACTTAGGCTAGAGCTAATATGAATTTTCAAGTAGAAGTTTGCTAATAACTCATGCCATAATCAATATCTGCAGATACAAAGTACTAAGCACAGAGTTTAGCACAGCACTGTCCGATAGAACTGTCTACGATGATGGAAATGTTCTCTGTTGGCACTATCCAGTATGGTAGCACTAGCCACACATGGCTCTTGAGCACTTTGTACGTGGCTAGTCCAACTGAGGAACTGAGTCTTTTATTCATTTTAAATTAATTTAAATAGTCACAGTTGGCTAGTGGCTACTATACTGGACAGTTCAGGCCTAGCATTTAGAAGATGCTAAACACTCTTGCCCTGTCCCAGACCTGTCTACTTTCTTGACCTATTAGGACTTGGTTTAATTCTTAATGGTAGTCATGTTGCAGCTAGGTATAATGAAAAAGGCATGGAATATGGAATCAGACAAATTTGGGTTGAATACCAGCTCTATTAGTGTTGTATCCTTGGATGAGTTTAATCAGTCTTTTCCTCGTAGTACTTTGGGAGAGATTAATGTGTGCAGAATGGTTAACATTTTTTCCATTAGAAAACTTTCATTTAGAAAAGGAGAGAACATAAAAGTGTGTATTTTGTGACTCTAGCTATAAAAGTTGCATACAAAGACTAGAAACAGGGACACAGGAATACGAACATAGTTTTTAAGATGATGGAGGTTTGCACGATTATTTTTTAAATTTTCTCCTATGTTTTGAAAAATAAAATTTAAACTGAAATGGTCTGAAAATTTTTTTTCTTTGTAGACAGTTTTTTTAAAAAAATTATTTATTTATTTATTTATTTATGGCTGTGTTGGGTCTTCGTTTCTGTGCCAGGGCTTTCTCTAGTTGCGGCAAGTGGGGGCCACTCTTCATCGTGGTGCGCAGGCCTCTCACTATCGCGGCCTCTCTTGTTGCGGGGCACAGGCTCCAGACGCGCAGGCTCAGTAATTGTGGCTCACGGGCCCAGCTGCTCCACGGCATGTGGGATCTTCCCAGACCAGGGCTCGAACCCGTGTGCCCTGCATTGGCAGGCAGATTCACAACCACTGTGCCACCAGGGAAGCCCTGTAGACAGTTTTTATAGTGATGTTTTTATGTTACCAGTAACTTCAGCCACCATATCAACTATTTTTAGTGTGACAGACTACAGCTGATTTCTTTGTTTACCTCTTAATCTATATTTCCTTTCTGATTATTTTTCTTCTTTGTATTCATTTTACTTCTGGTTATTCCTATTTTTTTACTACTTGCTGTTTTTCCTCTGTACATTTTTCTTTTTAAATCATTTTCTTAATTCTACAAGAATCTTGAGGCTGTTACTTCATTCTTAATATTCTCCATAGCGATGTTCGCCCTGTTCTGATTTTTTTGTTTTTTCTTTTTTTATTCTTTTTAAAATCTCCTCTGTAGTTAATTCCTATTTAAGGCTCAGCCACACTTATTAGAAGGTTTGCTTTTATTGATAATTTGCATTTAAATGTTCAGTTCAGAATTTGGGAAATTCTCATCCCATAAACCTAATCCCAGCTCTTGTACTCATGAATACCAACTTTGCACAGTAAATGGCAGCTCTCCCAATTTCCCCACCTGCCAGTTTCACCATTGTAATGGTCAGTGAATTCCAACATTGTGTTCCTTAATTGCTTTTCTGCTTGAAATGTTCTGGATAATCCAGAGTTTTATTTCATACTTTTAGAGTCAAATAAGCAATGTTTTATCTCCCATTTTACTATGGACAGTAAAAATGGAACTTCTTGCATCAAGGAGTTGTATGGGCCAAATATGTTTAAAAAGTGTTAAGTTACTTTCTTGAATATCACCATTGAACTGATATAAAACTGTATCTCTAATCACGTACTCCCATGAATTCTGTTCTTGAATTTTTATCCACTTATTGAGCATTCCTATTTAGATATTCCTTATCACTTTTTAAAAAATTTTATTGGAGTATAGTTGATTTACAATGTTGTGTTAGTTTCCGGTGTACAGCAAAGTGATTCAGTTACACATATACATATATTCATTCTTTTTTAGATTCTTTTCTCATATAGGTTAATTATCACTTCTCGATAATACTTTTGGACTTAAAATATAAAAAGTCCCGATTCATATATCATATATTCTCCCAGTCATCTGGGCTCAAAATTTTACAGTTGTCTTTTATACCTCCCTTAACTGTAGATGATCATCAAGACCTAGTGATCCATTCTTTACAGGATCAGCTTAATCCTACTTGTCACCACCTTAGTTCTGGCACCTAAAACCTCGTACCTAGATTATTGTATTCTGCAGCCATCAGATGAATATTTTTAAATCAATACTGTCATACCATTCTCTGAACTCAGAAACTTTCAGTGATTACCCATTGCCAACAGGAAAAGTTTAAATGACTTATATGATAATGTTTTTCATAGAAAGATAAAATAGAGTTGACCCTTGAACAGCGCAGGTATTAATCCGTGTATAATTCATAGTCGGCCCTCCATATCCTAGGTTCCCCTGCATACATGTGGATTCAACCAACTGCAGACCGTGTAGTACTGTAGTATTTGCTATTGAAAAGTATCTGTGTATAAGTGGATCCCTCCGTTTCAAACCCACATCGTTTAAGGGTCAACTGTAAATGAGAGTATTCTGAAAACTTGTACAATTTGCAAAAAATTACTGGCCTCTTGATTCTTGATCTCTTGTCAGCCTTATTTTCCATACTTCCTTATAAGAGCCTTTCACTTTCAGACAGTATGCTCTATGCCTCAGGCAGATATGAACTATTTTTATCTCTAGTTGGTTCAGCTTAATATTTATTAAGCACTTATTCTTTGCTAGGTGTGTATTTATGGACTATATAAATAAAACACATTTTTTCCTCTCAATTTCAGTTCTGTTATTCTTCAAAACTGAGCTCTGTCTCCTCTAAAGCTTTCCTTTGATCACCTAGCCTAAATAAATTTTTCCTTTCAACCAGAAATGTGGAGCTCACTGACGTATCCTCCCCTCCCCCTGCTATATGTGCAAGATAACATCTATACCAAAACGTGCATAACATTTGGACTGTTTAATGAATAATTTGACTTTTTCCAGTTTTATTGAGATATAATTGAAATACAGCTCTGCGTAATGACTTGACATACATATACTGCAAAATGATTACCACAGTACATCTAGTTAACTTCCATCCCCTCAAATAGTTACCAAAAAAACGGGTAATTTAAAGGTGAACATCTGTGTCACTACAATCAAAACTCAAGAAATCGAACATTACCAGTACCGCAGAAGCCCACCACATGCCCCTTCCCAATCATATCTCTCCCACCCTCCTCCCTAGAGGTAATAATTATCCTTTTGTGATAGTCATATTCTTGCTTCTTTTTATAGTTCTGCCATCTGTATGTGCATCCCTAAACAGTATTATATTTCCTGTTTCTCAAGTTTAAGTGCATGGAATCACATAACTTTTTGACTTGCTTCTTTCAGGATTTTTGGTGTTAAGTGTAGCTGAAGTTCATTCATTTTCATTGCTGTACAGCATTTCATTTGTCCATTTTATTACTGATGAACATCTGGGTTGTTTATAGGTTAGGGCTATTTTGAATATAGCTGCTAGGAACATTCTCACGTAAGCATCCTGTTTTTCTTTTTTTTAAAATTAATTCAGGGACTTCCCTGGTGGTGCAGTGGATGAGACTCCGCACTCCCAATGCAGGGGACACGGGTTTGATCCCTGGTCAGGGAACTAGATCCCACATGCATGCTGCAGCTAAGAGTTTGCATGCCACAACTAAGGAGCCCTGGAGCCGCAACTAAGGAGCCCGTCTGCTGCAACTAAGACCCGGTGCAACCAAATAAATAAATAAATATTTTTTTTTTAAAAATAAAAAAAAATAAAATTAATTCATTAATTTATTTATTTTTGGCCGCTTTGGATGTTCATTGCTGTGCGCGGGCTTTCTTTAGTTGCAGCGAGCAGGGGCTACTCTTCGTTGCGGTGTGCGGGCCGTTATTGCGGTGGCTTCTGTTGTTGCGGAGCACAGGCTCTAGGCACGCGGGCTTTAGTAGTTGTGGCACATGGGCTTAGTAGTTGTGGTGCACAGGCTTAGTTGCTCCGCGGCATGTGGGATCTTCCCGGACCAGGGCTCAAACCCCTGTCCCCTGTATTGGCAGGTAGATTCTTAACTACTGCGCCACCAGGGAAGCCCCAAGCATACTGTTTTTCTAGGTTATATCCCTAATAATTGAATCACCGGATCACTGGATATGCTTAACTGCAGTTTAAGTAAAGCCAATTTTCCGAAAGATTGGCCCAATTTAGACTTCCATCAACAGCACTGTGATACATCCTTTCTTGCCAGTTTTAGAATCATCAGACTTAAAATTTTGCCATTTTGGTAGGTGTGTAGTGGTACCTCTTTGTGGTTTAAATTTGCATTTCCCTGTTTCCTTTCCATATGCTTATTAGCTGTTTGTAGTTCTTTTCTTATTAACCTACTATCCTTTCTCTATTTTTGTATGGGAAACTTTCATTTAAAAAATACCTATACAGGGCTTCCCTGGTGGTGCAGTGGTTGAGAGTCCGCCTGCCAATGCAGGGGACACGGGTTCGAGCCCTGGTCTGGGAAGATCCCACATGCCTCGGAGCAACTAGGCCCGTGAGCCACAACTACTGAGCCTGCGCATCTGGAGCCTGTGCTCCGCAACAAGAGAGGCCGCGATAGTGAGAGGCCCGCGCACCGCGATGAAGAGTGGCCCCCGCTTGCCGCAACTCGAGAAAGCCCTCGCACAGAAACGAAGACCCAACACAGCCAAAAATAAATAAATAAATAAATAAATAAATTTATTAAAAAGTACCTATACAATCCTTTCACTTATCAAAGATGTTAACCTTTTATCAGGACCAGCCTGGCCTTCATGCTGTAGCTGGTTCGTCTACCGCCAGTCTGAAGACAGGAGGAAATTTTGGTCCTTACACTAATCCCACCTTTTATAAAAATGTTTTTTATTAATACGTAAAGCTATTTGCCCAATAAGCATTCATTTGGTAGCAAAAGGTATCAGTCAATAGACAGGTACTTTTTGTGAGTGCCTGCTAGGTACTACATATCTTCTGAAGCTTTGGGAACAAGACACAAAATTCCTCCATTTATTGTCTTATGTTTTAAACTCAGTATTAAGGGCTGCATTTATCCAGTCCTGTTTTATGCCATGGCAACACTGAACAATCATTGAAAAGAATTAGCTAGGAGGTAATGAGGCAGCCAGTAGTCAATAAGCATGTAATCATTGGAGTCAAACAGACTTTGGTTTCAGTTATGAGTCCAGAAATGTGTGACCTTGTGCATATTATGTAAGCTCTCTGAAATTCAGTTTTGTCACCTGCAAAATGGAAATAATAGCCTATAATGTTATGATGATTCAGTGAGGCATTAAATACATGTAAACTGCATAGCACATCACGTGGCAGGTATCCATCAACAGTGATGAAATCTAAAACCACCTTCCCCAGTATTTATGCTAGTGTAAGGTTTCAGGTCAAGGACTGTGGTGAGGAAAGAAACTGGTATGGTTCCCACGTATGCCTCAATCAAATATGAAGATGGTATATAACTCACCTTCCATTTTAGGACTTCTGGGTTGTGGAATGGGGAAAGGCATATGTGGAACAGGAAAATGAGATAAGAGATGGTCCAAAATGTTTGGAGTCCCCTTAAGTACTGGAGCAAAATGAAAAGAAAACCAGTACTGCCACATCTACCTCCATAGCACATCAGGTGGAGACTTTTGTTTTTGTTTTTTTCCCTTTTGTAATTATGACAGTGTTGTTTTCCAGCCCTGTTTATATCCCTTATTGCCTCTCTCTGTGTTCATTTGATTATTATATCCCCCTAGCAATATTAAAATGAAGATATTTTCTTTTATTCTGACTGGCCTTGAAATTAAAACTTGAATATGAGAGCAGTAAAATTGAATAAATATCTGCATTCAGGGCAATATTATAACTGGTGTATTGTGTACTGTTTCATTACAGCTCATAGATTTTCAGTGGAAGCTGGGTATGGCTGTGAGCTCAGACAGCTGCAGGTCACTTAAGTATCCTTATGTTGCAGTGATACTCAAAGTGGCAGATCCTTCAGGCCAAGTAAAGAACAAGTCCTTCGAAATGACAATTCCACAGTTTCAGGTTTGTGATATAACTCATTCAGTTTTAGCCATTGTTCTGTAATTACTGCTTAAAAAGATAAAATCTTTTTTAAGAGAAAATTTTAACTTTTTATTTGCAATTGTTTGGATGTGCTTTACTTACAAAAGATCTGGATTTGCTTTATTTGGGAATTTGATAAATTATTTTCAATGTTTTCAATATAATATGCTGAATTTGTATACTGACACTCCATCACTTTCAAGGACTCATCTGTGAGTGTGTTTAAGAAATTTGCATCTTTTCTAGCAGGATATTTACTTTGCATTTAACTGTTTTATTCTTCTTAGGCTTAATATTCAAGAGTGATTAAGCTAAATGAATCTTACCTTTGAACAGTATTGACCCTGAATTGTCTGACTAATAATGTTTACAAAATGTAGATCAGACCACTAGTACTTAATGGCTAATTTTATCTGCTAGGGATTAGAGTAATAACTCAATAGTTTATTTATAGAATCATGTTATATATTATTATTATTATTTTTAGTATCCAATATTATATATATTATTATTCTACCTCTTTTCTATAAGCAAGAAAGGGGGTGGATGAGAAATCATTTTCTTTTCAATGTACATACAGGGAAATGCTTTGTCTTTGGCTAGTTTAACTGGCCTTAGAGTTTTGTTTTTGTTTTGATCCCTTTGGTGAGTGAACAGATATGAATTCTTTCTTATAGCATACTCTCTGTTATCATGAATTCCAATTTTTTTAGATTCCACATATAAGTGAGATCATGCAGTATTGTCTTTCTGTGTCTGGCTTATTTTAGTTAGCATAATGTCCTCCAGGTTCACCCATGTTGTCAAAAATAGCAGGATTTCCTTCTTTTTAAAGGATGAATAGTATACTGTTGTGTATATATACACACCACAATTTCTTTATCCATTCATCTGTCAACAGACACTTGGGTTGTTTCCATACCTTGCTATTGTGAGTAATGCTGCATTGAATGTGGGAGTGCAGATATCTTTTTGAGGTAGTGATTTTATTTCCTTTGGATATATATCCAGAAGTGAGATTTGTGGGTTATATTGTAGTTCTGTTTTACAAATTACATTTTAAGGATTTTCTCTCCTTTTGATTCCTTTTTTTAGAACAGCAATGTCTGCTGTAGAACAAAAAAGGGTCACAGATTCATTATTTTTAATGCTAAATAGTGCCTTGGAAGCAAATTAGGACTTGGTTGAAAGGAAATAAATGAGTGTATTGTGATATGTGAGTAGCTTTCAACTGAATATAAAGACCAAATCTACTTCAAAAAGGAATATAGGTTTCAGTCCTTTTGTAATTCATAATACTGGCCTAATTTTTATTTTTCTTTGCCGCATTTGTGCTCAGATCAGGTGCTGATTACACCTCTTAAAATTTTTTTCTCATAGTAAAAAGATCACAAATGGGGCAACTCTTTTAAAGGTAGTTTTTACGTGGCTTACAGCTAACCAAGCAAACAGAGCCTGTTAGTCACATTATAGGACTGAGCGCCAAGGAGCATTCTTTGAGCTTTTGACTTTTATCTTTCTAGGAGCTGAAATTATGATCATGAGTATGTATTTTTTAAGAAATGGTTACTTCCTCCTTCGTTCCATAATAAACTTACATATGAGTTAAAACAAAATACAGATACTCTTTTAAGTAGCAAAATAGAGAATTAAGTCCAAAGAAGAGGGAAAATACAAGGATGTAAATCATTAGAGTATATCAGATTTGCTTCCTACTTCTCGGCAAGTAGAGGTTAAGAAAGGAAAACAGAATTTGATCCCTTTTTTATCTGATGTTTTATCTGATGACTTCTACAGGAGAATTACCATACCAGCTTAGTTTTTAATTGGAAGAGAAATAAGCTTCTACCATGTAAGCTACTGTCATTGTTGGGTCTCTCTTAGTATAACTGACAAGACAGCCCTTATCACCCTGAAATGTAGTCTTTCACTGAATTAAAAGTGGTTCAGAGCCTGGGAACCAATCTGTCATTTTTTTAAAGTCTTATTGTTGAGGACAGTGCTGGGCATTTAATAAATCTTTCTGTTGTGATCACAAAGAACTTTGTTGGATGCTTTTAAAAAGTTTATTTATGAGCTCATTATCCAACTCTACAGTAGTATTTTTGCTTGCACCAAATTACACCTGTTTGTTTCCTATAGTAACTTTTGAATAATAATAGTTGAGGAAGTAACATTAAAATGCAAACTTAATATGTTCTAGAGCCTCTGCTGGTCAGATATAATTAAAAGAACTACTTAAATAGCCTCTAAAAGCAAAATTAATATTGTTTTTCCCCTTTCTCTCCAGAATTTCTACAGACAGTTCAAGGAAATTGCTGCAGTTATTGAAACTGTGTGAAAACTGATTACTTGGTTGATGAATTGCTACTATCATTCTAAAATCATGGACTTTACTTTCTGCAACAAAACTGCCTAAGGATCAAATGATATTTATTGAATGAAAATTACACTTTTGGTTTTCCATTTTTTTAAACAATAAAAAAGAAAATCAGACAAACAGGAATTACAAAGTGGTGATCGCTGCACACTTTGTGAATGTACTAAGAGCCACTGAATTGGAAACTTTAAAGGGTGAAGAACTCTGTGGTATGTGAATTATATCTTAATGAAAAATAAATCAGACAAACAGTTGAATGATATTAAAAGCAGCACAAGTTTATGTATTAGACCAATAGTTTTAAAAATTACTGGTAATGTTACCCATTTTATAAACAAACTCTTCTTTTTTAGCATTCATTTTTTTATTGATGTATAGTTGATTTACAATATTATATTAGTTTCAGATGTACAACATAGTAATTCAAACTTTTTAGAGATTATACTCCATTTATGGTTATTATAAAGTATTGGCTATATTCCTTGTGCTGTGCTGTACAATGTATCCTTGTAGCTTATTTATTTATTAATTTAAAAAAAAATTATTTATTTTATTTATTTTATTTTTGGCTGTGGTGGGTCTTCGTTGCTGCACGTGGGCTTTTCTCTAGTTGTGGCGAGCGGGGGCTCCTCTTCGTTGCGGTGCGCGGGCTTCTCCTTGCTGTGGCTTCTCTTGTTGCGGAGCCCAGGCTTTAGGCTCTCAGGCTTCAGTAGTTGTGGCACTCGGGCTCAGTAGTTGTGGAGCACAGGCTTAATTTCTCCACAGCATGTGGGATCTTCCTGGACCAGGGCTCGAACCCGTGTCTCCTGCATTGGCAGGCAGATTTTTAACCACTGTGCCACCAGGGAAGCCCCAACAGTCTTTATTTTAAAGTCTATTTTATCACATATGAATGTTGCTACTCCAGCTTTCTTTTGATTTCCATTTGCACGGAATGTCTTTTTCCATCCCTTCACTTTCAGTCTGTATGTGTTCCAAGGTCTGAAGTGGGTCTCTTGTAGACAACATATATATGGGTCTTGTTTTTGTATCCATTCAGCCAGTCTGTGTCTTTTGGTTAGGACATTTAATCCATTTACATTCAAGGTTATTATCTATATGTGTGTTCCTATTACCATTTTCTTAATTGTTTTGGGTTTGTTTTTGTGGGTCCTTTTCTTTTCTTGCGTTTCCCGCCTAGAGAAGTTTCTTTACCATTTGCTGTAAAGCTGGTTTTGTGGTGCTGAATTCTCTTAGCTTTTGCTTGTCTGAAAAGATTTTGACTTCTCCATCGAAACTGAATGAGATCCTTGCTGGGTAGAGTAATCTTGGTTGTAGGTTTCTCTTTCATCACTTTAAGTATATCCTGCCACTCCCTTCTGGCCTGCAGAATTTCTGCTGAAAACTCAGCTGATAACCTTATGGGGATTCCTTTGTATGTTATTTTTTGTTTTTCCCTTGCTGCTTTTAATATTTTTTTCTTGAATTTAATTTTTGTTAGTTTGATTAATATGTGTCCTGGTGTGTTTTTCCTAGGGTTTATCCTGTATGGGACTCTCTTTTTCCTGGACTTGGGTGACTATTTCCATTCCCATGTTAGGGAAGTTTTCGACTATAATCTCTTCAAATATTTTCTTAGACCCTTTCTTTTTCTCTTCTTCTTCTGGGACCCCTATAATTCGAATGTTGATGTGTTTAGTGTTGTCCCAGAGGTCTCTGAGATTATCTTCAATTCTTTTCTTTCATTTTTCTTTATTCTGCTTCTGCAGTTATTTCCACCATTTTGTCTTCCAGCTCATTATTTGTTCTTCTGCCTCAGTTATTCTGTTATTGATTCCTTCTAGTGTATTTTTATTTCAGTTATTGTGCTGTTCATCTCTGTTTGTGTGTTCTTTAGTTCTTCTAGATCTTTGTTAAACATTTCTTGTATGTTCTCAGTCTGTGCCTCCATTCTATTTCCAAGATTCTGGACCATCTTTACTATCATTACTCTGAATTCTTTTTCAGGTAGGTTGCCTATTTCCTGTTCATTTATTTGGTCTTGTAGGTTTTTATCTTGCTCCTTCATCTGTGCCATATTTTTTTGCTGTCTTTTTTTTTTTTTTTTTTTTTTTTTTTATGAGTGGGATTGTGTTCCTGTCTTACTGGTTGTTTGGCCTGAGGCTTCCAACACTGGAATTTTTAGGCTGTTCGGTAGAGCTGGGTCTTGGTGCTGAGATGAGGAACTCTGTGAGACCTCACTCTGATGAATATTCCCTGGGGTCTTTCTCTGTTAGTCTAGTGGTTCAGACTCCGAGCTCCCACCGCAGGAGCTTTGGCCCAACCCCCTGGCTCGTGAACCAAGATCCCTCAATGTGCATGGGGTGGAAAAAAAAAAAAGAACAGTAACAAAGTAAAAATAAAATTAGACTGGGAAACTAACAGATATGTTAGGAAGACTATAAAAATAAAAATATAGATGAATCAACAACTGGAAGGTATGTCAGTACCACAATAGTAAAAAAAAGAGGAGGAGGGAAAAGAAAAAAGAAGGGGGGGGAGGCCTTGGCTGTGGAGGGCGGGGCCTAAGCAAGGACGAGTTTTGGGTGGTGGGCGGGGCCAATGCTCAGGACCCACAGGGCTGGAAAAGGCCCTGGGGGCTATGGGGGGTGGGACTTAGGCTCAAGGAACAGAAGGGCCCCAGGCGTGCCCCCCAGTCCTGGTCTCAGAGGGCAGGGGACCTCACCTGGGAGCCCAGCATGCTTCCTGGGCTTGAGTAGGCGGGGCAAACGCCCTCCTCTCCTCTCCTGCTCCTCCAGCTTGCAAGGGCCCATGCCGCCTGCCTCTCCTGATCTCCCTGGCCTCCCTTCTTTGCCCACAGGACCAATTCGGTTGTGTGGGGTGGACCTTGGAGGGCAGGGGACCAGCCTGGGAGCTCAGCAGGCTCCCCTGGCCCAAGTGGGCGGGGCAATCAGCCTCTCCACTCCTCTCCCGTTCCTCCTGGAGGGGCCCTCCTGCCTGCCTCTCCTGATCTCCCCAGCTTCAGGGGTGCCGATCCTGTCTGGCCTCCACTTCTCCTCCCGCCTCAGTCCCCCTTCATCCTACCAGTTCACTTTGGGGTTCCTCGCGTCTTCTTAGGCATCAGAGTTCCCCACCAGCGGCCGGCAGGCGCCCTAGTTGTGGGGAGACGCTAACTCTTCGTCTCCCCACACAGCCATCTTGACTGCGCCTCTCTAAACAAATTCTTAGATAGAGTCCTTTATAGTCTTATATATAAAGTATATATGAATGACAAAAGTAGTATTTGATTAGGATAATGTTACTTTACAAATTCAATTTTATAACATTCACTTGTTATGAAAGCAATCAGAAGAGTGAGGCTGCTCCTTCTCCAACATTTGGAATCAGGTTAGGATTGGTCATTGCTCCCTTATTTTAGCCAAGCATTCAGATGTTTCTGTTATTAATATTTGTAGAAAGTTCAAATATGTGCACAGACATAGAAAAATAAATTTTATTCTGAGTTTATGTACAACTGAGTTAACCTGGTAGCACAAGTTATTGTGTTAGATGGTCTCTTTTGAATTTAGATTTATAAAACAGTTGTTAAAATATTTTATAAAATCACAGCAATCAACACGGTATGGCATTGCTCAGGAAAGTAAACAGATCACTGGAATAGACTAGGTGGCCTAGAAATAGATCAAGATATTTGGGACAAAGATGATATTTCAGTTGGGTGAGAAAACAGGATTAATTTAATAAATGATACTAGCAGTCACAACACATGCAAAAGTAAACTCCAGATGAATTAATGATTTAACTATAAAAGATAGAAATTAGACGTTTTATAGAATATTTATGTTAACTAAGGCTTGGGAAGCAGCAACACCACAGCTATAACATAAAACATAAATATATTTGAAATATAAGAATTAAAAAATTATATGTGGGAAAAAATGGGTCATAAACAAAGATAAAAGACAAATGCTAGGTTGATGTATATGTTAGTACTTAGTCTGGAAACAAATTGCTTTAAATATTTCAAGTAGGAAGAGATTTTATACAAGAAATGAGATGTTCACTAAACTGTTAGAAAGACTGAGTGAACAAGTCAGGAGAAATCATTGCTGGCTTTTAGAAAATCCGGTAGTGCAGGAATTTCAGGGAAAGCCCCTGCCAGTAATCTCTGCAGAATGCAGGATGTCACCTGGAAGCAACTATACAGGCCATTTCTGCCAAGTGTCAACATGTTAGAATGAAATAAAGGCTGCTTGCTTTCTTCACCTTTTCTAGTTTCAGTGAGAGTGCCTCTCATTGGTGGAAGTTAAACCAGGACCCTGTTGACACAGGAATCTGGTCAATGGAGTTTCTAGTCTTTTAGTACCTCTGGAAGGGAGATTTAGAAAAGCAAGAAAGGTGCTGAGTATTCCTACTCTGCTGACAGAAATAGGAGTTATCATGGCCTTTTTTGCGAAGTGATAGACATACACACATTATATAGAATTTCACAGCCCAGAAATATATCCTTTGGAGTAAAGCCACCATACAGTAAGGCCCCTACATATGAACCTTCAAGTTGTGAACTTTCAACGATGCGAACGTGCATTCGCGTGTCCAGTCACGTAAGTTAGTTCACGTGTCTAGGGTACATTGTCACGTGTGTACATCCTCTTCAAGTGGTTGTGCTTTTGGGTACTTTACTGTACAGTACTGTATAGAGTACAGTAGGATAGTATCTTTATTTCAAGCCCAGGATGTCCAGAAGCAAGAAGGTATGTAGAATTGAATCCATCACGGAACCAGAACCTGTGCCATCCACGTCAGGCGTGAGTGAAATTGCAGCTTGCTCTCTGTCTCCTATTGTTGACGATCCTTCAGCTCTGCCATCTCCCACCTCCTCTCCCTCCTCCAGTCAGTAACTCTTCTTGCCTGTTCACTCGATTCCAGCCCCTGTATGCCAGCTGTTGTACTGTACTACTGTACTTCTCAAGGTACTGTACTGTAAGATTAAAAATGTTTTATTTTTTGTGTTTGTTTTTTGTTATTTGTCTGAAAAGTATTATAAACCTATTACAGTACAGTACTATATAGCCGATTGTGTTAATTGGGTACCTAGGCTAACCTTGTTGGACTTACAAACAAATTGGACTTAACGAATGCGCTCTCGGAACGGAACTCGTTCATATGTAGGGGACTTACTGTATATAAAAATATTTGCAAAATTGACTAAATGTTCATCCACTTCCTGTTCGGGCACACAGGAAGACTGCATTTCCCAGCCTCCCTTGCAATTAGTTTGGGACCTCATGATTGGGTTGTAGCCAGTGAAATCTGGGCAGAAGTGTCCTAACATACATCCAGTCTTTGTCATAAACCTTTCCTTGTCTTCCAAGCTCTCTCCCGTGTTGACTGCTGGAAACGAAGAGATCTGAGATAGGGAAACCATAAGATGGAGACCCTGAATCACGATTGGAGGCAAACTCATAGTAACAGCCTGACTTGCACCAGACTGATGTGAGCTAGAAACAAACTCTTGTTTTGGTAAGCTGGTGAGATTTTTAGAGTGTTCGTTACAACAGCAAGTGAGCATAAACTTGAATAACACAAGATATTTGTATGAAGATTTTTATTGTAGCATTTCCCCAAGTGGTGAAAAGTAAAATAAAGGGAGCAGTGACTGTCAATAAAGAAATGGTTGAATAAGTTCATCATATCTATGTTACAGCATATCATATACCTGCCGTTATCAATATGTATTAACAATACATTTGCTGTTATCAACACATATTGTTGTTTCATAAAACTGTAAAATGCACTCAATGTATATTTGAATTCTTAATGGAAAATTAGGAAAATTAAGGAGAGATGTTTACCATGCTGTAAGCATTGATGGAGAGGGTATCTGGAGAGGGAGAGGAAGAGCAGTTAAAAAAATTTTTTTAAATCCATAATGCATTATAAAAAAATATGTATCATTGTTTTTAAGAAATACTTGATAAAAATGTTTGCTTTTTAATTATGCTTCTGAAAAGTTCTTACAGTTCTTTTTTGTGGTGCAATGTATCCTTATTTTAACAAATGGTATAGTGTGTCTCCAAATCAGGATAGACAAACCTGAAATACATCAAACGTAGACCTCGCTGTGCTATTGAAATCACGACCGCAGCTGGGTCTGATATTTTGGCTGGTATCACTGCAAGAAACTTCATTTCTTCCGCTTACCTTTGTTTCCCCTTCTGAGCCTCCCTGTTGGGAATTTAAGTCCTCTTCACACCCTGTCATCATTTCTGCAATCTCCTACGTGAATCCACTTTCTTTCTTGGTCCTCTGCTCGGTAGCATACTGTTGTGAGGAGCCCGGGTCCACTGCCTACTGCTGTCTACCCATGTACTCAGGTCCCACCAGCTTGAAGAGTCAGCCGACTGGGCATTCATCCTTACCAGCTGCCCATAGACTACTCTATTACCCACCCTCTGCATAGTAGCACACTAAAGATTTAGGATGAGGAGAAGGCAAAGTCCCCTTTCTATCCCTTTCTCAAGTCCTTTGGGATAGCAACTTCATTGTATCCCCAGAAATCAAAGTAGAAACCTGCCCAACCAATCTGGGTCAAAACGACACACTTGCCTTCCCAGACTGTGCTTATGGTCTTTCCATCTCCCACTCACCCCAGTTTAACACCCTCCATTTTCCTCCCCCTCCTCATTTGCAGTGTTACAAAGAGGCCCAAAGAAAGCCCTTGGCTCAAACACTGGGTGATGGATTTGATTAGAATAAATTTAAATTGCATGTTTAAATTTATCTTTTGAATTTGAAAGGCAAGTTTTTTTCATAATATAGTTTTACACTATTTTCACTGAGGATGTCTATTTTGCTTATTATGAGTTTAATGAGCTTCACCTGGCTGGCCTGGGAATTAACCACTTTTGTAACAACATTTCTGTGGGAAAATGTGTTTCAAGTTTCAAACACTTGAATTAAATGTAAACTTTTGGAAAATACTTGATTCTCAAGTTGGAAAATGTATTAATGAGCATTTAGTTTCCAAAAAGAAATAGATTATCCCCAAGCTCATCAAGCAAAACCCAAATATTTTCAGATATTCTGCTACCAAGACAGGTTAACATACATATCAGATTTATGTGGAAAGAAGGCAAGATAGTCACATTAAATTAAAGGCGTTGAAATTTCCATCATGCTGGTGCTTCGTTTTTAAAAGTACTTAAGCAGAATTATCTTTTCAAATAATTTTTTTCAAATAATTTTAAAAATTTATTTTGTACTTTAGATTTTAAAAAATAAACTCTGTTTCTTTCAAGTTTTAGATTTATAGAAAAATTGCGAAGATCGTACAGAAAGTTCCCATATGCCCCACACCATTTCCCCTGTTAACATCTTATGGTACATTTGTTATAATTGATGAACCACTATTGATACATTAGGTTTCCTCGGTTTATACCTAATATATTTTTCTGTTCCAGGATCCCATCTAGGACATGATTTAGTCATCATGTCTCCTTAAGCTTCTCTTGTCTGCGACAGTTTCTCAGACTTTCCTTATTTCTGTTGACCTTGGCAGTTTTGAGGACTACTGGTCAGGTATGTTGTAGGATGTGCCTCATTTGGGATCCGTCCGATGTTTTTCTGAACTGGAGTTATGGGTATCACAGATACAAAGTGCATTTTCCTCACTTCATATCAAGGGCACGTACTAGCGACATGACTTACGAGCGTTCATGTGGATATTGATAACCTGGCTGAAGCAATGATTGTTTCTCCACTGTAAAGTTACTTGTCCATCTGCTTTTTTCCATACTTTACTCTTGGAAGGAAGTCACTACCTGCAGGCTATGCTTAAGGAATGTGGAGTTATGTTCCCCTTCTTTTATGGTGAAGTATCTACATATTTTATTTGGAATTCTTCTGGGAGAGAGATTCGTCTCTTCTCCCCATTATTAATGTACTCAGTCATTTATCTGTAACAGTACAAACTCATGGATATTTATTTTATACTTGGGGTTACAACTGAATACATTTTTTCCTCAAGTCATTCCAACTTTGACTCTTGGGAGCTCTTTCCTTTGGCTCCTGTGCCGCTTTGACACACCCCTGCCAATTTAAAAAAATTTTTTGAGCACTGTTTTCTGACACTTATCACTACAAGATGCTCCAGGCTCACCTTGTGTATTTGAATCAGTCATTTCTCCCAAAGAACCCTCATTCTTTTTATTAGACAGTGGTACTAGAAACCAAGGTCTGGGTGCTAGATAGGTTATGTATTGTAGATTTTGAGATCATTAAAACTTAGAAGTCTTTCATGATATTTGTCCGTCAAATCGTTATGCTGTACACTTAAACTTATATAGTACTGTATGTCAGTTATAGCTCAATAAAACAGGAAGAAAAAAAAACTTTAAAAATTAAAAATTAAAAAAAAACGCTTAGAAGTCTGATGCACAACATGGTGACTATAGTTAACAATATTGTACTATATATTTGAAAGTTGCTAAGAGAGTAGATCTTAAAAGTTCTCACCACAAGAAAAAAAATGTAACTATGTGAGATGATGGATGTAAACTTATTGTGGTGATCATCCCCCAATATATACAGATATCCAATCATTATGTTGTATCCAATCATTATGTTGTGCATATTAAATTAATACAATGTTATATACCAATTATATCTCAGTAAAACTGGGGGGAAATTTAGAAATCTGAAAGAAAGAGTTCTGCTGCTGAGATAGGTCAGACCACAAAGTCCAGCTCATGTTTTAGGATTGGTGAAAATGATGACCTGAACTCAGCTAATGTTATTATCACTTCAGTTTACAACTTGAACCAGCTAACAAACAGGGCGAGATAATATATATGAGATCATGGACGCAAGAGAGTGCATGTGTCTTCCCGGTGAGATGGGCTACATAAGATAGTTGGTATGGTGGCTAGAGAGGGCTCCAGTCATCAAGGGCGCCAGGCTCCTTCTGTGTAGTTGACCAGCCATTTTCAACACATGGCTTCCATCTTGTGAAAAATATGGCTGCTCCAGTTTCTATCATGCCTACATACCAGCCAGCAGAAGAGAGGGAGGGAGGCGGAAGGGCAAACTTCTCCGTATAAACTCACGTCCTGAGTGTTACACACCTCATTCTACTCACATCCCATTGGAAGAACCTATTCATGTAGCCACTTCTAACTGCCAAGGAGACTAGAAAATGTCTAGCGGGGTAGCTGTGTGCCCAGTTAAAAGTTCTATTGCTATGCTACAGGGAGAAAAGGGATTCTAAGGAAAGCCAGCCATCATTGCTAGTCTTCCTTCTTGTCTACCAACTACAGGCATCCTTCCTTCCACTTGCAGAACATGTTTATCCTTCCCGAGGGAAGACAATCCCAAAGTCCCACCCTTCTGCATCCAGCCACAACCAGAACCTCTCTTCCAAAGGGAAGTTCCCTCCATCTCTGCACGTAAACCTAGCCTGAGCTGCTCTCTCTCGCAGAATTTTGCCAAAAGTGGCAAGAAGGAGCCAACACATCAGTGTTCTACCATTTTTTCTAGTTAGTTCCTCTAGTGCAGTGGTTCTTACCTGGGGGCAGTCTATCTCCTGTAAGGGGCATGACGGAATGTATGAGGAAGTTCTTGATTGTTATATTGCCTGCGGCTAGTATATAGGATCATTGAATCATTTTCAGTTCATACTGCTGGCATTTTATGGGTGGGGAGCTGTACATCCTACAATGCCTAGGGTATTCTTGACCAACAAAAAGTTATTCTACCCCAAATGCCAAGAGGACCTATGTTAAGAAACACTGCCTTAGAGCTATAGGCTCTATAAGCACGTGGTCTGCAACTTAAGTATCATATGGTGATAGTTTTATCAGATGTTTTGCCATAGCATGTGTCACCACCGTTCCCGTCCACAGTAACCTCACCACCTGTTGCCTGACTGCCAGTGCCTCCTGTTACACATTTTATTCCAGTAGCATCTCACTTTTAGGTACAAATTATGTGTTAGGTTATCAGCTGCTGTGGTAGTAATCCCAAAATGACGATGGCTTAAATTAGACAAAATTATTTTTCATGTCCGAGCTGTTTGTTCTGCTTGAAGACATCAAGGACCTACACTTCTATCTTATAACTCTACTGTTCTTACTGTACAGCTTCTTCAGCGAGTTCAGGGTGGTTGTACCAACTCCTGGCTTCACACACAAATTCCACTAGAAGGGATGCTTTAAGGGCACGATCCAGAAGTTGCCCTCATCTGGCAACAGCCCATATGACTGTGGACAGGAGAACTGATAAATAAAGAGTGGTATGTTTTCACAATGGAATATTGTACTGAGAGAAAATTAATGAGCAAAAACTATACACAACATCATAAATGAATCTTAGTAACATAATACTGAATATATGTATGTAAAAACATAAAGATAAATAAAGGGAATGAAAAGCAAAACCAAGGTGATTGGTTACCTCTAGGTTTCAAGACAGGGAGAAGTTAGAGGCAGGATAGAAGAGGAACCCACAGTAGATGTAAATTACTGGTAACGTCCAATTATTCATGTTGGGAAATAAGTTCATGGTGTTTATTATATCATTAAATAAACACATAAAATACATTAAAATAAAAGAGAGCTAGGTTTAGACCAATGATGAAAGTGTGCCACAAACCAAGAACTACAATTAAATGATTAATCCAGTATTCGTCTGTGCTTCTGAAGTAATAACAAACAAACAAACAAGCAGTAAACCTATGATACATAGCATTTTGCTAGATGATGTAGTTGGGTCTACTAGTCCAACATCTCAGGAAACTCAGTCCGTCCAATGATCTTGCCTCAGGAGGAATGATTCATGCTGACCAAATTCAGTGAAGATGGGTATATAACTCAAAATATTTATTTATTAATTTACACTGAAAATATAATGGCTAAGTAGTCTGTAGTAGTTATATTGTTCGTTCATTCAACAAATATTTATTGAACATCTCTGAAGTGTCAGACACTTTGCTAATCACTTGGCATATAGTGGTGAACAGACAATTTTCACAGGGCTTATAATCTATTGGGGGAGTCATATATTTAATAACTAATAATAAAAATCAGCGGGTCAGCCTATTACACACTGTGGTAGAGTGGAGAATTTTTTATCCATTAAAAAATATATATTTATTTATTTGCCCGTGCCAGTTCTTAGTTGTGGCACATGGGATCTTTAGTTGTGGCATGCAAACTCTTAGTTGCAGCATGTGGGATCTAGTTCCCTGACCAGCGATTGAACCTGGGCCCCCTGCATTGGGAGTGCAGAGTCTTAGCCACTGGACCACCAGGGAAGTCCCCCTATTATCCATTTTGAAGACTGAACAAATTGAGTTAGTTATGTGACCTTGGGCAGGAGGTCTTCATGCCTTCCTGGCAGGATTTCATCACTGCTGTGGACCAGTGACAGCTGTGTCTCCCATTCATCTCTTTCCAGTAAGTAAATAAGTAAGTAAATGAGATGGAATTCTTCCTTGTGTTCTCCTGTCTCTGCTCCACCAATGTGTGTTGGGTGTGTAGGGGGTGGGCAGATATGTTGACTTTTGGTTCCAACATGGATCTGTATTTGGATATGATCGAGACAACTGTGCATCAAATGGAGATCCTGCACTTTGATAAAGATTTTTGAATTTTGTCAGTTTTCTGTCTTATTTGTCCTTCTTTTATGGGCAGTAAGTGGCAGAATTACTATTTTACAATTAAAATTGCTGGCTCTCTTAAAATTAGAGACTAACATAATATTTGAAATGAAACAAAATACCACTTTTATTTGATAATATAAATTCTTTAAGAATCTCCAAAATATAAAAACATTGTTATGTATTACCTATCTCGTGGTCATTTTTGATGCAACAAACAAACTTTAGTAGTATTACAGTGCTTAAAATTACAGGTTGATTGATTGTTCAGTATACGCTGATTTAAAGTTTTATATTGAACTAAATAAGTAATGAAAAAGAAATGTTTTTAAAATCCTGAAGTGCTGGAGGTAGGTAATAAAAATTTTAAGACAAACTTTTTTTACAGTGAAATTTTCAACTGACTGCAGGTACTATTTTCTTGTGCCAAATGAAACATTTAACAAATAAGTGGTGTGAGCAGTTTTATACATTGCTATTAATTCATTCAAAGAGATATCTGTACCCCCAAGTTCATCGCATAGTCTAATCATTACATGCTCAGAACAAATGTGTAGTGTTTTCTGTGTGTGGGAAAAAAAATGTCTGTGGATATTTGAAGGCCAGAGGGGCAACCCCAGGCAGAAGTGGCCAGCTATCTCCTCAGCTGTAAAACAGGGATAACAACTCCTGGGGTTGCTGTGAAAACTGAACACCATATGTAAAACATAGTAGACCCTGAAAACATATTAACACTCCTTGAGAAGTGCAAATCAGAAGGGCGCTCAATGAACCTGAAATCAGAGGAAGGGGAATTATGCAAGCCCAATGCGCCCACCTTCATGAATAAGGTCCAGGAGGCCAAAGTACATCTGACAGCCGGTCCATCTAGTGCTTAGTGATAAATTGACTAATTTTCATTTTCCAGTATTAACTGCTTGCCCTTTTTTTTCGCTCTTCTTTCTTTAGACATGTTACATATTCAATCCTTTTCTTCCTTCCTTTATGGCTTACCTGAAAACTTTTGAAATGTCTGGCAATAATACCTGCAATAAGAGAGTTAGAAAAACACTGGGGAAGTTAGGACACATTAAAATAAGAGTAGGAAAATAGTATAGCCGACTTCAGTGCAGAGAAACATACGCATAGAATACTATCCTGTACAATGGTTTAGGTTGGGTTGCAAATAACTATTAGTTTTCTAAAGTTAAAAAAAAACAAAACAAACCAGAAAAACAACCCCCAACCACTCATGAGAGGCATGGTAAGATAAAAGTAAAACATACAGTTCAAGATACACCTAATTTAGTTAAAAGAGATCTGAATTTTGTCTATGGGTCCTGTCTGATACAGAGGGTATTCTACAGTGGGTCAGATGTGATCTTGGGCAACGTCATGACAACAACTAGAAGAGAATTCCGTATTAATGGTCTGTAAGGTTGACTACACCGTTGTAACCAAAATCAGAACAAGGTATAATTACAGTCAATTGTTACAGATTTCTTGATTCACAATGCTTAGGAAATCCTTAAGTTTTCATTAGTAATGCATTTAGAAGCTATATCTTATGTTGAGGTGCACATTGTTCATCCTCAAATCAAGTGATTCTTTTAAAAGTAGATTAGGGGATTGTGTTGGGGGTACTCAAGACCACCCTCAGTTTTGGTAATTCATTAGGAGCAGTCACAAAACTCAGCATATAGTCATACTGATGGCTACAGTTAATTACAGTGAAAGGATGCAAAGTGTAAGCAGCAAAGAGGAAAGGCACAGGGGGCTAAATCTGGGGTAAACATATGCAAGCTTCCAAGAGTCCTTTCCCAGGGGAGTCATGTAGGATGTGCTTAATCTCTCACCCAGCAAGTTGTGACAAATTGTGTGAAATGTTGCCAACCAAGGAAGCTCATTAGAGACTCAATACCCAGATTTTTTTTATTGGAGCTGATCATATAGGCTCCCCTGCCTGGCATGTAACCGAATTTCAGACTCCCAGAAGGAATGCAGAGGGTTTCATAACTACATTGTTTGTACAAACAATTTAGGCACAGTGAGCCACTCATATCAGTCAATGGTGGGAACACTCCTGGAATCCAAGTTCCCAGATGCCAACCAAGGGCCAACCTTGTCAGCTGGCCTTTTTAAGTATAAGCAGTCAGGAGTGCTATGTTAACTCTTTTCTGCACAGGGATAATTAAACACATCTGAAAAGTATAGAGGTAACTTGCTAAATAGCTTCTTATAGATCGCCTAAAGAAGTAATCTACTTGCTTTTATGCTAATTCATTAATATTAATTCTCATGAAATGAATGATGCTAGTATAAATTTAGCCTATACATTCTACTATACTGATGAAGAATTTCAGAGTTTAAGTATTAAGGTTTTCAAATTCGAATAAGAAACTTATGTGCCATCATTTAAATGGAATTTTACTATTTCACCTGTCATTCTCCAATGAGTGTGCTGATTTTACTAGCCCTGTTATTTGATAAGGGGATCTGCTAGCTATTGATTTAACCACCATTTCATAGCACACAGAAATACTGAATATTACAAATCGCGTAGCTTGATTAACTTAATCCTGATTTACGCTCTTTTGAATTCCAAGTACCATAGGAGAAAATAGCTATCAATCTTTGGCTAGTTAACTATTTCAGCATATGAAGAACATTTGTTAAAGAAAAGCACTTACATATCTCATTGTGTTTCACACTTCTGTGCCAAGGTAAAGGGCAAAGGAATATTTAAGATGTGCTATTAAAGAACTGTTATTATCAAGCACATAACCGCAGGGTGTAGGCAGATTTTAGATTCTAAGCCATGATGACTAAGCAACAGGTTGGAGGAATTCAGACAGATATTAACGTTCTGGCCCATAGGAGTTTCCAAAGGAATGGCAGGGCAAATGGGAAACCCTAGAGAAGCAGACTGTTGACTGTCTCCTTCCAACATGTGCAAACCCTGTCATGCTGTAGAAGGAGGAGCTTAGTTTGGGGGTTGAAGAAAGACAGTATTTTTTATTTCTTGCTAAAAACACCACTCATAGTTGGGCGTGAAAAACCCCTTGCTTTCTAGTATAGACATCTAACCATTCATTTATATACTTGGTGTCTCCTCTGTAGCACATATACCAAGAGCCAAGGATACTGAGGTGAATGAAATTGATCATGCCCTTGAGGAGGTAAGTCTTTTTGTGGCAGTGGTTTTCAGTACTATAAGGTGACTACAAATCAGCTGAGGTGTTTGTTCCTACCCATAAACATTTAGATATTGATCGGGGAAAGATTAACTATTTATTAATAATTGTTGGAGTTGGGTGATGTGTATATTTGGGTTCATTATACCATTGTATTTTTTGTGTGAAAATTTCCATATAAATTATTTTTTATATCCTGAGAATTTACCATGTTTTATTAAAAAGTCAAAAGATATTAGTACCTTTAGTTTACAAATATATTTGTTCTTACTCCAAGATGGGAGACCAAGATACATCATAGAGCAATTTTTATCATACAGCTGGCCTCAATCATCAAAAAATCTAGAAACAATAAATGCTGGAGAGGGTGTGGAGGAAAGGGAACACTCTTGCACTGTTGGTGGGAATGTAAATTGATACAGCCACTATGGAGAACAGTATGGAGGTTCCTTAAAAAACTACAAATAGAACTACCATACGACCCAGCAATCCCACTACTGGGCATATACCCTGAGAAAACCATAGGTCAAAAAGAGTCATGTACCAAAATGTTCATTGCAGCTCTATTTACAATAGCCAGGACTTGGAAGCAATCTAAATGTCCATCGACAGATGAATGGATAAAGAAGATGTGGCACATATATACAATGGAATATTACTCAGCCATAAAAAGAAATGAAATGGAGGTATTTATAATGAGGTGGATGGAGTTAGAGTCTGTCATACAGAGTGAAGTAAGTCAGAAAGAGAAAAACAAATACAGTATGCTAACACATATATACGGAATCTAAGGGGAAAAAAAAAAAAAAAGAAAAAAAAAAAAAAAAAAGGCCATGAAGAACCTAGTGGCAAGACGGGAATAAAGACACAGACCTACTAGAGAATGGACTTGAGGATATGGGGAGGGGGTGGGGTGAGATGTGACAGGGTAAGAGAGTGTCATGGACATATATACACTACCAAATGTAAAATAGATAACTAGTGGGAAGCAGCCGCATAGCACAGGGAGATCAGCTCGGTGCTTTGTGACCATCTAGAGGGATGGGATGGGGAGGGTGGGAGGGAGGGAGATGCAAGAGGGAAGAGAAATGGGAACATATTGTATATGTATAACTGATTCACTTTGTTATAAAGCAGAAGCTAACACACCATTGTAAGGCAATTATACTTCAATAAAGATGTTAAAAAAAAATAAAAAATAAAAATAAAAAAAAAAAAAAAAAAAAAAAAAAAAAAAAAAAAAGTATACTTTGAGCCAGATAATGTGCTTTTTTTACTTTGATTTGTGATACATGAATTGGTAAGCAGTTTGTTCCATAATAGGCAGTAAAAGAAGCTTGTTTGACTCCAACAAATTTCTAAAAGTAGTTTTACATGCAAATCATTAGGAAAAACTAACTTGACTAAAACATTTAAAAAGAAATTGACAGTAAGACTGAGGGATATGTAAGGTGAACAGAATAAGTAATCTAAACATTAAAACTCTCCCAAGTCATGGTGTACATCTGAAGATAGGAATTATACTCTAGTATATGTGAAACATGAATAAAGTTGTAAAATAATAAAATCAAGTGATCATCTTTTTAAAATACCTTATTATAAATTATGTGCTAGTTGTTAAAACTTCAAATAATAAAACTGAATATTGAATGAATGAATGGATGCATAAATAAATAAATAGGTGGTTTTCTTTAGCCTCAGTTTAAAAGTCACATATCTAATTGTTCATCAGAGATGATCTTTTGGTTTCCACAAAGTTTTTCTTTTAATTTGAGAGTCTTTTTAAAAAATTGGAAGACCCCAAAATACTACATGTACATTCTCCAGTGCCAGTAATTGGCTAGAGCTGAGTAGTAACTACCCCCTTTAAGATGGAGTTTGAATTCTTACATGCATGAGTACATGCCTGAGATTCTGTACATCTTGAATGTTCACAACAGTTTCTATATGTTCCTTATACTTAAATGTCAGTTTGCATGGATATAAAACCCTTGGCTCACATTTTCTTGCCTTGAGTGTTTTGCATATGTTACTCCATTGTCTTCAATTATAGAGGGTTGCTGTAAAAAGATCTGATGACAATTTGATATCACTTCCCTTATAAATGATTTGTATGTTTTGGTCTAGATACAAAACGAATACTTAAAGTTTTTCTTTAAAATTCATTAGTTTTACTAAAATAAGTCTTGATGTTGGTCATTTTGGGTTAGTTTTTCCAGGTACATAGTGTGCTTTTCAAGATGTATGTTCAAGTTTTTGTTTTTTTTTTTTACTTCTGGAAAATTTTGTTGGATTATAGGCTTTTAATATTTGTTCTGTTCCATTGATTTGGTTCTCTTCTTTGGGCACTTCTGGTATGCATCTGTAGGAACTTCTCTGTTTTCTATACCTGTCACTTTCTCTCAAAGCCTTTTCACCTCTTTCTTCATTTCTTTTTGAATTTTAACACTTTCTTCCTTTTAATCTTCTATTTCTGTCATTACTTGTTGTTTTTATTTGTTCTTGTGTTTCTCCTTATATATGCTTCCTTAAAAATTTTTGAATTATTTCCTGAGTTCTCTCATTTTTTTCTCTACATAAACTTTTGTATCACTAAATAAAGCACATTTATATATGAGGAAAACTCCTAAGCCCAAATGGTGAAGTACCCACTGCTGCAATGAATGCTTGCCACGGGCAGGTTAACTCCAAAGAGCGGAGACTTCAAGATACTTAAAAGTCTCTAAACTAGAGAGAGAGCAGAAGACTGGCTGAAAGTCATACAACGATTGTCAGATCTCCTCTACCTCATGCTCAAAACCACCGAAGATGGTATAATAACGTCTAGAATTAGTGTCATGTTCCTGTTTGTTCAAGTGAGTTTTCTCCTGATCTTAATGATTAGAACAAAGGCAAGAGCTACAGAAGAGGCATTCCATTGATAAATATAGAACCATATCAGAACATCAAAGAGGAGGTAACATAGAAAATCTTGTTTTTTCAAATATCAGATGCTTTCATATTGTAGCCGTATAGCAGTGGAGTAAGCTCCACCTCTCAAAGGCTTAATTCAGGACTTCCCTGGTGGCGCAGTGGTTAAGAATCCGCCTGCCAGTGCAGGGGACACATGTTTGAGCCCTGGTCCAGGAAGATCCCACATGCCACGGAGCAGCTAGGCCCGTGCGCCACAACTACTGAGCCTGTGAGCCACAACTATTGAGCCCATGTGCTGCAACTACTGAAGCCCACGCACCTAGAGCAACAAGAGAAGCCACCACAGTGCGAAGCCCCCCCACCGCAACGAAGAGTAGCTCCTGCTCACCACGACTAGAGAAAGCTCTCGCGCAGCAGTGAAGACCCAACACAGCCAAAAATAAATTTACAAAAAAAAGGCTTAATCCAAAGACTTTCTGTTGGTATCACACCAAACAAGGTTCACTGTACTTTGGCATTCTTCTTGAACTGTGAGATTCAGCTGGCTTTTTAGGGTGTTGGAAACCTTTATTTTGTGATCTCCATCACGATTTCAAAATGGTCAGCTGTTTACTCAGACAGGTAGGCCCCTTGATCAATTTAGACATCAGCATCTTTTTTTGATGGCAGTTTTATATATAAGGATTTCTTTTTTTTTTTTTTTTTTTTTTTTTTTTAACATCTTTATTGAAGTATAATTGCCTTACAATGGTGTGTTAGCTTCTGCTTTATAACAAAGTGAATCAGTTATACATATACAATATGTTCCCATTTCTCTTCCCTCTTGCATCTCCCTCCCTCCCACCCTCCCCATCCCATCCCTCTAGATGGTCACAAAGCACCGAGCTGATCTCCCTGTGCTATGCGGCTGCTTCCCACTAGTTATCTATTTTACATTTGGTAGTGTATATATGTCCATGACACTCTCTTACCCTGTCACATCTCACCCCACCCCCTCCCCATATCCTCAAGTCCATTCTCTAGTAGGTCTGTGTCTTTATTCCCGTCTTGCCACTAGGTTCTTCATGGCCTTTTTTTTTTTTTTTTTTTTTTTTTCCCCTTAGATTCCGTATATATGTGTTAGCATACTGTATTTGTTTTTCTCTTTCTGACTTACTTCACTCTGTATGACAGACTCTAACTCCATCCACCTCATTACTACCCAAAGCAATCTACAGATTCAATGCAATCCCTATCAAACTACCACTGGCATTTTTCACAGAACTAGAACAAAAAATTTCACAATTTGTATGGAAACACAAAAGACCCCGAATAGCCAAAGCAATCTTGAGAACGAAAAATGGAGCTGGGGGAATCAGGCTCCCTGACTTCAGACTATATTACAAAGCTTCAGTAATCAAGACAGTTTGGTACTGGCACAAAAACAGAAATATAGATCAATGGAACAGGATAGAAAGCCCAGAGATAAACCCACACACATATGGGCACCTTATTTTTGATAAAGGAGGCAAGCATATACAGTGGAGAAAAGACAGCCTCTTCAATAAGTGGTGCTGGGAAAATTGGACAGGTACATGTAAAAGTATGAAAATAGAACACTCCCTGACACCATGCACAAAAATAAACTCAAAATGGATTAAAGACCTAAGTGTAAGGGCAGACACTATCAAACTCTTAGAGGAAAACATAGGCAGAACACTCTATGACATACATCACAGCAAGATTCTTTTTGACCCAGCTCCCAGAGAAATGGAAATAAGAACACAAATAAACAAATGGGACCTAATGAAACTTAAAAGCTTTTGCACAGCAAAGGAAACCATAAACAAGACCAAAAGACAACCATCAGAATGGGAGAAAATATTTGCAAATGAAGCAACTGACAAAGGATTAATCTCCAAGATTTACAAGCAGCTCATGCAGCTCAATAACAAAAAAACGAACAACCCAATCCAAAAATGGGCCGAAGACCTAAATAGACATTTCTCCAAAGGATTTCTTTTTGCACTTCAACCTCTACCAGCAGGAGGTCTCGATTCCTGTAAGGAAGAGTCGTTAGGGGCTATAGCAACAAGTACAAACCCTGGAGGACCAGTGCTTACAGCCTCACTCGGTGCCTGGTTGTACTTTTACCACCTTGCTAAGTGTATTTTGCTTTACTTAGGTCTGTAATATGGTCATTTCTCGGCTCAGAGGACTTTTGAACTTGCTTTGATTTGTCACGGTGGACATTTCCTTTTGCTGCACAAATTGCATTTCTTTCTTTTCATAATAATTTCTAATTTTCAGTCTTTGTTTGCACAAGATAACTTTTCTCAACCTTTTACCTTTTCTTTGCTTTTGCCTCTATTTCTTCTGCTTTCTCACTGGCTTTTGTTCAATGAAAGCTACCATGTGCTTAATCTGCTATTGCGTGTCAGCACTGCAGAGGCTCATGGCAAAGGCAGAGTTAGCCTAGAGTATAATGGGCTCAAGTTGATGTTTGAAGGGCCAAGTGAAAGAAATGGCAGAGAGAAACTCAACAAAGGTCTCAGCTTCCTTGCTTTATAACCCCAGATTCTGGTTTTGCTATTTTTGAGTTTCTCTAATGCTGATTTACGTTATTCTTTCATAGCTTCTATACTTTTCTTAATTTCTTTTAGCTTATTTTGAAATATTAGATTTTATAGTTTCACATTTGGTTGCCATGTCTTTTCAAAGTGTTTTGTCTTGGTTTGTGGGGATTTTATTCTGCCTCTTATTCTCCTTTTAATGATAATAATTTTGCATGGTACTTGGCCAAATTTTTTCTATTGCTTATTTTGAAAATAAGTTTCCCTTTACTTTTTATGAGAGAGGAGGGTCCAAAAAGATAGATTTTCTAGCTTCCCTGTTCCAGGACTTCTGCTGCTGCTGTTTTTGCAAAGTAACAAGAAAAAAATAGCCTCTTTCAGAGATCTGCCTCTCACTGCCTTTTTTCTTTTTTAAATAGGAAAGCAATGCATCACTCTTAACAAGGGAGAATTACTTTAAAACAGGGAGTATCATAATGGGTAGCTGAGAGAAGAGTGGAATTTTAATCAAATGCACATATTGAGTTTAATGATCCAAAACAGATGAATAATTCTCCTCTAGAGTTATAGCCATAACCATAAAAAAATACTGCCTGGTCTAAATAACTTCTTTCATATACTTTAGGGCAAAGTGATGAGAAAATTTAGTAACTATATAATCCAGAGATGGTCCCACTGCTTCTGAGTGCTTTTAATTTCTCAGCCATCACTTTTGTTTCTCTCACCCTCTCCCTCCACATTTGCTGAAAATAAATTCCCTAGGCCACCTTTTTCAGTGTTTTCTCTTACATAATCTCAATACTAGATAATCAATTATTTGGCAAAGTTTTCTATGAAGTTACATATGTTATTCAAGAATTTGTGTTGCATCCTCTGAAATTTTGTTGAGAACTGACTTAAAATTCCCTAGAGTTTGTCTAAAATACTTTATATACACATCATTTATTGGTTAGGTAATGATTACAATGGGCATATAGTTTATTCATTTTTCTCTTCAACTTTTGTGTTGAACAGAATATTGTACTATTTATCCTTATACAGATTTGGGAGTTCCTCTGACTGTTGTAACAAAGCTGCCTATCTTATGACTATTTTCTTTTTGGGGGGGCGTGTTAGGCTTTCTGTGTTATAACCTAATAGAGTTTCCTTGTTGAGGCCATGGGCTAAGGTCATATTGAGGTAGATTTCAAGCAGGATCTCCTCTCAAAGGGAGAGGTCCTTTCCACCATCAGGTACTTGGGTGAGTAGAGGGACTGAAGCCCTTAGGACTTAAGCAGCCCAGAGCAGGGGCTTGAGGGCAAAGATGACTCAAGCTCTGTGTGAAGAGACTGGATAGACAATGAAGTAGGCTTAGCCCCCTTCTTAGACCTTACGCCCAGTTTACTCCTCTGAAGGTTAGTGGGTGCCTTGGTGATAGGGTCAGTATCTGGCTAGGCAGGTCTCAGAATTGTAACGAGCTACGAAAAGTGTCCTCAAGTGGAACCGTGGAACATTGTCCTGGTTAGGAGGCAGAATTGTCCAAGGTCATGGATTCCCAGGGAGCTCTCTACCAAATCTGGTGGAACGATGCCAGGAAAACAAAGGAGAGAAAAAATATTGAAGTCTGTGGCTAAGAGTTTCAAGTGAGGGAGGAACAGGGAAAGGTGCCAGATGATGGTGAGTTCATCTGATTCAGCCCTGAGGCCCTGTACAGGGAGTATATACACTGGGCAACCTCTTTCACGAGCCACCACGCATACTGCAGAGGCTGGCAGCTGCTTAAAGGAGCTTCTCTCTGAAGCATCCTTTCATAACACAAGAGACTATTCATAAACCTTTTTCATTCTTCTCAGTCCTTCCAATCTACCACTCCTCAGATTTTATTTTATTTTTCTCAGATGATCTCATCTTCATTTCACAGAGAAAATAGAAATCATCCAATGGAACTTTCTCAAATTCTTGGCACCACATCTACCAAATGAACTGCATCCACACTCGTCCTCATTTTTTGCCTTTTTGATGGAAGAGATATTGTGCCTCCTGTCTACAGACAATTTCTTCACTTGGTTTCTGGATTAAATACCTCATTTCTTATAAAGGAATTCAGTCATTTATTTGGCAAAGACTTACTGAGCATCTACTTTGTAACAGATGCCATGTTCCATTCGTTGATTAACTGTTTTCTCTTTTGTAGATTCAGCTTCTCTCACTCCATTCATTTTCTCCCGATAGCATTTTACTGTGCTCAGTACTCTCTACCAGTTAAAAACCAACTAAATGGAACCAAACTGAAAAACAGCCCCCCTGTCCCCCACTCCCTCCTTCAGCTACTAGTCTTTATTCTTCTCTTTAGAGCCAAGCATCTCTAAAATGTTACCTATATTTAGCATTTTAATGTCTGCATCTCTCATTCATTCTACTTCTGCTCTTAGTAAAAGTATGTTCTCTGTGGTCACCAATAACGTGCATGTGGCTAAAACTGGAATGGAACCATTTCAGTCTTCCCCTTATTTGATCTGTATGCAGCATGTAAAAATGTGGACCACTTCTTTTTTCACTGGGTTTCCATGACACCACATTCTTCCTATGTCTCTGGTTTATCCTTCTCAGTCTTTTTGCATGCTACATTTTGGTCTGCATTTCCCTTAAATGTTGATCTTCCTCCGGGTTTCCTAGGCATCTTTCCTTCTCATTGTCAGTGCTCTGTGGTTGATGTCATCAGCTCTTCAGACTGAAATTATCATCCATATCATGTAGGAAAAATGCTTTGACATTGTGTTTAGACATGAAGTTGTTGGAATCTAAAAGATTATCTTGTTTAAATAGGTCTATAAGGAGAAAGCCCAAATAAATGTGTTCATGAATCCTTATTAGCAATCTATTTCCTGCTGATTGGGGACATATTACAGCATAGGTGTGTAGAGTCATTTCTTACAACAAACATTCTAACAGATACAGTTTCATGCAATGCTGATGTAATTCACAAATACATTATCATAACAAACATGAAAAACAAACTTTGTAGTATCTATTGTCTTGAGTTAATGTTACATTTTGAAGGAGATGATGATGACTATGACGATGATGATAATTCTTTTGTAATTACGAGAAGAATATCACAAAAAAGTTCTCTTTGTCCTTCTCAGCAAACTGTCCAGTGATTCATATTTATGATACAGAAACTGCATATATAAATTCAACATGGCCTTCTCCCCACCTGGCTAGTGCTATACGTTCTTTTGCATTTTTGATACCTGAATTATAAATGTTATTAAATCTTCTCCTTTACCTAAAACCTGTGCTAGTTATTTTCCATTTGCTTGTCTGGATACACTCTGCCCTTCTCTCCCTTGCCTTATGCCTTGGAAAATTGTCCTCTGAGGACTATATCACTTGTGCCCCTTTGGCTTGTCCAGTGGCATGTATACCAGCTGGAGATACAGCACAAGAGGAGAGCAAGGTCAGGGCACTTCTTCCCTGCCTGCTCCCTGCTCTGTGCCATATCTCTGGCAGTAGCTGTGTCCCTCCCCAACTATATGTTCTGCCGGGCAGTGCCTCCCTCTAGGTTCCATTAACGCTGTTTCTTGGGGACTTCCCTGGTGGTCCAGTGGCTAAGACTCCATGCTCCCAATGCAGAGGGCCCGGGTTCTATCCCTGGTCAGGGAACTAGATCCTACAGGTATGCTGCAACTCTCCGCAACTAAAGATCCTGCGTGCCTCAACTAAGACCCGATGCAGGCAAAATAAATAAATAAATAAAACATAAATATTTTAAAACAAAACAAAACAAAAAACACTGTTTCCTACTCTTGACTTTTTAGTCATAGGTATAATAATGTTTCCCCACTGCTGCAAAGCTCTCAGTGCCTCGATATTCCCTGTCCTCCTCAGTTCTGCCCAATTCTTGTTACTCCTTTCCTTTAAGTCTTATTTGAATCCATCTAGGGTGAATTTTTTTTCTTTCTGGGAACCTGACTTTTATGATAGTGTTGTAAAACTAGCCCAGTGCTCTGCATCCTCAAAAGCACTTGTGTCATCAATTTTCTGCTTCTGTTAAAGATTCTCATTGAATAACATTGTCACTTGGGGTCCCAAGATTTTGCCTATATTTCAACCAAAGCTGAAAGTTTGCATTTGTAATTTGGTATTTCATACGTGCTAATGATTCTCAAATTTATATCTCTAGCCCAGATCTGTCTCTTAAATTTTATTTATTTTATTTTATTTTATTAATTAATTAATTAATTTATGGCTGCGTTGGGTCTTCGTTGCGGTGCGTGGGCTTCTCATTGTGGTGGCTTCTCTTGTTGCGGAGCACAGGCTCTAGGCGCATGGGCTTCAGTAGTTGTAGCGCGTGGGCTCAGTAGTTGTGGTTCTCAGGCTCTAGAGCACAGGCTCAGTAGTTGTGGCACACAGGCTTAGTTCCTCCACAGCATGTGGGATCTTCCCGGACCAGGGCTCAAACCCGTGTCCCCTGCATTGGCAGGCGGATTCTTAACCACTGCGCCACCAGGGAAGTCCTGTCTCCTAAATTTTAGAACCACATGTTTAACTCCTCTGATTTCTCTGCTCCGATATCCCACAGACACTTAAAATCCAAATGTCCAATTCCAGTTCATCTCCTTGTATGTCCTTTGAGCAACTTTCTCAGCCTGTTCCTGCCTGTATAAAGTTAGGAAACCAGAAACTTCTTTACGATTGAATAGTCATGGTCCCTATTAGTCCAGGCTGGCAGTACTTTTGCTAGTACAATTCCCTTAAGAACTTTGGGAGTTTTCTATATATCAGATGAAAGTTCACTCTATGCTCTAGAAGCCAAAGCCACACTTGTTTTCAAGACAGTCTTCTCTTTTTAGACTAATTTACTGCTACTTTTGGATCAGGCTTCTGTGGACCTACATCTTTAAGCTTTTGAGAAGCCATTTTGTTCAGCCCAAAAAAGCACCAATTTAAATTCCTTAGAAGCCTTAGAAAAGTGTCTTCTGGCCATAGTTTTGATTTTATCCTTCATCTTTAGGCCATGTCTTAATTTGAAAATCTTTTATTTGCTTGAGAAGCTGGAAATAAGAGTTTACATTCCAGACTGGCACATTCTAGCCCCTCTATAATGTCTTTAAATTCTGCTTACATATTGGTCAGTTGTTTTCGGAGCCCATCTCTTTCTTGAAGCTCCTAATACTTCAGCTAGTATAAACACTCTCAGTTTTCTTCCTAGAAATCTCTGCTCAAATCCAAAAGTCCATCAGGTTACCGGGTGGACTATCTTTCAAGTTACTGCAGGTGATACTTTTACCACTATATTATATGACATGGGTCACTATTTTTTAAGCTTCTGTAGCAGTTTCCTCATCTTTTTTCTAGTCTCCTGCAATCGTTTTCTTGCTATTTCTACTAAAGGTTTCCTTTTCATCTGCCACATGGTCTTGGAATCAACGTCACATATTTTAGAGTTTTGTTATGGCATGATCCCAATTCTGCATACTGCATAGTATTGTAGTTACTTTTCCCTTGCCTGCATTTCTCATGTGAGGATGGCAAGTATGTTTCCAGTGCCTGGACCACAGTAGGTTTTCAATAAATATTACTTCATAAGTAAGTAAATTAGTTCTTAACTGTTAAAGACCCTTTAAAGGCATCATTGTAAAGTTTTATCAAATCTCAATTATCCTAGTAACTATTACTCTAGTTCAGCTATTTTCTCTAATATAGTATCTGTTTGAGTACAGCCTGTACAAATATGAGTAATAGCTCTTGTTTGAACTAAAATTCTTCCACCTACAAAGTGTGACCCTAAAAAAGATTCTTAATGTTTGTATGACTCAGTTTTATCATTTGTAAAATGAGGAAAATAGTGGTCCTTATCTCATACCATTTTTGTGAGAAACCTTGGTGCAGAGTGAATAAACAAATGGTGGCTATTATTATTATTTCATTTTTAGATACATGCATAATAAACTTATAACAATGGCCGTTTCCAGAAAGAAAATGGGTGTCTGGGGAAAGGAGCGGAAGGGAGACTTACATTTTGCTGTATTTACCTTTTTCTGTAACTTTCAAAATCTCTACCCTTTACATATATTACCTATTCAAAATAATTACTGGTTTGAAAAATATTACATGTATATTTGTTCATTTTAATCTCTATTATGTTAGTGGCTTGAGTGTTGCATTTTAAAATCAGCAAGGAAAATGTGGAATAATTCATCCATGACAGACTTAAAATAGATTTATTTTTAAGCTTCTTAGGGCCCATTAGAAATAGTAATTAAACAGGAAGAATTTTTACAGGGGGACAGTTTTATTGAAGCATCACTACTGCTTTCAGTTGCAAAGATTTTCATTAGGTTCAAGAGAAAATAGTCAATAATATCAGTTTAAATCCACATAATTCTGAAGAGCATAAATGTGAAATTCCACTTAGCGATAAAGGAGTGCATAGTGCAGGAAGTGTTTAATCTCTCCATACTAATATCTTCATTCAAATATACAGTATTTCATAACTTGTGCTTGACTGCATATGCTTAGCAGATTTGGAGCTGTCTGACCTGAAATTGTGCATTAAATAAATGTTCATTTTAACCCTATTTCTTTTCATCCCTCAAATAGGTTTTATGACAAAAGAGTTTTTCAGAGTTTTTCACTCGAGGCACTTCTGAATTAGGCAGTAAGACAAAAATGGGTATTGTAAAATTATGAAAAAAGAGAGAAGCTGCTTCCTCCGCAGAAACTTTTAACCTCTGGAGAGATTGGTTCAAGATGGCAGAGTAGAAGGACATGCACTCACTCCATCTTGCGAGAGCACCAGAATCACACCTAACAGCTGAATAGTCAAGGACAGGAAGACACTGGAACTCACCCAAAAAGGTACCCCACATCCAAAGACAAAGGAGAAGCCACAATGAGATGGTAGGAGGGGCGCAATCACAATAAAATCAAATCCCATAACTACTGGGTGGGTGACTCACAAACTGGAGAACACTTATACCACAGAAATCCACGAACTGGAATGAAGTTTCTGAGCCCCACATCAGGCTTCCCAACCTGGGGGTCCAGCAACAGGAGGAGGAATTCTGAGAGAATCAGACTTTGAAGGCTAGTGGGATTTGATTGCAGGACTTCGACAGGACTGGGGAAACAGAGACTCCACTCTTGGAGGGCATACACAAAGTAGTGCGTGCATCGGGACCCAGGAGAGGAGCAGTGACCCCATAGGACACTGAACCAGACCTACTTGCTAGTGTTGGAGGGTCTCCTGCAGGGGCGGGGGGTGGTGGTGGGGGCTGTGGCTCACTGTGAGGACAAGGACACTGGCAGCAGAAGTTCTGAGAAGTACTTGGCGTGAGCCCTCCCAGAGTCCACCATTAGCCCTGCCAAAGAGCCCAGGTAGCCTCCAGTGATGGGTCACCGCAGGCCAAACAATCAACAGGAAGGGAACCCAGCCCCACCCATCAGCAGACAAGCAGATTAAAGTTTTACTGAGCTCTGCCCACCAGAGCAACAGCCAGCTCTACCCACCACCAGTCCCTCCCATCAGGAAACTTGCACAAGCCTCTTAGATAGCCTCATCCACCAGAGGGCAGACAGCAGAAGCAAGAAGAACTACAGTCCTACAGTCTGTGGAACAAAAACCACATTCACAGAAAGATAGACAAGATGAAAAGGCAGAGGGCTATGTACCAGATGAAGGAACAAGATAAAACCCCAGAAAAACAACTAAATGAAGTGGAGATAGGCAACCTTCCAGAAAAAGAATTCAGAATAATGATAGTGAAGATGATCCAGGACCTCGGAAAAAGAATGGAGGCAAAGATTGAGAAGATGCAAGAAATGTTTAACAAAGACCTAGAAGAATTAAAGAACAAACACCCAGAAGAATTACAGAACAAACAAACAGAGATGAACAATATGATAACTGAAATGAAAAATACACTAGAAGGAATTAATAGCAGAATAACAGAGGCAGAGGAAAGGATAAGTGACCTGGAAGACAGAATGGTGGAATTCACTGCCGTGGAACAGAATAAAGAGAAAAGAACGAAAAGAAATGAAGCCAGCCTAAGAGACCTCTTAAACGCAGCAACATTCGCATTATAGGGGTCCCAGAAGGAGAAGAGAGAGAGAAGGGACCCGAGAGAATATTTGAAGAGATTATAGTCAAAAACTTCCCTAACATGGGAAAGGAAATAGCCACCCAAGTCCAGGAAGCACAGAGAGTCCCAGGCAGGATAAACCCAAAGAGAAACACGCTGAGACACATAGTATTCAAACTGGCAAAAATTAAAGACCAAGAAAAATTATTGAAAGCAGCAAGGGGAAAATGACAAATAACATACAAGGGAACTCCCATAAGGTTAACAGCTGATTTCTCAGCAAAAACTCTACAAGCCAGAAGGGAGTGGCATGATATATTTAAAGTGATGAAAGGGAAGAACCTACAACCAAGATTACCCGGCAAGGATCTCATTCAGATTTGATGGAGAAATCAAAAGCTTTACAGACAAGCAAAAGCTAAGAGAATTCAGCACCACCAAACCAGCTCTACAACAAATGCTAAAGGAACTTCTCTAAGTTGGAAACACAAGAGAAAAAAAGAGCCTACAAAAACAAACCCAAAACAATTAAGAAAATGGTAATAGGAACATACATATCAATAATTACCTTAAACGTGAATGGATTAAATGCTCCAACCAAAAGACACAGACTGGCTGAATGCATACAAAAACAAGACCCATATACATGCTGTCTACAAGAGACCCACTTCAGACCTAGGGACACATACAGACTGAAAGTGAGGGGATGGAAAAAGATATTCCATGCAAATGGAAATCAAAAGAAAGCTGGAGTAGCTATACTCATATCAGATAAAGTAGACTTTAAAATAAAGAATGTTACAAGAGACAAGGAAGGACACTACGTAATGATCCAGGGATCAATCCAAGAAGAAGATATAACAATTATAAATATATATGCACCCAACATAGGAGCACCTCAATACATAAGGCAACTGCTAACAGCTATAAAAGAGGAAATTGACAGTAACACAATAATTGTAGGGGACTTTAACACCTCTCTTACACCAATGGACAGATCATCCAAACAGAAAATTAATAAGGAAACACAAGCTTTAAATGACACAATAGACCAGGTAGATTTAATTGATATTTATAGGATATTCCAACCAAAAACAGCAGATTACACTTCTCAAGTGCACACAGAACATTCTCCAGGATAGAGCACATCTTGTGTCACAAATCAAGCCTCAGTAATTTTAAGAAAATTGAAATCATATCAAGCATCTTTTCTGACCACAATGCTATGAGGTTAGAAATCAATTACAGGTAAAAAAACGTAAAAAACTCAAACACATGGAGGCTAAACAATACGTTACTAAATAACCAGGAGATCACTGAAGAAATCAAAGAGGAAATCAAAAATTACCTAGAGAGAAATTACAATGAAAAGACGATGATATAAAACCTATGGGATGCAGCAAAAGCAGTTCTAAGAGGGAAGTCTATAGCAATACAAGCCTACTTCAAGAAACAAGAAAAATCTCAAATAAACAATCTAACCTTACACCTAAAGGAACTAGAGAAAGAAGAACAAACAAAACCCAAAATTAGCAGAAGGAAAGAAATCATAAAGATCAGAGCAGAAATAAATGAAATAGAAACAAAGAAAACAATAGCAAAGATCAATAAAACTAAAAGCTGGTTCTTTGAGAAGATAAACAAAATTGATAAACCATTAGCCAGACTCATCAAGAAAAAGAGGGAGAGGACTCAAATCAATAAAATTAGAAATCAAAAAGGAGAAGTTACAACAGACACCGCAGAAATACAAAGCATCCTAAGAGACTACTACAAGCAACTCTACGCCAGTAAAATGGACAACCTGGAAGAAATGGACAAATTCTTAGAAAGGTATAACCTTCCAAGACTGAACCAGGAAGAAATAGAAAGTATGAACAGACCAATCACAAGTAATGAAATTGAAACTGTGATTTAAAATCTTCCAACAAACAAAAGTCCAGGACCAGATGGCTTCACGGGTGAATTCTATCAAATATTTAGAGAACATATACCAACCATCCTTCTCAAACTCTTCGAAAAAATTTCAGAGGAAGGAACACTCCCAAACTCATTCTGTCAGGTCACCATCACCCTGATACCAAAACCAGACAAGGATACTACAAAAAAAGAAAGTTACAGACCAATATCAATGATGAATATAGATGCAAAAATCCTCAACAAAATACTAACAAACAGAATCCAACACATTAAAAGGATCATACCCCATGATTAAGTGGGATTTATTCCAAGGATGCAAGGATTCTTAAACATACACAAATCAATCAATGTGATACACCATATTAACAAATTGAAGAATAAAAACCATATGATCATCTCAATAAATGCAGAAAAAGGTTTTGACAAAACTCAACACCCATTTATGATAAAAACTGTCCAGAAAGTGGGCATAGAGGGAACCTACCTCAACATAATAAAGGCCGTATACAACAAACCCACAGCAGACATCATTCTCAATGGTGAAAAACTGAAAGCATTTCCGCTAAGATCAGGAACAAGACAATGATGTCCACTCTTACCACTATTATTCAACATAGTTATGGAAGTCCTAGCCATGGCAATCAGAGAAGAAAAAGAATTAAAAGAATACACATTGGAAAAGAAGAAATAAAACTGTCACTGTTTGCAGATGACATGATACTATACATAGAGAATCCTAAAGATGCCACCAGAAAACTACTAGAGCTAATCAGTGAATTTGTTAAAGTAGCAGGATACAAAATTAATGCACAGAAATCTCTTGCATTCCTATACACTAATGATGAAAAATCTGAAAGGGAAATTAAGGAAACACTCCCATTTACCACTGCAACAAAAAGAATAAAATACCTAGGTATAAACCTACCTAGGGAGACAAAAGACCTGTATGCAGGAAACTATAAGACACTGATGAAAGAAATTAAAGATGAAACAAACAGATGGAGAGATATACCATGTTCTTGGATTGCAAGAATCAATATTGTGAAAATGACTATACTACCCAAAGCAATCTACAGATTCAATGCAATCCTTATCAAATTACCAATGGCATTTTTTATAGAACTAGAACAAAAAATCTTAAAATTTGTATGGAGACACAAAAGACCCTGAATACCCAAAGCAGTCTTGAGGGAAAAAAACGGAGCTGGAGGAATCAGGCTCCTGGACTTCAGACTATACAGAAAGCTACAGTAATCAAGACAATATGGTACTGGCACAAAAACAGAAATATAGATCAGTGGAACAGGCTAGAAAGCCCAGAGATAAACCCACGCACCTATGGTCAACTAATGTATGACAAAGGAGGCAAAGATATATAATGGAGAAAAGACAGTCTCTTCAAGAAGTGGTGCTGGGAAAACTGGACAGTTACATGTAAAAGGATGAAATTAGAACACTCCCTAACACCATACACAAAAATAAACTCAAAATGGATTAAAGACGTAAATGTAAGACTGGACAATATAAAACTCTTAGAGGAAAAGATAGGAAGAACACTCTTTGACATAAATCACAGCAAGATCTTTTTTGACCCACCTCCTAGAGTAATGGAAATAAAAACAAAAATAAACAAATGGGACCTAATGAAACTTAAAAGCTTTTGCACAGCAAAGTAAACTATAAACAAGACGAAAAGACAACACTCAGAATGGGAGAAAATATTTGCAAACAAATCAATGGACAAAGGATTAATCTCCAAAATATATAAACAGCTCATGAAGCTCAATATTAAAAAAAAGACCAACCCAATCAAAAAATTGACAGAAGACCTAAATAGAAAACTCTCCAAAGAAGACATACAGATGAACAAGAGGCACATGAAAAGCTGCTCAACATCACTAATCATTATAGGAATGCAAATCAAGACTACAACGAGGTATCACCTCATACCAGTTAGAATGGGCATCATCAGAAAATCTACAAACAACAAATGCTGGAGAGGGTGTGGAGAAAAGGGAACCCTCTTGCACTGTTGGTGGGAATGTAAATTGATACAGCCACTATGGAGAACATATGGAGGTTCCTTCAAAAACTAAAAATAGAATTACCATATGATCCAGCAATCCCAGTACTAGGCATATTCCCAGAGAATATCGTAATTCAAAAAGACACATGCACCCCAGTGTTCATTGCAGCACTATTTACAATAGGCAGGTCATGGAAGCAACCTAAATGCCCATCGACAGAAGAATGGATAAAGAAGATGTGGTACATATATACAATGGAATATTACTCAGCCATGAAAAGGAACTAAATTGGGTCATTTGTAGAGACGTGGATGGACCTAGAGACTGTCATACAGAGTGAAGTAAGAAAGAGAAAAATTTTGTATATTAACGCATATATGTGGAATCTAGAAAAATGGTACAGATGAACCTGTTTGCAAGGCAGTAATAGAGACACAGATGTAAAGAACAAACGTATGGACAACAAGGGGGGTAAGTGGGGGGGTGGTGGTGGTGGTGGGATGAATTGGGAGATTGGGATTGACATGTATACACTAATAGGTATAAAATAGGTAACTAATAAGAACCTGCTGTATAAAAAATAAGTAAATAAAGTTAAAAAAAAAGACAATCTATGAAAAAAATAATTGATAAGCTGGCCTTCATTCAAATTAAAAACTTCTGCTCTACAAAAGACAGTTTCAAGAGGATTAGAAGACAAGCAAATGTTTTCTTCAAGGCTGCGAGAAAACATTTGCCAAAGACACATCTGATAAAGTCTTGTTATGCAAAATACGCAAAGGAACCTGCTGTATAAAAAAATAAATACAATAAAATTCAAATATTCAAAAAAAAAAAAAGAAAAATTTAAGCTCTGTAACTAACTGATTCTGTTCTTTGGCATTCAACAGAGCTCTCAACATGTTCATTCACCAGAATTATATTAGTCACCTTCTCTGTGCCAAGCACTGTGCATTTGAGTAGCAATCAGTTGCTATGTATTGTGTTCATTTTCTAGAACATTACTCTCATTACCTGCTTAGTTTGTGCCTCAATTTCCTAATTAAAAAATGTCACTTTTATAATTCTTAATTTATAATTCTGTCAAGAGTATTAAGAAGTAGCACCTATATTTGGGGTGTGGGCTGAAGTAAATAATTACCTCAATTTTTGTGAAGTCATGTTAATCATTGTTAAAAGACAAAGTGTGGTTAATTTCTTTGACTATTCCATGAGTGTTTGAAAAAAAAAATCTGTATTCTCTCTTTTTGTTATGTCCAAAAAAGATAATGAGAAACTGGGAGAAATATAGAAAATGTATGCTGAACAAAATGTTACTATTCCTAATATGGGGAGATTCTATAATTTAGCCCTAGTTTAAAAAATAGGCAAAAAAATATTATCACCAAATCCTTCAAAACAATATAGATAATCAATAGATATGAAAACATTCTTCCTTGCTATTCCTTTCTATTGTTTTCCCATTCTTTATCTTCCTGATTTCTAGACTTAATTTTATTCCTTCTTTCCTTATTATTTCCTTGGGTTTTTCCATGTCATTTTTTTCTCTTTTTGGTTAAATTCTTAGTTTATTTGTTTTCATCCGTTCTTTTTTTTATTTTGATAAGTGTACTTTAATCAATACATTTATCTGTATTCCACAAGTTTTGACAGACAATTCCTTTTTAAACCTAACTCCATATCTTTAAGCTTTTCTCTTATAATTTTCTGTTTAACCAGGATTATTCAGTACTCTATTTTTCTTACTTTCCAGATATGTGGATTTTTAAACATATGTTTTTGATTCCTAGTTACCTTGAATAATAATCAGAAAACATGTTGTATATGATAGCAATTCTTTGGAATTTATGGGTTTCCTGGGTGACACAGTGCATAGTCAATTTTAGCTTTCTTCACAGGTGCTCTATAAAAATTTTGTATTCTCTATTCATTTATTCATTACATGTATTTAAACTGTAAATTATGTTATCGAAATTTATAAATTTGATTATATTTAATTTAGTTAATCTTATAGTATATGAGGATGATTTGTTAAAGTCACCAACTATTTATTTTTCCTGTCATTATTTTAGTTTCTGTTTTATGTATGTGAGAGCAATTTATTTAGTGTGCATGTGTTTAAAATAAAATCATCTTCTTAATACTTATGCTGGCAAATATTTCTTCATGACCCCCTTCATTAGCCTTAAATTCTATTTAACCTAACATTGAAACCACAACCCTGATTTTCTTCTCATTCATGTATGCCTGATATATTTTCTTCTATTTATTTTCAATGTTTATATATCCTTTCTTTTTTAAAAATTTAATTAATTAATTAATTAATTAATTAATTTTTGGCTGCATTGGGTATTTGTTGCTGTGCATGGGCTTCTCACTGAGGGCTTTCTCTAGTTGCAGCGAGTGGGGACTACTCTTCATTGTAGTGCGCGGGCTTCTCATTGCGGTGTCTTGTTGCGGAGCACGGGCTCGAGGCACGTGGGTTCAGTAGTTGTGGCTCACGGGCTCTAGAGCGCAGGCTCAGTAGTGGTGGTGCACAGGCTTAGCTGTTCCGCAGCATGTGGGATCCTCCCAGACTGGGCTCGAACCTGTGTCCCCTGCATTGGCAGGAGGATTCTTAACCACTGCGCCACCAGGGAAGCCCTATCCTTTTGTTTTAAAAGTGATTCTGTAAACAACACATTCCTGGATCGTTAAGTCTTTATCTTTTGGTCTGTTAGAGTAACTAACTTACATTTATTATAGTTACTATATGGAGTTACTGTAGCCGTACTATTTTAAATTTTCTAATTATCACACTTTAATCTTGTTTCCTTTCTTTTCTTTTTTTCTTTTTATTCCCTTTCCTTTCCTACTGGATAGATCAATATTCTACTAATTTGAACATCATATATTTTATATCTAGTTTCCTAGTAGCTATCCTTTATTTATTTCCTCTCTGTCTCCATCTCCCAAATTTGGGAAACTTTTCTTTTTTTTTAGTATAAAGAGCAAGAGAAACTGACTCTGAGAGCACGTAGTATTCCAAATCTTTTGCCTTTGCAAGGTTCTTAGCTTTGAAACCTGAAAGCTAAGAATGGACTCTTTTGTTATCTGTGTTCTGCTGTGTCGTCATTCCCCTGGATCAGTGAAGATGCAATGCCCTGGCTGCCTGGGCTGGGGGAAGGTCACAGGGAACAAGGAACAATAAGGGGAAAACCCTGATAGTATCTCAAATTGTTATTCAGTCACAAACACTTGTGCTCTGTTTACTATCTCCAGTCAGAACTCCACCACGATTTTGGAGAGGCATTCTATTATTTTCTAGTATTTTATCATTAGCTAGTGGATATATTTAGTACATTTACCTGAAATTATATAATTAAATCATTTGGTGTATCACCTCTGTGATAGTAAAATCCCCTCTTAATCTTTCGTTTCTTAAATTCTCATTTGCCATTTATTCAATTCAATTCATTCATTCACTCAGTATTTATTAAGACCCCATTAAGAGTCAGCTATTGTGTTTTCTGCTGGAGGAGAACAGAGCACAAAACAAATAATCCCTTCTCTCAGGATGCTCTCTTTGTGGTGGGGGACACAGACAAACCACCCAGTAATTATAAATGTAATGAGAGCTATAACAGTGAAATGTATTTAAAAAAAGACCCAAGAAGAGGAGGGGGAGGGGTGTGATGTGACAGGGTGAGAGAGTGTCATGGACATATATACACTACCAAATGTAAAATAGGTAGCTAGTGGGAAGCAGCTGCATAGCACAGGGAGATCAGCTCAGTGCTTTGTGACCGCCTGGGGGGGTGGGATGGGGAGGGTGGGAGGGAGGGAGATGCAGGAGGGAGGAGATATGGGAACGTGTGTGTAGCTGATTCACTTTGTTATAAAGCAGAAACTAACACACCATTGTGAAGCAATTATACTTCAATAAAGATGTTTAAAAAAAAAAAAAAAAAAAAAAGACCCAAGAAGAGAGGGCCACTAACACTGACTGGGGAAGTAAGAAACAACTTCACAGAAGACAGGATTCTTGACTTGGGTCTTGAACAATAGATCAATGTTTCCGTAGTGAAAGATGGGGGAAATTCAAGTTGTGGGCATTAGGAAGCCAGAGCAATCGGGGAGAGGAAGAAGCTTAGGAAGCCCCATGAAGACCTGAGCATGTAATGCATCTGGGAATGGAGGTTGTCTGGGTGAGGGAGTGGGGGAGTGAGGAGCAGCAAATATAAGACTAGAAAGATTCGTGATTTGAGCTTTAGGAAATGTATCTTCATTGAAAGATTTTTAAGCGGGAAGAAAAGTAGATATTGGGGGAGGGTACAGAATGGAAGAGAGAGATAGAGAAAAAAAGAGAGAGTACATTTGTGCTTGGAAGCAAGGAGACAAGCTAAGAGATTGAGATGAACCTTTCCAGTCTTATACACTAGCTCAGGCCCTTATACTTCTCATGTAGTATATAGTTTTTAAACTAGGATTTGACTGAATGTTACAACTTCTAATTAATGCTAACAGCATTATAATATTGGGATATTAGAGGAGCACTTTTTAAAAAAATGTAAGTGTTTACTTTTGGATATCATAGTAGAGGTGCCTACAAGACTATTCAGGAGATATTTCTTGCAGATTGTTAGAAATGCTTTCCATGAGCATATTCTTTGGCCCTTTTTTGGGCAACAGTGGGGTTGAGAGTGGAAGGGTTGGGGGTCAGAGGATGATTTATTTCCCCACCATTTAGTAAACATCATAGACCTGCATATGCAGTGTAATAGCTGCCAAACATTTAAAATTGTATCATCCTCTTGTCTTTTTCTAAATTCAAGTGATCAAACTGTAATTGAACACTTTTTTATGTGCATGCAATTCTCTAAGCTTCTGCAGGTGATACAATGACGATAAGAAACTAATAGCTTACCATATAGTTCATTCACGCAATAAGTCAAATGTCTAAATGATAATAAAGCAAGTTATATAAGATACAATATATACTATAGTATAATAACCTTATCGGACAGGATAGGATAGATTTACAACAAGGTAGCAGACAAGTCCACAATCCCAGTGGCTTAACAAACAAAAAAGTTTATTTCCCACTACAAGAAGCGTGCTGTGTGCCTGGGAGGTTCTCCAGGACAGCTGTCCTCTAGGAGCTGGCTCAGCATTCTGGACTGCTTCGATCACGAGGAACCTCCATACTGATGTTTCCATAATGACCACTGAAGGGGAAGCGTGGGGATGGACAGCACGAGAGGGCTGGGGCGTTGATTACCAGCAATTAAATGCTTCTACTCAAAGACGTGACCCAAGTCACCTCTGGTCACATTTCACTTCCAAAACAAGTCTTAGGATCGTGCCTGCCTTCCCATGTGTCAGGATGCAGAGAGGATCAGGTACTGGTAAACAATAATAATGCTCATTAATGCACAGTAAGCAAAACATCACAAAAAGGTTACAAAGAGAGGGCTAAGGACGTTCCAGAGCAGGAAGCAATCACACTTAGGCTGTCATGTAATAAAAGACAATTCTTCTGTGTTTCTGTCAGTAAGTAGATGTTTATTGCATCACTTTTTTCACCAGTAAGAAATGGCCTGCTGGGGCTCCAGATTCAATCCTAGCTCCCAAGCTAGTTGATTTGGTAGAACCCACAACACTTCCATGCTTTCCCCAGATCTCTGTTCTTTTCTTTCTTTTTTATAGATCTCAGATATGTGGCCTAGGGAAATAGGATCTGTATAGAAGAGTTTCTGGCAAGGTTCTACAAGGTTTCAGTCACATTCGGACAACTTTTCACCGCTTTAAAAAAAAAAAAATTATTTATTTATTTTTGGCTGCGTTGGGTCTTCGTTGCTGCACGAGGGTTTTCTCTAGTTGCGGCCATTGGGGGCTACTCTTCGTTGCAGTGCGTGGGCTTCGCATTGCGGTGTCTTCTCTTGTTGCGGAGCACAAGCTCTAGGCGTGGGGGCTTCAGTAGTTGTGGCACGCGGGCTCAGTAGTTGTGGAGCACGGGCTTAGTTGCTCCACGGCATGTGGGAATCTTCCCAGACCACTCTGTCTCCCCCACATTGGCAGGCAGGTTCTTAACCACTGTGCCACCAGGGAAACCCTTCACTGCGTTTTGAAGACATGGTTCTACTTTGCACAAAAATGTGGTGGTGTGAGTAAACCGAATGAGTGAATCTAACCAATTAATAATGTCTTTATCTTGGAGCTTAAATTCTATCTATAAGGGAGCCATCAGGGTGCACCCAGAAATTCTGCATAGGAATAATGGGAATTGATTGTAGTGATATTACATATAGGATAAAAAATAGTCCCAAGGCTTTATAGAAAGTGAGAATACCATTAAAGGAAAAAAAAATGAGAGAGAGAGAGAGAGAGAGAGAGAGAGAGAATGGGAGAGGAACCAGAGTTTTCATTTTTCCTATGAGCCCTTTGTAGAAAATTGGGAACTTTAAGTGTCTTTCCCACTTATTTTTGTTTACCTGTTACCTAACTCTTAATTATAATTTAGTAAGAGTAAAAAGAATGAAAGTCCAATTTGCTAAAAAGAAAAAAAGAATACTTCTCTTTCTGCTTTAAAATTAGAATGATTAAATTATCCCTAGAATGTTTTTTGAGTTCCCTGGAAATATATATTACTACATATAAAAGGGTGCAAAATCTCTACACTAGCTCTGAACTGGGTAAATACAATTAATAAAATGTATTGGCTGCACTAAAAGCTATGAAGATTCATGTTTGTCATACCATGTTATATTTTAAAGAGAAATTGGAGTTAAAAATACTTTATCGTGATTCTGTTCGCCGCTCTGCAGTTTGCGTGTGAGGCTGTTTCCTCCCAGAGCAGTTGTGAAGCAAAAGGTGTAAAGGGATATTTTTAAAAAGGTAGTTCGGGAATACTATTGACAAGGAGTGTGGGTCGCTTTTGACCCGAGCAGTAACTGCTGATCAGCTGTCCCAGGGCAGGGCGTGAGGGTCGTGTGGTTCTGAAGATGAGGCAGGAAAAATGCGCCCCTGGGACCGGGACAAGGTAGAAGCACCGGCGGAAGTGGAAGTTTTGGGGCCCTAGGAAGATTTGGAGCAGTTCCTGCTTCCAGTTATCCGTGGGATGCGGGAGGATATGGCGGCTCCTGAGGACCAGGAGCAAGTTGTGGAAGATGGATAATAACGATCATGCAAATAGAAATGCAGGTGGCGACCTCGGAGGAGAAAGCCTTGAATCACCTTCAGCATCCCAGGGGGGAAGCTGATGAGAGAGTGCCAGAGTTGTGCCAGAAGGTGGAGGAGAAAGCCAAGGAGATTGGGAAGATGGCAGATTTGATGGTGGAGCTGGTTTGGCAGATAGAGAAAAGCAAATCGTCTTGAAGGAGGGTTGGCTTTCACAGCTGATGGACTCTGGTCCGCTGGTAAGGATGGGCTGATACCTGGAAGAAACTGAAACAGGTCATTTTCGCTATTTAGTTTTTCTATGTTTTTTATTCCCATGTAACAGTGTCCCTTAGGGTCAGTGGTTGGTGACCTTGATATGGGGGTAGATTGTCAAATGTATTTGGTTCCTAAAAAATAACTTTTGTTTGAGAAATACTCTCATAAGTGAAACAAGGCTTACTCAAAACTCGTTTCAGTTTATTTTTGTTACTTTGCAGTGTTTTTGAAATGTTGGGCATGGCCTTGTATTTTGGTGTTATCATGTGACCTGATTGTTTTCTGGAACTTTGGAACACCCATGTGAAGACTTGGGGTCAGAATCTTCCAACTTTAGAGGTGCAGTGGAAGGCACTACTTGGATGTAGCTGGTGAAGCAATGTAGGAATGACACTGCTTTGGATAAGACTGGGAAAAACCAAAAGAGAGTTGGAGATGGAAGACGCTGGGCACATATTTTGGAACTTGAATACCTCTGTGAGACAAAGGAGGAAAGCTATGTTTTGTGGCATACTGTCTCATGTTTATTGTATAACCTGTCAGGTGCGTTTATTTAGACAACCTATCTGACCCTAAACGACAAAGCAGTTTGAATAGGGAATGATGGAGCACACTTTACTGTTGTAATATCCTCACACATTACAGAGGTTTAAGAGTATGGCATCAAAGAGACAATCTACCGAGAGCCTTGAAAGCCTGGAGAAAGGAAAAGGCATATCAGGGCCCATATAGTCCCTTCTAGGTCACCAGGGCAGTAGATCTGACTAGGATTTGAGGTCAAGATCAAACATGTAACAAGTGTTCATTTGCCTTGAAAAACAAAGACCTAAAAAGCCTTAAAAAATTTTTTTTCTTTTTGTTCAGATGACCAAAGCCCCTATGTGTGTAAATAAAAAATCACAAATAAATTTCTTTTGAAATGGAAAAGAAATTTCATCGTAATTTCGTGATTTAAAACACGAGTATTTTTTTTGGAGATTATTAGGAAATAAGATTCAGAAATTATGATGCAGGCTTTAGAAGGAATTGAAACCAAGCAAATATGATTAATTAAAAAAAAAAAAAAAATCCCAGCGCCCCATTGACAGTGGTCCCCTCTCCAGGGGGCAGCAGAGACGCCCAGAAGAAGACGGAGATCTCGGTGACCCGAGAGATGATGAGTTTGGTCCGGGCAGTGCCGGCGCCGGGCGCAGTATTGCTGCCCGAGGGGCGGGTGGCAGGGGCGGTCTGGGATCGCGGCCGGAGAAAGAGGCGAAGAGGTGACTTCACAGATAAGCTTTTATAGGCAACACTCTCCGCCCGCCGGACGGGAGGCGGGGTGGCAGCCCGATTAAAGAAGCAGCCTGGAAGGAAGGAAGAAGCGAGGGAGGGACGGGAACAGTTGGAGGAGGAGCAGCGAGCTGGGCTGCGGCGACCGGAGGAGGAGCGGCCCCCGCGAGGCCACGTTTTGTTTTTGTTATTTTCCATCGAAATAGTTCTCGCAGGCCCTCCCCGAGAACCGACCGCACCGAAGCCCGGGAGCCCCGACCTTCCAGGTGACAGCTGGTCACCGTGGTAGGATTCAGCTCCGCCCCAAGTCACCCCCTCCGGCCCACAGCCCATTCCCCGCCCTGCCTCCCAGTGCCCGCCCGGGGCGAGCGCGGCGGCCGCAACGGCTCTGCAGCGCTGGAACTGGCGGCGACCGGCGGAGGCGCGGGGCCCTCGGCGTTGTCCTCTGACCCAGCGGAGCCGCGGACGAGGAAGGGGGAAGTCCGGCCCCAGGCTCGAGCCGGAGCAAGGAGGATAGCGATTTAACCCGCCCTCTCCTGCCAGTCCTGCTGCCGGGCGCTCCCCGGGTGCCCGCCGCCAGAGCCTGGGAGCCGCGCCCGAAGTGCCGCATGGGGCAGGGCCACTAAAGCGCGGAGTTCGGGGTCGCGCCGAGGCGGGCGCAGGGGCCCAGCGCAGCTGTTGGCACAGTTTCGGCGGCGCCTTCAACGCGAGAACTGGGGGCGCGACGCGCCGATCCGGCCGCCTCCGTGCCCTCGGGAGGCGCGAGTTATGGAGCCCCCCAGCTGCATTCAGGATGAACCGTTCCCGCACCCCCTGGAGCCCGAGCCGGGCGCCCCTGCGCAGCCTGGCCAGGGGAAGCCGGGCGACAAGAGGTTCCGGCTGTGGTACGTGGGAGGGTCGTGCCTGGACCGCAGGACCACGCTGCCCATGCTGCCCTGGCTCATGGCCGAGATCCGCCGGCGCAGCCAGAAGCCCGAGGCGGGCGGCTGCGGGGCGCCGGCGCCCCGCGAGGTGCTGCTGGTGCTCAGCGCGCCCTTCCTGCGCTGCGTGCCCGCGCCGGGCGCCGGTGCCGCTGGGGGCTTTGGCCCTACGGCCGCGCAGCCCAACCCGGCAGTGTTCATCTTCGAGCACAAGGCGCAGCACATCTCGCGCTTCATCCACAACAGCCACGACCTCACCTACTTTGCTTACCTGATCAAGGCGCAGCCAGACGACCCGGAGTCGCAGATGGCCTGCCACGTTTTCCGCGCCACAGACCCCAATCAGGCAAGACCGCGGCTCGGAGGCACGGGGGAGGGCCCATCACACCCGGGAGGAGTGGCAGGGCTGCAGGCGCGCTGGGACCCCACGTTAAAGACCGACTCCGGTCCAGCTGCTGGCGCGCGCCTTCCACGTGGCGCGCTTGAGCGCAGGCTGGTCCCGCTTCTCGGACCCCGAGTCCGGAGCTTGCTTCTGGCGGCGGTTCCTTCCCCGCAGGGCCAAGGAAGAGGGAGGGAGGCGGAGAGTGGTCTCGGGACGGTGGAGGAGCTGGTGCGCCCTAGGAGAATGCGGGAGCAGTGCGCGTCCCGGGAGGATCTCGATGTCTTGGGGTGTGACTGGAGATGGCATGCCCGGCCTTGGCCGAGTGTGTGCGTGCGTGCACGTGTGTGTTTAAGAGGGAAAGCGGGAGAGGGTTGGGTTCCTAGAGGCCCCCGCACACACTCTCGGTCTTGGTCGAGTCCTGCACCTTGGCCCCTTTGGACAGTCGCATCCTAGTCACAGCAGCACCTGCAGGTCTTGGGTCTGGAAAGCTGTTTCGGAGCCCGGTTTAGAGAGAAGTTACTAGACGTTGTCCGATTGTCAGCAAAACACGAATCTGCCTTTAGATTTTGAGTGGAAAGAAGACTTTTTTTTCTTTTTTTTGCATTTTTTTCCACACTAATTGGAGACAGAATCAGTACCTACCTGGGTGATTTAAAAATCAGTGTTGTAGACGAGGTGAACATCTCTTTTCTAATATTTCTCCAGAGTTTACCAAATCGAGGTGCCTGTTACCAAACAGTGTGTTTTTACTTCCTTAAAAAAAACGGACACAGTCCTTTTCCGTCTTGAGAGAGGTATCTAAACAATCTTTACTACAGTGATTGTGTCTTGAAAAACAGCACCTCCCCCTTTTTAAAAAATGTGTAAGGAGTTTACCATATCAAAAGCCCCCCAGATGCTGTTATTTATAATAGTTACTGAATGTTTGGGCAAAGTACTTTAGATTATTTGGGAAAATAGTGTTGTCTAAATATAAATAAATGAAGTCTCAGTTGTACTGTGTGGCGGGTTTCTTTAGCAGCTGGGAAGTTAATAGTCAGATGAGAAAAACTTCCTATAAATAAGGCTTTCAGTTTTGAAAATTCATATATTCCAGTATCTGTAATTGAAAGACTGTCCAATAGTTTTTCACAAAAAGACCTGTAGCTGAGCTGAAGAAAATAAAGCTCATTGTCTTGGATTCCATCGGTTACTTTGTAAACTAGTTTAATATCCTAAGGGCTCAGAACTCCCAATATTTTAGTTTATGTTACCGCTGTTATGTTATGGTAAAATACCTTATCACAGATGATCTCAGGATTCTAACCATGATTAAAATGAATTTCATTTTATGCTTATTTGTTAAAAATTTATTTTTAGCTTTCACCTAGGTTGAAATTGGAGTGCAGCATGTTCTTTATTCTGAACGTTATCAACATCTTTATTGTATTAAGATTTTTGGGTTCTGTCAGTAAGGTGGAAGTGGTTGCATTTTTCCAGGACTTTAAGGAATGTTTTTTGATTCTTGGTGGTTATTTTCTTCAGATCTGACGCATGACACATCATTGCTAATTTCATTGATGGTCAAAGTTTGTTTATGGGTTATGGCACCTTAAATTCTCAACAGTGGCTGTTCAGTCCTCCCTGGACTCATTGGAAGGTCAATTAAAATATCCCATTTTATTTACCTTCATTTTGTATTTAGATATTAGAGGCTGGATGTGCTCTTTACAAATAATAACATGCTTAGGCTTATTTCCCCCCTTTGGTCCTGTAGGAGCAGTGGAAGCCATATGGCTTTTTGATAAAAGAAAAAACAAACTTTTCCTGTTTATTGCCATTTCCCAGTTGAGTCTTTGATCTAAAGATATAGATTCCTATTTGCTCCAAACCTAGAGAGCCCCTGGCAGAGGATCATTAATTTGAAAGGCCAGATGTTGTCTACCTAAGGATTATCTCCAGCTATAAATCAGGGGTTACAAACTCAAACTGCGAGGAAGAAGGTTGAGTGAGGGCCATAGAGGACTAGATAGAGAGGTCCTTTCTCAAGCTGCTGCTCAGCTCCAACTGGAAATTACATTATCAGAATATAAGCCCAGTGTTGCCGGAGCTTCGGATTTCTCAAGAGAAGATGGAAATCTAGATTTTTATGTATGAGTCCACATTTTAAAGTATCAGCAAATATTTTAAACATATAAGAATCCTATCTGGGCTAAACAAAACACATCTGAAGGTTGGCTTCAGAGATCTAAGGGCTGCCACGTTTGATCTTGGGCATAAATATTTGTTGAGTGGACAAGTGCAGTCATTAGATACTGAGTGCTGTTTGTCACATTTCCTGTTGAAATAGTGGGGAGAGTTAGGGTAATTTGGGGGGAAAAATTTATAAGTAAAACTCCCAGAAGTGATGATTCTGCAGTTGAACTTGTTAGAGGGATGAATTCATCACATTATTACCATCCAGCAGTATGCTAATATAGAGTAGAACCTCTGAGCACCTTTGATTGTTCTGACCACCTTTGAAATGAGAAGGAAGAAGACCTGCTGTTTGCTTTGCTGCTGAGTTCTACATTTGAAGTAGAGAATTTTTTAGTTGGACTTTAAGATTATTGTTAAGTCTCCTAAGTATTTTCTACAGTCACTGAACAAAATATGGAAGGTAGCCTGGAGCAGAAAGGCCTGAAAACATCCCCAAGTAAACTTGCCTCTGCTTTGTCTGTCATGCCTGTCCCTTTTCTGAAATAGGCCTGTCTGTAGGATGACCATATAATTTATTGTTTAATCCAGGACAATTTTTATTAAGAAAGGGGGCATCATTAAAATGACACAAGCATAACAAGTATAAAGCTGGACTGTTTAGGGCAAACAGGGACATGGGTGACCATAGATAATTGGCAAAGTTTGTGTTTCTGCCAAGCCACCGAGATGGAGGATTGTGGTTTCTGTATATAAAACGATAATGTCTTGCAGCATATCTACTCACACATTTTTTTTTTGGGGGGGGGTGGGTGGATCTACATGTGACCTCAGAGACGGAAGCACTGCGCGAGTAGCTTGGATCTGTTGTGGGGAGTTGCCATAGTGATGTGCCCTGTGGCTCCACACCTTCCGGGTCAGAGTCAACCTAAGGATGCTCAACCTGAGTCAGCCTGAAGCAGTGCTCAGCCAGAACGGTCTGATGCAGAGCTACTTCTGCCAGGTGCAAGGAGGGGTATGGGTTGGGAGCAAACGAACCAGTTTCAGATGGAATATATGCCAGTACAGATTGGTTCCCATTTATTCAAGATGTGTAGTCTTGCATAGGAGGAATGTCAGACTTAGCACATTTCAGCCAAAGTTGGATATTTGAACTAGTAAAAGTGCTTAACTGTACATAACTTAAAAAACAAATCACACTGGCATAAATTGAGTTGTAGACTTCAAACTGGTTGGAGAACCAAGAATATCTGATTCTCTACCTAACATCTTGGGAAGGTCACTAATGTTCCTCAAATTACTTACCTTTACCTACGTTCAGAAAGAGGCTATGTGTATATATATATATGGCATTATCTCCATTTCCCCATTAAAAAGCAGAACTTGTTTTATGTTATATATATTCTTATCATATTAAAAAACAAGAATTGTTAGTGTTTATAACTATTGTTAGAGAATGAAGGTGTTACCATTTCCATTAGACAACAGCATGTACTTCATAATTATAGAATGAGTAGTCCTATAAAAGACAAGAACATGATTGCTATAATTTTCATTGATTTTGTTTATGTATATATTTCTTGAAGCTCGAAAGAATGTACTTTCAAAGAGATTTTACAAATTGTGTTCTTAAAATTAAAAAATGAACTTGACACCAGTTTTTTTCAGAAGTAAGTTCTCTAAGTCTGTGTGTTTTTTTTTTTGTTTCTCTTAAAATATTTAGTATTTTCTGAGCTTTACTCAGGTAACTAATTTTCAACTTAATTTTCAGTGATATACTTCAAAAAGGTCATTTTCAGTTCTTCCTCAGAGTTAAGAGTCGGTGGCTCTGGGAGTATGCTAGCAAGGAAACCAGAGAAATAGAAATCTGGAAATGTTCACACTTCTCTGTTTGCTTTCTGAGTACTTTGTGCTATTCTGCGTAGATCTCTCCTCATGTTTGCTGTAGCCATTTTTTTTTTTTTTTATATTTGGCTGCGTTGGGTCTTTGTTGCTGTATGCGGGCTTTCTCTAGTTGCTGCGAGCAGGGGCTACTCTTCATTGCGGTGTGGGGGCTTCTCATTGCGGTGGCTTCTCTTGTTGCGGAGCACGGGCTCTAGGCACGCGGGTTTCAGTAGTTGTGGCTCGCGGGCTCGAGAGTGCAGGCTCAGTAGTTATGGCGCACGGGCTTAGTTGCTCCGCGGCTTGTGGGATCTTCCCAGACCAGGGCTCGAACCTGTGTCCCCTGCATTGGCAAGCGGGTTCTTAACCACTGCGCCACCAGGGAAGCCCCTCTCTCCCCTTCTGATTTGAGGTGGATTAATTTGCCCTGGCTCTGTGGTAGAATCTTGACTACAATATCTGGGGGAAAGGTAAAAATGTATGCCCAGAGCCTCCCACCTGTGAAGGGAATGTTATAATGAAGATGTGGTTGTTCAGTATCAGGGCTCGTTTATCGTAAGCCAGAGGTTCTCAAACTTGAGTGTGTGTCAGAATCACCTGGTCGGCTTGTTAGAGCAGACTGGTGGACCCCACCCTCAGTTTTTGATGATGTCAAGTTCCCTGATGATGTCCAGACTACTGGCCTGGGGACCACAGTTTGAGAACCACTGCCCTCAGTGATTTTGTTCATCTGGTTGGGTATATGACCACTTCTGTTCCCCTGGTTATTTTTGTAGTCGTTTTCAGGCTTGAAAGTTTAGGGTGAGTGTGAGGAGGAGTAATATGTGACTACAGAAGATTTTTAAGAAACTCGTCATTTTCTAGCTTAATAGCTTTGCATATCTTCTTCTCTAGATAGACATTATTCTGCCAGGCGTGATAAGACTAGCCATATGTTGAATGAAAACTTTACCTTTCAAGCCAAAGTTTTAAGTTCTGCAGATGGAATAAACAATTTTTAGGGAATATATTCTAATGTTGGGCTTCCCTGGTGGCATAGTGGTTAAGAATCTGCCTGCCAATGCAGGAGACACGGGTTCGAGCCCTGGTCTAGGAAGATCCCACATTCCGCGGAGCAACTAAGCCCCTGTACCACCACTACTGAGCCTGAGCTCTAGAGCCTGTGAGCCATAACTACTGAACATCATCAGTGAACTTGACATCATCAAAAACTGAGGCTGGGGTCCACCAGTCTGCTCTAACAAGCCGACCAGGTGATTCTGACACATTTACAGATGAGAAAACTGAGGTAAAGAAAGGTTAAATATTTCCCCAAGGATACAAGCCTTGTAATGATAGAAGCTGATTGCAGTCTGGGTAGATAGTTCTCTTATCTGCTGCTCTGGAATGCAATTGTTGAAAAATTAGCCTTTAGTTGTTAGTCTTATGAAGTTTTATGCTATCACTTTTTCCCATTCTTTTTTTAAGATAGTTGTTTTATTTTGTTTTCCAGTTTTATTGAGGTATAATTAACAAGCAAAAATTGTATATATTTAAAGCTACAATGTGGTGTTTTGATATACGTATCAAATGAAAGGGTTACCACAATCAAGCTAATTAACATATCCATCAACTCACATGGTTATCGTTTTGCCTGTGTGTGTGTGGTGAGAAAACTTAAGATCTACTCTTTTAGCAAATTTCAGGTATACAATATAGTATGATTAACTATGGTCACCATGCTCTCTGTACATTAGATCTTCAAAACTTTCTCATCCTGCATAACTGAAAGTTGGTACCCTTCGACCAACATCTCCCCATGTCTCCCATCCCTCATCCCCTGGCAAACACTATTCTACTCTGCATTTATGAGTTTGACTTTTTAGATTCTGTATATAAGTGAGATCATGCAGTATTTGTCCACTTTCCCCCCCTTTTATATCAAAAATCTCCACAGTTAAATATGCTCATTAAATTTGTAAAATAATAATGAAATGCTGAATGCATGCTTGGATATAGTTTTGCCAGTGTGTATTTTTGTTTTAATGGAAAGTAAAACGTCGGTATGATTTGTTAGGCTGGTGTAGCTGAATTCTGGTGTATCTTTTATGTAGTGTCCTTAGGAGTGGCAGGGAAGTAAACTATGAGAGTCTGTTTGCAGCCTTTATAACTACTTTAGAATAAAAAATCTTTAGGGTATGTATTTAAGAACAGGTACAACCATGCATTTGAATATATTTTATTGACTCGTAAAGGATACAAATATTGTAAAGTATAACAAAGTACAAAGTATAAATTATAAACTGTATTATAATATAAAAGTATATAATTATATAATATAAAGTGTAAAATTATACTATAAAAATAATGCATCTTACCATCATTATAAAACATACAATAAAGCAAGAAATATTGGCACCAAGTTGTGCTATTTTAATTACCTTGGGTTAAAGGGAAAAGAATATGTAAATTTTAAGGTTAGATAAAGCCCAGTGACCTAATGGGCTGATGTATGGTTTTGTAAGAGTTCAAGTAGAGAAAAATGGTTCATAAAAATGCAATCTTGGGGTCCACAGTAACATTAGCATGCTGAACCTGTGCTGTAGCACATTCAGTGCTGTAGGCATGTGCTTTGAAAAATAACATCTTTCCTTTCATCCCATTGAATTTAGCTTGTTAGTATAATTGTTACTAGTTTTATGCTTGTGTTTGTGGGTATTTTGTAAATTGGTTTTGGTTTTAAAGCTTTTTAGATTTTACCTCCTCACCTCCCCCTTTCTTTGTTCTGTGGAATGAACTAGCACGCAGACCCCGGTAAGATGGTTCTCTAGGACACTAGTCCATCATCTTCTCAGACTCTTGACTTTCTGAATAAAGTGGTTATAATTTGCTCCAAAAAAAAAAAAAAAAAAAAAGCTTTTTAAAAGCTAGAGCTATAAGCATCTAAAGTTTACAGCTAGATTTTTGTGAACGTATTTAAATAAAGTAACAGTAAAATAATTATGTTAACACCTTAATTTACCTTTAAAAGGATTCTGAGCAACTGTAAGTTTGGAAAACTCCTGGCTTAAACTTTCAGGTGTTATTTAATATGATTCCAGTCATCTATGATCCTATGACAGAAAGGGAAAAAATATGAGATTAAAATTTTGGTTGGTTTAATTTCAGATAATCTTAACACAGGTTTTTGCAGCCCTATGAAAAAGATACGGAGTTATTCTTTTTCAAGTTACCGATCCTTTTCAAGTTTCATTTCTTGTAAGAGGTTGGGTTCGAAAGAGGATCTCCAAGTAATGGGATCTTCCTGGTTAAATATAGAAGCCTAAATTTGCTGCTTCAGTTCTTTTATTTTGCGGATGCCCTTAACTAGTTGGATAGTCTTAACTTTGGCACTGTTGTGAATTTTTATAGGAATTTCGAAAATTCTCAAATTTACAACTGTGGAACTTTGTACTATCAGTATTATATAACTTGTGAGTAGTTTATGATCAGTTTCAGGTTGCAAGTCAGTGCTTCTGGTTGAGCAAATCAAGTAGTATTTTGCATCTCACAATTGTATCTTCATATACATTTTCAGTAATAGGTTAGACAATGTGGACAAATACATTTATGGCTTAAGCTTTTACAAACAAATAATCAAATCTGTTTTCTGGCCCCAGACAGCTCCCAGCTTTTTCAGTTCACCTCTTGCTCTGGTTTCAGCCATTTAATTCTCATTAGCTAGGCAGCTTGAGAGATTTTTCTGAGTTTACCTGAAGTTAAACTGATGGCCTTCTCGCTTGGTTCTACAAATATTTCCTCTCCTTAGATTTCTAGTGACATGTACTTTATACCTGGTGGGATACCCCGTTACTCTGTGTTGTATCTGCCTGATCCTGTTGTTCACTTTGAAGACCACCCAATGTCTACTCTTTGACTCTTTTAATATTGTGCACTGCCTGCTTGATTGAATATCTTTTCAGTTTTGGAAGCTGGTCTCCCTTCTTCTGAGGAAAGATCTGTTGTCCGGTCCTTCCCCCTTCCTTTTGGTGCCCTCCAAAGCTGTTAACCGTTGTTTACTGATTTTATTTCAGTTTTCATATGGAATTTTGCTAAGGCCAGTTGTCATGAATATAGCCTAGTGGTAGTAGGTAGTAGGCACGAGCCCTCTATATTCATCCATAATTCTTTTATCTAATTTGAGGAAGGTTCAATAGGCTGGATCTAGGAAACCAGATTTCTGCCTAGTTTCTAATAGTACTAGTAAAGCAATATGAAAGTGGGTGATATTATATTTAGTTTCTTGACAGCCCTTTATATTTTAACTTCCCCCATTGATCCTAAATTCAAATGGTCAAATTTTTCTGTTAAAATATTACCTGGCATTTGATAAATTTGCTTGTTCTATGTTCTAAGTGTGTTAGTTATAGCAGTGGACTACTAACCCATAGCTAAAATGCCATTCGGGGTCTGGAAGTTAATTGGTGTTAACCTTTCTTTCTATTGGAAGTTAGGTTGAAGATATATATTTGAAATTATATTGTTCGTTTTAATAAGAGAAGTGTGAACATGACTAAATTAAATCTATCTTAATATATGAGAAAGTATAGGAGTTCTTTGAAATAAAGAGTATATAAAAACAATCTTTAATTTCTCAACTAAAGTCCACCTTGTAGTTTAACAGAGTTTGTTATCTCTGTTTTACTTGATCCACCACAATTATCTAGCATTTGATTCTACCTTTAGAAATTATACTCTAAACTTCTAGGAGCCAGGTTAAAACAATAATAGATATGTATTAATAATAATAATACCTCTAAGCAGTATATATTTATTAATGTTCTTGACCAGAGGGTCTCAGACTTTAACATGCATCACCTGTAGGGTTTGTTTTCATACTGATTGCTGGATCCCCACGCCAGAGTTTCTGATTCACTTAGTCTGGGGTGAGGTCCAGAATTTGCATTTCTAACAATTCCCAGGTGATACTGGTGCTACTGGTCCAAGACCACACTTTGATAACCACTGCTTTAGACCAGGGGTTGGCAAACTCTGCCCTTTATTTTTGTAAATACAGTTTTATTTGAACACAACCCCACTCATCTGTTTACTTATTATCTATGGCTGCTTTCATGCTGCAATGACAGTACTGAGTATTTTTGACAGAGACCCTATGGTCACCAAGCCCCAAATCTTTCTTATCTGGCCTTTTATAGAAAATGATTGCTGACCCCTGCTCTAGACAAGCCTGTTAAAAACAGGTGTTTTTTATCCCCATTTTATAGGTGAGAAAACTAAGTCAGTAATTTTCCTACAAAGACACAAGCCAGCAAGTAACAGCAGATCTGGATTTCCAAACCTCATGCACTTTGTAAAAGCCACTTCGTAAATTTTTGCTAATGGTTCCCACACTTATCTCTATAGCTCAGCCCTCTCCTCTGAGCACCAGCTTCTTTCAGCATCTAAATGCTTACTTGACATCTGCACTTGAATATGTAGTTGCTGATGCTTATAACCCAGGAATTATATTTGAGTCCTGCTTTTCACTTCCCAGTTACAGCCCTTGAAGGAAGTCATCATGTTGATTCTGCCTTCAAAACTTAGTTTTTAATATGTCCATGTCTCTCCATGACCACTGCCACCACCTGGGTCTAACTCCCATCATGTCTTTTTGGGACTCTTAGACTCCTCTCAACTATTCTCCCTGCTCTACTCTTGCTCTCCTATCAATCCCTTCTTCAGTGGAGCAGTAGGAGTCGTGCTTATAAAGCACAAACCAGAGCAGGTTCCCTTTGCTCTCAGAGTAATAACGCAGATTCCTTCTCACATGACTCTGCTCGACTCCGCTCCCTTTGTCTCTCCAGTCTTCTCTTAGACTGCCCCTCTCCAGCATGCTCCCTATGTTTCAGCCATCCTTAACCAAGCCCAAGTCAGATCACTTCAAAGTCTTTGCATGTGTGGTTCCCATTCCTTGCTAGATTAGTTTTTTTTCCTCAGGTTTCAGTTCTTTGCTTAACTCACAAATGTCACTTCCTTAGATTGGCCTCCAGTGACCCTCTATCTCATAAAGTCGGTAAGTATCCCAATTTTTCACTTCTATTTCAGCCTTTTATTTATTTTCCTTTTGGCACTTACACATTGAAAATTAATTTTTAAAACACTTTTTGTGGGTACTGTCACCACTTCTAGAATGTAAGTTCTAAAGGGAGAGCAATCTTGTCTGTTCACGGTGGTACGCCCCAGACCTAGTTCTATAGTAAAGGTCCATTCCAACAAATTGAGTGAGTAGGAGTTGGTCCCTGCCCTCAAGGAATTTAAATCCACTGGTGAGAACTTAAAGTCTATTGGCAGCGATATGCATATGCTCTCATACTTGTTTGTTGCCTTTCATTAACTTTAATAAGTGTTTATTGTATTGGTTGCACAATATTTTTTGTTATGAATGTTTATAATTGTAGAGACATCATACTGCTTGCAATATATATATATTTTTTAAATTAATTAATTAATTAGTTTATTTTTATGGCTGTGTTGGGTCTTCGTTTCTGTGCAAGGGCTTTCTCTAGTTGTGGCAAGCGGGGGCCACTCTTAATCGCGGTGCTCGGGCCTCTCACTATCGCGGCCTCTCTTGTTGCGGAGCACAGGCTCCAGACGTGCAGGCTCAGTAATTGTGGCTCACGGGCCCAGCTGCTCCGCAGCATGTGGGCTCTTCCCAGACCAGGGCTCGAACCCGTGTCCCCTGCATTGGCGGGCAGATTCTCAACCACTGCGCCACCAGGGAAGCCAGCTTACAATATTAAATGGGGTTATAAGGCAGACTTTTCTTTAATAAGGAAATTGTGTAGTTTATGAAAAAAATTTTGTAGACTAATTTGAGATGGACTTTTCCCTCCCCTATCAAAACACAGGAAGTTTAGTGAAGCTGCCAACATGAGAATAGGCGTTTCCATGGCCTTTTCTTTGAATAATGTGAATCAAGCATTCACGCATCTGGAAGATGATCAGCAAGAGTGGCGTTGTAAGTACATCCTTGCAAGAATTGGATATTTTTTAGTTTCAGTTCAGTTGTTATTTAGGCTTCTCTGTGGAAATACAATCTCATTTGGAAGGCTGTTTAGTTTCAAAATACTTCGATTGGCGTCTGTAAGTTTTTACTCCCAAATCTACAACGGACCATTTTCTTAGGCACTGATTTTTAAACCTTACTGGAAGTGCCTAAGAGGTGTCTCAAAAATTTTTTTAAATCAAAAAGGGAAATGAATAAATGGAGAGGAGATCCACCAGGGTGAGACCAGGGATGGGAAAGAAAAAAAACTATGGCCAATGTCCACGGTGAACTGTTGACCAATATTAAGATGTACGGTTCGTATTCTGGATTTCTTTGTTTGCTTAAACAGCATGTCCTTGTGACAGAGTATATATTTTTTTATTCCCCTTGTGTTCTTTTTATCTAATGTTTATAATTAGAGCAGTTGATAGGTTGGATTATAGTTTTCAGTGGCCAGTGGGATGTGTACCAAGACACACATAAGGGTAGTATTCATGCTCGGCAGTAACCCCATGGGTTGGGGTTCGACTTTAAAGAATAAACAACACAAGGAATGATAACCTTATTTTTCTAGGAAAAAGTAAAAAGTGCCACAGTCATTTACTTTTATAAATACAGGCCCTCTGTCTCTTCTTCTCATCCTCAAAAAGGGCATTTTCTCCTCATTCCCTCATTGCCTTCAGGCATAATTTGTCCATCCATGAGCATCTCCACATTTTCTTCAACGTGTGGTCCCTTGCATGGGGTAGGAGACCCTTTTGCTCCGTTGATAGAGCAGTGTGTTTACTAAATGAGCATTTCTGGTTCGTCATCTCCCTTTTTTTAATGATGGAAATGATCTTTGAAAACCAGCTTTCCATTAGTAAGCTTGGCTTGAAGACATAAATATTGCTGATGGTGCATTTTTCAAGACCAAACATATAGCTGCTTATTAAGGCAAAAGGCAAACATATAAGTAGTTTAATAGCGGGTTTGCCTATTTAGTAGGTTGTTTTCTTTTGCTCCTGGAGTGGAGGGTAAACTCACAAGTCATTCTGTAGAAGGACAGGCTGTAATATACATACTGAGCGTGAAAGTTGATGTCTGTCAGCAGTGGATTTACTTTACCCAGTTCACATTACCCCTGTTTACTTAGGAACCAGGCAGGTTAATAGCTTTTGTGTGAATGTGATTGTACCAATTAGTAGTTTCTCTGGAGACGTTGTTTGCTGTGATTAGGCTATGATTTTTCTGCTGAGAGTGGAGTTAATTCTGAACATTGACAGTGGGAACCGACATATGTATGTCCCATAATTTTTTCTTAGCTGTTTACATTTTCCAGATGATTTATTTTTAAAAGTCAGACTGTCACCATGAAAGAAAATTACAACAAATGGTCTGCAGATACTCAGATCTCTATAAATCAGGTGGAGACTTTGATTGGTTTATTAAAATTGTTGATTTAAAAAAATGTTTAAATTCCCTCAGTACCTGATACTACAAAGGGCTTTGTATATGTTTTCAGTTTTTGGTTCTTACTCTTAATGAACAAAGTGTTTGTCTAATGCACATAGGCTAAATGAGGGAAAAGCCCATCCTTTACTCAAATCATTCTCTATTTTGGACATGTTCACATGTTAATCTATCTCAAAAGAAGTGACTGTCTCCTGCTGGAGTTTTCATTTGCTGGTTGGTAGCTTTGCAAAGAAGAAAAGACTATTGACTCTGCAGGTGTGACCATGTGGAACAGAGATAACAGACCTTCAACTAGAGAAGTTGGACTGGACACAGGAAATTGAAGCTCTGGACCCCACTCTTCCATAATTAAACATGTAACACAAATGCTCTGTTAATCTGGGTCATGGTTTTACAATTTGTTCCTTTGTTCATTACCTCATTTGTTCACTCATTCTTTCAACCATCTATTCATTTGTTCAGTTATCAGGGGAACTGAATGCTTCCTGTGTGCCTGGCACTCCATTGGAGACTGATATGTATAAAACAAAAACATTCCCTGCTTCATGTATCTTAGAGTTTTGTGGAGGAGTGAGACAAAAGTGAGTAAAAAGAATAGCATATTGTAGTAGTTGAGTGCCTGGGCTCTGAAGTCTGATCACTGAGACTCAAAGCTCTACCGCTGTGGGCTCCATGCCCTGGGGAAGTTCCTGCATCTCTTTGTACCTTGGTCTCCTCATCTGTAATATGGGGATGGTAGCATTATTATGAAGGTTAAGTGAGTCCATTTATGTAAGGCATTTAGAACACTGCCGTCTCAAAGTATTCGGTAAATGTTAGCTACATGTCCACAAGTGTCCAATTTCAAAGATGATAGGGGCTATGAGGGAAAAGAACGTGGTGCTGTGAGGGAATAAAAGGAGGAAACTTCTGACTGGGTTGTGTAGTAGATTCTCCAGCTCTCTTTTCCTAATAAAACCTTAAAATTTTCTTCATTTATCTCTCCCTCTGCCACTCAGCCCATATGCTACAAAAGGTCGGCCCCATCCCCTGCTCGAAAGTGGGAAATGCCATTGATTTGTCCAGGGTTCCTGCACCAAGTCCGTTTTATAAGTTTGTACCTGGAGACCCAGTAGTCCCAGGGAATGTATCCGTTTATGCCAGTGCAAGATGAGAGAAATTTTCTTGGGGCTCCTGAGAAAGGAGACTTGGTTGTTGTTTCCTCCTTGGTTGTTGTGTGTAGATTTAAAGCCTGGAACTGTTATTGTTATTTCACTGCCAGAGTGATGGTGAAACAGAGGAGGGAAATCTGGAGAAAAACTAAACTCTGATAGGAACAATCCAGATTACCACCTACATGCAGACTTTTTCAGTTTATGTGAGTTGAGTTGTGTTTTCTGCTACTCATAGTCAAAAGTATGGGATGAGTCAAGGAAGGCTTACTGTGGAGATGACAATTAAGGATGATTCCCAAGTTGCTGACTTTTTTTTTTTTCTTTTTTTTTTTTACTAATGGGTGGGTTTGTTACCATTTACAGATAAGAGGAAGGCAGGTTGGAGGAGTGGGGGAGAAATAGGTTTTAGGGCAAAAATCTCATTTGTAAAATGAGAGGGCTGGATGTTAGCAGTGATTTCTTTTTCTGACCGAATATTCCTAAGAGAGATTACATCCTTCCATCAGAAATTATGATTTCTAGAGCCCTGGCAACCATTTTCACCAACACTGGGGCTAATGAAATCAGTCTCAGCAGGGGGTGGGGAGGGGGATCTGAGGGTGTTTTTCAACCCAGTTGCACATAAGAACCTGTGGGGAGTTTCAGAAAGTATATGGTCTACTAGATTCTTGGGCCCCTCCCCAGATACCTTGCATCAGAATCTCTAGGGTAGGACCTGGAAATCTATTTAAAAACTGGGAGCTGGGATGCAGCCAGCTTGGCACTTATATGCAGTTTAGATTTGGGGAACCACTGCATTAAGGGATGTAAGGCCCCTTCCTGTATAAGGTTTTTGGTTTTTTTAACATCTTTATTGGAGTATAATTGCTTTACATGGTGTGTTAGTTTCTGCTGTATAACAAAGTGAATCAGCTATATGTATACATAGATCCACATATCCTCTCCCTCTTGCGTCTGCCTCCCACCCTCCCTATCCTACCCCTCTAGGTGGTCACAAAGCTGATCTCCCTGTGCTATGCGGCTGCTTCCCACTAGCTATCTATTTTACATTTGGTAGTGTATATATGTCCATGCCATTCTCTCACTTCGTCCCAGCTTCCCCTTCCCCTTCCCCGTGTCCTCAAGTCCATTCTCTATGTCTGCGTCTTTATTCCTGTCCTGCCCCTAGGTTCATCAGAACCAGTTTTTTGTTTTGTTTTGTTTTGTTTTAGATTCCATATATATATGTGTTAGCATACGGTATTTGTTCTTTTCTTTCTGACTTACTTCACTCTGTATGACAGACTCTAGGTCCATCCACCTCACTACAAATAACTCAATTTCATCTCTTTTTATGGCTGAGTAATATTCCATTGTATATATGTGCTGCATCTTCTTTATCCATTCATCTGTTGATGGACACTTAGGTTGCTTCCATGTACCGGCTATTGTAAATAGTGCTGCAATGAACATTGTGGTACATGACCCTTTTGGAATTATGGTTTTCTCCGGGTGTATGCCCAGTAGTGAGATTGCTGGGTCATATGGTAGTTCTATTTTTAGTTTTTTAAGGAACCTCCATACTGTTCTCCATAGTGGCTGTATCAATTTACATTCCCACCAAGAGTGCAAGAGGGTTCCCTTTTCTCCGCACCCTCTCCAGCATTTATTGTTTGTAGACTTTTTGATGATGGTCATTCTAACTGGTGTGAGGTGATACCTCATTGTAGTTTTGATTTTCATTTCTCTAATGATTAGTGATGTTGAGCATCCTTTCATGTGTTTGTTGCCAATCTGTATATCTTCTGGGGAGAGATGTCTATTTAGGTCTTCTGTCCATTTTTGGATTGGGTTGTTTGTTTTTTTGACATTGAGCTTCATGAGCTGCTTGTATATTTTGGAGAGTAATCCTTTGTCAGTTGGTTCATTTGCAAATATTTTCTCTCGCTCTGAGTGTTGTCTTTTCATCTTGTTTATGGTTTCCTTTGCTGTGCAAAAGCTTTTACGTTTCATTAGGTCCCATTTGTTTACTTTTGTTTTTATTTCCCTTTCTCTAGGAGGTGGGTTAAAAAGGATCTTGCTGTGATTTATGTCATAGAGTGCTCTGCCTATGTTTTCCTCTAAGAGTTTGATAGTGTCTGGGCTTCAATTTAGGTCTTTAATCAATTTTGAGTTTATTTTTGTGTATGGTGTTAGGGAGTGTTCTAATTTCATTCTTTTACATGTAGCTGTCCTGTTTTCCCAGCACCACTTATTGAAGAGGCTGTCTTTTCTCCACTGTATATTCTTGCCTCCTTTCTCAAAGATAAGGTGACCATATGTGCGTGGGTTTATCTCTGGGCTTTCTATCCTGTTCCATTGATCTATATTTCTGTTTTTGTGCCAGTACCATACTGTCTTGATTACTGTAGCTTTGTAGTAGAGTCTGAAGTCCAGGAGCCTGATTCCTCCAGCTCCGTTTTTCTGTCTCTAGATTGCTTTGGCTATTTGGGGTCTTTTGTGTTTCCATACAAATTGTGAAATTTTTTGTTCTAGTTCTGTGGAAAATGCCACTGGTAGTTTGATAGGGATTGCATTGAATCTGTAGATTGCTTTGGGTAGTATAGTCATTTTCACAATGTTGATTCTTCCAATCCAAGAACATGGTATATCTCTCCATCTGTATGTATCATCTTTAATTTCTTTCATCAGTGTCTTATAGTTTTCTGCATACAGGTGTTTTGTCTCCTTAGGTAGGTTTATTCCTAGGAATTTTATTCTTTTTGTTGCAATGATAAATGGGAGTGTTTCCTTAAATTCTTTTTTCAGATTTTTCAGCATTAGTTTATAAGAATGCAAGAGATTTCTGTGCATTAATTTTGTATGCTGCTACTTTGCCAAATTCATTGATTAGCTCTAGTAGTTTTCTGGTAGCGTCTGTAGGATTGTCTATGTATAGTATCATGTCATCTGCAAACAGTGACAGTTTTACTTCTTTTCCGATTTGGATTCCTTTTATTTCTTTTTCTTTTCTGATTGCTGTGGCTAAAACTTACAAAACTATGTTGAGTAATAGTGGTGAGAGTGGGCAACCTTGTCTTGTTCCTGATCTTAGTTGAAATGGTTTCAATTTTTCACCATTGAGAACGATGTTGGCTGTGGGTTTGTCATATATGGCCTTTATTATGTTGAGGTAAGTTCCCTCTATGCCTACTTTCTGGAGGGTTTTTATCATAAATCAGTGTTGAATTTTGTCGAAAGATTTTTCTGCATCTATTGAGGTGATAATATGCTTTTTCTCCTTCAGTTTGTTAATATGGTGTATAACATTCATTGATTTGCATATATTGAAGAATCCTTGATTACTGGGATAACAAGGGCAACCAAAGACAATGGCTATCACTGTCATGGGAAATCAGTGTCCACATAACCAGGGCAACCAGAGCATCAACGGTTGTCACTCTCACTGGAAGTCAGGGTCCACATATAAGATTTTAAGCGACTTTATTTTGAGAAATGCTAGCAGTGAAACTGCATTTCAGTCAAATTAAACTATTTCTCAGAAATCCAGATTATAAACACCTAAGTGATCTATACTGATTTTTAAGTATATTTTGATATGACAACAAAAGTAAAGTACAAAAGTAAAGAGTAAAGATAAATTCCAGGGATAGAATGTGATTTAGTAATGGAAAGAATATGTTTTAGAGTCACAAAGACCTGAGTTGAATCCTCCTTCACCAAAATCACATATATATTGACCTTCCCCTCCACCTCTTTGGAGCAGTTTCTCGGAGCTATCTGAAATGCTGTCTCCCATGCTATAGTCCTCCCCTTTAAAAGCCCACTTGATCATGGTGTATGATCCTTTTAATGTGGTGTTGGATTCTGTTTGCTACTATTTTGTTGAGGATTTTTGCATCTATGTTCATCAGTGATATTGGCCTGTAGTTTTCTTTCTTTGTGACGTTTTTGTCTGGTTTTGGTGTCAGGGTGTTGGTGGCCTCATAGAATGAGTTTGGGAGTGTTCCTCCCTCTGCTGTATTTTGGAAGAGTTTGAGAAGGATAGGTGTTAGCTCTTCTCTAAATGTTTGATAGAATTCGCCTGTGAAGCCATCTGGTCCTAGGCTTTTGTTTGTTGGAAAATTTTTAATCACAGGCTCAATTTCAGTGCTTGTGATTGGTCTGTTTATATTTTCTGTTTCTTCCTGGTTCAGTCTTGGAAGGTTGTGCTCTTCTAAGAATTTGTGCATTTCTTCCAGGTTGTCCATTTTATTGGCATACAGTTGCTTGTAGTAATCTCTCATGATCCTTTGTATTTCTGCAGTGTCAATTGTTACTTCTCCTTTTTCATTTCTAATTTATTGATTTGAGTCTTCTCCCTTTTTTTTCTTAATGAGTCTGGCTAATTGTTTATCAATTTTGTTTATCTTTTCAAAGAACCAGCTTTTATTTTTATTGATCTTTGCTATTGTTTCCTTCATTTCTTTTTCATTTATTTCTGATCTGGTGATCTTTATGATTTCTTTCCTTCTGCTAACTTTGGGGTTTTTTTGTTCTTCTTTCTCTAATTGCTTTAGGTGTAAGGTTAGGTTGTTTATTTGAGTTATTTCTTGTTTCTTGAGGTAGGATTGTATTGCTATAAACTTCCCTCTTAGAACTGCTTTTGTTGCATCCCATAGGTTTTGGGTCGTCGTGTTTTCATTGTCATTTGTTTCTAGGTATTTTTTGATTTCCTCTTTGATTTCTTCAGTGATCTCTTGGTTATTAAGTAGTGTATTGTTTAGCTTCCATGTGTTTGTAATTTTTACAGAATTTTTTCCTGTAATTGTTATCTAGTCTCATAGCGTTGTGGTCGGAAAAGATACTTGATGTGATTTCAATTTTCTTAAATTTACCAATGCTTGATTTGTGACCCAAGATATGACCTATCCTGGAGAATGTTCCATGAGCACTTGAGAAGAATGTGTATTCTGCTGTTTTTGGAAGGAATGTCCTATAAATATCAATTAAATCCATCTTGTTTAATGTGTCATTTAAAGCTTGTGTTTCCTTATTTATTTTCATTTTGGATGATCTGGCCATTGGTGAAAGTGGGGTGTTAAAGTCCCCTACTATGATTTTGTTACTGTCGATTTCCCCTTTTATGGCTGTTAGCATTTGCCTTATGTATTGAGGTGCTCCTGTGTTGGGTGCATAAATATTTACAATTGCTATATCTTCTTCTTGGATTGATCCCTTGACCATTATGTAGTGTCCTTCTTTGTCTCTTGTAATAGGCTTTTTTTTTTTAAGTTTAATTTTATTTATTTTTTATGCAGCAGGATCTTTTTAGTTATCTATTTTATACATATCAGTGTATATATGTCAATCCCAAACTCCTAGTTCATCCCACCCCCAAAACGCCCCCACCCTCCCACTTTCTCCCCTGGTGTCCATATGTTTTGTAATATTCTTTATTTTAAAGTCTATTTTGTCTGATATGAGAATTGCTACTCCAGCTTTCTTTTGATTTCTTTTTTTTTTTTTTATAAATTTATTTATTTATTTGGGCTGTGTTGGGTCTTTGTTTCTGTGCGAGGGCTTTCTCCAGTTGCGGCGAGTGGGGGCCACTCTTCATCGCGGTGCGCGGGCCTCTCACTGTCGCGGCCTCTCCCCTTGCGGAGCACAGGCTCCAGACTTGCAGGCTCAGCAGTTGTGGCTCACGGGCCTAGCTGCTCCGCGGCATGTGGGATCTTCCTGGACCGGGGCACGAACCTGTGTCCGCTGCGTTGGCAGGCAGATTCTTAACCACTGCGCCACCAGGGAAGCCCTCTTTTGATTTCTATTTGCGTGGAATATCTTTTTCCATCCCCTCACTTTCAGTCTGTATGTGTCCCTAGGTCTGAAGTGGGTCTCTTGTAGACAGCATATATACAGGTCTTGTTTTTGTATCCATTCAGCCAGTCAGTCTGTGTCTTTCGGTTGAAGCATTTAATCCCATTTACATTTAAGGTAATTATCGATATGTATGTTCCTATTACCATTTTCTTAATTGTTTTGGGTTTATTATTGTAGGTCTTTTCCTTCTCTTGTGTTTCCTGCCTAGAGAAGTTCCTTTAGCATTTGTTGTAAAGCTGGTTTGGTGGTGCTGAATTCTCTTAGCTTTTGCTTGTCTGTAAAGGTTTTAATTTCTCCGTCGAATGTGAATGAGATCCTTTCTGGGTAGAGTAATCTTGGTTGTAGATTTTTCCCTCTTATCACTTTAAGTATGTCCTGCCACACCCTTCTGGCTTAAAGAGTTTCTGCTGAAAGATCAGATGTTAACCTTATGGGGATTCCCTTGTATGTTATTTGTTGCTTTTCGCTTGTTGCTTTTAATACTTTTTCTTTGTATTTAATTTTTTATAATTTGATTAATATGTGTCTTGGAGTGTTTCTCCTTGGATTTATCCTCTGTCGGACTCTCTGTGCTTCCTGGGCTTGGTTGACTATTTCCTTTCCCATGCTAGGAAAGTTTTCAACTATAATCTCTTCAAGTATTTTCTCAGTCCCTTTCTTTTCTCTTCTTCTTCTGGGATCCCTATAATTCGAATGTTGGTGTGTTTAATGTTGTCCCAGAGATCTCTGAAACTGTCCTCAATTCTTTTCATTCTTTTTTCTTTATTCTGCTCTGTGGTCGTTATTTCCACTATTTTATCTTCCAGGTCACTTATACGTTCTTCTGCCTCAGTTATTCTGCTATTGATTCCTTCTAGAGAATTTTTAATTTCATTTATTGTGTTGTTCATCATTGTTTGTTTGCTCTTTAGTTCTTCTAGGTGTTTGTTAAACGTTTCTTGTATTTTCTCCATTCACTTTCCAAGATTTTGGATCATCTTTACTATCATTACTCTGAATTCTTTTTCAGGTAGACTGCCTATTTCCTCTTCATTTGTTTGGTCTGGTGGGTTTTCTTCCTTGCTCCTTCATCTGCTGTGTGTTTCTCTGTCTTCTCATTTTGCTTAACTTACTGTATTTGGGGTCTCGTTTTCACAGGCTTCAGGTTCCTAGTTCTTGCTGTTTTTGGTGTCTGCCCCCAGTGGGTAAGATTGGTTCAGTGGGTTGTGTAGGCTTCCTGGTGGAGGGGACTGGTGCCTGTGTTCTGGTGGGTGGGGCTGGATCTTGTCTTTCTGGTGGGCAGGAGCACGTTTAGTGGTGTGTTTTGGGGTGTGTGTGAACTTAGTATGATTTTAGGCAGCATCTCTGCTAATGGATGGGGTTGTGTTCCTGTCTTGCTAGTTGTTTGGCATGGGGTGTCCAGCACTGTAGCTTGCTGGTTGTTGAGTGGAGCTAGGTCTTAGCGTTGAGATGGAGATCTCTGGGAGAGCTTTCGCCGTTTGATATTACGTGGAGCCGGGAGGTCTCTGGTGGACCAGTGTCCTGAACTCGGCTCTCCCACCTCAGAGTCACAGGCCTGACACACGGCCGGAGCACCAAGACCCTGTCAGCCACACAGCTATCTTGGCCACTGGGCAGTTGGAGGCTGCCCAGCGAGCAGTGGCCTCCACGCACACCAGCGCCCGCCTGCACCTCACACGAGCAGCGCTCCCCCTGTATAGGGTGTTTGATTACAACTCCAGGAACCAGCTTCAGTTAACTTAAGCCCAGGAAACAGCATATACAGTAGGGGTGGCCACAGCACAGTCTTGTTAAAATGCCTCAGCTGCCATCAGGACACTACTGCTTCTTGATACTACCTCTAGTCAAATTGTTCTGACGTTTTCTTTCTAGAGTGATAATCAAAACACTTTCTTTGACTCTTGGCATGTTGGAGATATTATGAGTATATTAACAGTTACCAAATGCTTAGGTGCTTGATTGATGGTTATTAGAGCACCTGTTACTTGAATAGCAGTTACAGTATCACTTTACGTTTCAGTAGCTGGGCAATCCCAGGAGAAATTAGGTGGCAGATCAGCCTCCAGTCAAAGGTTATGGTCTGTTGTCATTGTATGGACATTATTACTCATGCTCTGCCGAAGTTAGAGAATAGAATAGCAGTGGATGATGTCTCCTGTCAACAGTGAGAAGGTGTCTTGGAGAAGAAATCAGTCAAGGACATATTGAAGCATAATTAGGAGCCTTGTTATAAGCAGTGGGGAAATGAGATGTCTGGGTTGGGGGTGAGCCAAGGAGGGTAGTCCTGGCTCCAGGGCTGACACAGGGCCCCCAAATAAAGAGATGCTCTGCAGGAAGCAGTTGCTCTAATTAATGTAATTAAGGTTTTATTTATGGCCATTTGGGGCTGCCTTGGCAGCCAGGCAATTTGAGGAAGGTGGTAATGATTCTCTCAGCTTTGGAAAATGAGGCTTCAGGCATTTTGGGGGAAATTCATCTCTGCTTTGCCACATCTTTTTTTTTTTTTTTTTTTCCCCAACCTCTACCCTCATAGGTTTATGAGTGGTGAAAGGAGAACATTTAGTCGTGCTGGAAGGAAGCAGCATATTAACTCTTCTACCTCCTAAGAGATAGGTTTCTGCTTATCTTCCCCAGAAAGAAAGCAAGACGTAAATATAACACTATTCTCTTTGCTTATTTATTATTTTTGAGGTGATAATACACTTTAGTAGTTATCTTAGGTGTCATATTAAGCTTTAGAACATTGGGCACATCTGCGTTTGTTCCTCTGCTTCAATTTGCTATTCCTAATTGAACTGACTTTTATATTTAAACATTCGTCCACTGGAGAAAAGCAAAAACAATAATGGTATCAGTGTAGGATTTTTAGAGGAGATTTTTGGTTATGTGTTATACAGTGGAAGCATGAAAACCTTGTAGTCGTCAGAGTGTTTAAATTTCCTTGTCACCACCATTGTTATCAGCTCCACCATGGCCATTAGCAAATAGTGGTTGAGGCTAATCAAGTGTAAGATTAGCGAGTTAGCCACCGAGAATAAGAGGTTTCTACAGAAACAGATAAACAGGGGTAGTAGCATAAGCTTGTGTTAATTATGTCGGAAAAGTCTTCAGAGAATACACATTTGTTGGGTTTCTCCGTATCCCCTGATGTGAGATCAGCAGTTAGTCTCCAGGAATGCAGAAGTTTCAGGGCTGGGTTCTAGAGTTTAGAGAAAAGTGGCAGATAATTAAGACTTAAGGTTTTTTGTATGTTTATATTCCTAAATGAAATGTGACTCTTAATTTGTCTGAGACTTTTTAAAGTCAATACATCTATCTAGATGTAGCAGTGAAGAACTCGGTGATTAGGAAATTTTAATGATGGTGGTTTTTCTGTCATTCTTAAATTTCTATAAAGAATGTGGCATTTATTGGTTTAATCAAGTTAAAAATTTCTTTAAATGGCTTCATGGTGATTTCCAAGTTGCTCAGAAATGTAATCATACCACTTCAAAAGAACAGCTTGGTAGAGCTACAAAGTTTATAGCACCTAGTACTTTTTTGAAGCTGTAGTATTAAAGAGATTTATAGCTCCATTATATATGGAAATGGGAGCTCAAGAGCATGTGGTAATTGAAATCCACAGACAGTCCTTCACTTGGAGTCCTTTCTGGAATGTGGGGAGGAACAATTAAACATAGATAGTCTTTAAACCTTTTTTCTTTCTTTTTTTTTTAATAAATTTATTTATTTATTTATTTATGGTTGCGTTGGGTCTTCACTGCTGTGCGAGGGAGCTACTCTTTGTTGTGGTGTGTGGGCTTCTCATTGTAGTGGCTTCTCTTGTTGTGGAGCACAGGCTCTAGGCACACTGGCTTCAGTAGTTGTGGCATGCGGGCTCAGTAGTTGTGGCTCGAGGGCTCTAGAGCACAGGCTCAGTAGTTGTGGTGCACGGGCTTAGTTGCTCCATGGCATGTGGGATCTTCCCAGACCAGGACTCGAACCCGTGTCCCCTGCATTGGCAGGTGGATTCTTAACCACTGTGCCACCAAGGGAAGTCCCTAAACCTTTTTTCTTTTAAGTTGTCATGTACATTTCTTTTAGGCCATTGTGTATTGTACATTCTAAGAGGTGTAAGAAAAGTTTAAAAAAAGTAGTAGTAAACTGATAATGAGCTCCTGATTGCTTTGCTGCTTACTTTTTGTGGTACAGACACTCACTGGCCCCCAAACATACAGCAGAATTTTATTTTATTTTATTTTATATTTTGGCCTCACTGTGTGGCATGCAGTTCCTGGACCAGGGATTGAACATTGGCCCCCAGCAGTGGAAGTGCAGAGTCCTAACAACTGGACCACCAGGGAATTCCCATACAGCAGAATTTTAGATGCTCTCTTTTGTAAGCTCTAGTGGCTTAAGTAATCAGCATGGTATTGAAGGTGATGATGAAAAATCATGTTGACTACTCATGGAAACACTCCGAATGGGTGCAGCTTAGTCTTGCATAATGCTAGTGTCCCGTCTGTAAGACTCTAGTCATCAATGGGATAATTTTGGTCCAACCGTATACTTCAGTCCTTGCTTCTCTCCTTTTTGATGCCTAACCTGGTTACTCTGAGAATGCCCACACTCCTTAACATGGCTTCACTTCTGCCCCTTCCCGCCCCCCGCCCCACCCCTGTACTCCAGCTCTTGCCTTCTCACTATTCCTCATGCCCACCTGGCCTTTCACATCTTTATGTTCACACGCTGGTCTTTTTGTTGGGAATATCCTCTTATCCACCATCCTGGTGCTGTGGGGTCCTAATCATCACAAATGCTACTAAAGTCATTTCTGCTGGAAAGTCTTTGATGTCAACCCCCAGCCCCCAGGTGAAGGTTGCTTCTTCCTCTGTGGCTCCCATACTCCTTTATTATGGAAGTTGTCTCATATTCTTAGTGTTCATTTGCAAGCCTTTCTCTACCACTAGTCTGTAAACTCATTGAAGGTAGAGACAATGCCATTTTTCTGTCTTTAGCATCTGACGTAATGACTAATACGTATTTGCCATTCATTATATGCTTTGTTGAAATGATTTCAACAGAATATATACTTTTGTTGTTTTAGAGTGTTTGTTCTGAGTAGGACTGTGCTATATCCAGGGCTGTAAGAAGTGTGACAGTCGACCTGGGCCTTAGAGGTTTATATTGCTCTTGGAAGAGAAAAGACACGCAGGAAAAATGTTAAATAATTAAAGACAGCGAATGGTACTACCACTGTTTTAAGAAAAAGAACACGGAGAAAGCATATAGGTCCTCAGTAGAGAACTGGGTAAAAGATGTTATATTTATACAGAAGAGGAGAGGTATGGGGAAGTGGGATGGAGAAAATGCATGTATTTTGGAGGAAGAAAAGCAAGAAAAAAGGCAGTGCCACAGCACAGAGACCACATGGAATTGGGACAACTAGCAAATTACTTCATCTGAATCTCTTTCCCTCTTCTATAAAGTAGGAATAATATTTGTATCTGCCCTACAGAATTATAAAAAGGAAGTGAGATGTAACAATTCATGTAAAGCATTTAGCATAATACCTGCAACGGAGGAAACGCTCACGTGGTAGCAATCCATTATTATTATTGTTAGTATAGAGTTGTGATTAAATTAGAGTGGCCAGGCATAAAAACCCACCTTTATGAGGGAACCATAGAAAGCGAAGCCAGACAATCTGTGGGAAACCCAGTTAGAGAAATGAAGGCAAGGTAATAGGTCAGAGATCAGATGAAAGTGGGAATGAACAGGTTATCTGGCCAGTGTTGGGGGTAGGGAAAAGCAGAGATGTGTGAAGAGCCGTGGAGAACTGAACACAAAGAACTAGTGAAAAGAAGACGACCTTGAAGCTAAGGCAGTGCTTGCCCCGGGCGGTTTAAAAAAGATCTGCTTCCGGCTGGGACTGGAGCCCATCACTGAGCATGCCCAGCCCGAGAGCCCGCTCCGCTGGTACGAGCAAGTGTCCAGAACGAGTGAGCTAGCTGGTCATTAGCGGGACTTGTGGAAAGGGGGGAATTGCGGTGGCGGCAGATTGTGACGAGAGATAGGGCAGTGGTGGAGGTAAGTAGGGAGAGTGTTGAGGCAAAAGAATGGCTAAAAGCTTTATTGGAAACAGGACCCCAGTTTAAGTTTACATAGGGCTTTCTTTCTACTGCCCTAGGTTTGAAAGGCAAGGTCTTGCAATCCAGAGATGGTGTCTGTCTCCTGGGCCCCTAGGGATGTCCTCAGTCACTTGTTTGGCCCGTCTTTCTCAAAATATTAGACAGCCTCTATGCCCAGTGTTTCAGCTTTAGTAGATTGTTATTATATTTTTTTAGGTATGAGCTAAAAAGAGAAAGTCTTATTTATTATGCTTTTGGAAATGTTCAGGATTTTTGTCGTGCAACATAGCCAAAACATTTTCTACCTAAGGTATATAACGTTAAATACAGCAGTCTTAGATTACTGTTCTCCAACTTGCATGTTTATAAAAAAATCACCTGAGGTGCTTGTTAGACAATTTAGATTTCTAGGCCTCACCTCAGACCTACCTTATTTCTAGGGAAAACACCTTGGAATTCACGTTTATAAGCATCCCAAGTACTTCTTGTGATCAGGCAACTTGGATAAATATTGCTTGTGACAAATAAAAGCCTTTTAAATTCCTCTATCCTTGTAGGTCAGGGATTCTAGTTTTCATTACTGAGTCATGGTCTGATTGTACTCTGATTCAGACTTTGAGAAGTCATAAGAAAGGTTTACTGTATTCTCCTTGTTAGACCAGGAGTTAAACCTACTGGTTCTCAACTGGGGAGGGGAGTGGATTTTTATCCCCCAGGGGGCATTTGGCAATGTCTGGAGACATTTTTGGTTGTCATACTAGGGCTGTGGGTGTTACAGGTACCTATTCTACAGTGAACAGGACCTCCTTCCACAAACAAAGAATTATCTTGTCCAAAATATCAACAGTGCTAAGGTCAAGAAACCCTGGTTAACCCTTAAGATCTGTCAGTATTAATAAACAATCAGCCAATTAATTTAAGTCTTAAGTTGAGGTATATATATCTCATGGGATCACCATCTATATTAAGATGTAGAACATTTCTACATAAAAGAATATGTCAAGAAAAGGAAAGCCAAACATTTGCTAGACTTTTGAGGTAGGTCCGCGTCAAGGCCCTTGGTTTGCAAATGGGTATGTAATGGGAGTGGAGTCTCTTTTCTATTTTTTGGCTAAATCACACTTTAAAGAGTCCTTTAAAATGGAGCTGGAATGTAAAAACACTTGTGAATTGGTTTGACTGCCAAGTCATCCTACAGTTTTACAATTTTTCTCATTTTCCTTTATGCCTGTTTCCTCTATACTTGATTTGACAACAGTTTTTTGTTTTAGTGACTTGTCTCAGTCCTATAAGACACTTTTTTTTTTCATTTAGAACTCATCAGTTTACATTGTAATTACTTGAATATGATTATAATAGCTGTATAATGAGTAGAAAGAGGGCTAGGGACAGACACAGTTGACTTATAAGCAGAGGATTCAACTAGGGGGACAGATAAACTTTCCCGCATGGAGGGTGGGCCCCTAAATACTAGTTGGGAGGGGGCTCTGGGCACACAGGACATGCATGTTTTACAGAGGCACTGAGAACAAGGGTTAATTCATTAACTTATGTACGGGAAGGTTGATTAAGAAAGCTCTTTCAGTTTTCAGTGAGCCAGTGTAATTTGAAAGACAGGATAGGAGGGAGGGAACACCAGATATTTTGATCTTTTTGATTAGTTACATAGAAACAGCCTTTACTTTCTCTAACTTCTCTAAATTAGACACTTAAAACTTAAATTTGGATTTCTCACCAATTCATATTTTCTGAAAAGAATCAGAAGTAGATAAAAAAGTAGCCATATATTTAATTAGGGAAAACAGGTGTTATGTTTGCATTTTTCCTAGAGAGTACTTAATTTTCAAATTTGAAGTAACAGTTTGGGAATAGATAGAGGAATCTGACAAATGTAAAAGATTATATTTGAGCACGTTTCCAATGTAATTATGTAAAGTACTTTGCAGATCATAATATATCTTTTAAAGGTATGTGTACCTTTAGGTCAAATCATTGTAAACCCTGGGAAAAAGGACTGGGGACTTGCAGGCTCTTGTCAGGTCTTGTCTGAATCTGGCGTCAGCCTTGTACTAACACACCAGATACCACCCCGTAAGTTCTGTTGAAAAGCGGTCTGCCAATTTGAAGCTGTCTATTGCTTAATAAAGTCTAGCAGCTTCTATATGTTGTCTGTAGAAGCTGAATAAATATAGCAAGATAAAATCTGTTTAATTTTGGAAGTGATAGTATCATTTACTTAAAATCTTTGAGTTAAAAGTTGGAAGCAATTTTTGCATGACGCTTTAATTTCACATGAACAATATTTTTATACACTGTAGGAGAAGTCATAAAAATTTAAAATGGAACATCTGTGCTAACATTTGTATCAATTTAAAAAAAACTAGAAAGAACCTTATTAAATAATATGAGTAGATAGTTTAAGCTACATTTTGGAATGGTGGATTATATACTTTAAAAAATCACAATTGAGATTTATTTTATGATGCATTTTTAGAAATAATTGTATTTCACAAAATATTCCTTTTGTTTTCATTTTTGCATTATTTATTGCTGGCAATTCCAGAATCCCCATGTGATTTTTTTCTTGTTCACATCATTAAATGAGCATTTTTTAAAACAGAAAATGTTTCTTCTCCCTAGTAGAAGCATATATATTACTATACTTATAATTAATATAGTTTCAAGAAAATTAAATAACTTGGTTTAAATATGTCTGAGTGAAACTCAATTATTTGGCAGTATTTGGGAGGGAAAATATGAATTGGTGAAAAATCCAAATTTGAGTTTTAATTGTATAATTTAATTATTGTGTTGAAAATAAAGGCTATGATATATGAAATGTATTGCTTATTAGAGATCCTTAGGGAATTTGGATTTGAATAGCCAAGAAGATCTTGTAGCCAGCTTAACTCTAAGTATGCATCTCAATGCTTAAAGATATTTGGAACAAAAAACAGTCTACCTAAAAATTTTATTTATACTATTCATAAAGCAATGTAATTCAGATTTAATTAGAAATCAGAAGTCATTTACTGTTGCTAATTTGTGCCAGGTACATTGGAGATACGAAGAATAAAACTTGTGCAAGCTGATAAGAGTTTTAATGCATTTGAAAATAATTTTCCTGAAAATTTGCTTTTTTTTTGTAGAGAAGATTGCAATTTACAAATGCTAATATTTTCATAATTGTCATTTTATGGGTTCATTAAACCTGTATTTATTGAGCTGCTACTTTACATCATAGTGGCTGCAGTTGCCATTCATTTCTTGCGCTTTGTTTCCCTTGTTTTTCTTCATTATTTTGTGCTGTCAGAATTGCTGTCTTTCCTCTAGAGGTGTACCTCATTTAATGTAATAGCAACATTCCCGAGACTATGCATGTATCACATTTTAATATTGCCCCTGCCTTTACTTTACAATTTCAGAAAGAATTGTCAAGCCCTTTAGTGCTAGGCTTTTTGATAGCACCTTTTATATTTCCTTAATTTTTAACAGATACATCATATTACATTTCTGCCCCCTCCCCCACCAGGAAATTACAAAGAGAAAGGATAAAATTGGTAACTTTACCTTCTTCTGATATGTCTTCAGTACTCTGATTTACATCCTGGAACATCAGTATGTGACAATACACAGAGTATTGCCAACCAGGGAAGCTCACCCAAAACCTCAGCATCCAGTTTTCCTTGAGTCTTCACTACATAGGCGTGAATGATTGACTCACTGGGCATGTAACTGAAGTCATTCCCAGCCCCCTCCCCTCTCAGGTTGATATCACAAAGCCCCACCCTCTAATTATATGGTTGGTCCTTCTGGTGAGTCTTCTTGTATCATAAACTGTCTAAGGGGTTTACCACAAGTCACCTTGGAAGCATGCACGTCCTAAGCATCAAGTATGGTCTTAAGGGCCCACTGTGAATAACAAGGATACTCCTGTTACCTGGGAAATTCCAAGGGTTTAGAAGCCAGCCAAATTCTTATTATAGACCCTTCTATTCCCCCTGAAGGTATAGTATGGCTTATTTTATTAGGTGTATGCAAAACTGAACTATGTTATCATTTCTTTAACATTTCTAGAACTTTACTCTGCCATTAGTTATGTGGCCTTGATTAAATTACTTAACTTGTTTGAGGCTCAGTTTTCTTGTCTGTTATTATGGAGGTAATAGAACCTACTTATTAGAGAAAAAGCAAAATGCCTTACAGAGTGTCTAAAAATAAAACATAACTCTATAAAATAATAACCATTATTATGTGCACATTTGCGCTATAATCAAATACAATAATTAAGAATCAGTAGATGGGTTTCCTTGGTGGCGCAGTGGTTGAGAATCTGCCTGCCGATGCAGGGGACACGGGTTCGAGCCCTGGTCTGGGAAGATCCCACATGCCGCAGAGCAACTAGGCCCGTGAGCCACAATTACTGAGCCTGCGCATCTGGAGCCTGTGCTCCGCAACAAGAGAGGCCACGATAGTGAGAGGCCCGCGCACTGCGATGAAGAGTGGCCCCCGCTTGCCGCAACTAGAGGAAGCCCTCGCACAGAAACGAAGACCCAACACAGCCAAAAATAAATAAATAAATAAATAAATAAATAAATAATAATTAAAAAAAAAAAAAGAATCAGTAGATAATTTTTTCCTGCTACTTAATAAGCATACAGCTAGGACTGTCTTTGTCCAACTTTTTTCCTATTTGTAACGTATATATTAAGTCTGTATTATTATATATTTTACATATTATATTAAATATATAAATATACTAATACTTATACAAAATGTTATTTATATTATAATTTAGTATATATTTCTAATACATAAAAGTATAAAACAAATATGTTAGTAAAAATATGAATATATTAAATATAAATATAATATATAATGTATATATAAAGTATATATTATACATGTGTAATATATATTGAAAGGAGTGTTTAGCCGAGAAACTGATAATATGACTGTTTTGACATTTGGCCATTTCTTGTCAAGCAAATCAATTAATGATTGGTGTTTTAAACTGTTCTACTTGAATAAGCTTTATATTTTTAGATGACATCTGTAAATTAATTCTTAAATACAGGATGTAATTTTAAATAAGTGAATCTCTTTTATACCGTATTTTGACCAGTTTTTTGTAGCTTTCCTCCTGACTGCTTTTATTACACCAGCTACTTGAGATTTGACTGTATTTTTATTTTCTAATTGCTTGCATTAGTTATGCACCTGTTTGCATTTAAACTTTCTTCCAGATAAACTCACTGTTTATTATAGGTGTTTTATAATCAGTTTATAATGTCTGGAGTTACTCAGTATATGCTATTGTCTGCCCAGAAATGGGAAATTTGATTAACTTTTGTACTTCCTCCATAGAAGGTAAAGATATGACATTTGGAGTTTATGACCAAAATACCCAAATTAATATATGAAAGCTCCATGTGTTCAGAAACTATGAACCTATGATATGAGCATATCTTTATAAAACTATGAGCATACCTTTCTAGAACTTGTCACATTGGCTGGCAAAGCTGAATTAAAACACCAATTTAAAAATGAGGAAGTATCATTTGAAACCTTTATTAACTGTAGCAGTAAAAACAATAAAAATGAGTAAGTAGTTTATGGAAAAATCATCTTTGTTCCATAGTTTTCTGGGAAACTGTCAATTATTATGATTAAATATTAATCGACATTCCATTGCCTAACTATTCCATGAAAATTGTTACAAATTGCCACAAGCAATTTTCACCAGAGAAGCTGGTAGAGATTAAACTATATTATATCTTAAAACACTTCAATCCCTCATATGTGCGTGAAGTGGAGAAGTGAAGTAATTATCTGGATCACAGGAGGTAAGATAACATTTTCGTTGTGGTTTTCTAGAAGTGTCAAATGAAAGTCTTTTTTCTGCTCGTATAGTGTCTGCTTCCAGCTTTCTCTGTGGTCTGTGGTTGTAAGCTGAGGAGGACCACCAGGGCTGTAGTGTCTGGAGGTCTTAGACCCCTCACAAACTGTCTTCAACCAGAGCAGCTGGTTTTATTTGATTTATATACTGGGATTCTGTGAAAAACATCCTTTGAAAAAAAGAATTCTCTTGAGTCCAAAAATCAGACTTGTTCAGAAATTGCTGGCCCAAGAGAATGTTTAAGGATTTTTAACATAAACTGAGCAGTTGAAAACGATACTAGAACATAAAGGGGTAGAAGGAAGGGAGAAGCAATACAGATGGCAGAGGACAGATTAGTTTTCTCTCCACACACCACAGTGAGGATGGGAAGAATGTATTATGATTATTTGGCTGCTGACCATATGCTACTTGCTGGGATTATGCTGTACTCTTTTCTTACTGAGGTAAACTTTATAGAAAATAAAGGGAACTATTTTAAATAGAATGTATAATTCAGTAGCATTTAGTACATTCACAGTGTGCTGTAACCGTCACCTCTGCCTAACTCTAAAACATTTTCATCACTATGTTGTATTATACTTTAAAATTTTATTTACCAAATTTATACTGGGCTTCTTTCTCAAAAGGGCTAGGAAATGGTGTCTAATACAGACTATTAATAAAATAGAAATGGAAGATCAGAACCAAGGAAAGGAGAAGGAGGCTAGTATGTAATTTATAAACATTAATGTCGTTTTTATTCAGCGTCAGGGTTGATTCTTAGGCTTCCCAGCAGCAGAGCAATAAGGTACATCTGATAAGAGAAGAATACTAGCTCCTCAGTGGAAACAGTTTTTCTTAACACTCAGTTTTAAATGAAATTTGTCATTTGGGACTTGATGTGACATCGAGTGACTGGAGTTTTATAGTGGATACTGAAGCATTTTAAATATGACTCTTTGTGAAATAACCTTCAGTAAAAGCTAAGGGCACACTCTTATTCTGTGAGGTGATGATAGGAATTTTGGGTATACCAGAATCACACGTATTTGACTTCTACTTGTTTGATCTCCAAATAGTCCAGATGCCGTTTTTTGACTAGAAAAAGGCAGAATGTGAGGTTGGCGGGAAGCCTTAAGAAGATCTCTGTCAGCAGGTCCAGAGGGGATGGGAGCCTGGTTGGACCAGGGGTATCTTTTAAGTGAATAGTGAAATATAGTTTCAAGGCTAAAGTCTTTTTTGTATGTTTATGTAATGAGGTGTATGTAGATGATATAAAGTATAAACCTCACTGTGCGCAAAGATACACAACTACTGCACATGGTTACAGAGGTTACTTGTTTCAGCCAGTGGATGGTGTGTGGCAAACCTAGAAGTAATTGGGGGATATTTACGGGCAAAAATTTACTTATTTATGTTTGGTAAATTTAAATTTATTACCAACAGTGTAAGTATGAGAAGATTAGAGTAGATTTTATTGGTTCTATACACCTATTTTAAGTTGCTTTTCCTAAAGTTTTGCTAATTTACAGTGCAACTAGCAGTTTAAGAGAATTCCAGTTTCATTGCATATTTGTAAGCACTAGGTATAATCATTAACACTTTTTTCTAATATAATAAAATGCTTAATTTTTTTAGAAGAGGAAACCGAAGGCCATGGTAATATAGTGACATCAGACTATAAGCTGATGGGCATGATCTATATATTTTTTACTCTAAACTTTATTTCAAAAAATTAAGTATTCCCTTCGTGTAAATTCACCAATTTTTAACTTTTTGGGACATTTGTATTATATCCTTTATTAAATGCTGAACCATCTGAAAGTAAGTTGTAGTCATGATATGTCAGCATGTTTCTTTTAAAAATAAGGACATTTTCAGCCATTCCACAACCACCCTATTGTTATTACAACCAAGACATTTAACATTGAAACAGTTAAGTTATCTATATACAGTCTGTATTCAGATTTTTTCAGCTGTCCCAGAAACGTCCTTTATTGCTTTTCCCCAATCCAAGATTCAATTAAGGAACATGCCTTGCATTTGGTTGTCATGCCTTTTTAGTCTTCTTTAATCTAGAAAAGCCCCTACTGCCTTTTATCTTTCATAATATTGATAGTTTTGAATAGTGCAGGCCAGTTTTTTTATAGAATGCCCCCAGTTTGGTTTTGTCTGATTGTATTTCCTGTTAGAGTGAGGTTAAACATTATGACAAGAATGTTGAATAAGAGAGATTGTGTTCTTTCCATTTCATCGCACCAATAGACACTTAAAATGTCGTTTGTTCTGTTTTTGGTGATGCTGCATTTGATAACTAGGTTAAGGTGGTATTGCCAGATCTTTCCATCTACAGGTAAATTTTTTCCTTTGCAATTAATAAAGAAGCTATGGGATGTTATTTTGAGAGTATGTGACTCTCCTCTACAGAGACTATTTTAATCATTGTTGTATTCCCACTACCTAGTACAGGGCCTGGCATGGAGTAAATGCATAATAAAAGTTTATTGAGTGAATAAATGAATGACCTGGGATACAGGCCTCTTTCTTTCAAGTCAGATGCAATGTTACATTGAACTTATGTGAAAATTTATTTCCTATCTTTTATTTTTTTCCAGCTTTATTGAGGTATAATTGACAAAATTGTCTATATTCAAAGTTCACAATGTGATGATTTAATGTATGTACGCAGTATGAAATGAATACCTCAATCAAGTTAATTAACACATCCATAACCTTAAATAGTTACTTTGTGTGTGTGTGTGTCTATTCAGGTACTCTGCCATTTTAAGATCAAATGATTTGTTTTTTTGCTATTGAGTTGTATGAGTTTTTTGTATACTTTAGATATTAACCCCCATCAGATATATGGTTTGCAAATATTTTCTCTCACTCTATAGGTTGCATATTCATTTTGTTGATTTTTCCCTTTGCTTTTTAGTTTGATATAGTTCCACTCGTTTGTTTTTGCTTTTTTTACCTGTGATTTTGGTGTTATATCCAAAACAATTGTTGCCAAGCCAATGTCAAGGAGTTTTCCTCTATGTTTTCTTCTAGGAGTTTTACAGTTTTAGGTTTCATATTTAAGTCTTTAATTTATTTTGAGTTAATTTATGTGGGTGATGTAAGGTAGAAGTCCAGTTTCATTCTCTTGTATATGGATACCCAGTTTCCCAATACCACTTATTGAAGAGACTGTCCTTTTTCCATTGTATGTTTTTGGTGCTCTTGTCAGAGATTAGTTGACCATATATGGGTGGGTTTATTTCTGGGCTCTGTTTTGTTCCATTGGTCTATGTGTCTGTTTTTATTCTGGTATCATACTGTTTTGATTAATATTGCTTTGTAATATAGTTTGAAATCTGGAAGCATAATGCCTCCAGCTTTGTTCTTCTATCTCAAGATTGCACAGGCTGTTTGGGGTCTTTTGTGGTTTCATACAAATTTTATGATTTTTTTTTCTTTTTTTTGTGAAAAATGCCATTGGAAACTTGACAGGGGTTGCACTGAATCTGTAGATTGCTTTGGATAGTATGCACATTTTAACAATATTAATTCTCCCAATCCAAGAACGTGTAATATCTTTCCATTTATTTATGCCCTCTTCAATTTCTTTCAACAGTGTCTTATAGTTTTTATTGTACAGGTCTTTTACCTCTTTGGTTGACTTTATTCCTAAGTATGTTTTCTGTTGCAGTTGTAAATGAGATTTTTTTTCTTAATTTCCAGATAGTTTGTTGTTAGTGTATGTAAATGCAACTGATTTTATTTCCTGAAACTTTACTGAATTCATTTATTAGTTTGATTTCTTAGCTTTTACAAAGCACTTTATACTTTATATTGAACATATTAATAAAAATAAGTATTTTATTTATGGCTAAATAGATGAAATGCTAAAATGTAAACCATAAAGCATGTGAAATGAGTAGGCTTTTTGCAGAAGAAACAAGTGTTTTGGTAATGAGAAAATAAGGTAATATAAACAGGCACTTTTCTCCAGTGGATCTAAAACACTTCCCCAGGTCATGATTAGTAACTAATAAACTTTATCAAACTACCTAGCCTTAAAAACAAACTCAATCAGTCTTCTAAAATAACAATATGTGAACTTTTGTACAAGTTGCTCCAGTTATGACTTCTAAAATGTGAAAATGACACTCATATCACAGCTTATGAAATTCTTATCTTTGATAAGAATTCTGCATATGCATTTGTACATTTGAACTAAATACATATAATTATATATACTATCTGATTATAATTAGACACCAATTCGTTGATATGTAGTATTAACACATATAATATTAACATATATATTTATGTCAAAAATAATTTGTAGTTTTTTTAATTTTTAAATTTTTTAATTTTTTAACGTCTTTATTAGAGTATAATTGCTTTACAATGGTGTGTCAGTTTCTGCTTTATAACAGAGTGAATCAGTTATACATATATGTATGTCCCCATATCTCTTCCCTCTTGCATCTCCCTCCCTCCCACCCTCCCTATCCCACCCCTCTAGGTGGTCAAAAAGCACCGAGCTTATCTCCCTGTGCTATGTGGCTGCTTCCCACTAGCTATCTATTTTACGTTTGGTAGTGTATATATGTCCATGCCACTCTCTCACTTTGTCCCAGCTTACCCTTCCCCCTCCCCATATCCTCAAGTCCATTCTCTCGTAGGTCTGCATCTTTATTCCCGTCTTGCCCTTAGGTTCTTCTGACCATTTCCTTTTTTTTAGATTCCATATATATGTGTTAGCATACGGTATTTGTTTTTCTCTTTCTGACTTACTTCCCTCTGTATGACAGTCTCTAGGTCCATCCACCTCACTACAAATAACTCAGTTTCATTCCTTTTTATGGCTGAGTAATATTCCATTGTATATATGTGCCACATCTTCTTTATCCATTCATCTGTTGATGGACACTTAGGTTGCCTCCATGTCCTGGCTATTGTAAATAGAGCTGCAATGAATATTTTGGTACATGACTCTTTTTGAATTATGGTTTTTTCAGGGTATATGCCCAGTAGTGGGATTGCTGGGTCATATGGTAGTTCTATTTTTAGTTTTTTAAGGGACTTCCATACTGTTCTCCATAGTGGCTGTATCAATTTACATTCCCACCAACAGTGCAAGAGGGTTCCCTTTTCTCCACACCCTCTCCAGCATTTATTGTTTGTAGACTTTTTGATGATGGCCATTCTGACTGGTTTGAGGTGATACCTCATTGTAGTTTTGATTTGCATTTCTCTAATGATTACTGATGTTGAACATTCTTTCATGTGTTTGTTGCCAATCTGTATATCTTCTTTGGAGAAATGTCTGTTTAGGTCTTCTGCCCATTTTTGGATTGGGTTGTTTGTTTTTTTGATATTGAGCTGCATGAGTTGCTTGTATGTTTTGGAGATTAATCCTCTGTCAGTTGCTTCATTTGCAAATATTTTCTCCCATTCTGAGGGTTGTCTTTTCATCTTGTCTATGGTTTCCTTTGCTGTGCTAAAGCTTTTAAGTTTCATTAGGTCCCATCTGTTTATTTTTGTTTTTCTTTCCATTTTTCTAGGGGGTGGGTCAAAAAGGATCTTGCTGTGATTTATGTCATAGAGTGTTCTGCCTATGTTTTCCTCTAAGAGTTTTATAGTGTCTGGCCTTACATTTAAGTCTTTAATCAATTTTGAGTTTATTTTTGTGTATGGTGTTAGGGAGTGTTCTAATTTCATTCTTTTACATGTTGTTGTCCAGTTTTCCCAGCACCACTTATTGAAGAGGCTGTCTTTTCTCCACTGTATATTCTTGCCTCCTTTCTCAAAGATAAGGTGACCATATGTGCGTGGGTTTATCTCTGGGCTTTCTATCCTGTTCCATTGATCTATATTTCTGTTTTTGTGCCAGTACCATACTGTCTTGATTACTGTAGCTTTGTAGTAGAGTCTGAAGTCCAGGAGCCTGATTCCTCCAGCTCCGGTTTTCTTTCTCAAGATTGCTTTGGCTATTCAGGGTCTTTTGTGTTTCCATACAAACTGTGAAATATTTTGTTCTAGTTCTGTGAAAAATGCCAGTGGTAGTTTGATAGGGATTGCACTGAATCTGTAGATTGCTTTGGGTAGTATAGTCATTTTCACAATGTTGATTCTTCCAATCCAAGAACATGGTATATCTCTCCATCTGTATGTATCATCTTTAATTTCTTTCATCAGTGTCTTATAATTTTCTGCATACAGGTGTTTTGTCTCCTTAGGTAGGTTTATTCCTAGGTATTTTATTCTTTTTGTTGCAATGATAAATGGGAGTGTTTTCTTAATTTCACTTTCAGATTTTTCATCATTAGTATATCGGAATGCAAGAGATTTCTGTGCATTAATTTTGTATCCTGCTACTTTACCAAATTCATTGATTAGCTCTAGTAGTTTTCTGGTAGAATCTTTAGGATTCTCTATATATAGTATCATGTCATCTGCAAACAGTGACAGCTTTACTTCTTCTTTTCCAATTTGGATTCCTTTTATTTCTTTTTATTCTCTGATTGCTATGGCTAAAACTTCCAGAACTATGTTGAATAATAGTGGTGAGAGTGGGCAACCTTGTCTTGTTCCTGATCTTGGTGGAAATGGTTTCAGTTTTTCACCTTTGAGGATGATGTTGGCTGTGGGCTTGTCATATATGGCCTTTATTATAGGGAGGAGAGTTCCCTCTCTGCCTACTTTCTGGAGGGTTTTTATCATAAATGTGTGTTGAATATTGTCAAAAGCTTTCTCTGCATCTATTGAGATGATCATATGGTTTTTCTCCTTCAATTTGTTAATATGGTGTATCACGTTGATTGATTTGCATATATTGAAGAATCCTTGCATTCCTGGGATAAACCCCACTTGATCATAGTGTATGATCCTTTTAATGTGCTGTTGGATTCTGTTTGCTAGTACTTTGTTGAGGATTTTTGCATCCATGTTCATCAGAAATATTGGCCAGTAGTTTTCTTTCTTTGTGACATCTTTGTCTGGTTTTGGTATCAGAGTGATGGTGGCCTCATAGAATGAGTTTGGGAGTGTTCCTCCCTCCACTATATTTTGGAAGAGTTTAAGAAGGATAGGTGTTAGCTCTTCTCTAAATGTTTGATAGAATTCGCCTGTGAAGCCATCTGGTCCTGGGCTTTTGTTTGTTGGAAGATTTTTAATCACAGTTTTAATTTCAGTGCTTGTGATTGGTCTGTTCATATTTTCTATTTCTTCCTGGTTCAGTCTCGGAAGGTTGTGCATTTCTAAGAATTTGTCCATTTCTTCCAGGTTGTCCATTTTATTGGCATAGAGTTGCTTGTAGTAATCTCTCTTGATCCTTTGTATTTCTGCAGTGTCAGTGGTTACTTCTCCTTTTTCATTTCTAATTCTATTGATTTGAGTCTTCTCCCTTTCTTTCTTGATAACTCTGGCTAATGGTTTATCAATTTTGTTTATCTTCTCAAAGAACCACCTTTTAGTTTTATTGATCTTTGCTATCATTTCCTTCATTTCTTTTTCATTTATTTCTGATCTGATCTTTATGATTTCTTTCCTTCTGCTAACTTTGGGGTTTTTTTGTTCTTTCTCTAATTGCTTTAGGTGTAAGGTTAGGTTGTTTATCTGAGATGTTTCTTGTTTCTTAAGGTAGGCTTGTATAGCTATAAACTTCCCTCTTAGAACTGCTTTTGCTGCATCCCATAGGTTTTGGGTCGTCGTGTTTTCATTGTCATTTGTTTCTAGGTATTTTTTTATTTCCTCTTTGATTTTTTCAGTGATCTCTTGGTTATTAAGTAGTGTGTTGTTTAGCCTCCATATGCTTGTATTTCTTACAGATTTTTTCCTGTAATTGATATTTAGTCTCATAGTGTTGTAGTCGGGAAAGATACTTGATACGATTTCAATTTTCTTAAATTTACCAAGACTTGATTTGTGACCCAAGGTATGATCTATCCTGGAGAATGTTCCATGAGCACTTGAGAAGAATGTGTATTCTGTTGTTTATGGATGGAATGTCCTATGGATATCAATTAAGTCCATCTTGTTGAATGTATCATTTAAAGCTTGTGTTTCCTTATTTATTTTCATTTTAGTTGATCTGTCCATTGGTGAAAATGGGGTGTTAAAGTCCCCTACTGTGATTGTGTTACTTTCGATTTCCCCTTTATGGCTGTTAGTATTTGCCTTATGTATTGAGGTGCTCCTATGTTGGGTGCATAAATATTTACAATTGTTATATCTTCTTCTTGGATTGATCCCGTGATCATTATGTAGTGTCCTTCTTTGTCTCTTGTAATCATCTCTATTTTAAAGTCTATTTTGTCTGATATGAGAATTGCTACTCCAGCTTTCTTTTGATTTCCATTTGCATGGAATATCTTTTTCCATCCCCTCACTTTCAGTCTGTATGTGTCCCTAGGTCTGAAGTGGGTCTCTTGTAGACAGCATATATACGGGTCTTGTTTTTGTATCCATTCAGCCAGTCTGTGTCTTTTGGTTGGAGCATTTAGTCCATTTACATTTAAGGTAAGTATCGATATGTATGTTCGTATTACCATTTTCTTAACTGTTCTGGGTTTATTATTGTAGGTCTTTTCCTTCTCTTGTGTTTCCTGCCTAGAGAAGTTCTTTTAGCGTTTGTTGTAAAGCTGGTTTGGTGGTGCTGAATTCTCTTAGCTTTTTCTTGTCTGTAAAGCTTTTAATTTCTCCATCAAATCTGAATGAGTTCCTTGCTGGGTAGAGTAATCTTGGTTGTAGGTTTTTCTCTTTCATCACTTTAAATATGTCCTGCCACTCCCTTCTGGCTTGCAGATAATTTGTAGTTTTAACATAGTCCTTTGAGACTAAGTAGCTGGTGATATAGTGGTGTCCTGACATTGTGATGATTCCAGGTAAACCAACTCTGATACATTTCACGTAGTTTTGTTTGAATACACAAACTATATAAATTGAATGTTGCGTTAGTCAGGTGTCAGTGCAGGGAACAGATACCACTCTGGTTTTTCCAATCGGAATTAAAAATAAAGAGAAGATCTACTATAGGAAATTACAAAATTGTAGAAAGAGCTAAATAGTAGAAATTGGGGGCTGGCACCAGATGTTTGCATTTGTTGTCTGACCACTGAGACTGTGAGCAAGAGTTCTGGAAAATTCTGGGCAGGAAGGGAAGGAAGGAACTTGTACCTCCATGACCCGAGAGGGGAGGGTCCCAGGTGTGGACCAGAGCAGATAGTGTGAGAAGAAGAGGCCTGTGCTTGCCTGGCAGAGACTCAGCCCAGGATGATTGTACCAGGTACTTGTGTGTGTGTGTGTGTGTGTGTGTGTGTGTGTGTACACCCCAGAGAAAGTTATGTAAGGTCTTCACCCTTAAGGAATTGATTGTTTGGAGGCATGACAATTACATGTAAGAAACAACTTAAGGGACTTCTTTGGTGGTCCAGTGGTTAAGACTGTGCCTTCCAATGGCAGGGGGCGTGGGTTCGATCCCTGTTTGGGGAACTAAGATCCCACATGTTGTGTGGCCAAAAAAACAAGAAAACCAGAAAAACTTAAGAACAATGATGTAGAAATAGAATTTTAAATCTAGAAGGAATTTTAGAAATAATCTACCCCAATCCCCTGTCTTCACAGATGAAACAACAATCACTGAAGTGACTGTCTGAAGTAACTTGCCTGGGCCGAGAACAATTTGAGTATGGAGAAATCTTTCAAAGACCAACCAACTGGTCTTGATATTATAAAGGAACATTTATTTTGACAACAGTTAATATCCATGCAATCAATGTACCGTAGTGTGTTTCTGCAAAAATAGTTACAACAATGAAATCTGATTATAAAAATACAACAGAATATGGGTTATTTCTGATTTTTTAAAACTACGAGCTGTTCAGATTATACAAGTATAACCACAGTGCTACTAAATTGGGCACCCTCTAGTGTTCTGGGTTATCTTAAAATAAAGGCAGTAGTCTTCAATTGAAGTATATTTCATTAATTCTAGGATATCTATGTTCTCCCCATTTTAATATCTCTGCAATCTGGATGTGTCTTACTATCTATGGCATCTTAGATTTGATTAATGACAGTAATTATATGAAGGAGAGCCTACTGAAGCAGTTCTCAAAGCAGCTGCGACTCAGAATTACCTGAAATAACTTTTCAAAAATAAAAGTTTCTAGGCTTTCAGTCAGACTTATTGAATTAGCAGTCACTGATCTAGATTGTAAATATGATAGTAGGATGGCAGCAATATTTGACAACTTTTTATCTGTTCACACTTTCTGGGAAGTATTGGTAAATTCCATTTAGGCTTGAAAATTTTGTGTCATCAGTCAACATGCCCTTGTTATGCCTTTTGGTACAAATGAGGAAATAATTTGCCCAAGGTCCATAACTAGTTCATATTCAAATCGCCACGAGAAGTCCATTGGGCCAAGTGGAAAAGGAAGTGCTCTGTTCTGCACATTTGAAGATATTAATTATTCAGTAACAACTTGAGCATTTTCCAGAACAGTGCTATGCATTATTCTATGTGCTGTATGGGACACAGAGAAGTACAGTATACATCTGTAGATTCTTTCAAATTCTGTAAAGATGTAAAATTGAGAAATAGCATTGTCTGTGTGGTTATATTCTTTGATGTATGCATATCAAAGAAATATCAGAAAATTCTAGTTTCAGTGTAGTATGAGGAAAAAGCATGGACTTTGGGATTCACATAGCCTTGATGCCAGCACTTAGCTCTTTCATTGATTAAGTGTCTGTGACCTTGAGCAAGTGGCTTCTTTTAGGGTGTTGTTTGGAAAATAGAGAAGATTGTATCTATTCACAGAGATTTTGTGAGGATTAAATGACATCATGTACAGAAAGGACTTAGAAAATTTCCTTGTTCATAGGAAGCAATCAGTAAATGGTTGTCATTAATATAATTTCCTTCCAATACCGAAACATAAAGTAAAAACCTGTAAGTCATACTTAATTCACATTATAAGTTAATGTATTAACATAATACTTATACAGAACTTGAAATTAGATCAACCCTAGAACCAGAGACATTTGATTTTATTTATTTTTTCTCCTTTGAGTTGTGTTGTAAGTCTTTAGATGGTTTATAGAAAAGCTGGGGATTACACTACAGCTTTTTTTAAACCCAGGATTCCATGTGTCATCAAGGTGTTCAATAAAATAAAGAAATGAAACATGAACAAAAATTGATTTCTTATTTACAATGTGAAATTATTAAACTTTTGATGCACTTTTTTTCCTATTCTTTTGCACTGTATTATTCTCTTATCTAAATTGATGATCACAGTATTATTATTATTTTTTTTACTAAGGAGCACCATTTGATTTATACCACCACATTCTACCTCTCCCTAAATATTGTTATTAGCAATTAAATATTATTTTACTTTCTTGAGGATTTGGGAATGCCTAAAATCAGTGGTTACTTTGCCTTTGTTCTCTGTTACTCTAACAGCTACTGCTTTTTTCAGGTGTTTGTTTTTTTCCTAGTTTATCTGCCTATAAAATGCTTTAAGCAAACTTCAAAAGTTACCCCCTTGTCATGCGTCTATGTTCTTCTAATTCCCTCCATCTGGATTTCAGAGTTGTTGGTGGTCTGAAGTGCTTGGTGAGGCAGGTGAAGACACGTTGTACCTTTAGCCTCACCTTTCCTGGTCTCTGTGATTGCTGATGGCTATGATTCCGAGTAGGGACAGGGGTCCCTGGCAAATACAAAACCGTGCTTTCAGGTATGAGGTAGAAGAAGGAATATCTTTGCTCGGTGAGGGACAAAGCCTCCCTGGGGGTTCTGATGAGCATTCTTCCTTTTCCCTTCGTTGAGAATCACTGATGCAGAAAAAAGAAAGAGGAACAAGTCCTTCCGCTGCCTCAGTTGTGACTTCAGCTTTGGAACGGTGGCTGGAAGGCAGAGTTTGACAGGTACTCTGTTGGCCTCTGATAGGGAAACCCAGCTCCCTTGTAACTTGGACACATTATGATGAGAACTTTTCCAACCATTTACTTGATCTTGCCCACACTTGGCAGTGTGTTTTGATTTATATATAATTATGTTTTTGTTTAACGTAATACTGTCTTTAGTACTTTCAGATGATTCTAACCAAAATACTGAAACACTTTATAAATTCAAATGGAAAGTGCAAACGTCATCTTGTTAAAAACCAGACATCTGACAAATCTAGCCGCCTTTGTGTCTATAATCTAATTTTCATGTTCTTTTAGTAAACTTTAGAAACTGTATGACAAAACTTGCCTTTTAATTTCTTGATGGTTAAACTCAACAGGGAACAAAGTAGTTACACAGTTATTTGTCAGTGACACACTGTGGCCACTGTATTCTCTTTTCCATCTGCCCACATTTCAACTAGGGGCCTCTAAGCCGAAGTAACTAGTTATCTTACATAAGCCCGGAGGAGCTATGATGAACTTCATAAACTAAGCAGAGCAGTGATTACCCGTAGCACTTTATCTGTAATGGTGCTCCTCATCCGGCTGAGTGGTGCTGCTTTTAGCAGAGACCAGAACCCCAGAAAACAGGTCTCAGAGCCAGCACGATAGGGAGCCTGCACTGTTTTGTGATTATTTTTTTTCCTGTCACCTTTCACTATCCTCTCTTCATTTTTTCTCCCCAAATCAGTCATACTTAAATGTTAGTTTTACATTATATTCCAGAACCAAAAATAAGTGATATTACACTTGTCTTCTATTTTGGGGTATTCTAGCATTGCTGTATTTTATTACTGATGATCATCAGGCTCTTCATTATAATAACATTAATTATAACAACCACAGTGATTAACGTTTATTGACATTGATTACGTGCTAAATTCTCTACTGAACATTTTATTTAGTTCTAAGATGATTCTGTGGATGAGTTTTATTATTAGCGCTGTTTCACAGATGAAAAAAAACTGAGGTTTTAAGAGGTTAAATGTGAAATGGCATTTGGCAGAAACCAAATACCACTTACTCTCCTTTGAGACCTGACATTTTTGTTTGGAGGTTACTCATTATATAATTGAGGAAGCGCCAAAAACGTGCGCATATTGTGTATATTGTGAAGTTTATAAAGTATCCAAGTATTTTCTGAAATCACTATTTGAGTAGCCCTAAAATGGAAATTCTGACTAATAATTATTAGCTACATTTAGCTCAGTTCTCTTTGACACGTTGATTGCGCTTAAATATCGAGTATAGCTACACTGCACCGTTAGATACAAGAGGTGTAAGACAGTCTCGTTTGTCTTCTTATGGGTGGAACAGACACATAAACTGTAACAGATCAGAGTGTGATGGTTGGTTTCTGTAATTTAGGGGGGAAATTGCAGTGGGAACAGAGAGAATATGATGATCGATTTTTACTGGCAGGATTGGGGAAAGCTGTAGAGTTGTCACTCTGTCTCTGGATTTAACTGATCTTGTTGAAACTTGCAGTTTTAAATTAGTTCAAATTGTCATGACTACATAATATTCCAATGAAGTCGATGTTGAATGCTGTCTGTGCACTGTGGTACGAGACCTTACTGAGTTATGGCAAAGAAGAATACTTTTAAGGTGCCTGTGTGTCGGGGAGCTATTTGAATTTTTTGTGAGAATGCAGTTACCTCTGTTTTTATTTTTGAGATTGATTAGATTGCATTTTTGAAAAGTATGCACATAATTGTTTCTTCACATTAATTTGTGGTTTCTTGTGGCATGAAACTGGTGCCTACTCTTTTTTTTTCCCAACATCTTTATTGAGTATAATTGCTTTACAATGTTGTGTTAGTTTCTGCTGTGAATCAGTTATATGTATACATATATCCCCATTGGTGCCTACTTCTGAAAATATGGTTTCTAGATGAGTACCCAAAGTAGAGATAGCTGCTTTCATTGTATCCATTTTGTATATTGTTGTATATATAAAGCTATAGGGTTTTTTTTTTAATTATCTTAAAGGCACTAATCATGTCTTAGTCTCTTTTTTTATATCACCTGGTATTTAGCAAAGCACCTGGTTGATAGAAGGTGATCATTTGATCACTGAATGTTTGTGAATGAATATTAAAATATGGTGTTACAAACATAGGTTCAGGCTTCATTGTATATTTCTTGCTTTCAGGCCAGGCTTCACATCCTTCCCAACACACGCAGTGTTTTTTTCCTTCTAAAATTTAACTGCGTCAGTCGCTCCACTACTTAAAACTCCTGTCTGGTTTCTCATTACTTGAAAGATGAAGTCCAATTTTATGCATGGCTTACTGCCCACTTTACGATGTGACCTTGCTCAGCTTAGCCTCAGACTTCTCAAGGGACCTGTTCCCCCTTAAAGATTTAGCCATTTCATTTGTGTGTCTTCCACCCTCAATGGAGATGCCCTTTCCTTCTTCCCAGTTAAAGTGCTTCTCACCTTATTGTAAATATTCATTCACTTGTATGACTCTTTGGAACTACTTGAAGATGATTTCTGCCTTGAAATATTTATATTGTTCATCTTTTAAATACCAGAGTTTGACAAATAGTAGATCAAAAAATCCTTGTCTAATGATTGTGTACTGTCCTCAGAATTCCGCAGAAAGTCAGACATTAATTCTAACATTTAGTATACTATTTTCTAAGTGGTTTTGACTGTTGTATATACACAACTTTAATTTCATACTGACACAGTCTGTATAGGTAATTAATGAAAACAACTATTAGTTTCCTATTGCTACTGGTACAAATTACCACAAACTTAAAGGCTTAAAACAACACAAATTTATTGTCTTACAGTTCTGGAAGTCAGAAGTCTGAAATAGGTCTAAGACACTAAAGTGTTGGCAGGGATGCTTTCCTTTTGGAGGCAGAAGAATCTGGAGGGGAGAATCTCTTCCTTGCCTTTTCCAGCTTCTGGAGGCTGCCTGCATTCCTCAGCTTGTGGCTCCCTTCCAGCAACTGTATCACTTTGACATCTGTTTCCAGTCTTCTGTCTTCTCTGAACACCCTTGCATCTCTCCCTCCCTTATAAGGACCCTTGTGATTACATTGGTCTCACTGGAATAATCCAGGATAATCTATCTCAAGGTCCTTAATTTAATCACACCTGCAAAGTCCCTTTTGCTCTGTAAGGTAGTGAGGAAATCTGTCTCAAGGTCCTTAATTTAATCACACCTGCAAAGTCCCTTTTGCTCTGTTAAGGTAGTGAGGATTAGAACATGGACATCTTTGAGAGGAGGCATTATTCTGCCTATCACACTGATTAAACTCTCTTAAAAACTTACTTGTTTTCCTAAACAGGCAACAAAGCAGAAATAGTAATTGACAGAAGAATAGATTAAGGGATGGGTTCTAAGCACCCACATGTGAAGTATTTACCTATTTATACCAAGATTTAGACATAGCAGTGGTTTATAATTTCTGTTAAATACTCTTCATACTAGACAACCTTATAATTTCGTATAATTAATGTATTACCTTTGAGTGAGCAGTATAATTTGCATTGGAGAAAGAACACAAGGTTAAAAGATCAAGCTTATTAGGTTTGCAGAGTTAGGAGTAGCATATTCAGGCTGATGACAAAATATTAAATATGAACTGTTAAAAGTAAAAAACATAAATTTTATCACAATACTTGGCCTTAAATGAATACAAATCAGCATAAGATATTGTAAGAGCTAAAATTTATATATAAAATTTAGCATGAAGATGTTTAGATATGGCAAACTTCACTTAAAGTTTCCATCAAGAAACTCGAAACCTCTTGGGTGAAGAACAAGGCAAGGCTATTTTTCTAGAGATTTTCTCTATGGGAAATATATTTATAGAACTTTCAAATAGAAGCTTTAATAGTTATGTTGCTTGAGCGTATCTATAGCTGCAGCAACTAAGCTCTTTGCTCTCAAAATATATGGTGCACAAAATGCTATAGAGTATTAAACATTTGGTACTAAAAAATGTAGGTCTCCACTTAAATTACCTCAAACCATAAATTTTTTTTCTCATATCTTATGCCCTTTTTACTATACAGGCACATAGCTGTACGAAACTATTTCTGCATTTTCTAAAATATGAATCTAAGGGAATTGGATTAGCCACTGTTTATCTGCAGTGAATGAAGCTGACATTAAGCTGTTACAAAGAATAAGTGAAGAGATATGCCATGCTTTTGGATGAAAGGCTTAACATTGTAAAAGTGTTCTGAAATATTTTACTGTTTGTAACTTTCAGTGTTATATGGCCTTCCATGTGCTTGCCTTTTATTTTTTAAAATTTTTAACAGACATGTTGATAGCATTTATTCTTTTTTTTTTAATTGGAGTATAGTTGCTTTACAATATTGTGTTAGTTTATTCTGCACAGCAAAGTGAATCAGCTATACGTATACATATATCCCCTCTTTTTGGATTTCCTTCTCATTTAGGTCACCACAGAGCATTGAGTAGAGTTCCCTGTGCTATACAGTAAGTTCTCATTAGTTATCTATTTTATACATAGTATCAATAGTGTATATATGTCAATCCTAATCTCCCAGTTCATACCACCCCCTCCTTCCCCCTTGGTATCCATACGTTTGTTCTCTACATCTGTGTCTGTGTTAGATCTACCATTGTCTTGTTCTGTTTTATTTTTGGCTGCATTGGGTCTTCGCTGCAGCTCGCGGGCTTTCTCTAGTTGCGGTGAGCGGGGGCTACTCTTCGTTGGGATGTGCGGGCTTCTCATTGCGGTGGCTTCTCTTGTTGCGGAGCATGGGCTCTAGGCACGCGGGCCTCAGTAGTTGCAGTGCGCAGGCTCAGTGGTTGCAGCATGCTGGCTCTGGAGCGCGCGGGCTTCAGTAGTTGTGGCGCATGGCTCAGTAGTCGTGGCTCGTGGGCTCTAGAGCGCAGGCTCAGTAGTTGTGGCGCACGGGCTTAGTTGCTCTGGGGCATGTGGGATTTTCCCGGACCAGGGCTCGAACCCGTGTCCCCTGCATTGGCAGGCGGATTCTTAACCACTGTGCCACCAGGGAAGTCCCTAGATCTCTACCATTGTTATAGAATTCACCTGCAAGTTTGATGGCTATGCTTCCTAAAAAAAAAGGTGCCTTGGAGGATGTTGATTGGATTTGCTCCATTTTTCATTTTCCCATCTTTAGGCAGTTACAAGTGACTAGGCTTTCTTAAGGTGGGTATTTCAGGAGCAGCTAATATTCAAAGGCATGTTTCTAAAGAAAACTGAACTTAAGCATTGCTCAAATAAATTGGAATGTGTTTTTTTTAAATGGTCAAATTAATAGAGATGCTTATTTGCTTTAGTCTTTATCAGTTAAGTTTCCAGTAGTTCCCAGGAAATTTTAATAGACTATGCACAGCTTCAAGAGGAAAGCTTGACTGTGAAAATTCAGAAGGTGGAAGTTGTCTTTTGAAAGAACAGTTCAGCGTCATTTTAATTATTGGATAAAGCAGAGTGATAAAAAGTTTATGAAATTAGTAAATTGGGGTGTGATGGAAAAGTGTACAGATTTTCTTTTTGCCACGTTAGTTTAGCTTTTTTGAATATCTTCTAGGCTAACATCATTTCCCCCAAATTACAATAATTGCAGATATATTTTCTCTAAAATTGTTTAGAAAAGATTTTTTAAAACAGGTTTATAAATGATTTGTAGCACAAGTGGAGACTCTTAGGCAGCCCTCTGCCAGCAACCAGAAAGAGTTAAAGTATCTTCCAGTAGTTCACAGGGAATAGTAGCAACTTCTCACTGGTTAGGTCAGGACCCCTAACAGCCTGCTCAGTTTTATAGAGGAATTAGCTGCTACTGGTGAGTTAGCTATTCTCTGAGAGTCTGTTATCCACTGGAGAGCTTTTAACTTTTTAGTGTATCAAATCTGAAAAGTTGCATGTTGGTGTTTTGTGGAAGAGTTAGAAATAACCCCACGTTTTTTACTGACTGTAATGAGAATATAGTGTCAAGGAATTTACCCCAAGGGAATAATATTCCTGTTGGACTTAAGGAATGTGTATGCTTTAGCCAGCTGAAGTAGATTTTTAAAAAATTACTTTTAAAAAACTTTTTCATTTGTTTTGAAATAATTTCAGACTTACAGAAACATTAAAAAATTACAAAGAACTTTAATATTCCTTTTGCTCAGATTTCCCATTTGTTAACTTTTTTTTTTTTGCCAAATTTGCCTTATAATTCTCTCTTTATTTATTTTTAAATATTTTAATGAAATTTTTGAACTATTTGAGAGCAAGTTGCAGATGTGATGCTCCACTACCCGATTAATACTTGTGTGTTTTTCCTAGAAACAGACACCACTATAGAACGGAAGTGCTAGCATCAAAATCAGAAAATTAACATTGATCTATTGTTACCATTTAATCCACAGACTTCATTCAGATGTCATCCATGATCTCCAAAATACCCTTCATAGGTCCAGGATCCATATCCAGTGTCTCTCTAGTCTCCTTCAATCTGGAGTAGTTCCTTAATCTTTTCTTCTCTTTTATTACCTTCACAGTTTTACAAAGCATCGTTTACTTTCGGAAGAGGCCGGTTATTCTGTAGGATGTCTCTCAATTTGGGTTTGACTGATCTTTCCTCATGATTAGATTCAATTTATGCATTTTTGGAAGGAATATCACAGACATGTGTCCTTCATCATATCCAGAGGCACAAGATGTTGATTTGTCCCATAGCTGGTGATGCTTTTATCACTTGGTTGAGATAGTGCCTGCCAGGTTTCTCCTGTGTAAAGTTAGTAAGAATTTTGTACTTGTCAATTAATCATAAATATATTGTGAGGAGATAACTTTTCAGACTTTTACCCATTAGTATTCATTGATGATTCTTACCTGAATCCATTATTGCTATAATGGCTGTGAAATGGTAATTTTTTTTTTATTCCATCATTCTGTCTTCAGGAATTAGTTGGCATTCTGTATCAAGTAGAGCTATATTCTGCCTATCTATCTATCTATCTATCTATCTATCTATCTATCTATCTATCTAATCCTTCTGTTTTTCTACCAGTGTGAATTCATGGATTTCTATTTTGCGCAGTGGGCTATAATCTGTTACTGACATTATTATTTTGGAGGTTGGCTTGTCTCAGATTTGGCCATTACAACTCCTTCACACTGACTTCTCTCTCGTTTTAGATGCCCCCATCATTCTTTGCGGGCTTTATTCTGGCACAAAGGCATGTTTCAGGCTCATTTACCCTGCCCCAGCCTGGGAATCAGCCATTTCTTCAAGGAGACCCAGATTCTTGTGGTGGTGAATGATGTTCAGAAACCAAGACCTGGGCATTTGGTTTGCTCATTGCTCCTGGGTGTCATAGCTTCTAGGATCTCTCAGCAGACAGACTTATAAAATATATGTATGTATGTGTTGTCTTAGTTAATTCAGGCTGTTATGACAAAATACCACTGACTGGATGACTTAAACAACAAACATTTATTTTTCAGAGTTCTGGAGGCTGGGAAGTCCAAGATCCAGGTGCTGGTAGATTTGGTGTCTGGCGAGAGCCCTCTTTCCGATTTGTTATATCCTCACATGGTGGATAGGGGTGTGTGTGGAAGAGAGAGAGAGAGAGAGAGTGAGCATAAGAGAGATCACTGTTTCCTTTTCTTAAGGGCACAAATCCCATCATGAGGACTTCACCCTCATGGCCTCATCTGAACTTAATAACCTACCAAAGGCCATATCTCCAAATAACATCACTTTGGGGGTTAGGGCTTCAACATGTGAATTTTCAGGGGACACAATTCAGTCCATATAGCATGCATACACATTTATATACATCCATTTCTGTGCCTATATATTTTTCTTGTTTCTTAAAAACTATGAGTTTTTAATATTATTAAAGATATTTATTGATATTAAAACCATACATTCACACTAATACTTCCAATTCCAACCCAACACCGCAGATTATTCTATACTCCCATTTTAATTTGTTACTCCCTTTTTCATCAGTGGGAAACTTGTCTTTCCTTATCCTCAACTGTTTATATTCTCAAATATTGACGTATTTGCTTAATCTCCGTGTATGTAACAAACCTTCTAAATGAGTTGGGTGCTTTCTTAGTCCTTGCCATGTAGTCTCCTGATCACACGTGATACCTCTTCAGTCCCAACCAGACTGGCCAAAGCTTCAGCCCCAATGAACATGTCAGATATGCCAGCCAAGTAGAGGGTCATTTTGGCAACTTCACATGGATTGGCAAATGCATAAAGAATGATATACTGTTGCTGTTTTCTGTGGCATGTTTATACTAGTTGCACTGAGATACTTAGCCTCACATTTTTAAAGTAAGTGATAGAAACAACATGATGTCCTTGTGATAGAGTTTATTGCTTGCCTTAGCATTTTAGTCTCATATTTAAAGGTTGTAAAGATCAAATTAGAAACCCCTGTTAGAGGTTTTATTGATGAAATCTTCTTTTGAAGTTGTCACTAAAGAATCATATTATGTCTCTATGTGAAGAGGTTTTGATTATACCACTGATATCAGAATATTTTTTAGATGTAATTTTGTATGTTTTTTTCTCTCCTCTTTATGTGGTAAATGTAACTAGAAGTAATGAAAGTAACCATTTTTAGTTCTGTGAAGTTCTCTGAACTTTTTCATTCTATAGATTTAAAAATATACAGCATCTCACATTCTTTCTTAGATTGAATCTGCATTATTAAAATGTTTTGCAATCTTATATATTAAATATTTTTTAGTTATCTGTTCGAAGCTTTTCAATTTGCCATTGAGTCTCTGTTACCTTGTAGTGTGAGCCCGTGTAATACAGTATTATATACAGTATACTGTATGAGTCAAATACATTAGGAAATATCTATCTCTCCTTTAGGTAATTTATTTACTGGATTAAAGAACATTCATTGCCTTTGCCTTACACTCATACACCTCAGTGTTTGTAAAAGGGGAGAAAATCTTGCATTTTCATGCCTTAACAAGGGAAAGTAGATTGTTTTCATTTGATGACTTATGCTGTCTGTAGTTTTCATGCTTTGATGAGAATATTAGGACAGAAGTGGGAACAGATTGTGCAAAGAATCTATAAGTTCTTTTAAAAATTTCCACTTCCACATATACTTAAAAGTACAGTACTAGATAACAGGGCAATATGGTTCAGAGCACGTTCTGGGTAAGTGGACCGGAGTAGCTTCCTGTCTTCTCCATCGTGTAGGAGAGACTAGGCTGAGGAATGCCACCGGTCCCTGAGATAGATGCAGTGAATGGTGGCAAAATGCATGACAAGGAAAGGGACTCACGCATACAAGGTACTCCTATTTACTGAATGGCATGGAATGGCAGGTGAGATTTGAGGCAATTAAATGTAAGCACGTTCTATTTTTTTTCAGTTATTTGTGCTGATCTTTATGAGAGGCAGCATGCAAGGAATATACACAGGCATGATTTTTACTGCTTCCTCCACTTCTTGCTCTGTGTCCTTTACAGGCTGAGTCTTCAATCTCAGTTTACTTATCCGTAGAAGGAAGATGATAATACCAACCGTATGGTATGTTTATGAGGATATAGAAAGTATGTCCAACGCAAAAATAGTAGTTACCCTTTTCTGCATCTTTACTTGTAAACAGTTTATGTATTAATGACACCTTGTGAATTGCTCTCTCTGTGCCATTTTCATTTTTATCTAAAAGTGGCTGTATATGTCCACACCACCGCCCTCCCCCCAGCCAGACTTCAGCTTCCCATATAGTGCTAGCCGAGTGCTGGTAACTCTGTCCTTGTTGTCATCCCTAATGCTCTTCTCTGCCTCATCCATGACGTTTCATTTCTCTGGGTGGTTGTTGACATTCCTGCTGTGTCATGGTCATTGTTGTTTTGTCTGTTCAGGGCCACAGTCAGCTGCAGGAAACCCATGCCTCAGAACTTCTGGTTGTAGTGAAGTTTGCAGTCACAGGCTCTCCTGGTCCCAGGGCTGGAGAACCTCTTCTGGGCAGTTAGCACACTTACACCTTGGCCACAGTGCTTGCTCTGGGGGTGGCCAGACCAGGTAAAGCTCTTCTCTTCATGCTGTTTCACATGTGAGCCCATCCTCTTCTGTGACAGGGCTGGAAGGGACCCCTGCAGCCAAGAGGGAAGGAAGCCAAAGGTGGTAAGAGATGGAGGGTCCCTGGTTTCAGGTGTCTGTAAGGCCAATTCTGTACTGACCCTTTCTTGTTAAACAAAGAAAATGAGTTCTGTTTATTTGCTTAAGCCAGTTTGAGTTGGGTTTGTGCCACTTTTCACCAGAGAATATGGGATTTGCCTGGAATCTTTCTCTCTCCCACTCCAGTTGACATTTTACTCATGTAATAGGCTCACTTCAAGCTAATTCAATTCTTCTAAAAAATCTATTCTTAACCCTTAGACTGAATCAAGTTGCCTTTCTCTTTTCACAGTTGCTCTCAATACTGCTTTCTTAATACTTAACACATTATTTTGAAATTTCTATGTGCACAAGTCTATGTTTTCCACTGTATTCTGTTCCTGGAATATAAATAGTCTGAGCCCTTAGTACCAATACAGATTCAGGCACACTGTAGATTCTCAATAATTGTTTGTTTAATTCACTGAATGGCAAGGGAAGGATTTGCCTACTGCTAATTATATGCGAATAGTTCCTTAATAAAGATCTTTGGTAACAAGAATGCAACATAAAATTCCCTTTGTTATCATTACAGCTGTTGCTTAACTCTGATCATCAGAGTAATGATGATCATTTAGAAAATTTAGAAAATGTACCAAAAATCTTCCTATAATCCTACCACCCATGTGCTTGATAGACTTATGACATCTGTTTCCTCAGAGTTCTCAAGACTGAAAATTGCATAGAAACAAAACCAACACTCAGATTGCTCATAATAATTTGTACACATTATTCCTTGCTTCTACAAATCAACTAGCAAATTCCCTCAGTTATAATTTCTAGGCCATCTTTTATAATTGATTGTTTAGAAGTATTTAGGAAAGCTGTTCAAAGCCCATTACAACCTCATTTCACTTTTAGTCTGTCTGGGACACGCCCAGAATTAGCTTAGCTTAAGCTTGCTATGTGTATTCATTTGCCAGGGTTCCCCAGGAGCTGAGTTTGAGTCCAGCTGATCGTAAGCCACAAGGCTTTGGTTCACCTTGTTTTTGAATGAGAATCAGCAAGGATTTTCTCAGTTACGGAACAGAATTGTGGGGAGTAGTGTGGGAAGACAAGTTTGAGCAATCGCACCCAGGGATGGAGCCGCAATGGCCATATTAAAGGGAGGAGTGGGTGGAGAGTGAGGGAGGTGCTATGCCTTAGGATGCACCCAGATCAAATGGGACATAAAGGAATGCAAGATTCAAAACAGAAACAGCCATCTGTATGTATGATAAACATTTGGTAAGATGTGATTTCTCCATCTTCCTCCTGATGAGCTGGGGTACTAAACTGATGTAAGACAACAACACAACAAGAAAAGCCCTTGTAATGACCTCTTCCCTAAATTCAGGTAGTGATCCTTTGGTTATACCTGGAAAGAAGATGGGGCTATAAGAAAGAAAAGATATTTTAGCGTGTGTGTTTAGGTGAGGTGAGGGAGCAATGTAGACTCTTTGAAAAGTGGCCTCTTTAATTTAGAATTCACAAAATCCCATTTATTTAATTTTGAAGCAATGAAACAATGGTAAATTAAACTCCATTTTCAGAATAGAAAGTGTTCAGCCTTTAAAGACATGTGCCTTTCACAGTGAGAAAGGAATGTCTTCCAACTTAAAGTGTAATTTTTGTCATCTGTTTATCCAGATTACAGAGAAAATTTTGTAATTTCTGGTTACAGAGTAAATCTATGGTGCGATATAGCTACAGATACTGTGAGAATGTTTTGTGTAAACTCAGATTCTCCACTGTCATATGCATTTGTCATAATTTTATCATGTTCACCAGGGTGCTTGCTACGTACAATAATGAATAAATTGTCCCGCTCAATTATCTGGAGATGTAGAGTGAAATACCTTTAACCAGTATTGCTCGTTCTGTATGGGCTAAGTTTAGGTTTCCTCCTTTTCCATATGGGTATTTTGGGGAATACTTTATTGTATAGATTACAAAATTAATCTAAAAATCTATTCATTCTGTTCAAGTTCTTCAGGACTCCCCCACTCTCTGAAGTTCTGTGGGTTCTTGGTCTATGGTTTTTCTGAGTTTGTCTTTGCATTTCACAGTTGTCTTAATCCATTCAGGCTACTATAACAAAGATACCATAGACTGGGTGGCTTATAAACAACAGAAATCTTTTTCTTGCAATTTGGGGGCTGTTAGGTCCAAGATCAGGTGGTGGTAGATTCATTGTTTGCCATTTCCTGGTTCATAGGTGGCTGTCTTCTTACTGTAACCTCCCATGGCAGAAGGGGTGAGGGACCTCTCTGGGGTCTCCAAGGGCACTAATCTCATTCATGAGAGCCAAGCCCTTATGACCTAATCACCTCCCAAATATACCATCATGTTGAGGGATTAGGTTTCAACATATGAATTTGGAGGGGGCACCAACATTCAGTTTATAGCAAGTATGATACGTTTTTTTTCCATTTTTTCTGGTTTGCCCCAGATGTTTTCTTTTTTCTTTTTTCTTCTTCTTTTTAGGAGCAGTTATCCATAAATAAATTTGAAAAGTGTTTGGGGATCATTTAAATGGATAACTTTAATAATTTTATTTTACCAAGGATTTCTTGTGAAGAAAAATTGTATAGACTTTCTTATCTGACAGAAGTATAAATGTCCGGGCATGGAAGTCCTGGCAGATAGCACCACAGTTGTCAAGCCTTGAAGCCTTAGATGTGCAAGGTCATACCAGAAGATCCTGAAAGCACTGGGTTAACCCTGGATTGCTGTTTTGTAAACACACCCCAGAAGTTCTGTCCCACATTAGGACCTTGGGTTTATTAATTGAGCTGTGGAACTGGAGTCTTCTTGTGATCAGATGAAAGTAAGATTTACTTCCAGTGATAGAGATTATGGAGGGAGAAGTTTGCTTTATCTTCTCTGGACTGTTGATTTCCATACTGACTTACTTTGAAGAGTAGGGTAAGACATTTATAAACATTTAACTTTGTTTGCTATGTTACCTGAAAGAAAAAATCTTCAAGCCTGAGGATGTCATAGATATGAAATATTAATGGTAACTTGAAACATCCAATATAAAATGTTAAAAGATATTTATTCTTTTTGATGAGATACTTCACTGACTTTATAGATTCTTACTGTGCAAATGTGGTTTTCCTGAATCTATGTGCTCTACTCTTATACAGTTTTCTTTAGACATGGGCATGGGATAACAATTTAGGACTTAACCCAAGCATCATTAAAATTCGAGTATTTCTCTTTGACAGTCTGTCTTAATCTGCTTTAACTCTAGAAGGAAATGAAAGTAGTAGCTAATATATTTGGATATGATTTTTAAAGCACTTTTGTATAAATCATGTCATATGAAGCTCATAGCTGCCTGGTAAGTAGTCATGACAGATGTCTTTATCTCAATTTTACAGATATGAAAATAGCTTTTGTCTGAGAGTTAAATATAATGCTAAAGATCACACAGCAGCTTTAGAGACAGAGTTGAGATTAGAACACAGAATTCTTGCTTGGCCTGATTTTTTTCTTTCAATAAATGATGTTCCTCTACAATGGAGACTATTAATTTTATAGAAAGATATTAAATGTCACAGTAAATTGCAACATAGGGCTTCTTTAAATAACCAATTTCCATTAACATGGATAACTTGATTTATTGACATTTGATTAAAAGGGTGGTATAATCATTTTCACATTGGAATTTTAGGAGGCAGTGTTCATGGCATGATCAGTCTTGAGGTTTGTAGTGAAAATGTGTTCCCTTTGTTATGTATCAATAGAAACTCCCTACTCCATCTGGCTTTTAAGATTTTTACCTAATGAAATAAGTGACCAGGGGATAGTGGTTAGAAGCTACAGATGCAGGATTGTAGAATTCTGGTGTGACATCTGTAATTGCTCTGTAGCTTTAGAATTGCATTTTTCCACCTTGAAAGAGTTAAGGCGGAAAAATCTGAAATCTGTCCCTTGACCATTTCATTTGTTCAGCTATTGATCCCTTTAAGAAGCACTTAATTTTTTTAATGTGATAATTCCTCCACTCAATTTAGTATTTTCTCTTAGGCTTATTTGTAAAAAAAGGGATTTCCTTAGTTTCTTTTTTAAAAATTTTATTTTATTCAGGTATAGTTGATTTACAATGTAGTGTTCATTTCTGCTGTACAGCAAAGCGATTCAGTTATACATACATACACACATATATATATTCCTTTTCATATTCTTTTCCATTATGATTTATCACAGGTATCGAATACAGTTCCCTGTGCTATATAGTAGGACCTGTTGTTAATCCATTCTATATATAATAGTTTGCATCTTCTTTTTTTTTAAATTTTTAAATTTTATTTATTTTTTTATACAGCAGGTTCTCATTAGTTATCCATTTTATACATATTAGTGTATACATGTCAATCCCAATCTCGCAATTCATCCCACCACCACCTCCGCCACTTTCCCCCCTTGGTGTCCGTATGTTTGTTCTCCACATCTGTGTCTCTATTTCTGCCCTGCATAGTTTGCATCTTCTAATTCCAAACTCTCAATCTATCCCTCCCCTACCCGCTCTCCCCCTTGGCAACCACAAGTCTGTTCTCTATGTCTGTGAGTCTGTTTCATAGGTAAGTTCATTTGTGTCATATGTTAGATTCCACATGTGAGTGATATCATGTGGTATTTGTCTTTCTCTTTCTGACTTACTTCACTTAGTGTGATAATCTTCTCAGTTTCTTATTTGGTATGAATATATTCTCTTGAGACCATCTTTTCCAGTTATCAAATAGTTCCTCTTCAGAATATATAAAACAATAATTAATATGTTAGGTTGCTCAGAATACTCTTAGATTACTATTAATTAAAATTTACAACCATGAATATCATACTTATGGTTAGTGAGCCCTCCTCAAAAAGTCACATAATACCTCAGTTTTGAGAGTTGAATTTTTTCTCACCAGACAGATAATTTAAACAAAATCAATACTTAAGAATATGTATCAAAATTTAATTGCCCCCAGACTTTTCAGTTTGCTTTATTTTTTAATTATTATAGTTTCTGATATATTCTGTATGATATACTTTTTAGTAAGATGAAAAACGGGACTGGAAAATGAGTACTGGCCATTAAACAGAATAAGATTTTATGTCTTACATACAGTTTTTGTAGAAACCAGCTTAACTTCTTGGGCACAGTGAAGCGGAACCGATTCTTCATTGGTCATAAGGTGAAAAAAACAAAACAGGACATTTACAGCCGGTAGCAAGAGGGAGCCTGCCAGTGGAGAGCTGGTATTTGAAGATTTTTTTTTCCAGCAGTCTGGAATACAGGTATCCCTAGTTAACTAAAGGTACTTTATCCACACCAAGGAACTGAATAGATTTGGATAGTCAAGGGTATTTGTCTTTTTTTTTTTTTTTTTAATAAATGTATTTATTTTATTTATTTATGGCTGTGTTGGGTATTCATTGCTGTGCGCGGACTTTCTCCAGTTGTGTCGAGCGGGGGCTACTCTTCATTGCGGTGAGTGGGCTTTTCATTGCGGTGGTTTCTCTTGTTGCAGAGCATGGGCTCTAGGCGTGTGGGCTTCAGTAGTTGTGGCATGCGAGCTCAGTAGTTGTGGCTTGCCGGCTCTAGAGCGCAGGCTCAGTAGTTGTGTCGCACGGGCTTAGGTGCTCCGCAGCATGTGGGATCTTCCCGGACCAGGGATCGAACCCGTGTCCCCTGCACTGGCAGGCAGATTCTTAACCACTGCGCGACCAGGGAAGCCCTGTCTTTTTTGTTAAATTTTTTTTTTTTATTGAAGTATAGTTGATATAAAATATAAGTTACAGACGTACAATATAGTGATTTGCAGTTTTTAAAGGTTATACTCCATTTATAGTTATTATAAAATACCGGCTATATTCCCCGTATTGTACAATGTATCCTTGTAGCTTATTTATTTTATACATAGTAGTTTGTACCTCTTAATCCCTTACCCCTATCTTGCCCCTCCCCTCTTCCCTCTCCCCACTGGTAACCACTAGTTTGTTCTCTATATCTGCGAGTCTGCTTCTTTTTAGTTATAGTCATTAGTTTGTTGTATTTTTTATATTCCATGTATAAGTGATATCATACAGTATTTGTCTTTTCTCTGTCTGACTTATTTCACTTAGCATGATGCCTTCCAAGTCCATCCATGTTACTGCAAATGGGAATATTTAGTTCTTTTTTATGGCCGAGTAATATTCTATTGTATATATGTACTAAATCTTCTTTATCCATTCGTCTGTTGATGGACACTTAAGTTGCTTCCATACGTTGGCAATGGTAAACAGTGCTGCTATGAACATTGGGGTGCATGTATCTTTTTGAAATATTGTTTTTGTTTTTTTTTGGATATATGCCCAGGAGTGGAATTGCTGGATTATATGGTAGCTCTATTTTTAGTTTTTTGAGGAAGCTCCAGACTGTATTCCACAGTGGCTGCACCAATTTACATTCCCACCAACAGTGCACGAGGGTTCCATTTTCTCCACATCCTCACCAACATTTGTTATTTGTGTTCTTCATTCCGTGTGATCGTAAATGATGAACCTGTGAAAGGATATAAAGATGCATGCATATCTGCTCTTTTCCATCCATGACCTTTGATAATGGACATGACTATCAATATGAGTAAATGTCTTATGCCTCTTTGCATTTTTTTCCTCTAAGTTTATGCATTTGTATATCATTTCTAAGCATGCATCCACACACATGCAAAGGCACACAAAAGGCTAAGTTTGAGCAAATTGCTGTTACAATATTTCTTTCTTTCCTTCCTTTTTAAAAAAATTTTTTTATTGGAGTATAGTTGATTCACAATGTTGTGTTTGTTTCAGGTGTACAGCAGAGTGAATCAGTTATACATATACATATATTCACTCTTTTTTTAGATTCTTTTCCCATATAGGCTATTGCAGAGTATTGAGTAGAGTTCCCTCTGCTATACAGTAAGTCCTTATTAGTTATCTATTTTACATATGGTACTGTGTATATGTCAATCCCAATCTTCCAATTTATCCCTTCCCTCACCCGCTGGTAACCATAAGTTTGTTTTCTACATCTGAGACTGTTGTGACATTTCTTGATACTCAAACTACGAATAAGGTCCTGATGTCTGTTACAGGCTTCATTCTTTTTCTAGCAGGTGATTTTATGGTATGAAAGCATAGTGTGATGGTTTTACTTTCTCACTGATGCTTAAGAATGAAAAACCAAAGAGCTTCTCAGACAAAGCTAGGATTGTCACCACTTGCGACTCCATGTAATGGTAATCTGGACATGTGGTATGAGAGATTTTGTGATAGTTGGGTGATTCAGCAGTGGCAGTTTCCACAGTTAATTTATTCTTATCTCCAGGATGCATGGGTTTTTAGGCAGTGGGGCTCCCATCATCATTACTTCTCTGAAAGGTAGCCACTGAAGACCAAAGCTGTAATGGTTGGAAATATGGGAGCCATAGGAAAAGTGTGATGAAGGTCTCAGTGACAACTTGTGACCTCCTATTTACCTCTCCCTCAATCTGCCCTGTGGATGTTTGTGGCAAGCTTTGTTCCTAGAAGGCAAAGACTTTTTAAGTACTGCCTCATATGCTGTGTGATTCCATTTCAGAATGAACAAATGAGCTAATTCAGGGAACTGTGTCTCCAAAATTACTTTGGAAGAAAATTGTTTCTCACTTGTCTATTATAGTTTTGTTTCTGTTGTGTTCAGTTCCTGATTCTGTGCAGAGAGTGATTTAGCTTCTAAGAGTATTATTTTTCTTCATAAGAGTTAAATGAGACTACTATACACTAATTCCTGACTTGGTTGTTTTTCTAGAAAAGTCTAGTATAGATTCAGATCAGCAAACACCATACCAGTTTTCCAATACTTGTTATTATATATACCATTAAAAAAAGTAAAGGTAGAGCAGAAACATGTTGGAGAGGCACATAAAACATATGACAATTTCCCAGGTAAATTTTCAAATTTTTCTCCTTAAAAGTCTGATTCGGTCGTTAACATCAGACCTTAGTGTAGAATGGTGCAAAACAGATATATGTTTGAGATCTGTCTCTTGAGATGAAGCATTTATACTGTAATGTGTGAGCTTTGCTTGCTTCATTCCTTGCTCTCCCCCCCCACAAAAACCCTCCCAAACTATAATAAACAAACAGACAAGCAAACAAACAGTATTGAAGTGCTCCATTAGTAAAGCCTGTATTTTAACATCCCCCGTAAGTTTTTATACCTCTAGAGAATACCAGGTATTAAAAACCAAGTTTTATATTATTTAATACTAAGTACTAAATACTTGCTTCCTGACTTTATTTTTATGGCTCATACTCTTGTAGTCTATTCCTTATTTCAGTCCTTCTTATTTATTTATATTTTTAAATTTTATTTATTTATTTATTTTTGGCTGTGTTGGGTCTTCGTTTCTGTGCGAGGGCTTTCTCTAGTTGCGGCAGGCGGGGGCCACTCTTCATCGCGGTGCGCGGGCCTCTCACTATCGCAGCCTCTCTTGTTGCGGAGCACAGGCTCCAGACGCGCAGGCTCAGTAGTTGTGGCTCACGGGCCTAGTTGCTCCGCGGCATGTGGGATCTTCCCAGACCAGGGCTCGAACCCGTGTCCCCTGAATTGGCAGGCAGATTCTCAACCACTGCACCACCAGGGAAGCCCAAGTCCTTTTTCTTATTGCTAAGCTATTAGGGGAGTGTTTCCCAAAGTGCATCAGGAATTGATTAATAGTTCACAAAATTAATTATTATGAGAAAAATAATTTAGCATTTTCTTTTTGCTCCTCTAAGCAACAGAAATGTAAAGATTTTTCACTTAGTGAATAAAGCACTACTGTAAATGCTGTAGTGGATGCAAAGGTGAGTGAGAACAGTGGTCCCAGCCCTTACACGACCTTCAAGTCTGGAGGAGAGCGATATTTATGAATAATTCGAGGGAGTGAACGTGGGACTAAGGGTACGTGCCCAGTGACGTCTAAATACAGAAGAAGCCAGCCTCAAGCTTCAAGATGGGGTGACAGCAGTGTGAGGTTAATGGGCTGCTTTGGAAGATCTGTTTTAATAATATTGATATACATGGTACTTCAAAATTAGTGCTTTGCAGATATTCACTCTTTCTACTTTTGTTTAAAGATTTTTGATTTGGGGATGTTTTCCCTTTCGTATAGTTTTTGGACATCAAAAGCCTTTTGTGGTTATTACTAGACATTGGGTTGAGTAAGACTGCTTCCAAGCCTGTGTAGACATTTGCCAAATCAGGTAAAAAGTTGAGCCCAGTGGCTGAGTAGTTCCTAGAATCTCATACCAGTTGTTGCTAGGAAATGAATTTAAATTTGAGGTGAATAAGAAAAGAATTATTTGATTTATATGTGTTTATCCTAATATGTCTAGAATCACAGAGTTAGCAGCAGCGAAACATAACAAAAAGTTTGACCTCCACTCAGTTGTTAGCTGTATGCATGATGCTTCCTGTGAAATCATTTAGTAATAGGAATCAATCACTGTATTAGTTTCGAAAAAATGATTTGCCTTAAGCATTATCTAAAATAATTTTTAAAAAGCAGTTGCAAAAAGTCAATATAATTAAAAGATTTAAAATTCATTAAATGACTATTTTCTTGGATCAATTTTTCATAATTTTAAAAAATTAATTTATATTGAGAGAGAATAAAACCTGTGGTATAGAAATAGAGCAAAGACCTCCCCCAAAGGAATTATACTAGAAAGGCCTTAAAATGGGTAGTGAACAGAAGAAGTAGCTGTGGAGCTACTAGGTCATGGAAGTTTTCATTTACAGTCTCACAGAGAAGCCTTCCTTCTCAGGCTTCAGTACCTAGAATTTGCAGAGTAATGTCTGGAACTGCTTGATATCTTCATCTGCTTGTGTTTATTCCTCCTCCAACTTGGTTTTCAATCTCCTCCTTTCCTTTCACAGTTTTACTGCCTTTTTATTTATTTATTTTCTCAATTTGAAAAGAAAACTCTCTCTCTTTCATAAATTGTAGCAAGTTATTAGTCCTAACAAACCACCTCTTATTAAAAACAGTGCTTCTGTGTATTTTTACTGCTGTATTAACCAGAGGAAAGATATACATGTTATTATGGCACTTTCTTTTGGAAATCAATTATATGGGAATTTACTGAGATATTTCCCTAAAACTTACCAATTAGCTTTAATCAGAGAAGAGACCCTTAAATATATAGATATCTATATAAATTAAACATTAATATAGATACATTACAATAAAAGGGTAGCAACTTTCTCTTGACTAAGGGCAAATGCCAGCTCCCTGTTTAGATCTAGTTTGTGATTATTACTTTGGGCCAATGTTTTTAGTTTCTAATTTAGAGTGTTGTTGCTTTTTCAGACCTTCCCTCCCCAAATTAGCTCTGGTATTATGCCATTATAATACATTTTCTCTGTCAACTGGGTCATTTAGGCTAACTAGTAGAGAATGCAGCTCTAAAATTGGCTTGATTTTTTGCAGTATAATTTGAATTAAAACTATAAGGTAAATTAAAGGAAAACTGATAAACAGATGGTGGCTAGATATACAAACTAATGGAAAACTAAAGCAAAAATCCATTTTAAAATCCAAAAATAGCTGATACTTGATTGAATTTTCTATTTTGCTTGTAAAGACAAAGTATCAAATTAAAGATCTCCTAATCTATGACATTTAGATATGCATTGAAGATCCCCCCGTCCTTATTTTTATTAGAAAAAACTATTTTTATTAGAAGACACATTACATTGATGTTACCTTTAATATACATGCCCAGAAAAGTTCCTTTTCACAGTCTTTCTGGGCACAGTTATAAAAGGTAATCCAATAAATGTGTAACAGAAGTACAGCAGTTTTTAAAAAGATAGATTTTTAAATATTGGAAAGGATTGAATTTTAGAAAAGAATTTTCTTTGATAATGAAACATATACAGTAGAAATTCTCAATATTTTTAAATGAACTTTTGATTTTTGTCTTATCCAAAGTTAATTTTCCATATGAAATGATTAATGAGTCTTTGCTTGACAAAAAGGTAATGTGCTTATCAAAGGGTATTTTATGATGGAGATAAATGAAATCGTATCTGGGGTGGTTTGTTATAGCTTCTCATCTTGGTTATGAGAAAAAAAGGACACTCTGATAGCATCCTGTAGCTGTCCCAGAAGCAGTGGCTTTCTGAGGTCAGGCCTGAATTATTTTGACTTTTTTTTTCTTAACACTGTATTTTTCAGATAGCATCCCAGGGAACTCTGTGAAGTCAGGGGACAGATGGATTCATCTTTGCTCAGTAGTTCACACTGTGGATCAACAGTATTAACCCCCTAAAATAAGGTCTGTGTGTATTACAATAGGTGGCATTAAAAACAGTCCTTAGTTCAGTAAATGTGCATTCTAGTGCATAGCCTTTGTACCCCATGTACCTATGGGGGAGGGGGCAGGAAAGGTCTTTGTAGAACATTTGATGAAATGGAAGAACAAAAAACATAAGCAATTGATTCATCCCAATGTCAGTGATTAGGCTAAGTTGCAATAATTAACTTTAGAACAAATATGTATCTTTTATAGATTTAGAATACGGTTCTCTTTTGCTAAAAAAGTTGTCACTTTCAAAGTACTTCCATACTTGTTTTTATTTAAAAATTTTTTTTACTTGTTTTTAATATTAAGGAAAATGAAGCACATTGTTAAAAAACCCAAAATTGTTTCATTGAAAACAAGATTTATTAGAGAAGTTTTCTTTGACTCATCTATGATATGCTGATTCATATCATGTTTTTCTTCCAAGACTCTACACGCGACCTGTGGAATACCATTAGTGCTCCTTTGACGTGTAATTATTCCTAGCAAAAATAATTATTCTACAGTCCTTATTATAGAACATTTTGTAACAGGAAAGCATGTATAAATATACTCCAAAGAAATATTTAGTAACAGGGTTTCCAATTCAACAAGAAATCCCTGAAGACTCTATTCCAGGCCCTCAGGGGTTGCAAAGATGAGTGGGACCCAACTCCAGTCCTCGAGGACTTTTGTGAATTTGATTGAGGGATAAGATCCCACAGGTAGGGAGACTGGCAATGGGGTCAGAGAGACCTAAACCAGCTACAGTGATTCCAAGGATGGGGAGATCGTATGTGGCCAAGAACAGGGTCAGAAAAGACTTTGTGAAGCAAGTGGTTTGTTTTATTGTCACTGTCCTGAGATATCGTTTGTGCCGTTGTGAGATTTGCAGAAGCACCTCAAATGCTCGTGCTGTGCTGGTGGCACCCAGTTGTTCCTCTGGCTCATCGCTTCTCTGAAAGAAACTTGGAAGCCAGTGCGGTAGGTTTGCCAAGATTTTCTCAGGGCTTCGTTTTGGATAAGTGGGTGGGGTTTCTGTTGAGAAGTAAACATCTGAATTTTGAGTGAAGAGAGATTTTTATTTGTTGACTGTTAGAATATCTAAGGTTGGGCTCTTAAAAATAACCAGGTGTGTGAATCTGCTTAAATCATTCCTACTTTTATTAACTGCTTTGCGTTTTGTAGTCACTCAAGTTCCGTGTTCTCACGGCCTCGTTCAACTCTTGTATGTGCCACGTTCCTCCTCTAGACGTTGTTCACTCCTTCTTCCTGAACGATTTCCCGCTTTTATGTTTTCTTGTTCTCTTCTTTGTCCCCATGGCATCTGCTTACTTCACTGTATTAGATGTGACATTACTTTATCATTGTGTAGAATTCGCAAGGATCTCACAAGGCATAATTGTGTGGGGTTGTTTGAAACCTTTGTTATTTCTGATTATGTTCCAGGAAGCTTTAACAGCAATCTGGTTAAGATTCCTCCTTCTCTTCTTGAAAATAGAATTATCTGCATTCCAGGTTGCTTTTAGCACTTGTAAATGTCTTGCTTATTAGCCACACCAAATCTCCATTGAGAGTCAGGTAGTTTCAAACTACAGAAGGAAGGCTACTCATGTAGATTTTCTGATTATGCACTGAAGCAGCACTCTGAAAAGAAATTCAGACCTATTAAAACCCAAAACTTAGGATGCTAACGCCATACTTAGGATTTACATACCGTATATATGACTGCTTCCACCGCTCTCTGAATTTGCAAGGGCCATGTAGTTGGAAGGCTGGCTACAGCTGGTGAGGAGTGGCAGCCCTCATTGACTGGAACTTCTCTGGGGTCAAGTGTCTTTCCAATAAGAGGAGTTCCTTTCCCTTTTGTTTTGTACCACTCTGCCCAGCACTCATCACCCACTCCTTCCTGAGGAATTTTCCAGACCCAGGTTCTCTGCCCTTCTCTGGCCTATCCTCTTTCTGCTAAAATGTGTTACATGTCGTTCTTCAAATATATTTTCCCCTCTTCTCTTTCTTTGTGTTTGTTAGTGGAGTTTTCTTCCCATTTCTGCCTAGTGAAATCCTGCTCTTCTTTAAAACCTAGCAAAATGCCTCTTCCTGCACGAGGTTTTCTGATCCTTCCAGAAAATGTAATCTCTGCTGGTGGCATAATGGCCTTTTAGTGCTTATCGTATTTGGTATTGTGTGGTTATTTGTATGTACCTTACCACCCCTGAGGAGAGCCGCCATATCATAGGATTTATTTTTCTATTCCCTGTAGCCTGTAGCCTGGTATCAGGCACATGGTAAACACTAAGTAAAGATTTTTGGACTTAATGAAATTTGTGAGTCCCAAATGTACCACCACACATAAGGTGGCCATGGCTGGGAGACCATAGCCCACTTCAGCCTCATCCTTCAGCAGACTGTAAATTGCTATTCACCCTTTTACTACCATGTGGTTCTCATTCATTTCCTTTTGTAATGTAAGAAACATACTTATCAGAGTATTTGGAAGAATATTTTTCCTCATTTAATATTATTTTTAATAGCTTTTCACATATAACTTTGGGGTATGCTTAATCTGAACTAAGATATTTGCCTTCTTTTAGTCTGTTTTTTCTTAAAGCTGCTAATAGGCTAGTAAGACTAAAAAGTTGGTAAAATCCGTGATCTTAATGAGATATATGCATTTTTAAGTAGCGATCCAAGAAACAGGGTGTAAGAATGTTGCAATATCTTCAACAGCTTTCTTTTCTTTTTTCTCCAGCACTGGCCTGGGAAAAGGGCAGAACTGTAAGGAGGCCAGATGATTGCTTAAAAACACCTCTTAGGTTGCAGCAGAGCTTGACTAGCAAAACAAGCTCCAGCAAAACTTTCTTAAGCAATTGTAAAATCAGTTGCAGCTGAGGGAATTGTAAAATCAGTTGCATAGTAAAGGGGTTCCTTAGGTAAAGGTCATATTCCAATTTGAATTACTGTAAAAGTGCCTTGAGTTATTATAGTTATAATATCCATTTCTGCTTGTGAGAATGAGGGAGGGAGGGAGGGAAGAACAGAGGGAGGGAAGGAGAGAGAAAGAAAGGAAAGAGATAGCCTGCTATGTGTGCCCTGCAGCTTGGGGAACAGAGGGGACCACGTATCAGTCATGCCAGAGCAATCTAAAGGGGAAGAAGCTGGCTGATGTAGCCAATGACAGAGAGTAGAGAACAGTGGATGGGAAGTAATTATTTTCCCACTGACAGTGGGCCAGAGATAGTCCCTGGAATTGTAAATGACCATCCAGAGAAGGTATGCTGGTGCTTGTCAAGGATGGGAGCCCCGTCCCTGTGAGTGGAGCAGTCAACTCTGGGCATCTGCATGGCAAACCTTGCAGATATTTGCAGAGCAGTTAAGACTTTCTCTGTCCCATGACCTCCCCCGAGGGGGTCAGGGGCAACTGCACATCAGCCAGTAGGGGTTGCTAGGGAGATCTGCTGGTCAAGTGAAAGAAAAGCAGCTGACCTGAGCCAGGGGAGGGCGACACTCTTTACTTTTGAATGAAGTCCAGAGTTTGGTTTTTACGTGAACTGGGTATTTAATTACTGTACTGAGACTATTTTAGGGACTTTTTATTATCCCACAACACCTGGCACACCACTGTGAGGCCTGTCTTAGATTTAAGGCCAGAGGAAGATTTAGCCTGGCAGAAGAGGTGTACAGGAGTGCTTGGGGAAGGGGGAGAAAGTTGCTTTATGACTTCTGTGTGTTACACTTTGTGTCCTCGGTCTTATTTCTTCTCTCCTAGTTGCTAAGCTCCTTGAGTGTGAGCCGTTGGAAATTACAGGGATATGATTTCTTTGTTAGCCCTCAGGTCTCAGTCATCATCGTAAATCATACAGAGCTGAGTACCCATTTGTTCAGTACGTATGTACTGAATGAATATTTGGTTATGAGGTTCAGCAAAATGTGACCTTTAATTAAAAAGCAAAAAAAGTACAGTGATTACTTTTTGAAAAGAAACTGTACATTTTAGAGTAGTTTTAGATTTACAAAAAAATTACAGAGATAGTACAGAGAGTTCCTACATATCTCATGCTCAGCTTCCCTTATTGTTAACATTTTACTTTAATATGGTATATTTGTCACTACTGATGAACCAGTGATTGCTTTTTATATGTACATATTTTACTTCTTACCAGTAGGAGAAAATAAAGGAAAACATGCCATAGTATTTATTTCAAAGAGCAGCCATTTCGATTTGTGGATCAAGGGTTTATACTAAGTATTTGTTAAACTTCTCCAAGAGTTTGATTTCTACAAGTAATGTGTTTCCTAATTTCAGTTGTAAAAGTATTTTGCAAAATTCCTAGTGAGTCGTATCACTCAGTCCCTTGACCCTTGAATTTCACCAAGTAGTTATGCTTTTTTAAAAAATGGTTAAGGAGGAACTTGATATTTATGTGAGCTGTCGTTTTCTTTATTCCATGATGGATTGCTTCATGTTGTTGCCAGAAATAACACGAATGAAAAGTTAAGGTTATTTTTGGTTCAGGTGGTTGTGTTCCAAACCATAAAATATCATGAGGTGATCAAGTAAAACTTTTTAACCTAAGAAATTTTCCTTCTTATATAGCCTGGCTTTATATCCTTGATCCAAACAAATTGTGTGATCTTCCCCACAAAATAATCGGAAAGAAAAAGTTAGCTAATGTAAGAAAAATATTTGAAAAACCAAAGTCTAAAATAAATTCAAGCAACAAAATCAGTTTTGTTTTAATAACGTGATACTTCACTGTTTGCCAGAACTGCATTTGGTGATCTGTTATTTAATATTTATGTGTTCATAAGCACAGTTTAAAGCATTAAGGTAAATAATGCTGAGGTTAGAAGTACTCTCAGATGGTATGCCTCTGTAAAAATGGCTTGATAAACTTGTTTTTGCAGACAACTTAATGACCTGTAATGGAAATTTCGTCAATCTAATACTTTTTTAGTGTTACCCATTCTCGGACTACTCGGTGTTGTAGTCATTGGGACTCTTTACATCATACCTGCTACCAGTGCTGGTGACTGTCTATGATTGAATATCTTACATCACTGCAAACTCAGTATGTCTAAAGCCAATTCATCTCTTAAAGTCATGATTATTTCTCCTGACATCCCCCTTTAATCTATGGTAGTAATTCAGTGACCTCTCCTCAAGCCTCATACTTTACCTTTGATTTTCTTTCTCTCCACCCTTGCATTCATTTTTCACATTTTGACTTTGAATGGTTTTTGTATGCATTTCTTCCTTTCCACTTCCAAATCCTTAGTCCAGAGCTGGATCACCTCATATCTGGATTATTGATATAGTGTCTTAAGTAGTCTACCTTCCTCTATTTCCTCTATTTTCTCCTCCCCGACACACACACACACACACACACACAAGCTTTGATTGCTCTAGCTCCTGGTTAGATTAATGTTTCTCAAGTACTTCCATCATTTCGACATACTAAAAATCTTTCAGTGGATGGCTCTTCCTGCTTATAGGATGTGATCTGGGCTTAGTCTGATTTTGTAGGCAATTCATCTCTTAGTTCACTTTATTGAGAACTCTTCCTCTGCCATGCCCTTGAGTTTCCATATGTAAAAGGAGATTTAGGTGCTCGTTACTGAGACTTTCTACAGAGTGAACTAGTCTTTATTTAATAAAGTCAGCTATTTTAGTAGCATCATCCAGAACTCAGTCGGGATTGTCCACTGGTTTAGGTGTAGAATCCTCCCTGTCTCACGTGAAAAACTGAGAATATACCCAGGCAAGCTGACTGATTGATCCTTAGCCTTCAGAAAATTCATAAGATTAAGTAAAGTTAATATTGCAAATAGAGGTAGTGCTGTTTGAGCCCTAAGGGTCTTAAGAGACACTGTAGGCATCCTGTGCTTGGGGCTGCTATTACAGCTTTATACGATAATTCCAGTATTGTTCTTTCCAAATACTTTGGTCAAAGGTCCTGCCTCTGAAGCATTTGGGGAAAAGTCCTTTCCCCCAAATGTTTGTGGGTTTGAGAGGGATCCTAAAGGCCTCATGGGGCGGAGACCTTGTTGGTATATCATATATTGATATATAATTATATCAATTATAATACTGATAATATTAATTGGGTTTTACATAAGACCTCGTATTTCCTACTAAGTGGTAACTAGTTCCATTTCATTACATTGCCTTGCAAAGGTGGAAAGAATAGTATTGTATATTTTTTCACTCTAATTACCTGCATTAGAATTTGAATTGTCGTATTTACCATATGCTTGCCTTTTAGGCTCAGTAAAGCAAAGGAACAGCTGTGAAGAATATTTAAATCACTTGTAAAATATGTGGCACTGTGTTAGGGTACTTTTGGCTTTATCTCTGTGGCTTGATATAGCCTTTGCCACTTGACTTCATAGTCTGTGTGAAGTGTCTGGTATTTGAGATTGGTTAAAATATTTTATATCTATGCTTAGAATGTAGGTTGTGAACTTCCCCTTTCAGTATCTCTAAGGTAGTTAATTTCACTATTAATTTCCACGTGATAGTTCGGAAAAAAACAAAACAGGTGTTTAATTTTTTGGTAACCAAATATAGATCTGCATATCGTGTAGTGGCGTTCTTCTTTGCAGTGTGCTATGACCCATCTTCTTAAGCAAATATAGCACGTGTGAAGTTTATTTATAGTTTTGAACTCTAATCTTCATTGGTTTCTAGTTTATTTGGGGCACAATGCACTAGGGTTAAGGGTTGCAATTGTTAAGGGTTAGCTGAGGAGAAGGAGACAGAAGAAGACACATTGTCCTATGTGTGTGTAACACTGAGGTGTGTCCACACCTGGATTACTATACACATTATGGTGGGTGTGGTTTAGGCAGACCATGAGGAAGACAGACTGAAAGCATAGGGCTTTGAGTATGAAAGGGGGAGATAATATAGGAATGCTTTGAAAAATATATTAAATAGTACTAATAAGAGCTACCATTTTTTGAGTGATTATGCATTGTGTTAAGAGCTTTATGTATATCAGCTTATTTAAAGCTCACAACAGTATTCTGAGAGGGCTTTTATTTCCTTTGTCCAAAATAGGCAACTGAAGTTTAGATCTGTGGCAAATCGGGATAATGTAAATGAGCATGAATTTGGGGAACAAATTTTAAAATCCTGGAGTTGAGTAAATTTTTTATAACTTCTGTGAAGTGGATCAGAACGTTTAAAAGTTTTGCGTTCAGATTCATTTCCCCCAGAGGTGACAGAGCAAAATAAGGATAAACTGACAGTAGTATCTTTTCTTAAAAATTTATTTATTTACTTATTATTTTTGGCTGCATTGGATTTTTGTTGCTGCGCGAGGGCTTTTCTCTAGTTGTGGCGAGCGGGGGCTACTCTTTGTTGTGGTGCAAGGGCTTCTCATTCGATGGCTTCTTTTGTTGTGGAGCAACGGCTCTAGAGCACAGGCTCAGTACTAGTGGCGCACGGGCTTGGTTGCTCCGCGGCATGTGGAATCTTCACGGACCAGGGCTCGAACCCGTGTCCCCTGCATTGGCAGGCGGATTCTAAACCACTGCGTCACCAGGGAAGTCCTTGACAGTAGTATCTTAACATCCTAAGATTAAAAGAAACTTTTATAGCTATCTGGAAAAGGGGTTGTAAAATTTATCAATTGAAGTTATACAAATGTCTAAAGAGAAGCTGGGATTACAGAGAACATTCACGACCTCTTTGAAGGTCTTTGTAGGCAACAGAATATTAATTTATTAAAGAGATTTTTAGTTTTGTTCCTTAAAGTGATGTTTAGGATTTTGTTTATTTTACTGTAAAACTTCACTAAGGATCAATCTGTATCAAACTGTGCACTTCAAACTGGAATGAACTAATTTGTAAAAATACAAGAAGGGCCCAAATACCTTAAATTACCTATCAACCAGAGTATTTTGAAGGAAAAAAAGCCTAATGAGTATTTTTGAATAAATCCACACTGGAAAAGAATCAAATGTTTGCTAAGACTATTGAAATGGAATAACAAAATAATTGTAAACCCAGTCATTATTTTCTTAGTCTTAAATTGGGGCAGTTGACAAACTTCCTGGACAGAAGTGAAAACACACTTTTAAAAATTAATACAAAAATTAAAATTAGAAAAAAATTGTATATGTTAATTATAGAAAAAATTTTAAAACAAATTGAGCAAAGATGAAAAAAATTGCCTATAAGCAGCTGTCATTGTGATATGAACATTGGTAAGATTTTGTTTGTAGACTCCTAGCCTTAAAAAAATACACATATGTATATAATTATGTGTACACACATTTATATATTCACAGTATAACTTTGAATAAAAGTTTTATTGAGATAAGACTGATAACTATCAGTAGTTCTTTCGGAAAAACTGGTATTTTAATATATTTGGATGTGTTTGTGTGTGTGTGTGAGAGAGAGAGAGTCTAGAGTTTGCTCTGGGTGAAATGATTAAGACCTGAAATTTCCATTTGGCAATAAACAAGCTAAAAATGATATTAAGAAAGCAATTACATTTACAGTAGTATGAAAAAGAATAAAATACTTAGGAATAAATTTAGCAAAAGAGGTACAAGACTTAGACACTAAAAACTACAAAATGTCATTGAAAAACAATAAAGAAGGTCTAATAAATGGCGATTCATCTTTGTTCATAGATTGGAAGAATTAATATGGCTAAAATGGCATCCTCAAGTTGATTAATGTATTCAATGCAATCCCTGTTGGAATCCCAGCTGGCTTTTTTTTGTTTTACAGAAATTGGCAAGCTGATCCTAAAATTCAAGAGACCTAGAATACTCAAAACATTAAAAAAAATTTACAAAGTTGGAGGACACATATATCAATTTCAAAATTTACTACAAAGCTACAGTAATCAAGACAGTGTGGTATTCACATAAAGATAGATGTACGAATCTATGGAATAGAATTCCAAGTCAAGAAATAAACCCTTATACTTACTGTAAATTAACTTTTGGCTAGAGTGACAAGACAATTCAATGGGGGAATAATTATCTTTCCAACAAATGGTGCCGGAAAAACTGTATATCCATTAAACAAAAAGATGAAGTTGCAGCTTACTTCACACGCTATCCAAAAATTAACTTATAATGGCTTTATAGATCTAAATGTAAGTGTTAAAACTATAAAACTCCTAGAAGAAAATGTGGGAGCAAATATTCATGACTTTGGATTACTCAGTGGTTTTTAGATATGATCTCCAAATATAAAGGTCAAAAGAGAAGACTAAATTGGACTGCATCAAAATTAAAAACTTGTGTGCTTTTACTTTCAAGAAAATGAAAGGACAACACATAGAATGAGAGAAAATATTTGCAAATCATATGTCTAAAGGAACTTGTAACCAGATATATAAAGAACTATTACAACTCAATTATAAAAGCAAATCATCCAATTAAAAAATGAACAGAAGGACATAGAAGCAACCTAAGTGTCCATCGACAGATGAATGGATAAAGAAGATGTGGCACATATATACAATGGAATATTACTCAGCCATAAAAAGAAACGAAGTTGAGTTATTTGTAGTGAGGTGGATGGACCTCGAGATTGTCACACAGAGTGAAGTAAGTCAGAAAGAGAAAAACAAATACCATATGCTAACGCATATATATGGAATCTAAAAAAAACCCCAAAAAACAAAAAGAATGGTTCTGAAGAACCTAGGGGCAGGACAGGAATAAAGACTCAGACGTAGAGAATGGACTTGAGGACACGGGGAGGGGGAAGGGTAAGCTGGGACGAAGTGAGAGAATGGCATGGACATATATACACTACCAAATGTAAAATAGGTAGCTAGTGGGAAGCAGCCACATAGCACAGGGAGATCAGCTCAGTGCTTTGTGACCACCTAGAGGAGTGGGATACAGAGGGTGGGAGGGAGACACAAGAGGGAGGAGATAAGGGGATATATGTATATGTATAGCTGATTCACTTTGTTATAAAGCAGAAACACACACCATGATAAAGCAATTATACTCCAATAAAGATGTTAAAAAAAAAATGAACAAAGTATTTGAATGATATTTTCCCCAAGGAGATATGCAAATGGCCAAATGCTCAACATCTTTTGCCATTATAGAAATGCAAATCAAAACATTATGGAAATGTCAAGTTACTACTTGACACCTACAAGAACAGCAATGATGAAAAAGACAGACAATAACAAGTGCTGAGAAAGAAGTGGAGTCACTGGAATCTTTGTACACTGTTGGTAGGAATGTAAAATAGTGCAGCCACTATGGGAAACAGTTGAGAATTCCTCAAAAGTTTAAACACAGAGTTACCATATGACTCGACAGTTCCACTCTTAGGTATCCACCCATGAGAAATGAAAACATACTGTATACAAGACTTATACGTGAATGTTCATAACAGCATTATTCATAGCAGCCAAAAAGTGTAAACAATCCAAATGTTCATTAAGTGATGAACGGATAAACAAAAGTGGTATACCCATACAATGGAATATTATTTGGCAATGAAAAGGAATGAAGTTTATGAATTACTAATACATGCTACAACATAGATGAACCTCAAAAAGTGCTCAGTGAAAGAAGCCAGTCACAAAAGACCATATTGTATGACACCATTTATATAGAATGTTCAAAACAGTCAAAACTATAAATAGATTAAATATATAAATAGAGAAAATAGATTCGTGGTTCCCAGGACTGGAATGGATGGAGGAAGGTTGAGGGTATGGAGGTGTGACTGGTGATAGGTACAAGGTTTCTTTCTGGGGTGTTGAAAATGTTCTAAAATTGGGTAATGGCGACGACTGCATGACTTTGTAAATATACTAAAAACCAATGAATTGAATGCTTTAAAAAGGCGAAAATTGTGATATGTAAATTATATATTCATGAAGCTGTTAAAAAATGCAGTACCTTATTTTCTGAGATTTCCTGGTTTGCTCCCCTCTTCCTCTTTCACCCGGACCTTCTCTTTCCTTTCCCTGTTCTGCTCATGTTTGATTCCATGTCCAGCAGTTTCCTGTCAGTATGGGTTCCAATCTTGAGTGTGAGTCCTCGGGGAGCGGTTTCTGTAGTTTAGCCCCTTAAACTTTGCCGTGGGCCCCTCTCACTCATCTGTTTTTGGGGTAGACAGAAGCCTTTCGGTTTCAGCTGCTGTTCTCACATTGGCCAGCCAGGCTTTACAGTGACTGTTGGTTACTTTGGTTCTCAGGCTCCTTAATCACGCCATGGCTTCACTTTCCTTCTTTCCTCACTGATACGGGGATCGTGCAAGTCTTGTAGCTGCATGTGATTTGTACCAAATGATTTGTATTTTGGGATTCAAGAAGATATTTTGTCACCTAGTTTTGTTGTGGATGTTGTCCATGGGTTTTGCTCTTGATATCAGTTGTTCTTTTTTTATGTGGAGATTTGGAAAGATTCAAAAACTATGCTTCCATTGCTTGTGGCCATCTTTCTTCCTCTCTCTCTCTCTCTTTTTTTATGATTGTAAAGATTTTATTCTCTTTAATTTGGCCATCTTTCTAGAATTCAGAAGTGTAACCTTTCAGACAATTTGAGGAAGAGATTTGGAAAGAATCAGTCTGGCGAAAACAGAGGATGTCCTCCTGGAGATTTAATTATCCTTGAGCAAAGAGCTTGTGGCTTATTAACTTTCTAAATCTACCACCTAGCACAGGCCCTGGCATTGGTTAACACCCAGATAAACATTTGTTGAATAAATAGATGTGCAGAGGGATGAATGACTGCTTGAAGGAGAGCGAGCTAGAATTTATAGCTGGTACCCTCTTGCCAGTGTTGACATGTGGGAGCCTGGGTGGGTGGTTTCCATTCCTTATACATGGAGGTCAGAAACAAGTCTGAAGCTTTGGTCAGCTATTCAGCTGGATTACCTGCCTCAGTTTATCAAGAACTTTTGTGAAATGATATATAATTATCATGATAAGTTTTCAGTATTCTTAGGGTGTTGATGATCTAGGTTGCTTGGATTCTAGCTCTACCTGAATGAATGTGTTAGATCCTTCATTGTCCCATAGGTGCTGGGTCTATGTCCCAGAAGTCTTAGATTCACTTAGGTCCCTCATATCCTTAGATTCCTTTTCTAACCCTAAGCCACCCTAACCTTGCTTATGGGTAAATAAACCACGTGTGTGAGGTAGTATCCTGTCATGCAGAATCTCTCCAGACTGATATGGGGGCAAACTGCCTGATCTTTTCTGAGCTCTCTGTTCCTCTAATCAATCCCTTTTGTTTATTCTATTCTCCTAAGAACCTTGAAAAACTTAGTAGATAGAATTATGTATCTTAAAAAGACGAATTCCCTCAGAGCCCGCCATTCTTCTGAAACTCCTTCCGGGTTGCTTTTCGCCAGCCACTGTCACGTGCCAGTTCCTTCCTTATCCTCTCATCCTCATCAACACTTACTTCCCAGTGTTCCATTTTCTTGGTACTCTGTGTTTCACTACATTTAGTCTGATAAAATTGTGCTGAGATAAAAATGAAGTATAAAGGCATAAAATGTGCTGTCTGTTTAAGATAGCCTGTTTATTTGTGTTTTAACAAAGACTTGCAACGCTTTAACTCAAAGAAGTTGATTTGGGTAGAAACTTATATACCTCTGCCATTTTTCAAGTCCAGGTGATATCTGAGGATCTTGGAAATAATAAGAAATGTAAAGAATAAAATTGTAAGGAACACAGTGTTCACTCCCTGAGTGGCTGTGAAGATGATTAGTGTTAGATTTCTGGGTTGGACTCTTGGATAGGTTTCTTCACAGATTCTCTTGAGATATGTGTATCAAATCAGCTTGTTAAAAAGCGAAAGAACATGTGGGCATATTGCCCTAACAGTTGGCTGCTTTTAGACCCTGCAGCTGTTTGAAAGGCCTGAGTGAACTAATTAAATTATGGCTGAGAAACGTCTCTCTCTCTGATGTTAGTGCTTGCCATCAACATCCTTCTTAAAATAATGGTAGTTGGGGAGAGAGAGATGTGCAAGGAATACAGACAGATACATTTAATTTCAATTTGAAAAAGGAACAAAACACACAAAATTGGCATTTACATTCTTGAAAGTTAAATGAAGAATTGTAATCTTGGTATGTCATGTTTGAAATTTACTGAAACTTCCTTCTTTTGGTTTACTCTTTGGAACTGTGCCCAGTTTTGTATATAGTGGTTAGTTTAACTCTTTAAATAAATGAATTTTTGGCTTAAAGCTTCTCTACATTTTAAAACGCTTTTAAAAAATGACAAAAGATGCTTACGGTAAAGTTTATATAATATATAAATGTATAAAAAGTTAAAAAAACCAAAAAATCAACTTCCCTTTTAATTCTCTTTTCCTTCAGGAAGTTATAGACTGATGCACACCCTTCTAGACTTAAAAAAATGCATATATATGATTGACTGGAGATGTATGTATTGTATCTTTTTATAAAAATTATATCTACCATTTATACTGTTCTGCAACTTGATTTTTTTCACCTAATAGTTCATGATCTTTTCTCCACACAGATGAGAATTTAATGAGCTGAATTCACCCTTTTCATATCCATAAGGGTATTATATGTTGGCCTGTATGTCAGAAAGATGTCAGGAAGAATGACAACCCTCCCCAAATAGTTTGCCCTTCTCTGTCTCTAGCCTAAATAGATGCACCAGTACCTAGAAGTCGTTCAACAGCTGTCAGATCAATTGCACGGCTGCTGGTGACACGGAGGAGATGCAGCAGCTGGTAGACAAGTGTAGCCACCCCGTTTCTGAGCATGGGAGGAGGGACAGAAGATGACATATTTCTGCTATTGTTCCATTTTTAACTACATGGTTTCCCTTTAGGTGTTTCCTTTTATAGTCGTAAAAATGGTTTTAGTGAAGCATCTAAAAAAAAAAAGATTTAGGTAAATGAGAGAAGAAAAATATTACCCGTAGACTCTCATTCCTCAAGTTAATTATTGTTAACATTTTGTTATATTTCTTTTTTCCGTGCCTTTTTAAAATGTGTTGATGGAAATAGCACTTTACGTCTGTGATCTTTCTCCCTCAAACCCATCAGTCCGGTCTAATCATGAGAAAAACATTAGGAAAATCCCAAATAAGGAACATTTTACAAAATGCCTTGTGAGTATGCCTCAAAACAATCGAGGTCATCAATAACAAGGAAAGTTTGAGATACTGTCACAGCCAAGGGGAGCTTAAGGAGACATGACAACTAAATGTGATGTGGTCTCCTGGATGAAATCCTGGAACAGAAAAGGACATTTGGGAAAAGCTAAGGACATCTGAATAAAGCATGGACTTTAGTTAATAATAATGTAGCATTATGGGCTCATTAATTGTGATAAATGCACTATGCTAAAGGAAGATGTTAACAATAGGAGAAATTGGGTTTGAGTTATATGGAAACTCTTTATACTACCTTGACATCTTTTCTGTAAATCTAAAACTATTCTAAAATAAAACAAAAGAAATTTACATTGTAATAATACCATGTATACAGTTTTGTATTCTGCTTTTTCTTATTGTGTCATCTTTAAAAAAATTAATGATTGTTTATTATTTCTCAGAATGAATATGCTATAATTCATCTAACTGTTCTTTTTTTCTTTACTTTTCACCTTTTATTATTTATTTATTTATTTATTTTAAAATCTTTATTGGAGTATAATTGCTTTACAATGTTGTGTTAGTTTCTGCTGTATAACAAAGTGAATGAGCTATACGTCATCTAACTATTCTTTCATGTGGGATATATATATCATATATAAATTGTTTCTAATAATTAGTAATGCTCTGATGAACATCTATATCATTTATTTATACCCCTGTTCTAAAAGGATTTTTTAAAAAGAAATTTAAAAAGAGTTTATTTTTTAAGAAGAATTTAATAATTTTCAGAAATATTTCTATATTTAATTTGGGGTGGTGGTGGCTAGATTCCTAAAAGTGGAGTTAAAAAGTTAAACAGTCAGGTTGTATGAAGGTATTAAATATTTTACCCAATTGTTTTACTGAAAGCCTATTTTAATTTACAGTTGTAGCACCAATGCCTCGTTTTACTGGATCTTTTCCAGCACTGTGTATAATCTTTTGTTTTATAATCTTTTCTAAAACTAGCATCTTCTTGATTTAATCTGTATTTCTTTATTTTTCCATTTAAACATCTCTCCCTTATCTTTATTTTAACTTCTTTTTTTAAAAAAATAAATTTATTTATTTAATTTATTTATTTTTGGCTGCATTGGGTCATCGTTGCTGCACGCGGGCTTTCTCTAGTTGCGGCGAGCGGGCGTTACTCTTCATTGTGGTGCACTTGCTTCTCATTGCGGTGGCTTCTCTTGTTGCAGAGCATGGGCTCTAGGCGCGTGGGCTTCAGTAGTTGTGGCTCACGGGCTCTAGAGCACAGGCTCAGTAGTTGTGGTGCACGGGCTTACTTGCTCCGCGGCATGTGGGATCTTCCCGGACCAGGGCTTGAACCAGTGTCCCCTGCATTGGCAGGCGGATTCTTAACCACTGTGCCACCAGGGAAGGCCCTATTTTACTACTTTTCTTAAGAATTTTCTGTTCATGATTAAAAACTGGGCAGAAGACCTGAATAGACATTTTTTCAAAGAAGATATACAGATGGCCAACAGGGACATGAAAAGATGCTTAACATCACTAATCATCAGGGAAATGCAAGTCAAAACCACAATAAGATATCGCCTCACACCTGTCAGAATGGCTATCGTCAAAAAGACCACAAATAACAAATGCTGGCAAGGATTTGGAGAAAAGGGAACCTTAGTACACTGTTGGTGAGAATGTAAACTGGTGCAGCCACTCTGGAAAACATTATGGAGGTTTCTCAAAAAACTAAGCATAGAATAACCATATGATCTAGCAATTCCACTGTTGGGTATATATCTGAAGAAAACGAAAACACTAATTCAAAAAGATACATGCACCCCAGTGTTCATAGCAGCATTATTTACAATGGCCAAGATATGGAAGCAATCTAAGTGTCCATCAACAGATGAATGGATAAAGAAGATGTGGTATATATACATAATGGGATATTAGTCAGCCATAAGAGAGAATGAAATTCTGCCATTTGGTGCAACATGGATGGACCTAGAGGGTATTATGCTTAGTGAAATAAGTCATACAGAGACAGACAAATACTGTATGATATCATTTATATGTGGAATCTAAAAAATAAAGCAAAAGAATGAATATAACAAAACAGAAACAGACTCAACAGATACAGAGAACAAACTAGTGGTTACCAGTTGAGAGAAGGAAGGGGGAAGAGGCAAGCTAGGAGTAGGGGTAAAGAGGCACAAACTACTATGTATAAAATAAATAAGTTACAAGGATGTATTGTACAGCACAGGCAAATCTAGCCATTATTTTATAATAATTTTAAATGGAGTATAATCTATAAAAATATTGAATCACGATGTTGTATACCTGAAACTAATATAATAGTAAATCAACTATACTTCAATAAAAAAAGAATTATCCATTCATATCCTTTGTACCACTTGAATCTGTATTTTTCTTGTCAATTTGTTTGAGCTCTTTAAGTAGTAAACACAAAACATTTAACAGTAAACACAAAAAGATGAAATATTGGGCTATTTAAGTACTCTTTTATAATGATGCTCTAGTACACCTAGGAAGAGGAAAAAGTATAGGTTCTTATGATAAAATCTAATGCCATTGAAATTTGTATCATAAGAGATATAGAAATAATAGTAAGTAATCAAATCATCATGTTGTAAATCTAAAACTAATACAGTGTTGTATATAAATTTTATTTCAATAAAACTAGGGAAAAAACAAATAATAATAAGTAGTAAATCATTTTCTTTGTATATGCATTAATCATTTTGGAGCGGCATGTGAATTTGGAAAATGTTGGCGTGTTTAACAAAATTATTTACACTTGTCTTTATTCCTTAAGGTATCTACCAGATCAAAATTAGTAAGTTTCGTGACCATATGGTAGTATGCAAAAAATACCTCCACAAAACCCTCACAATATTTCAGAAAGTATTTTAAGCAATATAAATAATAAAGATTATAAGACAAACATTTTGTTTAGTAATGATGAAAAGCCAGTTATTAGCAAATAGTTTTATTACTACCTATGAAATTAGAACTAATAATTATTTTCCTGCTGTCTCCCCACCAAAAGAACCCACACTTTTTTTCTCTGAAAAATAGTCATGATGTGAGGCTGAGGATGTGGTGGAAGAGGAGGCGTTAAAAATGCGTTGATCGGGACTTCCCTGGCGGTCCAGTGGTTAGGACTCCACGCATCCGCTGCAGGGGGCCCGGGTTGATCCCTGGTTGGGGAGCTAAGATCCCACATGCCACACGGCCAAAGGAAAAAATATGTGTTGACCCTGGATCTATGAACCTGGCCAGGTACAGAAGTAGGTCGTCACCAATGGGTGAAAGGCAGTTCAGTCTTTCTGGTTTGGTTTATTTTGGACCTGCATGCCTGGAGCAGTCCTTAAGAGAGGGGCCCTAGAGCATGGGGGTTGCGTGTTCTTTCCTCATGACTGCAAATGCCAGACATTCTGTGACACTGGACTGTGGACCTCATTCACCCGGGGCCCGATGGCTGGCCTGCTACACAGCTTCCTCTGATTTTGGCTGAGACAGAAGTTCAGACGCCTTGTGTGTGTGTAACTTTACCTCTCTGTGAGTTCTGTTTCTCTCTTTTTGTGCTTAGGCGGTATGTGTTTTTAGGTATAAAATCTTCCTGTGTCTCTCTCACTTTCACTTTTTTTTTTTGTAAATTTTACCCTTTATTCTGTGCTCACTTGAATTAAAATTCAAACATGAAATAATTTATAGAAATCTTTTCATCACAGATCATAATACTCTGTGTGTGTGTGTGTGTGTGTGTGTGTGTGTGTGTGTGTGTGCGCACGTGCATGCATTTACTGAGGAGTGGAAGATCACATGGAAAATGGTTTTTAAAGTAAAAGTTTTAGGTACAAAATAAAATATATGGAGTCAGGTAGGCAAATGACCTTTTAAATGGAGAATGTGATCAGAAAATTCACCTTTAAATATTTTATCCTTTTCTCTGAAGTATTACCTGAGAATGGAAGCATTTATTAGAGCACAGTCATTATGTAATGACTCTTTTCTGTATTGAAAGAATGTGACATGTTCTGTTCAGTCTTTTTGAATTTCTCAACCAAAGCTTAAGGGCAGAGGAAAGCGAAGCTGTACATCTGGGGAGAATGGGGGGTGACACCTTTGCAGTCTGCTACAAGCTCTAAATTACTTTGAAGCTTTGCTACATATTAAGAATTAATGCAGATTTTAGTCTATCTGTAATACATCTTGTTTTTTGATATAAAAATGTTTTAAATTGCTTACTAGTAAAATTATTTAACCCCTTCCCTCCAATCTATAAGTAAGAATGATTCTGCTAGAATGCATGCCATGTATATCCTTGACTTTGGGACACCCTTGGCTGATCGTTACACATCCTACAGAATACACATAGCTTTGTTTAAATAGCTTTATAGGAGATGGAAGAAGAACAGCTAAAGATCTACATGTTTCAGGAGGTGCTAATCACATTTTTATGTGAAGTGTCCATTTGCGCAAAGGTCCACAGGTTTTCATGATTTGAGTAATGCCTCATTGCTTAATGTTCCCTTTTCAATTAACTCATTCATTAATTTGACAAATAGACTAGTCTCCAGGACTGAAAAAGTGTCCGTCTTCATGGAGCTTACCATGTAGTTTTTCTTTTGATTTACAGTTTGATAGACACATTCTAAAAGTAGCTTGAATTTGTTGCCTTTATTTTCCAGGAGTTAAAAAAAATGTAAAAATCCAAACCAAAAACATCTTTCTTAATCTGGCAAATAAATGTGCTTCATTCTTTGGGTGAGAAATTGTAGATTAATCTGCAAATGCTGTTACTTATTGCTAAGAAGGGACTGTCTCATTGCCAGAGTATTGTATTTTGAAACTTTATACATACATAACTCTTGATAGAAAAGAATTGATTATGTCTCTGAAGTTAAAATATTGTTCTTTCTGATTATACTTTACTTTCAGCTATGGAAAAACTGCCCAATGCCAAGATCATTTAGTACGATGTACTGACTGAAAGTATTTATAGAGGTGGTTCTTGCCTGTGAAGTACATGACTCATAAATAGTCATGCATACAAATTCTAGCAGGTACCCTCCACCACTCCACTTGTCCCATCATCATGGGAGCCACCATGAGAAGGAAGCTTGGAGTTTGTGAAGATAACATGACTCGAGAGAAAGTAAAGGGGGGATTAAGAACAGATCCTGATCCTGAAGACTAACTCCCAATCAGGCATGAGGGAAGGGCTTGGGGCCAGGGAGAAGGATGATATGTGTAACTTCCCCTTTGAAACACATTCTCTTTCTTTTCTAATTCCTAAAAAGCCTTTTGAGAATTACAGCATATTAGAGATGGATAGGAGAAGGAGAGATCATCTAGTTCTTGTTTAACACTAATGTGTAAAGGAAACTGAAGTCTGTTTCAAGTGGTTGCCCAGGTTCACGTGGTTAATTAGTGGTAGCATATATCTAGGCATCTAGATTCCAGAATCTATGCTTGGATTTTTCATACTTGATTTATTTATTTTCTGGAGTGCTCATTGCCTGTGGGAGATGATGGGACATGGAGCTGAAGAGGTGGTCTGAAGCCAACTCGTGGAAGGCTTTGTTTGTATGCCACGCTGCAGGATTTCCTGTGTGTGCTGGAGAGCTAGTGATGATTTTAAGCATGGCCGTAACATTAGATTTGCGTCAAGAAGGGAAACTTTGACTGTAATTTGGAGAATGATTGGTTGATGTCCGGGTTGGTGGTGAGTGGTGAAGGGATATTAGGAAGTTGCTGGAGTAGTTCATTCAAAAAGTGCTGAGACTGAATATAAACAGTGGGAGTGAAGAGAAGGGTGGACTTGTTAGAGCAATATTTGGGAGGTAGAGAGAGAGAGAAATTAATGATGTTTTGTATATATTGGTGGTAGGTGGCGGTGAAGGGAGAGGGAGAAATTAGGTGTTTTGACTTTCTCGGGTGCATAACAAATCACCTTACAAATTAATTGCTTAAACAGATAGCTATTGTTTAGTTGCTCACTATTCTGCAATTTGGGCTTCGTAAAGAGAGCTCTCTACTCCATGTGGCATCTGACAGAGCTGGAATTTTCAGCATGGCTTCTTCCCTGTCTGGTGCCTCAGCTGAGATTGCTGTCATCTAGGGGCTGGCCAGGAATCTCGCTGTGGTATGTCCACATGGCCAGTTTTAGCTTCATCATAGCATTCAGTCTCATAATAGTCTGACTTCTTATATGGCGACTGTTTTTTCATCAGAGTACAAAAATAGAAGCCGAAGGCCTTCTTAATGCATGGGTGCAGAAATCCCAGAACATTATTTCTACTGCATTCTATTGGTCAGAGCAGTCACAAGTCCAGGCAGGGTTTAAGACATGGGAAATAGCCCCCATCAAATAATTTATAAACATATATTTAATCCACCACAATCTGCCCTGTGGCCACAAATTATTCATGTTCCTTCACAGGAAAAATACACTTACCCATTTCCAAGATGCCCTGCCGTCTCATTCCATCAGAGCGTCAGACTCAGACTCAAATACTGGAATCTCATTCATTAAATCATGTCTAGGTGCAGATGAAACGCGTTGGGTGTGATTTCTCAGATGCAGAGACCTGTGAACTAAAAGGACAAGTTATCTGGTCTGCTCCTCCAACAGAAAATGGGAAAACAGGGACAAGATCAGTACAGTAGGTACTCTGTTCAAAATAGATGTGTGGGAGTGGGTTATGGAACTATGTAACAGGTACTGGTCCATAGCAGTTCTGAAATCCAGCCAATTTCCCCTGTTCTAGGGGCAGGGAATACCTTGATTAGGGCCCAGTTCTCACTGGGAATGGCTTTCTGTAGTTCCCAGTGGACTCCATCCACCATGCCATCCCTTCTCTCCAATGAGAAAGGACTGTGTTTGCACCAGAATAGCTTTTTCAGTCTGCTTCCTACCCATACAAGTTTGGAGGCCCAAAGGCCTCTTTTAATTTTGGAATGTCACAATTCATTTTAGAGCAACCTGGTATGGCTCCCCAAATTTTAAGGACTTCCTCTGTGTCAAATTACAGTCTAGTCTGTTGGACAAAAGTCACACCCAGAAATATTTGTGAGATGGGTTGGCCCTTCTCTACTTTAGGTGGGGTGTCAGGTTGCTGTGGGACACCCCTTTAAGAGTCTTAGATGCCCCTTTGTTTAGCTAAGAGAGCCTAGGAGCCAGGGCCTCAGATGTTTGAGGTTTTAAAAAAGAGTCTTACTTTCTTGATATTTATCCTGCTGCCATTTTTACTGGAGGAGCCTTACTTTGATCTTTGCCCAGAGACTGTGAAGCTAATTTTTCCTCTGAGAATCTTTTGCTGAGGAAGACTGCAGATGAGAAGCAGTTTTACAGTTGGACCCATGAAGTCCTGGATCCTTTGTATCTCCTCTAATTTTTGCTGTGAAAACAGAACAGTTTCTTCTTAGCTTATCTTGCTTCTCTCATACTTTATCACTGGAAGCTAAAAAAAGGCAGTTGCACGTTTAATTTTTTTGCCTAGAATCTCCTTAACCCGATTCACAAGTTCATTAGGTATTTTATATTGTGCACATAACTGCGAATGACAGTTTTACTCCTTGTTTTGACAGTACACGACTCATGTCGCCTTTTCTCTGGCCTTCAATAGCGGTTTCCCCAGTGCCCTTCTGGCTCCCAGTAACTGTCTCCTTGGAGGTCTCTACACAGTGCTCACTCCCAAAGCCAATGCCTCATATTTTAGGTTTTGGTTGTGGCACCACCTCATTTGTAGATATTGATTTTTGTATTGCTTATTGCGTAACAAACCACCCCCAAACTTAGTGGCTTCAAATGGCAACAACATTTATTTACTCACCACCCTGCAGTTTGGTTCTCCATGGTGAGAACAGTTTATTTCTACTCTACCTGGTGTCTTTTGGGACTGGAATTCCCATGGTGGCTTCTTCACTCTCATGTCTGGGACCCCAGCTGAATGGTTGAAATATCTGGAGCCTGGCTCAGCATCTCTTTTCCTCCATATGACCTTTTTACATGGATGGCTTGGGCTTCCTCACAGCATGGTGGTCTCAGGACAGTCTGACTTCTTATATAGCTGCTGGCTTTTTTTCAGAGTGAGAAAACAGAGGCAGGCAGGTCTTCTTGGTACTAGAGCTTGAATATCCCAGAATGTTGCTTCAGTTGCATTCAGTTTGTTAAAGGGCAAGCCCTGATTCAAGGGGAGGCAAATAGCTCTTTCCTTTCAGTGGGAGAACTACAAAGAATTTGAAGCTATCTCAAATCCATTACACTAGGGCATAATTCCTAGGTTTTTCTGGTTTAGGTAACTTTGGTAGATTATGATATTCTTCACTTGGACTAAGTTTTCTGGAAAAGGTCATGGTTTACTTATGGATACATTGCAAAGTAAACAAAACAAAAGAAAAAGAAGAAAGAAAGAGAAAGAAATGATCCTGTCAAAGATGTAGACTGACTTACTCCACCTCTTTTTGCTCTCTGCTCACAATGTAGTTCTGTTTTCAGGTCTTCTACCCATGATTTCCGTTTCCTCTTCCATCAGCTATAAACAGCATTTCTCTTTTATAATTAAAATTTTGTAATATAATTTTTAAAGGTTACTTTTCATTTAATTTTCATTTAATTTACAGTTATTACAAAACATTGGCTATATTCCCCGTGTTGTATAATACATCCTTGAGCCCAATAGTTTGTACTTCTCACTCCCCACCCCTATATTACTGTCCCCCTCCACTGGTAACCACTAGTTTGTTTTCTATATCTGTGAGTCTGCTTCTTTTTTGTTATATTCACTAGTTTCCTGTATTTTTTAGATTCCACATATAAATGATATAATACAGTATTTGTCTGTCTCTGTATGCCTTATTTCACTTAGCATAAAGCCCTCCAAGTCCATCCATGTTGCTGCAAATGGCAAAATTTAGTTCCTTTTTTATGACTGAGTAGTATTCCATTGTGTGTGTATGTGTGTGTGTGTGTATCTATATGTGTGTATATATATATCTCTATATATCTATATCACATCTTCTTTTTCCATTCATCTGTTGATGGACTCTTAGGTTGCTTCCATATCTTGGCAATTGTAAATAAGGCTGCTATGAACATTGGGGTGCATGTATCTTTTCAAATTAGTGTTTTTTAGACAGCATTTCTTAAGATTTCTATGTCAATTCTACTACCTTCATTTTTTTATCTCTTTTCTTCTACTTCCACTTTCTAGTTTCTGGTACCTATACTTTTTTATGTTGATAAGATTGATATCATTACATCATGATGTGCCCATAATTAATTTCATGCTTTGTTTTTAGACTGACTTTAAAATTTGATCATTAGTAATAGGTCATGCTATTGTAACTCTGTAAATATTCACCAAAAAGTCAGTGTGCCATAATTATATGTCTTTTCTTTTACAGCTTTTTTGTTTTGTCCTGCAGTCTCTACCAGTTTTTTCTTGCCTTTTCTGCTTTAGTTATATTCTTAAATTCTTCTAAAATTTCAAGCGTACTAACCAACCTGGAGGCTCTTCCTTTCCTAGATACTCCTCACCCAGAGTCCTCTGTTATCAGTGGGACTAATGGCACCCATGCTTGTGGCACAGCACTCAAGGTTGGAGTCACTATTTCCTTCATCCCATGACTTCCTGTTTCTTATTTTACTCTTTTGTTTTGTTCAAGCATATTTTTAAATAGCTTCTCCAAAACGCTTGTATGGGTCAACCTTCTGAGTCTTTTATCGTCTGAAAATGTGTCTATTCTGTAACCAGAATATTTTTTCAACACTGTAGGAAAAGAAAATACCTAAGTACTCAGAACACTCTATGATCTAAATGCCTTACATTTATGCTCTAAATAAATGTAAGGGATGTGATTACTTGGTTTTGTTTTTTTCCCAAAATCTATGTTATGATCGTTTGTCCATTTCATCATCGTTTCATTTTTTCTTTTTGGTGTTCATATTTCTGAATTGTAGAAATTGCAGTCAGATATTAGTTGTTGGGTTTATTTATTGATAATTAATTCTATTAGATGACAAACTTATGAAATTTTCCCTGAATAGAAATCAGTGTTGTGAAGCAAATAGGCCTCTTTTAGGAAAAAAATGCAAAAATGTTTGAAGTATCCCCTTTTAGTCTTTATTTTAAGAATCTCTTTGCTTTTTCCTCTGGTGAGACAAAGGCAAATTGTTCAAAACTTGTTTCAAGACAGTTTGTCTCTGCAGACGAACTTGAACTTTATCTTTTTAAAACAGAGTCAACACGATCTGAAAAGGTTTCAGACCTCTGAGTGGTGGTGCTGCTCTTAGGTCAATTCTGTTATCCCTCCTTTGAAAACAGCTGGTTAGATGGTAAAAGGTTGAGATATAAACTCCATTAACAACATTCATGCCTGCAAGAAAAATGTGCTTTATTGTTTTAGTATAATGAATGGGACCAGCCTGTGAGTCTGGACTGAATTTTTTCTACACCGGTGGAGGTGTTAGATTTGAAGCTTGTGATTTGTAATGAAGGAAACTGGATTAAGCATTTACCCTTTACCTAGGTTATCAGCATGTGAAATAACCCAGTGGAAAACATTGCTTGAAAGCAGGAACTGCATGAATAGTAGGTCATAAGACAAACAAGGTGCTCTGTTGGAAAGTCCAGAGCCAGTGGTTGCAAAAACAACTTGATCCTGTACATAAATGAGGAAGCTTAAACAGGCCAACCAATTAAAATGGAAGGAACACAAAAATTAACTGGCTCTGGAGCCATCATACATACCAAGGTGTCATTTTTTTTTTTCTCTAGTGAATTGTGAACTTCCTAAACTGTTTGTAGGTTTGCTATTTCTAGTAACTCATCAAGTAATACAAAGACTCTTTATATAAACAGCCTTTGGTAGTGTACAGATATCTTATTATAATGTTGGGGGAATGCATTTCATATTATGACTTGTGAACTTCACTACTCGCTTAAAAAAGTGTGTGAAGGAGGTCTTCTAGTGTAGAGTCAGCTTTTTACACATCATTCCTGTTCAGATATTCCACAGAGTGAAGAGTCACAGCCTCTGTGGGGAGAAGTCACTGGGGAGGAACAGCAGTAGATGAATCCTTTTCAGGCTTAACTTTGTCCACGGCTTGGTAGACACAAACCAGTACATGTACCTGCTGGTTTCCATCCCTTTGGCTTTTAGAAAACTTCTACTTCGTCCTTAAACTTCCCTCATAGGACTACTTTAATATTTAAAGGAATGGCAATAACTTTTTCAGAAAACATATTAAAATTTGATAAATTCATTTTTGAAAGATTTTTTTTGATGTGGACCATTTTTAAAGTCTTTATTGAATTTGTTACAATATTGCTTCTTTTTTTATGTTTTGGTTTTTTGGCCATGAGGCATGTGGGATCTTAGCTCCCTAACCAGGGATTGAACCCACACCGCCCCCCCACCCCGCACTGGAAGGCGAAGTCTTAACCACTGGACCACCAGGGAAGTCCCGATAAAGTCATTTTTTAATTCATACACTTCTATATGCAGAATCTCTGTATTTAGTGCCTCTCCTCTATAAATGGTTGTTTGTGCACTTGGCAACCTCTATACTGAATGCAATAATGCAATCTTTTTTTTTCCTCCTGAGATAATCATCTTTTAAAATTTATTCTTTAAAATCGAGGTGACATTGGTTTATAACTGGATGCAATCTTTTTGAATGCGGTGATATTTCCACCTACTGTACGCTTTGCCAAATCTAGCAAGGGTTTTGCACATAGTAACTGCTTGATATTGTTTGTTGCATGAAATTAATTAGATATAGTCCCGTTTCTATTGTTGTTTCTCTTCAACTCAAAGTCTACATTATGTTTGTGTAGTGAAAGCACAGTAGCGTTGCTTCCAGGGTTCAGGGTCACTGGCAAGAACATATTTGATTTGACTTATACTGAGAAATAAAACATGAACCAAACAAAACAGCTAGCTGCATTCTTTTTAATTTTTTAAAAAGATTGGCTGGCATATCTGGCTTCTATTGTATTTGAAATATGAAATATAATTATTTGTGTTATTTAGTAATAAGGTATATATTCTAGCAAGTATTTGACATGTAGGTGTTTCTTGCTGAGCACTCTTTTATTCTTTTCTGTATTTTTCTTATATTTTTTAAAGCATTTCTTAATTTTTTAAAAATTTATTTATTTTATTTTTTATTTATTTTTGGCTGCATTGGGTCTTGTTGCTGTACGTGGGTTTTCTCTAGTTGTGGCGAGCGGGGGCTACTCTTCGTTGTGGTGCGTGGGCCTCTCATTGTGGTGGCTTCTCTTGTTGCGGAGCATGGGCTCTAGGCATGTGGGCTTCAGCAGTTGTGGCGCACAGGCTTAGTTGCTCCGCAGCATGTAGGATCTTCCAGGACCAGGGCTCGAACCCGTGTCCCCTGCATTGGCAGGCGGATTCTTAACCACTGCGCCATCAGGGAAGCCCTCTTATTTTTTTGAAACTATCACATCTGAAACATCTGTCAAACTGATTTAATAAACAGCCAAAATTACCATTGTTCTTTTCATGAATGTCAATACTTTTGATGACCTCTTGTGTTTAATAATGTTATTTATTTTCTCAAAGTTCATAAGGGCCCTGGCAAGATCTAAAATCTGTGGAATCTAAACCATGATCCTGCTAAATCTGGGCTAATAAGAAAGTAATATGGTAATATGACTTGAGCTCAAAATAAACACATCTGAGATGATAGTAAACTTGGGTTTACTTCTGTAAGTTAATTATACTTGTCCTGTTGTCCTCATAAGGTAATTTTATAAGTCAACTTAAAATTAGTTGAAAAGCACTTTGTAAGGTATTGAAATGTCTACATTTTGTAGACTTGGCCTGTTCATAGCAAGCCAAGTGGGTGGCAGCGGGTAGTATATTATCTGGTGTATCTAGTACAGCAAAGGATGTCCATCGATTCATACTTGTCAAATGTTTGGAACAGGGCCTGCTACACAATAAGCCCTATATACCTTTTATTATATAAATATTAAAAACCACAAAAATATTAATTGCTATAGTTAAAAGGTGGTTAAGTGTAGCATTCTAGGGACCACCTTAGTAGGAGGAAGGTCAAAAGTGAGAAGACAAAGGTTTCAGGAGTAAGCAAGAGGTGATGGCATCTGATGTCCAAGTTGTTTTTGTGTGTGTGTGTGTGTGTGTGTGTGTGTGTGTGTGTAGGGTGGCCTTCACTAACAGTGTGTTCATTCACAGTATGGGAGACAAGGCAGAGTATGAAGGCACAGATGCAGATAGGTGATTAGATGTGGAAAGAGGAACTTGCAAAAGCTCTATCCTATCTATCTATCCATACACAAACACACACACACACATAGACAGTGATTCCGACAAACCAAGTCACAGAGAAAGATGAGATTTTGTCTTTTGACAATTGCTGACTCATATACCTTGAGGTTTGCTGTAATTTTATGGTCTTTTTGTAAATCTCTTTGATGTTCACATGCAGCATCCTTAAGCTTTCATTCATTTCATTTCATTCCATCATTACATCCTTGAGGAATATCTCCAGCCCTGGCAATGCATCATATGGTTCTAGCTGTCGTAAAAATAAGATTCAAGTAAGCATGTTGCTTTCCTGTTTTAGGATGAGAAGAAAAGTCTGGAATATTTCAGTCTGTCTGTCCATTAAAAAAAAAAAATCCAAACTATTTGAACCCATACTAGATGGTGAGCAACAATGGCTACCATTTAGTGAGCACTTATGGGCCAAACATATGTATTCTCTCATTTAATCCTTGCAATAATCATTTGAAGCAAGTCTCATTAAACCACTTTATCTATGAAAAAAGATAACAGTTTTAGAGAAGTTAATAATATGTTTGTATAAGACCATATAGCCAGTAAATTGGAGAGCTGGTTTTGGAGCCTGTTTGAACAGTTTTGGAAGGCATTAAGTTTTGATTATAACCTATATGTCCATAGTTTGACAAATAATTGACTGTAGTGGAGATAACTTAGGTTAATGTTTTAGTACTTTATTACTGTGAGCATCGTAGAATACTTTATTAACCATGGTTCTCAAATGTGGCTGTAGAACTCTGGGTTCCCTGAGATGCTTTCAGTGGGTCAGCAAAACTACTTTCATCATGTTAAGGTGTAATGTGTCTTTTTCACTATGTTGACATTTGTACTGCTGGTCTAATAGCAATGGTAGATAAAACTGCTGATGCCTTAGCATGAATCAGTGTACTGGCGCCAAACTCTACTAGTGGTCACTATATTTGTCACCACCAAGAATTCACAGTTAAAAAGAAGGCTAGGTCCATTTGAGAATGTCCTTGATGGATGAGTAGAAATTATTCAATTTATTAAATTTTGTCTCTTGAGAACAAATTTATATTTACATATGTAATATATGTGACAGAATGGGAACTGCACACTCAAATACAGTGGTTGTTTAGAGGAAGAGCATTTGTGCAGTTGTATGGGTGATATTAACAGAAGTCATATTTTGATAATATTTAATAAAATGTGTCAAATGTCAACATTTGTATAACTCAGTGAACTAATATTTTCCAAAACACCGATGTATGAGTTATGAAGTCATGTATTGGTAAAAGATCCATTTGAAGAGTGAGATAAAGAAGTGGATTTTTAATGGAACAGAGTACAGAAAGTTCACTGATATAGCTCTAGAGTTTGCATTGCAGCACATCTTTAAGAAACTATCATTTGTTGGATTTGGGGATAGTGTTAATAGAGACTATACACAATTATTAGACAAGGTCTTAAAATCCTTCATTTTCCCTATATATCTATATTTATGTGAGGCTGGAGGCTTTTTTCCTGTACTTGAACCAAAACAACATATTGCAGCAGATTGAATAGAGAAACAGATAAGAAAATCTAGCTGCCTTCTGTTGTCAGACATCAAAGAGATTTGCAAAAACGTTAAACAATATCAATCTTCTCACAAAATTTTGTTTAAAAAAACTAAACTATCTTTACTGAAAATACATCATTTAAGTTCATGTGCAATGATTTGTTGTTATTTTAAATGAACAAATTAATAAATATTTAAAATTTTCTCACCTGTAATTTCTAAAATGGTAAATATTAATTAACATAACCACACACACAAAAGCTCTTTGAAGTCTCTCAACAATGTTAAAGAATGAGAATTGCTGTTCTAGAAAGCACTTTAAAAACGATGATAAAGATCCCTAATTATTGAGATGGAAAAGTGCTTAAGCCATGTTTTCAAGCACAAAGCGGGGAGGGGGGGTGTGCGGGGGTCACAAATCTTTGTGTTTAGAATGATCCTATTTATTCAAAATTTTATACTTTAATTATCTGTGCATGAGAGATATCCGGAGGGTGTTTACTAAAATTTCAGTAGTGGTCATCTCTGGATGAGTATTTTCTTATTTATATTTATCTTTATTATTTTATTTTACAATGAGCATATATCATTAAGAAAAAACAATAAAGCTATATAAACCCACATTTTATTATTTTACAGCAGGTGTCATTTTTTAAAAAAAGAGCAGAAAGTAATTTTAAAAAGTTATTTATTTATTTATTTATTTTTGGTTGCATTGGGTCTTCGTTGCTCTGCGCGGGCTTTCTCTAGTTGCGGCAAGCGGGGGCTACTGTTCATTGCAGCGCACGGGCTTCTCATTGCGGTGGCTTCTTGTTGCGTAGCATGAGCTCTAGGCACTTGGGCTTCAGTCGTTGCAGCACGTGGGCTCAGTAGTTGTGGCTCGTGGGCTCTGGAGTGCAGGCTCAGTAGTTGTGGCGCACGGGCTTAGTTGCTCCACGGCATGTGAGACATTCCTGGACCAGGGCTTGAACCCGTGTCCCCTGAATTGGCAGGCGGATTCTTAACCACCACGCCACCAGGGAAGTACAGGTGTCATTTTTATAAAAACATATGAAACCATATAAAAAGCGTTTGTAAAAACTGTTCTTATAGTGCATTCTTTTTAGACATGCTAAATAGTAGTTTTGGTTTGTGGTCCAAATACATTGCCCTAAACTTCAATGTAGTCATTTGAATCTACATGTTTAAGATGATGTTATTGGTAGCTTGACCTAGTAGATACTGATATCAGATATTTGATAATGCAGCTGTGCATTAAAAACTTTACTAATCTTTTCTTTTTTTTAATTTTATTTTTTTATACAACAGGTTCTTATTAGTTATCCATTTTATACATATTAGTGTATATACATCAATCCCAATCTCCCAATTCATCCCACCACCACCCCCTCGCCACTTTCTCCCCTTGGTGTCCATACGTTTGTTCTCTGCATCTGTGTCTCAATTTCTGCCCTGCAAACCGGTTCATCTGTACCATTTTTCTAGGTGCCACATATATGCGTTAATATACGATATTTGTTTTTCTCTTTCTGACTTACTTCACTCTGTATGACAGTCTCTAGATCCATCCACATCTCTACAAATGACCCACTTTCGTTCCTTTTTATGGCTGAGTAATATTCCATTGTATATATGTACCACATCTTCTTTATCCATTCATCTGTCGATGGGCATTTAGGTTGCTTCCATGTCCTGGCTATTGTAAATAGTGCTGCAGTGAACATTGGGGTGCATGTGTCTTTTTGAATTATGGTTTTCTCTGGGTATATGCCCAGTAATGGGATTGCTGGGTCATATGGTAATTATATTTTTAGTTTTTTAAGGAACCTCCATACTGTTCTCCATAGTGGCTGTATCAATTTACATTCCCACCAACAGTGCAAGAGGGTTCCCTTTTCTCCACAGCGTCTCCAGCATTTGTTGTTTGTAGATTTTCTGATGATGCCCATTCTAACTGGTGTGAGGTAATACCTCATTGTAGTTTTGATTTGCATTTCTCTAATAATTAGTGATGTTGCGCAGCTTTTCATGTGCTTCTTGGCCATCTGTATGTCTTCTTTGGAGAAATGTCTATTTAGGTCTTCTGCCCATTTTTGGATTGGGTTGTTTGTTTTTTTAATATTGAGCTGCATGAGCTGTTTATATATTTTGGAGAGTAATCCTTTGTCCGTTGATATGTTTGCAAATACTTTCTCCTATTCTGAGGGTTGTCTTTTCATCTTGTTTGTAGTTTCCTTTGCTGTGCAAAAACTTTTAAGCTTCATTAGGTCCCGTTTGTTTATTCTTGTTTTTATTTCCATTACTCTAGGAGGTGGATCAAAAAAGATCTTGCTGTGATTTATGTCAAAGAGTATTCTTCCTATGTTTTCCTCTAAGAGTTTTATGGTGTCCGGTCTTATTACATTTAGGTCTCCAATCCATTTTGAGTTTATTTTTGAGTATGGTGTTAGGGAGTGCTGTAATTTCATTCTTTTACATGTAGCTGTCCAGTTTTCCCAGCACCCCTTCTTGAAGAGACTGTCTTTTCTCCATTATACATCCTTGCCTCCTTTGTCATAGATTAGTTGACCATAGGTGCGTGAGTTAATCTCTGGGCTTTCTATCCTGTTCCATTGATCTATATTTCTGTTTTTGTGCCACTACCGTATTGTCTTGATTACTGTAGCTTTCTAATATAGTCTGAAGTCCAGGAGCCTGAGTCCTCCAGCTCCGTTTTTCTGTCTCTAGATTGCTTTGGCTACTCAGGGTCTTTTGTGTCTCCATACAAATTTTAAGATTTTTGTTCTAGTTCTGGAAAAATTGCCATTGGTAATTTGATAGGGTTTGCATTGAATCTCTAGATTGCTTTAGGTAGTATAGTCATTTTCACAATATTGATTCTTCCAATCCAAGAACATGGTATATCTCTCCATCTGTTGGTATCATCTTTAATTTCTTTCATCCGTGTCTTATAGTTTTCTGCATACAGGTCTTTTGTCTCCTTAGGTAGGTTTATTCCTAGGTATTTTATTCTTTTTGTTGCAGTGGTAAATGGGAGTGGTTCTTTAATTTCTCTTTCAGATTTTTCATCATTAGTGTATAGGAATGCAAGAGATTTCTGTGCATTAATTTTGTATCCTGCAACTTTACCAAATTCACTGATTAGCTCTAGTAGTTTTCTGGTAGCATCTGTAGGATTCTCTATGTATAGTATCATGTCATCTGCAAACAGTGACAGCTTTACTTCTTCTTTTCCAATTTGTATTCCTTTTTCTTTTCTGATTGCCATGGCTAGGACTTCCAAAACTATGTTGAATAATAGTGGTGAGAGTGGACATCATTGTCTTGTTCCTGATCTTAGAGGAAATGCTTTCAGTTTTTCACCGTTGAGAATGATGTTTGCTGTGGGTTTGTCCTATATGGCCTTTATTATGTTGAGGTACGTTCCCTCTACGCCCACTTTCTGGACAGTTTTTATCATAAATGGGTGTTGAATTTTGTCAAAAGCTTTTTCTGCATCTATTGAGATGATCATATGGTTTTCCTTCTTCAACTTGTTCATATGGTGTATGACATTGATTGATTTGTATGTATTGAAGAATCCTCGCATCACTGGGATAAATCCCACTTGGTCATGGTGTATGATCCTTTTAATGTGTTGTTGGATTCTGTTTGCTAGTATTTTGTTGAGGATTTTTGCATGTATATTCATCAGTGATATTGGTCTATAATTTTCTTTTTTTGTAGTATCTTTGTCTGGTTTTGGTATCAGGGTGATGGTGGCCTCATAGAATGAGTTTGGGAGTGTTCCTTCCTCTGCAATTTTTTGGAAGAGTGTGAGAAGGATGGGTGTTAGCTCTTCTCTAAATGTTTGATAGATTTCACCTGTAAAGCCATCTGGTTCTGGACTTCTGTTTGTTGGAAGATTATTAATCAGAATTTCAATTTCATTACTTGTGATTGGTCTGTTCATATATTCTATTTCTTCCTGGTTCAGTCTTGGGAGGTTATACCTTTCTAAGAATTTGTCCATTTCTTCCAGGTTGTGCATTTTATTGGCATAGAGTTGCTTGTAGTAGTCTCTTAGGATGCTTTGTATTTCTGTGGTGTCTGTTGTAACTTCTTTTTCATTTCTAATTTTATTGATTTTAATCCTCTCCCTCTTTTTCTTGATGAGTCTGGCTAATTGTTTGTCAATTTTGTTTATCTTCTCAAAGAACCAGCTTTTAGTTTGATTGATATTTGCTATTGTTTTCTTTGTTTCAATTTCATTTATTTCTGCTTTGATCTTTATGATTTGTTTCCTTCTACTAATTTTGGGGTTTTTTTGTTCTTCTTTCACTAGTTCTTTTAGGTGTAAGATTAGATTGTTTATTTGAAATGTTTGTTGTTTCTTGAGGTATGATTGTATTGCTATAAACTTTCCTCTTAGAACTGCTTTTGCTGCATCCCATTGGTTTTGGATCGTCGTGTTTTCATTGTCATTTGTCTCTCTGTATTTTTTGATTTCCTCTTCAATTTCTTCAGTGATCTCTTGGTTATTTATAACGTATTGTTTAGCCTCCATGTGTTTGTGTTTTTTATGTTTTTTTCCCTGTAATTCATTTCTAATCTCATAGCCTTGTGGTCAGAAAAGATGCTTGATATGATTTCAAGTTTCTTAAATTTACTGAGGCTTGATTTGTTACCCAAGTTATGATCTATCGTGGAGAATGTTCTGTGTGCACTTGAGAAGAAAGTGTAATCTGCTGTTTTTGGATGGAATGTCCTATAAATATCAATCAAATCTATCTGGTCTATTGTGTCATTTAATGCTTGTGTTTCCTTATTAATTTTCTGTGTGGATGATCTGTCCATTTGTGTAAGTGAGGTGTTAAAGTCCCCCACTATTATTGTGTTACTGTCGATTTCCTCTTTCATAGCTGTTAGCAGTTGCCTTATGTATAGAGGTGCTCCTATGTTGGGTGCATATATATATTTATAATTGATATATCTTCTTCTTAGATTGATCCCTTCATCATTATGTAGTGTCCTTCCTTGTCTCTTGTAACATTTTTTATTTTAAAGTCTATTTTATCTGATATGAGTATTGCTACTCCAGCTTTCTTTTGATTTCCATTTGCATGGACTATCTTTTTCCATCCCCTCACTTTCATTCTGTATGTGTCCCTATATCTGAATTGGGTCTCTTGTAGACAGCATATATATGGGTCTTGTTTTTGTATCCATTCAACGAGCCTGTGTCTTTTGTTTGGAGCATTTAATCCATTCACGTCTAAGGTAATTATTGATATGTTTGTTCCTATTACCATTTTCTTAATTGTTGTGGATTTGTTTTTGTAGGTCCTATTTTTCTTTTGTGTTTCCCACTTAGAGAAGTTCCTTTAACATTTGTTGTAGAGCTGGTTTGGTGGTGCTGAATTCTCTTACCTTTTGCTTGTCTGTAAAACTTTTGATTTCTCCATTGAATCTGAATGAGATCTTTGTCAGATAGAGTAATCTTGGTTGTAGGTTCTTCCCTTTCATCACTTTAAATATGTCATGCCACTCCCTTCTGGCCTGTAGAATTTCTGCTGGGAAATCAGCTGTTAATCTTATGGGAGTTCCCTTGTATGTTATTTGTCATTTTTCCCTGGTTGCTTTTAATAATTTTTCTTTGTTTTTAATTTTTGCCAATTTGAGTACTGTGTGTCTCGGCATGTTTTTCCTTGTGTTTATCTGTATGGGACTCGCTGTGCTTCCTGGACTGGGGAGGCTATTTCCTTTCCCATGTTAGGGAAGTTTTCGACTATAATCTCTTCAAATATTTTCGCAGGTCCTTTCTGTCTGTCTTCTTCTGGGACCCTTATAATGTGAATGTTGTTGCTTTTACTGTTGTCCCAGAGATTTCTTAGGCTGTCTTCATTTCTTTTCGTTCTTTTTTCTTTTTTCTGTTCCGCAGCAGTGAATTCCACCATTCTGTCTTCCGGGTCACTTATCCGTTTTTCTGCCTCAGTTATTCTGCTATTGATTCCTTCTAGTGTAGTTTTCATTTCAGTTATTGTATTGGTCATCTCTGTTTGTTTGTTCTTTAATTCTTCTAGGTCTTTGTTAAACATTTCTTGCATCTTCTCAATCTTTGCCTCCATTCTTATTCCGAGGTCCTGGATCATCTTCACTATCATTATTCTGAGTTCTTTTTCTGGAAGGTTGCCTATCTCCACTTCATTTAGTTGTTTTTCTGGGGTTTTATCTTGTTCCTTCATCTGGTACATAGCCCTCTGCCTTTTCATCTTGTCTATCTTTCTGTAACTGTGGTTTTTGGTCCACAGGCTGCAGGATTGTACTTCTTCTTGCTTCTGCTCTCTGCCCTCTGGTGGATGATGCTATCTAAGAGACTTGTGGAACTTTCCTAATGGGAGCGGCTGGTGGTGTGTAGAAGTGGCTGTTGCTCTGGTGGGCAGAGCTCAGTAAAACTTTAATCCGCTTGACTGCTGATGGGTGGGGCTGGGTTCCCTCCCTGTTGGTTGTTTGGCCTGAGGTGACCCATCCCTGGAGCCTACCCACGCTCTTTGGTGGGGCTAATGGGACTCTGGAAGGGCTCACGCCAAGGAGTACTTCCCAGAACTTCTGCTGCCAGTGTCCTTGTCCCCATGGTGAGACATAGCCACCCCCTGCCTCTGCAGGAAACCGTCCAACACTAGCAGGTAGGTCTGGTTCAGTCTCCTATGGGGTCACTGCTCCTTCCCCTGGGTCCCGATGCACACACTACTTTGTGTGTGTCCTCCAAGAGTGGAGTCTCTGTTTCCCCCAGTCCTGTTGAAGTCCTACAGTCAAATCCCGCTAGCCTTCAAGGTCTGTTTCTCAGAATTCCTCCTCCAGTTGCCAGACCCCCAGGTTGGGAAGCTTGACGTGGGGCTCAGAACCTTCACTCCAGTGCTTGGACTTCTGTGGTATAAGTGTTCTCCAGTTTGTGAGTCACCCACCCAGCAGTTATGGGATTTGATTTTATTGTGATTGCGCCCCTCCTACCATCTCACTGTGGCTTCTCCTTTGTCTTTGTATGTGGGGTATCTTTTTTGGTGAGTTCCACTGTCTTCCTGTTGATGATTGTTCAGCAGTTAGTTGTGATTCTAGTGCTCTCGCAAGAGGGAATCTTTACTAATCTTTTTGTTTTCCGTCTTATATTTGTGGATAAGCCTTGTAAGAGAGAATTAGACTGATGATGTTTATAACAACACTGGAAATAGTTTAACATCAATGCAGGCCATGGCAGCTTTGTGGTGTACACAGTTAATCATAAGGAAACCCAGTGTTTGATGTCAACTTACTGTTATTATCAAAACTACTTTGATCTTATCCTTCTCTCAAGGTTGGAAATTGTCATCTTCACTTCCTTGATCCAGTTAACGTGATTTAGTGTGTGGTTATGTAAATCTGCAGAATCTACGACAGTTTCCTATCAGTAAAATGAGGATAATAATAGAATTAGCTCAAAGGATGGTTGTGAGGATTAAAGGAGATAAAATATATAAAGCATGTAGAACATTGCCTGACGCATAACAGGTACTCGATAAATGTTAGCTTTTATTTTCTAGAAAGTGCACAAAATAAGTCCACAGCAAATATTCCTTATAAAGAGCTGACATTCCCCAATATTCATTTAAAGGTTGTTCCTGTATTTGCATTAGTGATGGCTATGCAAAGCCTCTTATCATCTTTTCCTTTTGGTGTAGACACCTGCTTTTCAGGTGGCATTCATAATTTGATTAGTACTATTTTCCCAAATGAAGACACTCTGGGCAAGAACCTATTTAGTATTCTGATCTAGGAAGGTGGGCAGAACCACCATTTTCTCTTTATTTGTTTGCTCATTCATTTGTTCACTCATTTTGCAAACATATATTGAGTGTGAGCCATATGTGCTAAGCTTTGTTGTAGGGACAGAGAAAAAGGCATGAGACACATCTGTGAGGCAGATGCCATTGAGCAACTAAAAATAATATGTTAAGTGCCCTTCTTGGGGAGGCAATGGATGCTGTGGTTGATTTGGAAGGGTGTGTTAAGGCTGCTGGGCTCCTGGGTCAGGCACCAGTTGGAAAGGGCTCTGGAGGGAAATTTTCCTACAGGGAATTGTGTTAGTCAGAGGGGAATGCGGGCAAAGGGCCTCCCAGGCTGAAGAGCAATGTGGCTTTGTCCTCCATCTCACTTGTTCCTGTTCTCTGAGGGCATCTTATCTCTGCTGATAGGCCTGAGAGGCAGTTATGACCTAGAGGCAGTTTTCAGGGCAGATTTATTAGTGATGTTCTTATGTTCTTCACATTCTGTTCACTAAGCTAAAAGACAGCATTTGTGTTTATCCAGTATTTATAGGTCGTCAAAGTTTTTAGGAGTATTTAAGCAAGGCAAGGAGGTTTCTGAAAGATTTTTCCTTAGGTTCTTTTTTTTAAACATCTTTATTGGAGTATAATTGCTTTACAGTGTTGTGTTAGGTTCTGTTGTCCAACGAAGTGAATCAGCTATAAGTATACATATATTCCCCATATCCCCTCCCTCTAGAGCCTCCCTCCCACCCTCCCTATCCCACCCCTCTAGGTGGTCACAAAGCACCGAGCTGATCTCCCTGTGCTGTGGAGCAGCTTCCCACTAGCTATCTATTTTACATTTGGTGTATATATGTCAATGCTACTCTCTCATTTTGTCCTTGGGTTTTTTTAATCATATCATAACTTGAGTTTTTTTGTTTGTTTTGTTTTTTTATAATTATAAGTTATTTTTGTTTGTTTATTTCAGAAACATTGAAGGAGTAACCTCTCTCAAAAAATTTTTTCCTGAATCAGCCCACAAACTTGTAGATTATTCACAAGACAACCATTTAACTGATATTTGTGTAAGGAAATATTTTTATTGTAATTGTGTTTTCAAAAATGTGGGCTCATATTCTTATCTTTTGCAGTAGCATGTCTTTTCACTGTTTTTTTTTTTTTCTTTTCTTTTTTCCCCCTTCATCTCTTCATGTTGCCAAATTGAAGTAGAGTTTTCAAGAAACTGGAGAGTTCCTGCCAGGTTGACTTGAAGCAGTGCTGCAGGGGTATCCAGGAAGTAATATAGTAACTCACTGGAGATAAGTTAAGAAATGGCTTAAGAGCAGGAGAGCAGAATAGTTCAGGGAAGCGGACAGACTGTGTGTCCAGGAAATAGATAATGAAATAAGAGAGAGTTTTAAGCAAGGAATTTTAGAATCTTGTAGGAGACACAAAGAAGAAGACAAATTACAGACAAGTCAGAACGTAAGTACCATGAGGTTAAAAACAAAATGTTCTAGCAGTTTATTAAGGAAATATTTATTGAGTGCCAACTGTATGCCATGGGTGGGAGGGAGATCATTTCTATTTAAAGAATTCAGGATAGGCTTTTGATAGAGTTCCTAACATTTAACTTTCCCTTGAAGAGTATGTAGGGAATAGAATTCTAAAGCAGTGCTGTCCAATTGAAATATAATGTGAGCCACATATGTCATTTAAAAAGTTCTAGTAACCACTTTAACAGAAGCAAAAAGGTGGTTAAAAAGTACAAACTTCCAGCTATAAGATAAATGTCATGTTGATGTAATGTATAGCATGGACATTGTAGTTAATAACACTGTATTATATTATTGAAAGTTGTTAAAAGAGTAGATCTTAAAAGTTTTCATCATAAGAGAGAAACATTTTGTAAGTTATGTATGGTGATGGATGTGAACTAGACTTATATCCGGGTCAGTTCATAATAAATGCAAATATCGAATCATTATGATGTATACCTGAAACTAATATAATGGTATATGTTAATATATCTAAAAAAAAGAATACTTCTGAAACAGGAGAGGGCCCAGGGCACAACCTTTGAAAGAATAACATAGCCCAAGGACATGGCATAAACTGATTAAAACCAAATGGGTCCAAGATGGCGGACAAGTCGACTTCCACTAGACCTTGAGCCTCAGGATACACTCACTGTAACACATCAGCAAGCTAAATGACACACCCACAGACACCATGACAGTTCCAGGGATCCACAAGGATCAAAAAGTGGGCGGTGGCTCAATTCCTGGAAATCCCGGCCCCATCCCAAAATAGCTGGAATACTCCTCCCACTCATTAGCCTATGAAATTACCCTCCCCTATAAAAACTGACAACCCCATACCCTGGTGCCTTTCTCATCTTCTGAGATGGCCCACACTCTGTCTGTGGAGAATGTTTCTCTCTAAATAAATCCACTTCTTACCCATTACTTTGTCTCTCGCTGAGTTCTTTCTGTGATGAGACATCAAGAACCTGAGCTTCATTAAGTCCTGAAACCAGGTGTGTGATCTCAGTTGGAAGACTGGGTTTTGGCCGGGTTCGAGTCCCAATCTGGGTTTTGGCCGGGTTTGAGTCCCGGCATGTGGGATCAAGTCCCAATCTGAGGTGCACGGTTTCAGCTGGCGACCACAAAGGGACAGTGATAAGGTACGAAAATGTTGAGAGTTAGACCTTTGTCCTAAAGAGGCCCGTGGGACGGCGCGAGCCAGGCATACTGGGGAGGACACTCTGCCCATGTCTGCTCATTTTTGACCGGTGGGTCAACCCCGTGTACTTACGCACATCCAACAGCAGGTCCAGGACAGAATTGTTAATCTCTGTAATCCTCTCCTTGACTCTGAGGTTTTTCTCCTACATTCTTGCATTCTTATTCATTCCTGTTCTATTTCTTTCTTTCTTCTCTGAACCCCAGAAGACCTGTGTGACCACCAAGGTGTACTTTTTATTGCCTTTACTCCCTTCCCTCTGACCCTTACAAATGCTGCCCCTTAATTCCCAACATATAGCTAGACCAACTCCTGCTCATCGTCAACATTGTTGGGGACGTCTTCTGTGCCATTTCTTTGTGACTTTTGGGGCACTAACACCTGGTTGGGAGATTACCTTGGAAGGAATAGCATCTAAAATTGTAAGTGCAAATCTTGCCTAAATTGCGCAGTGGATTTTGACTTAAGAGTGGAATTTTGGATAGCTTGGGAGTTAGAGACGTCACCTCAGGCTTGTCTGAAATGGGTCAGGCTGCATCAATGCCAAACAATACCCCTCTGGGCCATATACTTTGGGGTTGGGAAAGATTTGGACAACAGGAATTAAAAGGAAAAAACTTAGTATGTTATGTAATCAGGTTTGGCCACCATATGAGTTAGGAAATTTAAAATGGAGTGAAGTACCCTATGTTCAAATTTTCATGGCTTTGTATCCAGGCAGTGGAACCCAAAAAGGAATTTAAGGTGTGTGTAGCTCAGGAGGGATAACTCTAGGAAGGACACAGAGGACATTTTAACTGACCCACCCTACAGGGCCATGGATCCCAAATGAACGTGGAACCCTCCTCCCCTGAGGTACAGGCCCTTTTACCTATGCATTTCATAGCCTAGTCTGCCCCAGACATCAGGCATGAAATTCAGAAAGCAACTGCTGGTCCTCAGACTCCAGTGAATAATTTGTTCCAATTGGCTTATTTGGTTTTCAGGAATAGGGATATGGCCAAAAAAGGCTGATCGCACCCAGAGAAGTATGCAGAAGGCCCAAATGATTGCTTTGTCTGCTCAGAGACCGCCAAAGGGGAAGCCGGCTCTTCTGGGCCAATCTGGCCCTGGCAGACCACAAGGCCCACGGGTACCCATACAAGTCCAGTGTACTCAGTGTGGACAGAAGGGGCACTGGAGGGGAGATTATGAATGATGTGCCCTTTCCAAACAGCCAGGGCATTGGGAGAGGGAATGCCTCAGATTCCAGAGGGCGACCGGGGCCCCTCAGCCATTGATGGTTTTGCGATCAGAAGACTAAAGGGGCCCAAGGCTGAAAGTAGCTCTGCCTAGAGATACCGTCTACATAACTAATGTCGAGCTTTGGGTGGTCATTGATGTGGCGGACCACTTAATAGAACTTCTTATAGACACTGGTGCAACCTTCTCAGTCCTAACCCAAAGGACTGGAGACCTTAGCAGTCATAAGGAATACGTAATGGGGTTGTCAGGGAAGAGACATGGGCACACTTTCCTGGAACCCTTTTTATGCAAGGTCAATGGCCAGCTGTTTTTACATTCCTTTCTGTTTGTGCCTGACTGTCCCATCCCTTTAACGGGAAGAGATTTATTAACTAAGTTAGGGGCCACTCTCTTTCTCGAGGGGCAAGGGAACCACCCTCATCACCAACTGGTTCTAAAAAAAAGCGAAAAGGAGCAGATAAAATCTGAAGCTAAAATAGAAACCTTAGTAGACCCTGGAATGTGGAATATTGAGGTTCCGGGCTTGGCCAGTATATCCAGTCAGTGATTATTAAGTAAAAAGTGTTATATAATGTCTAAATATAAGGTACAAATTTCTTAAACCTAGGGAAGATCCTCAAAAATGTTTGTAAGTAGATTACCAAAATAGGAGGCCACTGGTCTTACTAAACTGACCATAGTTGACACTCAGAGCCTGATAGGAATTTTGGAAGAGGTCTTCTCCCTTAAGCTAAATGAGGAAAAGTAAAACTTTCCAACATAGGTGAATGGGTATGTCAGTCCTTCAGTATCATTGAGGTAACCACCCAATTCTTTGAAAAAGAAAGCAAAACTGTTCTTGTTTTACAAATGTAGTCTTTTCTTTTTATTTTTATTTTAAAATTCATTTATTTATTTAGTTTTGGCTGCGTTCGGTCCTCGTTGCTGCACGCAAGCTTTCTCTAGTTGCGGCAAGCGGGGGCTACTATTCGTTGTGGTGCGCAGACTTCTCACTGCAGTGGCTTCTCGTTGCGGAGCAGAGGCTCTAGGCGCACAGGCTTCAGTAGTTGTGGCACGTGGGCTCAGTAGTTGTGGTACACGGGCTTAGTTGCTCCGTGGCATGTGGGATCTTCCCGGACCAGGGCTCGAACCCATGTCCCCTGCATTGGCAGGCAGATTCTTAACCACTGCACCACCAGGGAAGTCCTACAAATGTAGTCTCTACAGGACCAGAGGTGTGGCTCTAAAAATAATCCAAAGTTCACCAGTCCTTTTACCACTCCAAAAGCCTTCCCTATTCAGTGAACCTGAAGCGGGCACTATCGGATCTTCGCGCCCTGGGTTCTGCGCCCTGGGTTCTGCCCGCGCAGACTCCCACCTCTGTGACTTCCTGGAGAGCCTTCCCTATTTATCCTAAGTATTAAAGGGGAAACAAAGTCATCCTAGGAGGAACTTGCCTGTATCTTTGAGATACAAGTGTCCTATCTCGTCTTCTCAGGAACCCTTATCTCTGCCATCTTTTTAAATGCAAATTTTTAAAAAAGAGGGTAAAGTAATTTAGAACTTAAGTGAGAGAGTGGCATGGACTTATATATACTACCAAATGTAAAATAGATAGCTAGTGGGAAGCAGCCGCATAGCACAGGGAGATCAGATCAGCTCACCACCTAGAGGGGTGGACTAGGGAGGGTGGGAGGGAGACGCAAGAGGGAGGAGATATGGGGATATATGTATATGTATAGCTGATTCACTTTGTTATAAAGCAGAAACTAACATGCCATTGTAAAGCAATTATACTCCAATAAAGATGTTAAAAAAAATAAAGTTAAAATAAGCTTAAAAAAATTTAGAGCTTGACTTGTCAAGGATAAATAGAAATCCTAAGAAGTGTCTTGTCTGTAAACACTAGTAAAAAGGGTTTAGCCATCTAGATAGGTGACCTTGATTTGTTCCATCTGTCAGTAGCCAAATTTGAATCCAACCTCTTGTAACTGATGGGTTTTATGTTGTACCTGACTCAGGACTGAAATTTTGGAATGGGAACTATGAGGCCCCTGTGTTTGTGTGTTCATATGTATCTATGTGTGCGTTGTAGGTGTATGGTGTTGCCAAAAATTAATTCATAAAAGAGCTCTACTTAATTGGCTTTTAAAAAATTAAGCACTGAAGTAGTTGTAAGGTATATGTAACCTATGTTAACTTTGTGGTCTGAAGTGTTTAGCTATCAAGCGGATTCTTTAGTAGACCAAATCTTCTGTCACTGAAGTGTTCTGAAGCATATACCTTGATGTTTAAAAGAAAATACTTCTTAAAGCAACTTTCATCTTCTGGGATTTACTTTTTAAACCTTCCCTTGCCTGTAGTTATTGACTGCATGTGCCAGGCCTCTAGAAATTAGTATGTTCAACTGAACCAACTTGATGGGAGTCCATACGTAGGGCTTGTTTTCCAAAGAAAAGTGTTGTTGAGAGTAGTAAAATTATAAGCCTATCTAGGCATGTTGCAAAGCTGTTTGAAAAGTGACTTGGAGCAAGTTTTGTGAATGGAGACATAGTGCTCAAGTCACATTCTGCTTTAAAAGTTGTAACAAATACAGATAAATTAAAAAGAAAAAAAGAAAATTGAGCTCTTATGTAAATACTCAGAAGTAGAAAGTAATATGGCCAGAATAAATTTCAGGTTCATGTCATCTGGAAAATATTCAATACTAAACAGATATCTGGTACTGAAGGTGGCTTAAACTTGTTGGTTAGATTAATATAGACATGTCTTTAAAATTATCAATGTTGAGTATAACACTTCTGTTGTACCTAGGTTTACTAGAGGTCAAATAAAACCTTATTCTATCTGTTATAAATTTGTCAACAAGAAAAGTAACTGAATGTGGGAAAAAAAAAACTTTTAAGGAAAGTAAGATGTATGTTTTCAGTAAAAGAAGATGGGAGGAATGAGGAAAAAAAACTGAAAAAAGTTGTGCATGATCAAGATTTTCTAAGATTGGATTAAACTTAGTTGGGTAAATGAATTTTGTTGGGAGTGGGCTGGGACAAGACTGTGGGTTTAGTTTCTCCCTCCAAAGTTTTCTTGAAATGCTGCTTTTAGTAACAGATAGTATGAGTTTCTTTACCTTTAAGTGGTCTGTATTTGCTTTTGAGATCTTTTGTAACTTTGGTTAAGAAATAAGTATTGTCTCACAGTGACCTATGATCTTATTTGACCAAGTATTTTAAAACTTTTTGACAAACTTCCCAAATATCAAATTTTAATTAAGTTCCTTTTGTTCTAGCTAACTTTGGGGTACTTTCGAGGGCCCCTGAGATATCTTAGAGAGAAATATTTAACGAGGGTTATTTGGCATGTTAAGTTAAATGTAATCATTCGTAATTCTGGTTATTGTAACCAAGTTTCTTTATCGATTACACTGTAATCAGATGTTTAACCATGCCTTTTAAGTCTTTTGTCATCTATAGACATTTTTGTACTCTGATGCTGTTACAGAAAGTGCTTCATCATCAAGGAGATTCAGAGAAAGTCTATGGAAGCAGTTACAACAGTTCTACACCTAGATGATGACCGTGCGAGGATTGCAGCCTACACTGACTTAAAACAAGGAGCTGTCCTGCCCCTGGGGCCCCTAGATCAGGCATCCAGAGACTTCTACTCCCTGACAGGCAGGGTCGACGCCCCTACTCAGCCTTGAAGCAGTTACAGAAGAGGGACCATCGCCCTTCTGCTTCCCATAAGAATATGGGAGTAAAAATCTCTGAGGGGGGAATGAAACAGGAGGGAAGGGGGCAGGGCACAATCTTTGAAAGAATAACATAGCCCAAGGACATGACATAAACTGATTAGAACCAAATGGGTCCAAGATGGCGGACAAGCCGACTTCCACTCGACCTTGAGCCTCACTATACACTCACTGTAACACATCAGCAAGCTAAATGACGCACCCACAGGCGCCATGACAGTTCCAAGATGGGCCATAAGGATCAAAAAGTGGGTGGTGTCCCAATTCCTGGAAATCCCCGCCCCTTCCCAAAATAGCTGGGAAACTCCTCCCACTCATTAGCCTATGAAATTACCCTCCTCTATGAAAACTGACAACCCCCATACCCTGGTGCCTCTCTCACCTTCTGAGATGGCCCACACTCTCTCTGTGGAGTGTGTTTCTCTCTAAATAAATCCACTTCTTACCCATCACGTTGTCTCTCACTGAGTTCTTTCTATGATGAGACATCAAGAACCTGAGCTTCATTAAGTCCTGAGACCAGGTGTGTGATCTCAGTTGGAAGACTGGGTTTTGGCCGGGTTCGAGTCCCGGCCATGTGGGTTTGAGTCCCATTCTGGGTTTTGGCGGGGTTCGAGTCCTGGCATGTGGGGTCAAGTCCCAGTGTGAGGTGCACGGTTTCACTTCCTTGCTCATAACATTTGTTCAATAAAAATTTGCTGAGTCAAGGGATTTTTTTTTTTTTAAAAAGGAGTAAAAAGAAACAGGTGAAATTAATTTTAATAGTATACTTTAGCCTAGTCTATCCAAAACATAATTTCAACATGTGATCAGTAAAAAATTATTAATGAGCTATATTACATTTTTTTACTAAGTCCTTGAAATCTGCTATTTAACTGCACCAGAATAATATGAGCAGGGGTATATTACAGGTTGAAATAAGTTTTAGGTGGTTATTTGTGGGTTGCTGCCCCATTGCTATCTCTAAAGAACTGTAAAAGTTTACTTAAAGACCACCAGCTAACTTGGCTTATTAGGAAAAAATATGTATAAATTTCAGTGTTGACTGCCCATGTAGTTTACTGGCATTGCCATCAGTGCTTTGTTTTCTTTGAGTGAGAAGCTGTAGTCCCGTGACTGTCTTTGGGGGTTGATCAGAAGGTTATCTGCTTCTTCAATTCGGGAAGTTTTTGAAACACCTAGTCTACTCTTTTCTTTATTAAGTACATATTTCTGCAGCTTTGACGTAAGTTCCTTCTTTTTAGAACCGTTACATGATTTAAATACTCTGACGTAGCTAACCTTCATGTTTTTTTTTTTTTTTGATGAGCTCTGACTGATGCCTTTTTTCTGATAAATCATTGACAATTACAGCAAGAATGAAGATTATTCCTGATTTCTGTTCTCCCTTCTTCTTTAGTAATAGAATTTTAACCTGGGTATGTGGCCATCCAGAGTCAGGATTACATTTCTTAGCTTCTCTTGCTGCTAGAAATTCCTCTAGTATTGGTCAGTGGGGTGTAAGTAGATTTTTTTGAGGGGGCAATTCCTTAGGAAAACTTCCATAAGAAAGAGAGTGTCCATTATTTGTGTGTGTGTGTACGTGTGTACGTGTGTACCTCTTGCTCTTTTTTTCTCTTATTTAATCCTACTGCCTGGAATACAGTTGCCACTATTTTGGACAATGGGGTTGAGGCCCCCAAGGCATAACAAAAAAATAGAAGGACCCGAGTCTTTGATATTTAGTGACACAATGTCAAAACAAAACAGCCCTGCAGTGCCAACTGGACTTTTATATGAGAGGGAAATAAACTTCTGTTTTGTGTAATCAACTGCTGTTTTGGGTTTCAGTCATAGCAGACGAACCCAATCCCAACGTTTGGGTTCAACAGGTTATATATAATATTTAACAGATTTTTAACATCTCTATTAGTGTATATTCTCATAGACTTGTATACTAGTCAGGACTCTTAGAGGCAAGGGTGAAAACCACCTACCCATATGAAAGGATCCTGAGTGAGCCCAGAATTGGAGGACACCAAGAGATCATTAGTCACATCTCCAAGGATGTCTATAGCCAGAGACCCCAGGAATCTCTTTCTCTAAATCTTGGCTTTAATTCTGTTTTCCTCTAGGTTTCATTTTGTGTTACTCTAGACTGACTTTCTCCAGTGAAGGGATATGTCCACCTGTTGTGGACCAGACTAACTTCCTCAACAGCTTGAGACCTCAGATGGAAAACAGTTGTGTCTCTCCTCTGTTTGGAAAATACTAGGGAGCTACTCAGATTGACTTGGCTTGGGTCACATGCCAACCCCTATATCTGTCACTGGTCCCATCGAGATTACATGCCCTCCATTGTGGCCTGCTTTGTGGGGGGCTGGGGGAGGGTGCAAGGATTGGCAGCATTCACTAGAACCATTTCTTCTAAATTAAGGTGGGTGCTATTTAGATAAAACAGTACCTGTTTCACCTGATAAGTCCTTCATAAATGATTTATGATAAGAAGCATCTTATTCTTTCTTGAAAGCCATCCATGTATGAAAAATATGAGGACTGCTGGTTTGCTTTGAATTTGCTTTCTGACTTCGAAGTTATACATTTTTGCAAGACGCAGCTCAGATAGATCCTGTGGCAAATTTTAATGAAAATTAACTCTGGCCGCATTATCACACTATATAGGCCAATTATTAGTTGCCACTGAACAGATTTCCTTAATTTCTTTTATCTCCAGTCAAGTTGATTATAATGTCAGCCTTGAAGCATTGCTGTAATTATTAATCCTTTTGAAATAGATATGAGGAAGCATTTGGGGTATTAGAAAATTAAGGCTGTTACATCATGATAAATATTTCAGTGCCACACATTCTATTGTGACACTTATAATATTTAAAATTCTAAAGTGAGAGTTTCCTTCAAGGAATTAAAATTTGGCAGTTAAATGTTTGACATACATGAAATTTGATAAGTAAATATACTTTTGTGGGGAGAAGCTTTGAGTTACCACTGTTTACTTGAAATCTTAACAAATTTATGAAAGATCAGTTAATTGAAAGGTAATGGTGTCATGTGATTTAGTTCTGTTGAAGGGGAGAGAAGATCTCTGTCCACAGGTCATGTCCAAGGGTGGATAAGTCTGTGTTTCTGCTGGGCAAAGGCTAGTCATGACACAGTGCACTCATCCAGGTGGCTTTCAAGCAATCTGGTGACATTTCAGAGAACTCAAAGGTAAAGGTTTATTGCTTTGGGAGTACTATATTTATTAATCTGGTTTTAAGTCAGATGCCTGTGAGGTACATAGTCAGAATGTGTTCTTTCTCCAGGTCTGAAAAGCTCAAGCTTTTTATTGGTTTCTTCAATCACAGGTGACAGGAAACTGGGGTGGTTTCTATCACCTAAATCATTATATGCTTTCCCTTGGTATCATTTAGCCGGATCACACAAGGAGGGGAGCGGAGGATATATTTGATATTTAATGAACAAAGAAGAATATCTTTAAACAGCCTGTATCAGCTCTGAAAAAGAAGTTTTCTCTGATCAGAAACTTTTCTCGGTAAATTCACCATGTCCCAAGCAGAAAGAAGGAATGCAGGCCCAAAAGGCAAATCTTGATGCAAGATTTCATTGTAGGACTTCCCTGGTGGCGCAGTGGTTAAGAATCCACCTGTCAACGCAGGGGACACGGGTTCGAGCCTTGGTCCAGGAAGATCCCACATGCGGCGGAGCAACTAAGCCCGTGCGCTGCCACTACTGAGCCTGCGCTCTAGAGCCTGTGAGCCACAACTACTGAGCCCACATGCCACAACTACTGAACCTGCACTCTAGAGCCCGTGCTCCACAACAAGAGAAGCCAGTGCAACGAGAAGCCCCTGCGCCACAACAAAGAGTAGCCCCGCTCCACGCAACTAGAGAAAAGCCGCGTGCAGCAACAAAGACCCAATTCAGCCAAAAATAAATAAATAAATAAATTTATTAAAAAAAAAAAGATTTCATTGTGTTAATTTTTCATTTCACCGGAAGCATCAGTCCATTGTGACTCATGTTGTTTTCAGGAGTTTTACCTCCACTGTGAGGGTTGGAGGTGGCACAGAAGGGCACTCCAAGGTGAGCAGTCATTATGCGGAGACGAGCTTTTCCTTTCGCCCACGGGAAGGGCAAGTCAGATCAGAGATCTGGCATCTGGTTCCTTGTGATTGCCCTTCCTTCCAGCCTAACTTTGGAGAGCGGCAAATATAAGTTTTCCTTTTTGTCCTTGGGTAGTGGTCGGTTAGGACTTTTCTTCTTTGAAAAAGGGAGACATTCACACATTTAGGGGTTAATAATGTCTACAAGTCACTGATGCCGCTGAATAAAAGTTCAAGAATGTCGGATTTTTCTCATTCGCAAGATGCTCATTCACCACTCATGTAGGGGTATAAATATCTGAAATAATACGGAAGGCCAGGACAAAAATAGGTTTCTGAGAAACTCATGGCAGCTTTTGCTTTTTGATAACATTACAGCTTTATCGCCTGATCTCAGCTTGAGCTTGTCACGTCCAGGTCCCTCTGGGTTTAACCTCCTGTCTCTTGCCTCTTTCCCAGAGGCCCATTACATTTCATAACCAAGCATTGCTCAAAAAGCTCTCTTCTCAAGAGTTCAGACATTTCATAAGTTAAAACTACTTATCCAGTGTCCCGTTTTAGCATTTTGTTTAGATGACCATACTTTCATATATCGCGATAAAGAATCAAGACGTGTCTTTCTTATTATGTTTATTATGTCCTGTTTGAAAATGTCTAACAGATTAAATGTTATCAAGGGCTGATATTGATAATACTCTTAATTTTTTCAGTTTAACTTTATTTTATTAACTTATTAATTTTATTGCCAAACTTGTCTAATCAGTTAAAATTCCAGTTAATTTACTTAGCAGTGGTTAATGTTCTAAGACTAACATGGGAGCAGTGGTAATGATATTTTATAAACAGTGGCATTGTTTCAGTTTTATAAAAAACCTTTTGTTTTTTTTTTTTTTTTTAATTTTTTGCTTAGGTAAACTAGTTCATGTGGGAAAGCTCCCTCTAGTGTTTGTTGGAGTAAATACAAATGGTATTGAACTGAATACTTTCTCTTTTTTTTTAAAGTAAGGTTTTATTTATTTATGTATTTATTTTGGCTGTGTTGGGTCTTTGTTGCTGTGCGCCGGCTTTTCTCTGGTTGTGGCGAGCAGGGGCTACTCTTCATTGCAGTGCACGGGCTTCTCATTGCGGTGGCTTCTCTTGTTGTGGAGCACGGGCTCCAGGTGCACGGACTTCAGTAGTTGTGGCACACGGGTTCAGTAGTTGTGGCACACGGGCTTAGTTGCTCCACGGCATGTGGGATCTTCCTGGACCAGGGTTCGAACCCGTGTCCTCTGCATTGGCAGGCGGCTTCTTAACCACTGTGCCACCAGGGAAGTCCTTGAACTGTGTACTTTTAAAAAAAAGAGTTTATTTCTTTAGAGCAATTTAAGGTCCATCCACAACAAAATAGAGAGGAAGATACAGAGATTTCCTGTATACCCCCTGCCTTGCCACATGCATAGCCTCCTCCATTATCAGCATCACTTTCCAGAATTGTCCATTTGTTACCAAGCGTGAGCCTACACTGACACATCATAATCACCCAAAGTCCCTGGTTTACCTTAGGGTTCACTCTTGGTGTTGAACATTTTGGGTATTGACACATTTATAATGACATATATCCATCATTATAGTATCACAGAGAGTATTTTCACTGTCGTAAAATTCTCTGTGCTTTTCCTCTGCCATCCGCATCCCTGCAACCACTGAACTTTTTTATTGTCCCTATAGTTTTGCCTTTTCCAGAATGTCATATAATTGGAATCATACAATATAGAACCTTTTCAGATTGGCTTCTTTCATTTAGTAATATGCATTTAAGTTTCTTCCATGTCTTTTCATAGCTTTGATAGCTCATTTCTTTTTAGCCCTGAATAATGTTCCAGTGTCTGGACGTATGACAGTTTATTTATTCATTCACCTCCTGAAGGACATCTTGGTCACTGCCAAGTTTTGGCTATTATGAATAAACCTGCTTAAAACATCTGTGTGCCAGTTTTTTTTGTGGGTATAAGTTTTCAACTTCTTTGGGTAAATACCAAGGAGTGAGATTGCTGGATCGTATCGTGAGTATGTTTAGTTTTGTAAAAAAAACCAGTATGTTTAGTTTTGTAAGAAATCACCAAACTGTCTTCCAAAATGACTGAACCATTTTTCATTCCCACCAGCAATGAATGAAAGTTCCTGTTGCTCCACATCCTCGCCAGCATTTGGTGTTGTCAGTGTTCCAGATTTTGGCCATTCTAATAGGTGTGTAGTGGCATCTCGTTTTCATTTGCATTTCCTGATGACATATGATGTGGAGCATCTTTTCATAATGTTTACTTGACATCTGAATATCCTCTTTGGGGAGGTGTTTGTTAAGGTCTTTGCCCCATGTTTTAATCAGGTAGTTTTTTTATTGCTGAGTTTTAAGAGTCCTTTGTGTATTTTGCATAACAAGATTTTATCAGATGTGTCTTTGGCAAATGTTTTCTCGCAGCCTTGAAGAAAACATTTGCTTGTCTTCTAATCCCCTTGCTACTGTCTTTTGTAGAGCAGAAGTTTTAAATTTGAATGAAGGCCAGCTTCTCAATTATTTTTTTCATAGATTGTCTTTTTTAAAAACTTTATTTTTTATACAGCAGGTTCTTATTAGTTATCTATTTTATACATATTAGTGTATACATGTCAATCCCAATCGCCCAATTCATCACACCATCACCACCCCCCCCCCCACTTTCCCCCCTCGGTGTCCATACGTTTGTTCTTTACATCTGTGTCTCTATTTCTGCCTTGCAAACAGGTTCATCTCTACCATTTTTCTAGATTCCACATATATGCGTTAATATACAAAATTTGTTTTTCTCTTTCTGACTTACTTCACTCTGTATGACAGTCTCTAGGTCCATCCACGTCTCTACAAATGACCCAATTTCATTCCTTTTTATGGCTGAGCAGTATTCCATTGTATATATGTACCACGACTTCTTTATCCATTCTTTTGTCGATGGGCATTTAGGTTGCTTCCATGACCTGGCTATTGTAAATAGTGCTGCAGTGAACATTGGGGTGCATGTGTCTTTTTGAATTATGGTTTTCTCTGGGTATATGCCCAGTAGTGGGATTGCTGGGTCATATGGTAATTCTATTTTTAGTTTTTTAAGGAACCTCCATATGTTCTCCATAGTGGCTGTATCAATTTACATTCCCACCAACAGTGCAAGAGGGTTCCCTTTTCTCCACACCCTCTCCAGCATTTGTTGTTTGTAGATTTTCTGATGATGCCCATTCTAACTGGTGTGAGGTGATACCTCATTGTAGTTTTGATTTGCATTTCTCTAATAATTAGTGATGTTGAGCAGCTTTTCATGTGCCTCTTGGCCATCTGTATGTCTTCTTTGGAGAGATGTCTATTTAGGTCTTCTGTCCATTTTTTTTTTTCCTGTCCATTTTTTGATTGGGTTGTTTTTTCTTTAATATTGAGCTTCCTGAGCTGTTTACATATTTTGGAGATTAATCCTTTGGCCCTTGATTTGTTTGCAAATATTTTCTCCCATTCTGAGTGTTGTCTTTTCATATTGTTTATAGTTTCCTTTGCTGTGCAAAAGCTTTTAAGTTTCATTAGGTCCCATTTGTTTATTTTTGTTTTTATTTCCATTACTCTAGGAGGTGGGTCAAAAAAGATCTTGCTGTGATTTATGTCATAGAGTGTTCTTCCTATGTTTTCCTCTAAGAGTTTTATGGTGTCCGGTCTTATTACATTTAGGTCTGTAATCCATTTTGAGTTTATTTTTGTGTATGGTGTTAGGGAGTGTTCTAATTTCATTTTTTTACATGTAGCTGTCCAGTTTTCCCAGCACCACTTCTTGAAGAGACTGTCTTTTCTCCATTATATATCCTTGCCTCCTTTGTCATAGATTAGTTGACCATAGGTGCATGGGTTTATCTCTGGGCTTTCTATCCGGTTCCACTGATCTGTATTTCTGTTTTTGTGCCAGTACCATATTGTCTTGGTTACTGTAGCTTTGGAGTATAGTCTGAAGTCAGGGAGTCTGATTCCTCCAGCTCTTTTTTTTTTCCTCAAGATTGCTTTGGCTCATAGATCGTGTCTTTGGTGTTGTATCTAAAAAGGCATCACCATACGCGAGGTCATCTGGGTTTTCTAGATTTTGAGTTAATTTTTGTAAAGGGTTTAATGTCTGTGTCTAGATTAATTTTTTTTTGGCATGTGGATGTTCAGTTGTTCCAGAACCGTTTGTTGAAGAGACTATCTTTGCTCCATTATATTTTTACTCCTCTGTCAAAGATCAGTTGACTATATTTATGTGAGACTATTTCTGGGCTGTTTATTATGTTTCATGAATCTATTTGTCTGTTCTTTTGCCAATACCACACTGTCTTGATTATCATAGCCTTATATTAATCTTGAAATCAGATAGCATCAGTCCTTCAACTTTGTTCTTCTCCTTTAATATTGTGTTGGCTATTCTGGGTTGCTTGCCTCTCCATATCAACTTAGAATAAGTTTGTCAATATCTGTAAAACAACTTAATGGGATTTGATTGTGATTGCAATGCAATTATAGATCAAGTTGACATCTGGACTATATCAGGTCTTCCTACTCATGAACATGGAATATCTCTCCATTTATTTAGCTTTACTTTGATCATGTTCATCAGAGTCTTGTAGATCTCATATAGATCTTATACATATTTTGTTAGATTTTTTACCTAAGTATTTGTGTTTGGGGTGCTAATGAAATGTTTTTAATTTCAAAATCCACTTGTTCATTGCTGGCATATAAGAAAGCAATTGACTTTTGTATATTAACCCTGTATCATGCAGCCTTACTATAATCACTTACTAGTTCCAGGAGGTGTTCCAGGTGATGATGTGTCAAAAAGACACATGCACCCCAATTTTCACTGCAGTACTGTTTACAATAGCCAGGTCATGGAAGCAACCTAAATGCCCATTGACAGAAAAATGGATAAAGAAGATGTGGTACATGTATAGAATGGAATATTACTCAGCCATAAAAAGGAACAAAATTGGGTCATTTGTAGAGATGTGGATGGACCTAGAGACTGTTTTTTTGGTAAATTTTTATTTCCTTTTTCCTTTGTTTTTATTTCAGATTTTCTACAGACAATCATGTCATCTCAAAACAGACAGTTTTATTTCTTCCTTTCCAATCTGGATACCTTTAGTTTCCTTTTCTTGCCTCTTAGCAAGGACTTCTAGTATGATGTTGAAAAGGAATGGTGAGAAAGTATATCCTTGCCATGTACTGGATCTCAGTGGGAAAGCTTTGAGTTTTTCACCATTAAGTATGATGCTAGCTGTAGATTTTTTTCTAGTTTGTTGAAGAAATTCCCCTCTATTCCTGGTTTATTGAGAGTTTTTACCATGAATCGGTGATGAATTTTGTCAAATGCTTTTTCTGCTTCTATTGATATGATCATGTGATTTTTTTTTTATTTTTTTAGTCTGTTGATGTGATAGATTACATTAATCGATTTTTGAATGTTGAACCACCTTTACATACTTGAGATAGATCCTACTTGGTCCTCGTATATAATTCTTTTTATACTTTTCTGGATTTGATGTGCTAGTATTTTGTTAAGGATTTTTGCATCTATATTCATGAGAGATATTGGTCTGTAGTTTTCTTATACTGTCTTTGTCTGGTTTTGATATTAGGGTAATGCTGGCCTCATAGAATGAATTAGGAAGTATTTTCTCTGCTTCTATCTTCTGAAAGAGATTATATGGAGGATCGGTATAATTTTGTTCTTAAATGTTTGACAGAATTCACCAGTGTATCCATCTGAGCCTGGTGCTTTCTCTTTTAGATTATTAACTATTGATTCGATTTAGGCCTATTCAGATCATTTATTTATTCTTGTATGCATTTTGGCAGATTGTAGCATTCAAGGAAATGGTCCACTTCATCTAGGATATCGAATTTCTGGTCATGGAGTGGTTCATAGTATTCTTTTATTATGCTTTTAATTTCCATGGGATCTGTAGCAATGTCCCCTCTTTCATTTCTAATATTAGTTATTTGTGTCCTCTCTTCTTAGTTAGCCTGGCTGGAGGTTTATTGATTTTGAGTTGTATATTTTTAAAAATGTGAGCATTAAGCAAATAATAGGACTGATTTGATGAATAGAGAGCATTCTGTTGAATAAACAGGTAGTAGGTTGATCTCACATTGAAAGTGCTTTGTGGTTGGGTAGAGGGATATGCTGCATTTGAAAGTGGGTCTCATAGTGCCAGCATAAGTAAATAAATAACAGCTTTTCAGGATTGTTTCTTAGATGCCCCTATTCCGTGTTTCTATAGTTAGAACGTAAAAGATTAACTTTCTTGATTACACTTTTGTAAGAAGTTTGATTTTCTTGCATTGGTGACTCTGCTGACTTCACCTTTTTTGGTCATATCTGTATAAATATCCATATCCAAAAAAAGAAATATAGAATTATTTTTCACAAGTGACACAAATACTCTGTAATCAAACTGTGTTATTCTTATTTTTGTAAGGTACAGAACACTTTTTTTCCCTACCATACGTGAACTTTTTCCAAAATTCATTTCTTACACAACTGTTACTTACAGGGTTAGCTCCCAATCTCATCCTAGGCAGAAAAAAATGTTTACCTGCATTGTTTCATTTCAGGGTGCAAAAACCTCTCTTCTAATTTCTGGTTGATTCCTGAGTTTCATCTAAGATACTTCAGTTCTCAAGTTAAAACTTAGGTTAAAATGCAGTGTCTCCATGAAGGAGTTGTAGAAGTCACATTTCCACATCATCCGAACACAGAAAGTGAAGCTTGAGGGTTCTAAAGATACCATCACCTCACAATTTTGCCTACAGTCAGCCTTGAATTAAATTAAATGTTTACTGACCAATACTCATTTGATCTTCTTCCCCATCCTTACCTCGGCTGATGATTATGCTTTCTGTTTTACTGAGAAATTAAAGCAGTCAGAGGACAAATTCTCCAAACTCCCACCACTATGTCTTCCTGCATTTGCACCTTTTGAGATCAACTGGCCATGCCCTGGGTCAGTTCAAAGTCTTCCACTCTCCCCTCTTGCCTACTTAAAGATGTTGCTAGCAGTGCTACTCTCTTTCTCTACAGCATCAATTTCCCCTTCACTATTGGAAATTCTCTATTGGAAGCTGTCATTTCTCCCATCTATAAGAGAACCCTCTTCTGACTCACTTGTACCTCTAGCTACAGCCCTAAAAGATTGTCTATACCTAATGTTTTGGATTTTGTTCCTAAAATTTTCTTTCCAACCTACTCCAGTAAGGCTTTTGCCCTAAGTGCCACCAGAACTTTTCTTGTCAAAGTCACCTATGATCTCATAGTGCTTACCCCCTCCTTCTTGGAAACCTTTCTTTCTTGGCTTCTGGATACCGTTCTTTTCTGGTTTTACCTGTGTCTCTTGATGTATTTTCCTTTGCTCTTATCTCTCCATCTCCTAAACTATAGGCATTGTGCGCCTCAGGGCTTGGTTCCCGGAGATATTTCTCTCTCTGCCTAGCTCACCATGTCTCTCTCCCTCTTGCTCTGTCTCTCTGTGTCATCTGTGCTCACTTTTTTGATGAACTCCTCTAATTGCATGGCTTTACATGCTATTTAGATGCTAATATCTTCCAGTTTTTCTTTCTCAGCTCTGTCCTCACTCCTGAGCTCCATGTACTCAACTGCCTACTGACATCACCCATTGGATGTCTGTAAGCTTCTCAAAATTAACAATCCAAAGCTAAGCTCCTACTCTCTTAAGCCATCCCTATCCCTCACCCTGTTTCACTGCAGCTCCATTTTTCTAGTTCCTCTGGCCAAAACCCATAAAGTTCATCCATGCCTCCTCTCCTTCTTTTACAATCCACGTTAGATCCATCAACAAATCATGTTGACTGTGCCTTTTTTTTTTTTTTTAATTTTATTTATTTATTTATGGCTGTGTTGGGTCTTCGTTTCTGTGCGAGGGCTTTCTCTAGTTGCGGCAAGTGGGGGCCGCTCTTCATCGCGGTGCGCGGGCCTCTCACTGTCGCGGCCTCTCTTGTTGCGGAGCACAGGCTCCAGACGTGCAGGCTCAGTAGTTGTGGCTCACGGGCCCAGTTGCTCCACGGCATGTGGGATCTTTCCAGACCAAGGCTCGAACCCGTGTCCCCTGCATTGGCAGGCAGATTCTCAACCACTGCACCACCAGGGAAGCCCCTGACTGTGCCTTTAAAATTATATTCAGAAGCCTGCTCCTTCTTACCCCGTCCCTTGCTGTTCTCCTGTGAACCACCACTGGCTCATCCTGGGTGCAGTAGGCTTCTGTCGCCTTGTCCTTGCCATCTGTTCTCCATACAGCAGGCAAAGGGATTCTTTAAACATGTAACTCAGCACTCTGCAATGGCTATCTGTCTCACCAAGAGTAAAAGCCAGAGTCCTTTCAAGGTCCTGCGTGATTTAGATGCCCCTGTTCCCCACAATGGCCTCTTCAATCATCTTCTGATGCCTCACTCGCATCCAGCCACATGGGCTCCTCACTGTTCCCTGAACACGCCAGGTGAATTTCTGCTTCATGGCCTTCGTACTTGGTGTGCTATCTGCCTGGAATGTTCCTCCCTCAGATATCTGTGTGGCTCACCTTCTTGCTGACTTCAGGTTTTTACTCAAATATTTTATAGAGACACCTTTCTCTAAAATTGCAGCTGTTCTGCCACCCTCTCCAAATTTTCTGTCCCCCTTCTGGGCATTAGTTTTCTCACTGGCAGTTTTTACTGTCTCAAATCCTTTATGTTTTACTTATTCATTCTATACCCCCTACTACAATTTAACTTTCGCAAAGGCAGTGTGTTTTTATTTAGCAACAGCTTCTCACTTCCTTCATCTCCTTACACAGTACAAGTCAGACTTACATTCTCGATTTAATTAAACATTGTTGAATGTTTTCACTGTCCTAGCACTGTGCCAGGCACTTTTGCACTTTTAGTTTAATTTTCCCAGGTTACCTTCGACATAAACATTGTGATTCCCATTTTGCAGATGAAAAACCAGGATACGGTGTCTTTTCTACAGATAATCATAGATACTGGAATGGGGCTTTAAACTCTAGACCTCTAACTGCATGTTATGTACTTTTCTAATATGCCATGCTGTGGACTAATCCACTTTTTAAAAAAATTAATTAATTTATTATTTTTGGCTGCCTTGGGTCTTCGTTGCTGTGTGCAGGCTTTCTCTAGTTGCAGCGAGTGGGGGCTACTCTTTGTTGCGGTGCGTGGGCTTCTCCTTCCAGTGGCTTCTCTTTGTTGTGGAGCACGGGCTCTAGGTGCGCGGGCTTCAGTAGTTGTGGCTCGCGGGCTCTAGAGTGCAGGTCAGTAGTTGTGGTGCACGGGCTTAGTTGCTCCGCGGCATGTGGGATCTTCCCGGAACAGAGCTTGAACCCGTGTCCCCTGCATTGGCAGGCGGATTCTTAACCACTGCACCACCAGGGAAGTCCCGACTAATCCACTTTTAAAAGAATGAGTTTGCTTTTGAAAGGGGAATTGAAAAGGACTGTCCTTGTCTGTCCTTTGCCATCTAACTTCTCACCCACCCCATCTTCTGTCTTATTTCCCTGTAGCACTAAACTCAGGCACTACTGAGGACATTCCATTCTCTTAATCAATCAAAATTATGAGTCCCCGGATTTCCTGTGAGTTACCCTTGTTTATTTTACATCTGATCACTTTTTCAAATTTTGAACGGTCATAAAGGCACAAGTCATATCTTTCAGAGAAGGAATTCAAAGATATGAGCAGTGAGACAGAATAGGATGGGAGAACTTGGTAGGAAGTTCAAGGAATTTCTCTCTCTGATGCTTGAACTAACTCAGAGGCCACCAGGAAACAACAGAGAAGCGCTGAGCCAAAAATGAGTTTGGAGCAAAGGGGCTGAGAATATCTAAGAACCAAAGCCTAATCTGAGAGGAAACTGTCTTGGCTGAAGCCCAAGACTCAAACCCAAGCAACTTGTATGACTGCAGTGTAAGTAGTAGAGATATTCTTGCTTTCTTTGGCTCCAAAGAGTCTCGTTACTTGTAATCTCATTATTCTTTCATGGTTTAACTTTTTTTTTCTTTTATAAATTTATTTGTTTTATTTATTTATTTTTGGCTGTGTTGGGTCTTGTTGCTGCATGCGGGCTTTCTGTAGTTGCAATGAGCGGGGGCTACTCTTCGTTGTGGTGTGTGGGCTTCTCCTTGCGGTGGCTTCTCTTGTTGCAGAGCATGCGCTCTAGGTGCATGGGCTTCAGTAGTTGTGGCTTGCGGGCTCAGTAGTTGTGGCTCACGGGCTCTAGAGCGCAGGCTCAGTAACTGTGGCATACGGGCTTAGTTGCTCCGCAGCACGTGGGATCTTCCCTGACCAAGGCTCTAACCCGTGTCCCCTGCATTGGCAGGTGGATTCTTAACCACTGTGCTACCAGGAAAGCCCCATGGTTTAACTTTTAATGTAAACCGTTTGTTTCCCCATCTGTAAAACAAGATAGTGGGGACGGGTGATTCCATAAGAGTGCCTTTAACTTTAAAATTCTGTGATTTTAAGACCACTGCATTATTCCAGTCGATTTTGACTCTAGACCCAGTGATAATTAGACCTCTTTTTTACTGTGTAAGGTTTACTTTAAAATAATTTATATATTATTAATATTATTAATAATTAATATTGTTTATATTAATATTTATATATTTAACCAAATACAAAGAATCACTGAAGTACTTTTGGATAAAAGTCAAAATGGTTTAAAATCAGTTTTATTTCTTATTGAGATTGTCAGACAACCTCACCTTAAAAATGACAACACAGACTGAGTGTTCTTCCAAAGTAACTGGGGCTGGAACATCTTATGGGTTCTTAAATAATGGTGATTTTTTTCCCTTAATGTAAGTGAACTATTTAATGGCATGTATATATCTTCCAAAATCAGTCTTTTCTCAAAATGCTGAACTGATCTTAATAGTTTCCTAAGTAAAACAGAATTAGTAAGGAAATCTACCCGTCCCCTAATGGCATGTATTACTTCCAGAGCAAATACATTTGTTTTCCTCACTGTCTCTCTTTGATTGAGACTAGTTTAAATGATTAATTCTTCTCATTTGGCAGGTTTTTTGCAATTTACTTGAAATGTTTCCTAGTATTTTTTCCTCAACTTTTTTTTACACCTTTTCCCTCTTTTTTGTGCTTATCAAAATCTTGCTGTGCCTACTATAATTATTATAAAAAGATTAATAATGAATCAAGCAGTCAAGCTCATGTCCGTTGTGAAAGAATTTACCCAGTTTTTTTTTTTTGCTTTAAATATGTCTTAAGAGGCTTATTTTCATATTCATATTTGTATCCATTTTTAAATGTTTGCTGAAGTTCATCTGTTTATCAATGAACTCTATGAGGAAAGAAGACATTGTATTATAGATTAATTTTCTCCTACCTTCATAATTAATAAGCCTTGGACACGTGATTATTTAAACAGCATAAGAAAGACAGTGGCACTCAAATTTAAAATGCTTCTTTTAAAAGAAAACTAGAGAGTCTGTTCTTTAGCCCTGAACAATCAGTGTGTTTCCTGATTGCAGAGTCAGGAAATACTTTACTTTTGAAGCAATAACGGTTATTCCCGGGAAGTTTTATAATTGGCTGCATAGTGATAACATCGACTTGAACAAATACAGCAAAACTACTGCTGGCTTATCTAGAATGAAAGAGAACTTCTTAAGTGCGACAGAGAGCTAATACTAAGGATTACATCAGTTTGGCATATTCACTGCTCGTGGAGAACAACTGCAATTTTCAGCTTGCTTCCTGACCAAAGGTATCTTTCCTTTGTGCTTTTTCAGTATCCAGACTTTTTTCCCTTGGGTTTGCTTAGGACTTTAAACATCAGTGTGTGGTAGTTGTAGAATTTATTTCCTTGTGAAGTCAGGTGAAGTGTAATTTTTACAATACCATTGGATTTCTTGGAATGTGATGACTAATTATGATAATTAATTAATGAGAAACAACAGCCTGACATCCAGGAATCTAGTGGCAATTTTTCTTTTCTCTAGAGTGAGGAATTGCTTTAATGTCTGAATTTTGATACTTGAACTTATATTCTTTTAGTGAGATCACTGAAGGTGTAAGGACAGAATACTAGCTAAAGGTGGCCCTGTGCTTTTTCTAAATATCATGAGGCATTTGAAAAAAGCCCCATTTATTTTATCGCTTGTTGCAATTGGTTATTGTGTGTCAGTGGAAATGAATAATGTCGATGACTTACAATATTTCTGGCTTAATAATAGAGATGATTTTCCATCTTCTTTTAATGTACACTATTTTGTTCCTATATTAACATTGATGCAAAAGTAAACCCATGGAAATTTGGATTTAGGTGAGATCTTGTTGAGCATCTTTCTCGTCCCCCACTTTACTGGCAAGGAAACTCTAGAAAGCAGAATGACACAAATTCCTGGCAGATCAGGGGAGAGAGTATAAACCTCTTAATTCCTGGGTAGAGGGATTATTAACTCCCTTTTCATTATTGTTATTTTGTGTTAAAATTATATGCTATACATATAAAACTATGCTATACAATAAAAACTTTGCCTTGAATTGGCATTGAATTTTCATCAGACTCTGTGAGATGTAGGCAGATTCTGAGCAGTGGCATTATTCGTAGCCAGAGTACGAATAACTAGAGTATGAACCTAGAGCGTGTAGCTTGAGGTGTCTCCTAGCATCTGAAGACATTCTTGCAACACACATTCACTTCCTAGTTGGGGTGAACACTGAGCCGAGTGGAAAGCCTCAGCTCTCTATTCTGGGGAGTGCCAGATGTCTCTTGTGTTATCAACAGGAATTTACTAACCCCATCTCAATCCGGGAGAGCTTTCATCAGGGTTCTAGGTGGTTGTTCACTATTTGTATATTTTTGTTTGCTGACAACTGTCACTCAGTTTCTTCTGAGCACAGAATTCTCTCCCAGTGGTCAAATGGAAGAACTCTAGTAAGACACAAAATCACCACAACTCAGTCTTTCACTTAGGAGCTTATAGCATTAACGGTAAGGAGAAAAAAAGACATTGAAAGATGTGATACATGCAAGGAGTCAAATTCATTCAAAAACACATCTAAATCTAAATCTAAATATATGTCAGTTAACATTGTCCTATAGGAGAATAGTGTTTTCCCAAAATGTCTTGTATATGTGTAGGTACTGGATAGAGATTTTGTGTTTCTTTTGTGTTGCTTCTGATTGATCTCAAATAAATGTCTCAACAGAAAGTTTTCATGGTTCTCTGATAACTCATTTTCCCACTGTGGATATTTGACTGTCCTTTCTTTATCAGTGTGTCCCTTCTGGTATGGGCTCTGAGTGTGTAGGCAGGGGCTGTATGATGTTAACTTACATGTGTGTGTTCCACTTATAAGCAAAAACAGAGCTGAATGTTGTTAGATCAGTTTCACAGGCCAGCCTCTTTGCAGGTCATTGTAAGCTGCGTTTAGTCATGACCTGAGAGAAGATATTAAAGGCAACTAGAATCTATGTTTTATGGTGCAGTTAACAATTCAAATTATTGGAAGATTAAATTACCTACTCAGTTTAGTCAAGATGATAAGCTTTGCTTCTATGAACTGGGTCATTAACTGAATTATATTTAGGTATTGAGCTTCTACCTGTGGTCTCAGGGAAATGTCCTGTGAGACTATAGGAATTCAGCCACTAATCAGTTCTTCACATAACAGCTCTCAATGAGAAAAAGTACAAACTTATAATATAGAGGAATTGATACAAATAAAGTCAAACTGACTTTATTTTCAGTCTTGATAGAATTAACTCTAATAATCATTAAAGTATTTGTGACAAGATCAAAATTCTGCAGGTTCAAAAAAAATCCTACAGATAATATTTCTTATTCTGCACTCCATAGAGACACTTTGGAAATTTAAGTGCACTAGGGTTGTAAAATCAGATGAAAAGTATCTAATGAAATATGGTTAGTGAGGAAGGAGGGAGCCATCTATTTTAGGATTTTGCCTAACCCACTAGAATCATTGTACTTTTTTCAGGGTTGAATGTCTAGGTCAGTCTCCATAGCTTTGGCCCTTGTCAGACACTAAGGCAAAAAGAAAATGACAGAGGGCTAAGGTTGCTGATCATGTGTTCGTACAAAGCATCTGACTTTCCTGGAGATATGTCAAATGTTCAGGGTGAGTCATTGAAACTATAGCATTTGGACTTTATTCTTTCATAGGAAATACTCTACTAGCAAGCTGAAAGTCTTGTGATTTTTAAACTGTGAATGTTCTGGCAGTATATCCCAAAGAATTATGTGAAAGAGAAGAAATTCTGGTTTTAGAATTGGTGTTAGAATATTTGAAGAAATACCTTGAATGTCTGAATGTGAAGCAACCCTGCATATAAGATGATCTCTCTTTTCCAAAGGTAGAAATTACCCAAAAAAGTTTTTTCCCCCTAGTCCACATATTGAGGATCTACTTTGTACCAGGCTTTGTACTCTAGGCTTTGGGGATACAAGGAAAAAATGCGGGAAAAGAGACAGAAATCACCACCCTCCTAGGGCTTACATTCTAGCAAATCAATTACACAGAATGTTAAAAGAGGTAAGTGCTATAGAGAGTAATAAAATGGGGGAAAATTCCAGGGGAATGCTGGCTGTGTCAGAGTGTGTCTCTGTGTGTGTGTGTGTATGCGTGTTTTGGTTTAGGGGATGGTTGCTGCCTCAAGGTGACATTAGAGCATGGATTTAAACGAGATGAGGAGTGAGCCGTCCAGTTATCTGGGGGAGGACTTGGAGTTCAGAGACCTCGAGGGAGGAGTGTGCCTGGCATGTTCAAAGAGTAGCCAGGAAGCCAGTGGGTCTGGAGCAGAGTGAGTGAGAGAGGGATGCTGGGAGGAGTGGTCAGAGGAAACGAGGTGAGAATGAAAAGACGAAATCCAGGTTGACTGTCTAAAGGTCACATGGCGGGTGTGTAGCCACAGTGCACATTTAATCTATGTGTATGTCAAATGCAGAGGGTGGGGGCCCTGTAGGACATTGTAGGGATTTTGTCGTTTACTCTTAATGAAATGGGGAGCTTGGAGGATTTGCAGGTGAGCAACATGACAAGTTTAAAAAGGATCCTTTCTACTTTTGAGAGTAGATTGAAGGGGGCAAGGGACACCAGTTAAAAGATTATTGCAGAAAACCAGATGAGAGAGAATGAGTTGTATTTCATTTTGTATGAATGTACCACCTTTTGTTCATCCTTTCACTTTTTTCCCTTCAGTTTTATTGAGATATAATCGACATATAGCATTGTATTTTGTTCAAGGAGTACAACTTAATGATTTGATACATGTATATATTGCAAAATGATTACCATAAGTTTAGTTAACATCACTCACCTCACATGGTTATAGATTTTTTTTTTCTTGTGAGAACTTTTAAGATCTACTCTCTTAGCAAGTTTTAAATATACAATATAGTATTATTAACTCTAGTCACCATGCTGTACATTACAACCCCGGAACTTATTTATCTTATAACTGGAAGTTTGTACCTTTTGACTACCTTCACCCATTCCTCCCTCCCCTGCCTCTGGCAATCACCAATCTGTTCTCTATCTATGAGGGTTTTTTTTTTTTTTCCTTTTTTAAGATTCCACATATAAGTGAGATCATACAGTATTTACCCTTCTCAGTCTGACTTACTTCAGTTAGCATAATGCCCTCAAGGTCCATCCATGTTGTCGTAAATGGCAGGATTTCCTTTTTTATGGCTAAATAATATTTATCACAGTTTCTTTATCCATTCATCTTTTGACGGACACTTAGGCTGAATTAGATTGTTTCCATGTCTTGACTATTGTGAATAATGCTGTGATGAACATGAGGGTGCAGGTATCTTTTCGAAAGAGTGATTTTGTTTCTTTTGAATATATATCCAGAAGTGGAATTGCTGGATGATATGGTAGTTCTATTTTTAATATTTTAGGAACCTCCATACTGTTTTCCATAGTGACTGCACCAATTTACATTCCTACCAACAATGCACAAGGGTTTCCTTTTTCCCACATCCTCCCCCAGTACTTGTTATATCTTGTCTTTTTGATGATAATCATCCTATCAAGTGTAAGGTGATATTTTATTGTGGTTTTGCTTTACATTTCCCTGACAATTAGTGAGCGTTCACTTGTTGATGAATATTTGGGTTGTTTCCAGTTTTGGGATATTGTGACTAAGCCATCTATGAATATTTGTGTACAAGCCTTTCTGTGGACATACGACTTCAGGGCTTTCACCTAAATCTCTAGGAGTGGAATAACTGGGTTGTGAGATCTATGTTTAACTCCCAAGCAGCTACCAAACTCCCGAGGTAGCTGTGCCATTTTACATTTATGCACACAGTGTATGAGAGCTCCTGTTGCTCCACATCCTGGTGGGCACTTGGACTTTTTAATTAATTAATTAATTTTTGGCCGCACTGGGTCTTTGTTGCTGTGCGTGGGCTTTCTCTAGTTGCGGCGAGCGGGGGCTACTCTTCGTTGCGGTGTGCGGGCTTCTCACTGCGGTGGCTTCTCTTGTTGCCGAGCACGGGCTGTAGGTGCGCTGGCTTCCGTAGTCGTGGCTCGCAGACTCAGTAGTTGTGGCGCATGGGCTTAGTTGCTCTGCGGCATGTGGGATCTTCCCGGACTAGGGCTCGAACCCGTGTCCCCTGCGTTGGCAGGCGGATTCTTAACCACTGCGCCACCAGGGAAGCCCCACTTGGACTTTTTGATGTTAGCCATTCTAATAGATAATGAAATAGTATCTTCCTGTGGTCTATATTTGCATTTTCCCTGATGGCTAATGCTGGTGAGGGGTGTCTGGATTTTAACCTATTCATCCAGAAAGTTAATTTTAGCCTCATTGTTGAAGCTTTGGTTCCTTTCAGCTGAGGCTCATAATAATTTAATTAAATAATTTATTTATCTCAGTCGTGGTTGGTACCTTAGCATGTTACACTTTATTTTTTTATATTTAAATTTAATTTTTCACCTTTTGATCCCTTATAATACGTTTTAAAAGTACTCAAAGGTTATATTATGATGATTTATTAAAGGTTGCTGTGGCCTGTATAGTCTCATGGTTTTGTTTTCAGGAAACGAATACACTTAAAAGTGGAAAGTATGAAAGTGATATAAAATTCCAATCTTATCCTTAAATCACTATGTCCAATAGTGTAATTTAAGTTTATGCTTTATCTTATGTAGGATCTATTACTTTCTGTATTTTATCATTTAGGATGAGCGAGCATTCTGTGATAATAACAGGTCTAGGTAAACATATACGATCTCTAAATATTCAACTAAAGTGAGGATTTTTGAATTCTTTTCCAGGTTCCCGATGTTATCAGCAGCATAAGGCAGTTATCGAAAGCTGCCATGAAGGAGGACGCCAAACCCAGCAAAGACAACGAGGACGCCTTTTACAACTCGCAGAAGTTCGAGGTCTTGTACTGTGGCAAGGTGACCGTGACCCACAAGAAGGCCCCGTCCAGCCTCATCGACGACTGCATCGAGAAGTTCAGCCTGCACGAGCGGCAGCGCCTGCGGGTCCAGGGCGAGCCGCGCGCCGCCGATGCCGGCGAGGACCCGGCGGTGTCGGAGGCCCAGGCGCCCGCTTCCCCCGCCGACGTTCTGTCCGAGGAAGGGGATGGCGTCACCGACACCCACCCCGTCTTCCCCGCGGCGCCCAGCCAGCCTGGGCCGTCCAGCTCTCGAGTCTGCTTCCCTGAGCGGATTTTGGAAGATTCTGGCTTTGATGAACAGCAGGAGTTCCGGTCTCGGTGCAGCAGCGTCACCGGTGTCCTGCAAAGGAAAGTTCACGAGAACAGCCAGAAGCCGCAGCCGCGGAGGAGGCACGCCAGCGCGCCCAGCCACGTCCAGCCCTCGGATTCGGAGAAGAACAGAACGATGCTGTTTCAGGTGCTGCCCTGGCCGCGTGCTCTCGGGGTGTTTCCCCATTCTTTGCTAGACGGAAGCAGCCGGGCGGCCAGCTCTTCCCTGGTCCTCGCTCTGCAAGCGTCCAGCCTTTCTGTCATATCCCTTGGGAAGCAGATAAGGCAGGTGGAGAAAGAGAGCAAACAAAGGAAAGTAGTGAAGGGGTGAGAGGCAGACGGGGAATGTAAGAAAAAAGGGAGCAGGGAAGGGAGAGGAAGAGAGAGAAGCACTTGCAGAGCATCACGGGAAGTTGGTGGGGAAATAAGAATAGATCACTCTTAACATCACCAGCATTTGCCTTAGGTTAATTCTTTTTTTTTTTTTTTTTAACATCTTTATTGAAGTATAATTGCCTTACAATGGTGTGTTAGCTTCTGCTTTATAACAAAGTGAATCAGTTATACACATACAATATGTTCCCATATCTCTTCCCTCTTGCATCTCCCTCCCTCCCACCCTCTCCCTCCCTCCCACCCTTAATTCTTAAATAAATGTTGTTTTTTTAAATGACGGCAGAAAGTCAGTCTTATGAAGGGTTTGAAGATGTGAATCTGGGAGCGTGTGCATCTTCATGAAAGAGAAAGAATTTTCTAGAGAGAAAAAAAAAAAGTCCAGAGACTCATAGGTGTATTTTCACATGAGAATACACCAATTTACTCTGTCATACAAAAGAGACGGTTAAAGAAACATCATAGGCCTGATAATTTATTAGACCAGTTATTAAAATGATTTGGTGCAAGCTATATTATAGGTGTAAAAGATGATTCTTAATTCTAAAAAGTAGTTTTTGAAGTTGTACGGGGTATATAGAAAATGTCCAGTTCCACTTACAAGAACTTAATTCTTAACAATGCCCTGTAGAGATTCTTTAATTAATCCTCAGCTTTGAAGATTAATTTGAGTTTTCCTCAGATTTGAGTTTTCTTGAAAAAAAGGTGTAACTGCCCTTTTATTCCATTGCAAAGAGTCCCTGAGAAGGAAGTTGCACAGTGTACCTCGGTAAACAGTCCCAGTGTGTAATATTTGCTTTATCAGAAGTTCATGGTGGTTTTGCTCTGTTTTGTTCTTGATAACTCTAGGCATGTAATTAAAGTGTCTGTAGTCTTTCCTGTGGTGATATGTTAACTGAGTTTCCTCTCTTGTTCGGGCTACTGGGTTTGTTCTTTTTCTTAGCTAGCCAGAGTCCGTGTTGTTAATTTTTTCTAAATGATTGTTTTTGTTTAAAAACTTTAAAAATTTATCTGCCCAATTGCAAGTATATCTTTCTGTTGATCATTTGTGAGAAAGTATGATTATAAATTATAATTAAATAATTAGTATTTTTAGAAAACATAAAGTGTGGAAAGGTTGCATTTTTTTGAAAAGAATAATTTCTAATTTGGAAAAAGAATGGTTTCTTGTAAATTAAGACCAACTTAATTTTCATGATTTCTAGATGAAAGGAAGAAATGTTTTCAGACAGCTGGTAATTGGGGTTGTAGATTTGGTTGGATTGGATGTTGACACACATGTGAATATGTATGTCAGGGATAGAGCATTTGAATCTGTATTATTAGTCAAATATTTAACTGTAAAGTAATATGTTAGGTTCTTGATAAGTTAATTGAAATTAATTGGAATATTAATTAATTGGAATATTTATGATTAATTGGAATATTTACTAATTAATTAATTAATTGGAATATTTTTATTTTTAAGGTTGGACGGTTTGAGATTAACCTTATCAGTCCAGACACTAAATCACTTGTGCTTGAGAAGAATTTTAAAGATATCTCTTCTTGTTCCCAGGTATGTGTTGAAGTAGATTATAGTATTTGAAGAAACCAATTAAAGCTTGTTTCTAAACTAACAGAATAACTGGGCTTAAACCCCTTCAGATTTTATTCTTAAAAGCATTTCTTAAGTAGATTTGTGTTAAACTAAGAGTGTTCATGTGTTTGGGTCCCTGTCAATAAGAAAATCCTGTCCAGGTTCCTCATTATCATAATCTTGTCCTCACTTTCGTCAACCCTGTCTCCTCGTAGTGTCACTTCATCAAAGGGATGGAAGGAAGTTTTGCGGTGGTGAGTTCTTTAGAAAATATCTTCACAGTTAGTGTCCTCAGAATCTTGAGCAGTAGGTCTTGTGGGCATCACTGAGTCATGTTTGCTCTTTATACTGTAGTAGGTAAAAAAAAAGAACTAGTACTTTCAAGTTTATAAATGTAGATGCTAAAGTTTGAAAAGAAGGTTTTGGTATATATCTTTGTCCTTTTACTTATTTTTAATTCTCATATTACGTATTTGAAAGTTTTAAAAATAATCTATACAACTGTGTGTGTTCAAGGTCATATTAGGCATAAAGTAGTGTCCTAAGTACCATAGTAATAATTCAGAATATCTATATAATTCTTAGAGCTACCTAAATATACGGCAAACCTAGAAAGAACTGCCGAAGATATTGGAGTAGAGGGAGTACCTAAAGCTGAATATGGGAAAGTTAAAAATGCAAGGATGGGCTTCCCTGGTGGCGCAGTGGTTGAGAGTCTGCCTGCCAATGCAGGGGACACGGGTTAGAGCCCTGGTCTGGGAAGATCCCACGTGCCACGGAGCAACTAAGCCTGTGAGCCACAACTACTGAGCCTGCGCGCCTGGAGCCTGTGCTCCGCAACAAGAGAGGCCGCGAGAGTGAGAGGCCCGCGCACCGTGATGAAGAGTGGCCCCCGCTTGCCGCAACTAGAGAAAAGCCCTCGCATAGAAACAAAGACCCAACACAGCCAAAAATAAATATAAATAAATAAATTTTTAAAAAATGCAAGGATGCCTCTGGGGAGGTCCCTGGAATAGAGAAGCAGTAACTTCTTTCCTAGCAGATGTACCTTAGGTATACCTTCAGGGCCCTGGAATAGAGAAGCAGTAACTTCTTTCCTAGCAGGTGTACCTTAGGTATACCTTCAGGGCCCTGGAATAGAGAAGCAGTAACTTCTTTCCTAGCAGATGTACCTTAGGTATACCTTCAGGGCCCTGGAATAGAGAAGCAGTAACTCCTTTCCTAGCAGGTGTACCTTAGATATACCTTCAGGGGCCTGGATCGAGAAGCAGTAACTTCTTTCCTAGCAGGTGTACCTTAGGTATACCTTCAGGGCCCTGGATCTTGCCTAGGCCCTTTCCTGTATTTTAATGTTGAAAAATAGACTGACTTTTTTTTAAGTTTTAACTTTGGAGTTAGCATTGCCATAGGTATGATATCCCGACATTCTTCCCTTTGAAAATGATAAGCTTTTGTACATCTTGTTAATTACTCTCCTCAGCCTCAGCTAATGTGGTTTCACTTCCAGTATTTTGTTTTAATATTTGTTCTGTTATATGGAGACATAAAATTATGCTGTGAACATAAAAATTTTCTACTCTAGTAGTTTAGAGAGGCAGCATCTGACTAGAGGAAGAATATATTGCAAATTTCTAAATTCCTACTTAAAGGACAAAAAAAGTGGTAGAAAGATTATTCACTTTAACTAAAAAACGTATTTATGAAGCATTCTTGTAATTACATGTTTCCTGGGGGTCCCCGCGTGATCATAAGCTCTGTGAGGGCAGGTGTCTTATTCTGTAGGCCAGGGGTCCCCAACCCCTGGGCCAAGGCCTGTTAGGAGCCGGGCCGCACAGCAGGAGGTGAGGGTGGGTGAGGGAGTGAAGTTTCATCTGCCGCTCCCCATAGCTCCCCATCGCTCGCATTACCGCCTGAACCATATTTGCCCCCTCCACCCCTGTCAATGGAAAAATTGTCTTCCATGAAACTGGTCCCTGGTGCCGAAAAGGTTGGGGACCGCTGCTCTAGGGCATCAGAGAATAAGATGTGTTAAGACAGAGCTTGACGCTTAGGTGTTCCATAGTGTCGAATGCATGCTTCTACGTGTTGGGCCTTATGCCAAGTGTTGGGGAGAGAGTGGTGTACAAACCAGCGTACTTCCTGTGCCCCAAAGCAAGAGGAGTCATCTGAAAAGGCCGTGCCTCTCCCCTGCTCGCCCCTCCGCCGGCCTCCCAGAAAGAAAACTAGCAATGCTCGTTGAACATCTAAAGGAAAAAAAACACGAAAAAAAAAAAAAAGAACCAGCCAAACAAAATATATAAATCTGGCAGTTCAAACAAGATTTTTGCTTTTCCTTTTTTTTATAAGCAAGCTTTGTGTTCTAAGAATTCAGAAGAAGAATCAAACAAAAATATGAGGAAAATTTGTGCAAAGGCCTTTGATCAGAATAATTGTCAGGTTAACTTTCCTCTCCTCACTGAGTGGCCCAACTCCTGTTATGTCTTTCCACAGAATTGTACTGATAGAGGGTGGCCGCATTTGGGAACAGGAGTACTTTTTAACACATGAACACCTACAAATGTTTCTTTCTTCAGAATCGGTAGGACTGTGTCCCTGGCAAGCATGAGGAATAAGGGAATGGTTTTCTTTACCGGAAAATTACCACTGCCCGAAAACTTGCTGAGCTAATGAGCTCCTGTGCATTTTTCCCATTTAGTACCAAGCTAGTAAAAGATGTTCTTTAATCACGAATGAGTTGTATCAGATGGAATTTACTTTCACCTCATGGATTGTAACCTCACTCCTCCTTATTGGCTTTTTTACTTTTTATCGGAGTTGATTTCCTTTTTCCGTAGCCATTGGATAGGTTGAGCTTATTATTACAAGAATAGTGGTTACCGTTTATCAAACATGCCAGGAGCTAAGATATTTCTTAGTTCTAAATCTGAAAATTTTCTTAGAATAGGCGCCATTAATATTATTTTATGATGAGAAATGGAACCTCAGAGATTCTTTTTAGCAACGCAGCACAATATCTCATACCTGGTAGATTGGTTGAACCAAGATTGAAGCACAAATCTGTCTGAATCCAAAGTCTGTTTTCCTTTCTCTGGGATTCAGGTGATTGCAGGACAACTTCAAATTTTTTGTCTTCCTGACTTTTCAAAGTACTGTGCTTTCTGTTAAAATAACAAGGTGCTGTCTAGTAATTGGTGTGTATGTATTCAGGGCGATCGAAATTCTCAGATGATTCAGAATTTTTTATTAAGTGTAGCTGAGGTTATTTAGCCTGTGTTCAGGAAGTACAGATTTGTGAATTTGGATAGTTGATGTCTGCAATAATTTCTTTAATGTATTCGTCTTCTAACAGTTGTGGCTCCTTGAATGTCTATCAATAGACAAACATTCTAGTATTTTTAATGCGTGCTTTAGGGAATGGCATGCCATTTAATTAGAGCATTGTCAGTTTTAATGATTCTTAGCCTCATATAAACAAGAACAGGGTTTATAGTGAATCATCAGACTGCCCGTTCAAAGATGACCAATAAATTGAAAACTCCATTACTTGCCAACACTGAGTAGCGGTTTTTATTACAAGAGACAGTGGGTCATGCCATCATATTTTTCCTCCTGTGGCCCTGAGTCACAGAGTGTTTGCCAGAAACAAAAAAAATCTGAGCTGGTCTCACCCTTTATTTTATGTATCAAAAGACCACCGAATAAGTTTGCTCTGGCATTATGTCCCCTATCACAGTGCTGTGAAGGAGAAATTCATGGAAGTGTGAAAGCACAGAACTATTTCTATAGTGTTGGTTAAAACGACATAATCCCATAAACACTGCCCTTCTTCCTTCTCTAGGGTATAAAGCATGTTGATCACTTTGGCTTTATCTGTCGGGAGTTGCCGGAGCCCGGGCTGAGCCAGTATATCTGTTACGTGTTCCAGTGTGCCAGCGAATCTCTGGTAAGTGGGGTGACTGCTGTCCACGGACTCCTGCCCACACCTCCAGCTGATGGGAGGCTCGTCTCTGATGAACCCAAGCCTCACAGAACGGCCACCCGTCGAAAAAGAAGAGCGCACCTAGAAATAGGTTTCTGCCCTTTGAAACAGCACCACCACAGAAAAACAAAAACAACTTGTCCTGGTAATTTTTAAGCCTAGGTGATTTTCTTGAGTTTAACAAATCCGGAAATGTTACCAGGAGTGTTTTTAAAAGGTAGGAAAAGCCTAATAATAGGAGAGCTGTTACTCTTTCCATTGCTCATGGAAGAAGATAGGGAAGACCTCTTATTCTCTCAACTGCTATAACATCTCAGAGTAGATAATGCTTATTTCATCAGGGTAGAGAACGACTTTGTTTTTTCCTTTTTATTTCATCAGCCCCTGTCCTCGTTTTAAAAATACTTTCTTTATGGTCGCATTTTAGCCTTCAATTTCTTTCTTTGGAATTTGGAAGTCAATTTCACTTTGCAGCACTCCTACTCCCTCCCCCCCGACCCTTAAATGGGAGCAGTTAGGGTTTAAGGAGAAATATGTAAGGCAAAGTTGGAAATAGATCTGAGTGACTAAAAATATGTTGATGTTTTCCCCTAAAATGTTTTACATATTCTTCCACTTGTGTTATCTCTCCTAACCATTTTAACACAAACCTTTAGATATATACATTACCATTCTTTGAAGCAGAGCATTTCCTCAGACATAAAATCCTCCCACAATGATTTCCCCCAGGGAAACACACACCACTTAGACATACACAGAATAAGCCGGGCAGCATTCTCCTAATTTTCTGGATGCACGTTGCCTTCTTTCCTGCTAACTCTTGCCTTCCACATTCCCAGTGTGGACACTGAGTTGAGGAATAATGAAGAAATAATGAAGAAATGGGAATGAATTGGTACAAAGACACTTTCTGACTAGGGAATATAGCACTCCATCACTAAGTTTCTTACACAAGAGAGATCCATTTGAGTTTTGTTCTCACTCTAGGTAGTTAGCCATACCAATGAAAAATCCACATGTTGATATCCAGGTGACCACTGTATTATAGGTTCAGTTCAGGGCTCGGGATAGAAGTTGGAGAGTCGTCATGTAAAGAATAGTTGAAGGCACGGGGCTGGATGAACACCCAGGGGGAAGGAAAAGAGAGAAGGCCAAAGAGAGCCAAGGACACAACCCTGGAAAATGCCACCCAAGGAAGAGTTGGGTAGAAAATGAGAATGTCAGGTGATCTTGCCCCACTCCTCACCCATCCCCTGCCCAGCTCTCCCCTCCTCCCTCCCGCCTCTGTCCCTCCTCCTGTCTAAGGCTGATTCTTCCACCACGTTGCAGATCCTTGCTCTCCGACCTTTGCAAAACCTGTTGTATATCCCGTATTTTATTGTTTGGGCAGTTCCATTTACGCAACTTTCCCCTTTAGAAACCATAATGCATTCTTCTGCACCATCGAGAGCCACCTGTTCACCAAATCCTATAAACTCAAAGGTAGAAATGTCCCCTATATTCACCTCTCTTCCTTTTCCTCTCTGTCTGGAATTAAGTCTGGGCGTTCATCTCCTTTACTAAGACTATTGCATTAGTGTCCTAACTAGTCTCCTTGCCACTGGTTTAATCTGTCATCTGTCCACTTACTACCTTATGCTATATATATATATTTTTTCTCACAAAATTCTCTCACTAGCGGCTAGTTTATGCCTCCTTATTAACGGACAAAATCTAGATTGTCTCGAGTGGCAGAAGGGCCTTCCTCATTCTTCTCAGCGCTCACCAGAAAGCTTGCCCTTTCGTGACTGTGTCCTCACACGTGCCATTCCGTGTCCTCAGCTGTCTCTAGGCCAGACTGCAGAAGCTGCTGTGATGACTGGTGTGATGTTGCTTTTATTTGGCTTGCTACTGAAGCAGCAGATGGTTCGTGCACAGGACACATGAGATGAAGGAAATACATGAGAGGCGGGGCTCACAGAAATGCCTCTGAAGTTCTGAGGTCACTGTTGGCTGCATGGAGTGAGGGGTCTGCCAGTCAGGGGAGGCCAGAGCCAGGGCTTGCTGCTTTCATACGGTCAGGTGGGGAATTTGATCGGGCCAGCCTCAAGGGTCCACCTGGCTGCTATACAAAGAGATTGTGTATGTCTCTATCTGTTTTCGTATTCTCTTTCCGGCTGCTTCATTGGATGGGAAGCAGGCCTGGCTTTGCTTTGCTGTGACTTTAATCCCCTTCCCCTTCTTTGCTACTGTGTATTTTTTAGGATCCTGTTAAAAGATCACCTCCTAGGGAAGCCTTTTCTAACACCCTTTCTCAGGAATTGAGTCCTTTGGTTGTTTTGTTGTCAGTGCTCTCAGCACATCTTATTCATAGATCTCCAACAGTTCCTACAAATCCCTTATCCTATTTATTTATTTATTTATTTTAAAAAAAAATTTATTTATTTATGGCTGTGTTGGGTCTTCGTTTCTGTGCGAGGGCTTTCTCTAGTTGTGGCAAGCGGGGGCCACTCTTCATCGCGGTGCACGGGCCTTTCACTATCGTGGCCTCTCTTGTTGTAGAGCACAGGCTCTAGAGCGCAGGCTCAGTAATTGTGGCTCACGGGCCCAGCTGCTCCGTGGCATGTGGGATCCTCCCAGACCAGGGCTTGAACCCGTGTCCCCTGCATTAACAGGCAGATTCTCAACCACTGCGCCACCAGGGAAGCCCTATCTTATTTATTTGTTCACATAACTTTCTACTCCACTGGATTGTGAATCCTACAAGTTTAGGACCGTCCTTATTGTTGTTGTATCCACCAGTAGTTTCTAGGATAGCAGGGCTTGCTTGTTAAGTGTATTTTGAGTGATGCAGTGTGTTACTCTGAACTTCAGGCAGTCATTTTCTAGGTGCTGGTTAATCTCTGATTACTGGATAACCGACACCAAGAGGAAAACTGTAAAACCTGATTTCCAATCTCTTTTAAAAGTTTTGTTTTGTTTGTATTTTTTAGTATTTTCATTTTACCCTCATGCGTGTAGAATGAGTTTTCGAAACGGAGTCAGAGTAGAAAGTCTGGGAACACGCTGCATTTTTCCACCTTAAGAAGCTCTGTGACTAAGGCAACAGACTAGACTGGCTGAGAATGTCTTCATATTACATTGAAGCTGCCTGAGAATCTTATCTTGGCATCATTATTCTTAAGAATGGGCCTATGATGGAATCTTTGAAATCCTGTTTACTTTTATCTGTAAGCACCTTAAATGAATGGTGAGGCATCAGAACTGCAAGATAGAGGAAAAATTAAATGTACATTTCCTGTATAAAGGAGGGTGGCTCAGGCAGCTGACGTTAGAGTAAAACAAACAGTCAAATATTACAGGTGTAAGCAGTATTATGATTGATGTGGCTTGGCTGTTGTGAAAGACAGAATATTGCAAAACCACACATGCTGACTTATCTTCTCTGAGTACAAAGAATATACAACTAGCATTTTCTGTTGCTTCTTTGTAGCAATTGCTATGAATTGATAAACAGTATAGAATAGAGTTCTGATGGGCCCTGGAGGGTTACACTGAAAGTTTAGATGCTCAGTGTTCCTCCCTCCCTCCCTTTGTCCCTCCCTCCCTTCCTTCCTTCCTTCCTTCTTCCTTCCTTCCCTCTTTTGTAAAATATCCCAAGGCAGGTGGTTTAAACTTGTTTAACCAACCCTTGAGATTTCTGGAACATACAATTTCTGCTTTCTCCAAAAGTGGTTTAAAAGGTGTGAAAAAAAATGGAAGTGACTACTATTCATAGACAAAGTAGAACTCCACAGATCCACAGATGCACACGACAGTATCCAGGGAAAGTATAACCAACAAAACAAGTCAAAACAAAAACCCCAAAAACCCAGGGTACCGAGACCCAGGATTTGTATGGGGTTAAGAGTGTAGAGTTTTCCAGAGAATTAGACTGGGTAATCTTTTTTTTTTTTTTTTTAACATCTTTATTGGAGTATAATTACTTTACAATGGTGTGTTAGTTTCTGCTGTATAACAAAGTGAATCAGCTATACATATACATATATCCCCATATCCCCTCCCTCTTGCGTCTCCCTCCCGCCCTCCCTATCCCACCCCTCTAGGTGGACACAAAGCACCGAGCTGATCTCCCTGTGCTATGTGGCTGCTTCCCACTAGCTATCTATTTTACATTTGGTAGTGTATATATGTCCATGCCACTCTCTCACTTCGTCCCAGCTTACCCTTCCCCTTCTCCATCCTTACACATTCTGTAATTCTTATTCTAAAACGCTATAAAACACCTAAGTTTGGTATATAAATGTTTATGAGCGTTATCTTCATTATGGATTTTCACCTTAATGTCACAAATTGGCTTTCTTTGTTCCATCTCATAATTTTCTCTGGAAATTTAATTTTGCCTGATGGTCACACTAAGAATACTTTCTTTTTGGTTCTGTATGATTGATTTATCTTTAACCATTCCTTTACTTTTAACCTTTTAACACTGCCTAGGATTTTTTTGTTGTTGCTGTATCTAAACTAAAACAATTAAGTTATTCATAGTGTGCTAATTTAACTTTTAGTTGCTTTGATTCCATATGAGAATTTATAGGCCATCTGGAAAAAGTGGTAGATTAAAAAAAAGTAAAACATTTAAAATTTTAGAAGTCGAATAAAGTTTTTAGTAATATTTATGACTAGGAGAAATTGGTAGCCACATTTCAGTCACCATTGAAATGATCTCTTGTTTCATATAGAAATAGATAAGAAAATATGAAAGTTCAGTATATCCATTGGGGACCTTTTGCAACACATTATTACCAAATAGCAAGTAATAAACCTACATGAAAGCTAAGCAGATGACTGACCCCTTCAGTGCCTTAAATAAATGAGAAACAAGAAAACAGAAATAAACATCTGCATAAGTGATTGAAATTGCTTTTGAATACATAACAAGGCAAATGAAATGAAAATGCAAAGGCATTAAAACATGTAGTGCTTTTATTTTAAAGAATTAGAAATCTTTGTTTTTAATTATGGTATAAAAGAACAGATTGCGAATAATTCATTTTTTGTACACGGAATGCTGTGAAATTACTTATAAGCCTTTTAAAAAGTTGGTTATATAGTAAAACATAACTGAATGATGACTGGCTGCTCGGTGCTTGAACTCTCCTTTTAGTAATATCAGATGAATAAAGATTCTTTTTATTCCAGGTTCTTCATGCATTCAAATGCAGAAGTAGATTGAATGCTTTAAATGGTAGCTTTTTCTTAAACCAGGCCGTAGGGGAAGGGGATAAAGAGTCTTTTTATTTTTTAAATTTTGAAAAATTTATTTATTTTATTTATTTATTTTTGGCTGCATTGGGTCTTTGTTGCTGTGCGCAGGCTTTCTCTAGCTGCGGTGAGTGGGGGCTACTCTTCGTTGCGGTGCGCGGGCTTCTCATTGCGGTGGCTTCTCTTGTTGCGGAGCACGGGCTCTAGGAGTGCGGGCTTCAGTAGTTGTAGCACACGGGCTCAGTAGTCGTGGCTTGCGGGCTCTAGAGCGCAGGCCCAGTAGTTGTGGCGCACGGGCTTAGTTGCTCCGCGGCATGTGCGATCTTCTGGGAACAGGGCTCGAACCCATGTCCCCTGCATTGGCAGGCGGATTCTTAACCACTGTGCCACCAGGGAAGCCCTAAAGAGTCTTTTTAAAAAATGGTTTATGTGTGTGAGCGTTCTTTTTCCTCCACATCCTCTCCAACACTTGTTATTTCTTGTCTTTTTGGTAATAACCATTCTAGCACGTGTGAGGTGACATCTCCCTGTGGTTTTGCATTTCCCTAATAATTAGTGAATTTGAGCACCTTTTCATGTGCCTGTTGGCCATCTGTGTTGGTGTGACTGTAAATTGGTGCCACCACTGTGGAAAACAGTATGGAGGTTCCTCAAAAAATTAAGAAGAGAACTACCAGGTGATCCGGCAATTCCACTTCTGGGTATTTATCTAAAGAAAATAAAAACACTAATTTGAAAAGATATGTGCACCCCCATGTTCATTGCAGCATTATTTATAATAGCCAAGATATGGTAACAGCCTAAGTGCCCATCAACAGATGAATGGATAAAGAAGATGTGATACATATATACGCACACAATGGAATATTTTTCAGCCACAAAAAAGATGGAATCTTGCCATTTATGACAACATGGATGGACCTTGAGGGTATTATGCTAACTGAAATAAGTTAGACAGAGAAAGACAAATACAGTATGATTTCACTCATATGCAGAGTATAAAAAACACAAACACATTGATGCAGAAAACAGATGGGTGGTTACCAGAGGGCACGGGGGTGGGAGGGAGAGCAAAATGGGTAAAGGGGGTCAGGTGTATGGTGACAGATGGAAACAAGACTTTTGGTGGTGAGCAGACTGTAATATGTACAGAAGTTGAGTTAAATGTTGCACCCATGACATTTATTTAACGTCATAAAACAATGTTACTGCAATAAAAACAGAACAAAACAGAACATGGTTTATGAAGCATTGTAAATGGTTTTGAATATCAGAGCTAGTTTGGATGAGGCCCTGGTACTTCATAGCTCCCCATGCAGGTTTTAGACTTTGATCTCAATTGTACAGTGGGTGAGAAAGCCACACTTTACACTGATGATTGTGCCACAGAGGAGGAGACCTGGCCTGAAGTCGGCTTGACAGTGCCTGGAGGACGAGCTGTTAGTTGACCTCAAAGAAGCAACCAGGAAACCAGAATGCTAGATTCCAACTTCTTGACTGAGTCACTGGAAGAGCAAGGAAGAAACTACCTGGCAGTTGTCAAGCTGCTGGCCTAGTGGTGAGACCCAGCTCTTAGATAGCATGACTGCAGAACTTCTTAGTGTCACAAATCAGAAGCCAAATGATAATAAATAGAAGCCCTAGAGAAAAGACCGGTAGCCTTCATAGAATTACCCCAACATTATTTATTGGGCTCATTTCCCCCTAGAACTTTGGTTAAACACATGTTCACTTGTCATTGCACTAAAAATGATCCAAAAGGATAAAGTAAATAAGATACCTATTAACACAAGTGATTTGTTAAACCTATTTTGTTGCTCCCTATGTATTGCAGACAAAACTTCCAAAGAGATCTTTATCTGATAAACTACTTTAATTAAACAAAGACCTGAGATAACCAACAATGACCTACTGTATAGCACAGGGAACTCTATTCTGTGATACCTATATGAGAAAAGAATCTGATAAAGAATGACTATATGTATATGTATAACTGAATCACTTTGCCGTATACCTGAAACTAACACAACATTGTAAATCAACTGTAATCCAATAAAATTTAAAAAAAAAAGAAAAAAACCAAAGACCTGATTGACTGTCACTTAACTGTGATAGCATAGCACTGAGTGGGATTCAAAAATAGCATTCAAGTAACAGATCAGTACTATTGTATTATGCACATTAAAATGGTCTTATTTCATCCAGTTTTCAATTTTATGTATAATTAATTGAAGGTCTAACTTTGAGACATTATTTTCTCACTACCAGCTCTGTGGTCATCAAAATTCCATTATTAATATTTAGTCAGCATCAACAAAGTCTCACATTGCTGTTGGGCTTTTAATGTGTTACCATGAAAGCAAACGTTTATAGACCTGGATTTTGTTTCTTCTTGTAGGTTGATGAAGTAATGCTGACTCTGAAACAGGCTTTCAGCACAGCCGCTGCCCTGCAGAGTGCCAAGACCCAGATTAAGCTGTGCGAGGCCTGCCCTATGCACTCTTTGCATAAGCTCTGTGAAAGGATTGAAGGTACAGTATAAGTTGGCCTTGGCAAAGACGAGTTTGCTTGGCAAAGACAAGTTTGCTTTGGCATTGGGGAAGTGAGAAAGTCGCTACTGTCATTGAATGCTTCTTTGTTTTGAGGTGAACCAAGAGCGCCAAGAATCATTTCTCATGTCCAGTCAAATTTGTGCTGTCAGTCTCTCCTAGGTGCTTGGCTTTTTTTCCTCTTTCTTTTTTATTTTTTACTTTTTTTCCGAAGGCAGACTCAAGGGAGGAACTTGCATTTCCCACAGTCCCTAAGACTCTGCTATGTGCAAAGTGGGAACTGACCAAATATTTGTTGAATGAATGAAGCGAGGCAAAACCATCCCAGAATATCGACTGTTTAAGTCTTTCTTTTTTTCCTTTCTCACTCGATGATGTGTTCTTTTTTTCCTAAAGGTTTAGAACAAGAATGAAACTTGCTTGGCTTTTCAGGGTCGTTTGAAAATCAGACAGATAAGAGACATGATGTCATAAAGCAATTTTTTTAAAAAAATGTGTTTTGAGGAGGGGGAGGAGCATGAGGAAGAGGGGACCCTGACTCAGTTTCCCTTTCTTCTCCTTGTCTCTTACTAATAAAAAAAGGTTGAAAACTACTGTGCCAGAGAAGACACACAATTTGATAAACACTTGTTAAGCATCTAGCACGTGCCAGGCAGTGTGCTTGGCCCTGGGGATGCGGAGATGGTGGAGATGTGGACCATGCCTTCAGGAAGCTTAGAGTCTAGAGTGGGAGATGGGCTTGTGAGCACGTAAATGCAATCAGTACGATAGGTGTTGGAGTCGATGGGGAGAGTGTGGACTCCAGAACAAAGCAGAGGATGGTCTAGCCACTGTAAGTGCAAACTGAGATATCTGTTCAGTAGGCAGGAGAATCACAGGCACATGGGAAAATTGATGACGAACAGCCGTATTTATTGAATATCCACTCAACTGTGTGAACAAGCACTATTGCAATGTAATATTCAAATTTTTAAAATTTATAACTATAATTTTACAGAATGCACCTAATTTTCAAATATACACTTAAACTTTACAAAAATGGAACATTTTTTGGTGTATGGTAAAGAGAATATTATACATCTGAGGAGGAAAGGCTGAGTGATGCAGGAAATGGTGTTGGATCAATTTGCTATCCAAAGAGACAAAGATTCCTTCCACTTATCCTACTCAAAATACGCTCTAGGTGGATCAAAGTCCTCAATGCAAACAAACAAAATGCTAAAATCATTCAAAGAAAATAAAAATGTTATTTTGTCCCTAAACAAGAAAGCCTTTATTAAGGCACAGAAATGCAGGAACTACCAAAAGAAGACATTGACAGATTTGACTTCATAAAATCTTAATATTTTTACATAACAACAACTGGTTACTTGGAAGTTAAATGATTAGTAACAAATGAGGAGAGAGCAGATTGCTGTTCAGAATTTGTAAAGACTGTTATTATCTGTCAGAAAAAGATAAAACCACCAGTAGGAAATTACACAAATCATATTAAAAACACTCCTCTGAAAAAAAATTTATAGTTTTAGAGACCTTTGTAAAGAAAGTGAATGCAGGGGCTTCCCTGGTGGCGTAGTGCTTAAGAATCCTCCTGCCAGTGCAGGGGACACGGGTTTGAGCCCTGGTCCAGGAAGATTCCACGTGCCATGGAGCAACTAAGCCCGTGCGCCACAACTACTGAGCCTGCGCTCTAGAGCCCACGTGCCACAACTACTGAGCCCACGTACCACAACTACTGAAGCCCGCGTGCCTAGAACCCGTGCTCTGCAACAAGAGAAGCCACCGCAATGAGAGGCCCGCGCACCGCAACGAAGAGTAGCCCATGCTCTCTGCAACTAGAGAAAGCCCGTGCAGCAACGAAGACCCAGTGCAGCCAAAAATAAATAAATAAAATTAGTTAATTGAAAAAAAAAAGAAAGAGAATACATATTATACATCCAGAAGCAGTAGGGTCTCTTCCAAGATCATGAAGGGAGTGAAACTTAAGGTTCCCTAGCTTCAAGGTATGCATGTATCTGAAGGGAGCAAATGAAGAGTTCATGTGAACTGGAAAAGATTCACACGGGCTTCTTTTCCTAAGGCCTCAGATAACACTTCTGATATGATTGTTTTACCCTTGCCTTTGACATCGGGCAAAGAGAGCCATAAGATAGGGCAGTGCTCTGATAGTAAGAATGAAAGGAATAGCAATAATGCAGATACTCCCCTAAGACTTACTGTGTCCCGGCACTGTTGTGTTTTCCATATATTAGCCCACTTAATCCATGCTGAAATCCCACAAGTTGGGTAGTGTTTTGAACCTCATTTTACTGATGAGGAAACAGGCGCCGAGACACATAGTGGGTAATAACTGCCACATCCTTATCGCTTAGGAGGGGCAGAATCAGGATTTGAACATGTTCAATCTGTTTCCAAAGCAACTTGATGCTTCTCTCTGAAAGAATATCCAGAAAGCCAGGATTTTCAGGACCAAGCTCTCTTGAAGCCTTGGCATCAGTGTTTCCCAAAGAGTTGTTTTCATCTGGGTAAGATAACAGTGTGAATTCTAAACTTGTGTTAGGCTTAAGTACGAAGTATAAAGCTGGAAAAAGGACCACGTTCAGACTCAACACAAATTCATAGGAATAGAAAGTGAGAAAGATATTTAGAGATATTTAGAAGTATCTAGATATTCGTATTTCATATCACTTACTCAGAATTATAGAATCCTGTCAATACCTTTGGCTGCATTAATAAGGAGTGCTTTCTCACTGAAAAAAAAGAAAGGGAAAAGATACGTATGTTGATGTTGAGTCCTAATCAATCATCTATCCCTATGTCAAGGGAGCCTTGTCATTTAGACCAGGAAGAAAAGCACCAGTCATGTCGGGGGACCAAAGTGAATCCAGGAGACAGTGTCTAAGGGGACCATCTCTCAAGGACCAATCCTCAGAATGTGAAACTAAAGTGGTGTTGAGCACTGTAGAGGTGGAGCAATTACCCTCAGTCGGGTTTTCCTACAATAACGTGCATGAGGGCTAAATAGTATACTTACCTCTCAGGATCGGTTAATTCACTCCCCAGTGACTCTAAACTGGGGGGAAGAAGAAAGTCAAATCAGATTCAAGGCGGGGTAGGGGGGTCATGCATAATTTGCAAATAAACTGTTTGCAATTCCTCCCCTGAAATAAAGGACTAAAGAAACTTCCTGGGCCATAGATTTAGTTACCTACTTCAAATAAGTACCCTCTTTACTTCTCCTCTTTTTTATCTTTTATCCTCCTACACATGCTAATAACATGCTGGAATATTAAACAACATAAAACAAAACAAAAACAATCATGTGAATCCGTTTCTTAGTATATTGCCTAAGGAGCCTCTTAAGGAGGCTTTGCCAGCAAATAATAAATTGTGGTAGTGAGTGGCATCACACCGTCAAAATGAATTTTAGTGTTTCTGTACGTGATCACAGAGATTTTCACAGCATTTTATTGTACATTGCACAAAGAAAGGTAGAGCTGAGAAGTTTTCAGAAGTTTTTCTTCTTTCTGCACAGTGGTTTAAAACAGGTCCAGTGGTGGCACTCTACACGTTCTAACCATCATGAAATGAATTCTGGTTCTTTTAAAACAATGCATATTTTGAGGTGAATCTTTCCTAGGGATTTTAAAGTGCAGTCTACCTATAACAGTCATTAAATATTATATGTGGCTAGATAATCCTCTTTCTAATCAAAGTACGGTAGCAATAGTATAAGTGGTCCCTAACTATGTAGAGGAGATCTGTTCCTTAAAAGTGGATGGTCCGGTGAATCATTGTAAATATGAATTACATTTCCCTTTTAAAAAAATTTATAAAAACAAAAATGTTTTCATGGAAAAAATTTTTGCCCAAGGACTTAATATAAATTATATGCAGAAGTACACTAGATATATAAATAATATGGTATAAAGAGGTAAACAATTTCTTGGGAAAATAGTAACACTAAAAAATGGCGCTAAAAACTAATGATGCCCTAGAAGTTTTATTACCAAGACCTGTATAAGGGGGAGAGCTTCCTGTGTAAGCTCTAGCTCTACTTTTTAATATTAGTAGCTATTCTTTCTTTTTTAATTTTTATTTATTTATTTATTTTTGGCTGTGTTGGGTCTTCGTTTCTGTGCGAGGGCTTTCTCTAGTTGCGGCGAGTGGGGGCCACTCTTCATCGCGGTGTGGCGGCCTCTCACTGTTGCGGCCTCTCTTGTTGCGGAGCACAGGCTCCAGACGCGCAGGCTTGGTAGTTGTGGCTCACGGATCTAGTTGCTCCATGGCATGTGGGATCTTCCCAGACCAGGGCTTGAACCCGTGTCCCCTGTATTGGCAGGCGAATTCTCAACCACTGCGCCACCAGGGAAGCCCTATTCTTTCTTTCTTTTTTTTTTTTTGAATTTATTTATTTATTTATTTTTGGCTGTGTTGGGTCTTCGTTTCTGTGCCAGGGCTTTCTCTAGTTGTGGCGAGCGGGGGCCACTCTTCATCGCGGTGAGCGGACCTCTCACTATCGCGGCCTCTCTTGTTGCGGAGCACAGGCTCCAGACGTGCAGGCTCAGTAATTGTGGCTCACGGGCCCAGTTGCTCTGCGGCATGTGGGATCTTCCCAGACCAGGGCTCGAACCCGTGTCCCCTGTATTGGCAGGTGGATTCTGAACCACTGCACCACCAGGGAAGCCCTATTCTTTCTTTTTTAAATGTCAAGTTTTAAGCTTAGAGATTTTGGCCAAGGCTAGTATTCACCTATGCGTTTCTAGGGTGGTAAGTTTGTTAGTATATTCAATGGTATCTGGTTATGCTGTTGATTTGGTATCATGTAGACATTTTTTGTTAATAAGTCTGACTTCAAGATGACTGACAAGGGCCATTGATTTTGGTGAGGAGGTTTTCCATTTTGTTTTAATCATTTTATTGCGGTGTTCCAAGGTCTGTCATAGGCAGGAACACATTTCCTTGAAAGGATTTAACTTCAGAGCCTGCTGGTGAAGGGACAAGCTGCAGTGCATTTTATATATACATATATATATATACACACACATACACATATATATATATATACATACACATTTTGATCTCTGTGGCTAGAATCTGTTTAACACCACTCCCCATCATTTCCCTTAGGTCTCTATCCGCCAAGAGCCAAGCTGGTAATACAGAGGCATCTCTCGTCCCTGACAGATAATGAGCAAGCTGACATCTTTGAACGAGTTCAGGTAACATTTATTTATAGTCCTCCCAAGTAAGGTATAAGGAATGAGAATTGGACCCTGTTTCTGTGAGTTCCTTTTTCCATTTCTCTATCTGACGTTAAAGATAGATATACTACTGTACTATTGGATAGTTACTACAATGCCACTGTTACTTTTGTTTCTAAGAGCAGCTAAATGCTTAGCTTTACTTACGTTTGTCTGCCAGACAGATAAAATGAAATGAGACTAAAGTAAAACAATAAAAGCTGTGTTGCCATAATGTGCTCTCCGTCTGTCTGTTCAACAGAAAATGAAGGCAGTCAACGACCAGGAGGAAAACGAACTTGTGATTTTACATCTGAGGCAGCTGTGTGAAGCCAAGCAGAGGACACACATTCATATTGGGGAAGGCCCATCGGTGAGATGTTTTCTAGTTGACCTATTTTTGTTTTTTTCATATATTCAGTCAAAACATCACAGAAGATGTAAAAGGAGTTTCTTTCCTTTGTCTTCTCATCTTTAGGGCTAAACCCTAACAGTCTTTTTTTCCCCCCAGCATTTTAGAAGTTTTATAGGAAATTGTAGCAAACATTGGCACATTGAGATAAAATAGTAATGATTTTAAAATGTAAAAAAATTTGTGAGTTTTGGTAGAAAACCAGTAATAAATGCTCATGATTTAGAATGAACATACATTTTTAGTAATATTAAACCATTGTTTTATTTCAAATTCATATGAACATCTTATTTCATTAAAAACTAACATAGACTTGAGTGGTAAAGAGCAAACATGCAAAGAAGCAGTAATGTCATGGAAACGGCTACCCTGGCTGCAAACTAAGGGATGATATTTTTGTGCACGTGGTTTAGAATGTGTTCCCAGCTGCATGTAGGTAAAGCAAGACCACTGGCAGCAACATCTAAAGAAATCATGACATATTTACCACTTGATAACACTAATTCAGGTTATGTCTTAATCTCACTCTATTCAGAACAAACCACATACCGTGTGATAAGTGATTCCTTAATTATTTATAGTACAGGCACTTCTAGAGGACCTTCTATGAATCAAGCTATGTGATAATGGTGACAAAAAAGACATGAATAATGACGTAGCCTACAGAGAAGAGCTCAAAACATCCAAAAGGGAATGCAAACATAAATAGATACATATAATAGAGGCAACAAGATGGCTTTTTAAAATTCCTATTAGTTTTATTTTATTTTATTTTTTTATATCTTTATTGGAGTGTAATTGCTTTACAATGTTGTGTTAGTTTCTGCTGTACAACAAAGTGAATCATATATGTATACATATATCCCCATATCTCTTCCCTCTTGAGCCTCCCTCCCACCCTCCCCATCCCCCCCACCCAGGTCGTCACAAAGCACCGAGCTGATCTCCCTGTGCTATGCAGCAGCTTCCCACTAGCCATCCATTGTACCTTTGGTAGTGTATGTACGTCAATGCTACTCTCTCACTTCGTCCCAGCTTACCCTTCCCCGCTGCGTCCTCAAGTCCATTCTCTACGTCTGCATCTTTATTCCTGCCCTGCCACTAGGTTCATCAGTACTGTTTTTTTAGATTCCATATATGTGCATTAGCTTACTATTTGTTTTTCTCTTTCTGACCTACTTTACTCTGTATGACAGACTCTAGGTCCATCCACCTCACTACAAATAACTCAGTTTCATTCCTTTTTATGGCTGAGTAATATTCCATTGTATATATGTGCCACATCTTCTTTATCCATTCATCTGTCGATGGACACTTAGGTTGCTTCCATGTCCTGGCTATTGTAAATAGAACTGCAGTGAACATTGTGGTACATGAGTCTTTTTGAATTATGGTTTTCTCCAGGTATATGCCCAGTAGTGGGATTGCTGGGTCGTATGGTAGTTCTATTTTTAGTTTTATAAGAAACCTCCATATTGTTCTCCATAGTGGCTGTATCACTTTACATTCCCAAGGAATTGTGTTTTAAGAAAGGAACATTGAGTGCAACGTTAAGTGGTAACTTTGTAACCATGAGTGAACATACTGCACGGAGGCCCTCCGAGGACATACTGGTTTTTTAGGGTTTGCATGGGAATTGGGGAAATAAGGCTTTAAGGCTAGGCAGCAGCGGGATGATGAATAGCCTTAAGTGCTAGATCAGACTTTGTCACTAAAGGACTTCAGGTAAGAGCGTGAGAGGATCAAATTTGTGGCTGGTTGGGTAAGGGGGTTGACAGTGTTAGGACTGAAGTCACATTCTCAAATTAGGAGACCTTGGTAATAGAATGCGTGAGAAATGATTCATTTATCAAGTGCATACTGTGTACTAGGCAGCGGAGATGAATAATGACAGCTCTAACTGTAAGGAGAAACCAACGTGCAATCAAATGAGTTAAAATATGGAAATATGGTGTGATTGGCACAGAGATATAAGTATGTACCAGACAAGAGGTAACACTGGGACATAAACAGATTGAATGATTCTGTCTTGAAAAATGTATTTTGTCTCAGAGAGAGGGTAAACTGAAGCCCTGGAGATGTGAGGGAGGGACTGAGTCAAGAGCAATTTGGGAGGCATGATCCTTAGGACTTAGTGACTGATTGGATAGATATGTTTAGGAAGAGAGAGGGGCTTGCTGGGAGAGACTTCAAGGTTTCAGATTTGGAGGAATTAGATGTAATAGCTAGGAAATACAGAAAGAAGGCAAGAGTGGGGCAAAAGATGGAAATAAGAAATAAGAATTCAATTTTGGAAGTGTGAGGTTTAATTAGAAGAATGGATTTGGTGCTCATAGAATTTGAGCTGACATTATAAATGTGGAAGACTATGAGCTTTGTCACAGATTTGAAGTCGAAGGGGGATGTTCTGAGGAGCACCTGCATTTCAGGCAATGAGTGAATTAAAATGGAGCCAGTGATAAAGACTGAAAGGGAATAATGAGGGAGAAAGATTTATTATGGTGAATGACCAAGGTAGGAGAAGAGTTCAAGTAAGAAGATCAACAATGTCCAATGACATAGGAAGGTCAAGAAACATAAAGACTAAAATCTCTTCATGGGTTTGATTAAATCAGTCATTGGTGTTGATAGTCTTGTTGACCAGAAGGCTGAAGGCAGTATGTGAGGAGTGATATGCATTTTCTATATGACGGAGGGCGCTCAAGATCACAAAGGAGATTTTAACAAATTGTGTATGTTTTCCTGTCAGTATACTTAAGTTCCTCCTTGCCTCTCTCTCTTTCCCTCCCTTGCTCCCTCTTTTCCTTTCTTCCTCCCATTTATTCACCTGGTATTCACTGAGTAGCTGCTGTGTCAGGCATTGTGCTAGGCGCCAATACGATTTCCCTATTTTCGTTGTGTCATTCATCTCAAAGCCTTAGAATGATGAGTCAACCCAGTCCTTACACACAGCCCAAACCCAGTCCAGCCCACATCTCTATCTATTGTTTTCTTTCCTTTTTGATTGTGATCATGTTTCTTTTATCAGTAACTCCTTAGATGACCACGTGGAGCCAGCTCCAGTATGGACCTCTATTGCCTCCTGCGTAGACTGTCCTGAAGCCTTCAATCTGATCTTCCAGTCTCTGATTTCCCAGTCCTTTAGGTGATTTTTGAACACTCCTTTCACATAAATCTTCCCAAAACATTACTTTCACAGTGATGCCCCTCTGCTTGTAAATTGTGATCAGTGATTCTTTCTAATTATCCAGCACTTAAGACCATTCAAGGTTTTATCTCCAGCTTCACTTGCCCACTTTCCACTACTTCCCTCTGTTTTAGTCAAACACCTGTACTGACACCCTGTCCCGTGAGCATCCCAGCCTTTATGATTTTGTCAGCACCATCCCCAGTGTTGGGAACCTCTTCACCTCCTTTTTTCTGCCTGTCTGAATCCCATGTATCCGTTTCTTCCTGACCATTGAGACCCATAGCTCATGGTTCCATATTTGATACTTATGCGTTGCTTTGTGTCACTGCTACAAGTGAACGTATTTCCTCCCCAAGCAAAGGATGAGTTTTCTCTCTTGGAAGCTTCCTGGCACTAAGAACCATGTAATATACATAGTAGCTTTTTATCTCTACATAAGATAAAATATTTAGAGAACTTCATACAGTGGACACATTGTAGATTCTCATATAGTTCAGTACTATCGGTGAATACTTGTTGATTGAAAAGATAAATGACCCACTCACAAATGAAAATGGAATTATAACAAAGGCATTAGCAGAATCCAGCTTTGCTAGAAGATGCTTTGTTCTTTGAAACCAATTTTTTGTGTTTTCCTTGGTAATTTGGATATAAAGTATGTAACTTGGAAAGGGATGGTTATAGTTGTTAATCAAAATAACAGCAGTAAAAATGGACATCTCAAGTTTAGTTTTTGTTAAATGCAGCAGGAATATATTAGCAGAAAGGAAAGACATATAGGAAAGATCTTATTTCTGTCTTTTTTATTACTTACAATATTAAAAATTAATCTCTTTTGCTTATAATCTGTGTGTTCACGATGTGGAACCTAAATTATTACTTCTTAATAGAGCTACAGAAGAATTCTCATGCTTTTTAATGGCTTAGCCATAAGCCTGTCTTTAAAACTTCATTTAACCTTGAGTATTTCCAACCTAAAATGTATGTTTTTCTTTCCATAGACTATTTCAAATAGTACAATCCCAGAAAATGCGACGAGCAGTGGAAGGTTCAAACTTGACGTTCTGAAAAATAAAGCTAAGAGATCCTTAACTAGCTCCCTGGAAAATATCTTCTCAAGGGTAAGATTAAACTGAGGCTCTTTAAGGTATTATGTCTGTGTTTTCTAACTGCTTCATTCTCAACTGGCTCACCGAACATTTCCTTTAAAAAAAAATTAAGATAACTTTGTTAGTTAACACTTATATAAAATAATCTCTCAAAAAAAGTCTCATTTTCAGATCTAGATTTATTCTGGTGCCTCTGATATCTGAGCAGTTGAGATATACGTATAGAAAAGGGGAAATAGAATATTGATGGCCAATCCTTTAACAACTTCTTATCATTTGCCACATAAAGTTATAAAGAAGCCCTTCTTTCACTTATTCCTAGGAGCTGATAGGGAATGCTGAAAATAGTAAGTATAAGTTAACAGAAATGCGTGTATTCCATTCAGTGAATTTATATTTTCTGTTTAAAAATAAGCAAAATTATTTCTCTTCCTCTTCATTTTCCTCTTCCTGAACAATTCACTCCTAATGCTGTTAGACGAGACACAGCAATGTAGATGTCTCGGGTCTGTAAGGCAGGGAAGCCACAGTGGCTCAGCACAGGGGGACAGAGCCTGTGTGGGTGCCCTGTAAGGGGGTGACCCAGTGCAGCATGCGGACACCAGAGTGCGGTGAGGAGGGTGTGAGGTGTCAATTGTGGAGACTGGTTACACACAGGGAACTGATCAAATATGTAAATGTTTAAGGATAGTGGGATTCTGGGAGAAGGGAATTACAAATTTGAAAGGGGAGGGAATTAGAATGAGTTCTGTGTTGTTGGATTCAACTCAGAGGTAGCAGTATGGAATCTTGGTTTTCTATTTTGAGCAATGGAATTACATATGTTCTGTGTAATGTATATGTATTAATATATACGTGTGTCAGTAAATGTGTACATACGGTCCCTGACTTTGTCCACTGACAGGAACTGGGAACAGCTTTTCTATACATGCCAGATCATAAATTAAGCCTGGTTGGATGACCCAGATTTTAGGTCTGGCACTCAGATTTTGGTTTCTATATATCATTCTTTAAGAAGGAACCATGATCCTGGGAGAAATGGCTAGTTCCAGGACTACAGGGAAAGTACAAGGTACGTCCAGAGGATCGTGGTGTTCTAGATAGTGAGGAAGTACTCAAAGAAAGGTAACAGGATGTCACAAAGACATAAAAACCTTGAAGGGCTTCCACTGGTGACATCTGAGACAATGAGTATCAAAATAAATTATAGCAACAGAGAGTGACTTGTTGTATAAGATAGGAAACTATAAGTCTATTCTGATATGAAAAATAAATTAATACATTGGAAATTTGATCATGATCAGGATATTTACTGGGTAGAATTAATACCTATTAATTACAAAGGGGAAAATAGTAACTTTACAATGGAAAAAGCTGGCAGGCACCACCTTAATCAAATGATCAAATTGAACATCTTCAGCAATGGGACAAATTGAAATCCTGTGCCACTGATACAAAGAACACAGTGGCACTTCTGTGGTATTCCTGCCAAAGGGGCAATACATGAATCTAATCGTGAGGAAACATCAACAAACCCACATTGAGATACAGTCTACAAAATAACTACCTGTTATCTTCAAAAGTGTTAAAAGCAAGAAAGTCAAGTGCAGTAGTACATTGGGACACAGTGACTTGTGATGTCTGGTGTTCTTATTTTTATTTCTTTGCTAGAAGTCAAAATACTTTTATGGGTAATTTCTGTTAATGATTGAGATTCTTCTAATTCTAACAAAAGCCTTTCAGCGAGCATGGTCATTTGACAATGCTATTATTTTATTAGCAGAAAACAGAATTTAGGAAAAGAGCCTCTAGAAGATTTGTCGGAAGTGTGTTAATGCAACTTTTCATAAACTTGTCCTGCCTCCTCATCTTCAAAATTTATAAATCAGTTATGTTCTTTCTTTCTCTCTCATTCCTTCCCTCCCTCCTTTTCTCCCTCTCTCCTATGCTGTTCAGTGAGAATTTTAGTAGAAAGATGGTTTACGTAGGTGGTCAGAGGATCCGAATTCCAGATCTGGCCCTAGCAGGTTTTATATTTATGATCTTGGAGAAATTATTTACCTTTTCTAAGCCATTGTTTCCCCACTTGTGAAACGGGCATACTCATACCTGCTTAGGTCATGTTACCGTGAGGGTGAAATGTCAGTATGTTAGGAAAATATCACACTGTAGATATGAGCTGGTACATACAGCAGTGGTAAGCTCTGAAACCTCTGTCATTTATAAAAGGACACAAGGCTATTTAGAGTGTGACGCTCTTTATCCCACTGAGTACCTTGGCATTCTGCACAATACTTGCACGGCTGACTTTGAAGTACTGCTTACGTAGCTTTGTATGGCTGTAATGACTTTTCAGCAAGGGCACTGCCAATCTGTTTTGGTCAAGGTGGATACTGTAGCTTTTGTGTCCCAAAGTGCTGGCAAGTACCATAAATTATGTGACCTAACAAGGTCTTACTTGTACCATATGCAGCAGAATGGACTTCTTGAGAAGGTTGGCAGCTACCCATGTTGTATCAAAGGTTACATAGTAAAGGGTTTTTGCGTACTTCTGAAACTTGTCAGTTTATTTTTTTCTCTCTGAGTGACATAGGAGAAAATTGACACTCCAGTCATGGTTTGGCTCATAATTGCTGCTATTTTTAAAAGTCAGAATATTTTATTTAACTAACTATAGTTGTTTATGAAATAGGATACATTTTTAAAATGCTTTAAAGCTCAGTTCACTAGCAATTAAAAAGTGGGTCCAAGGCAAAAGGCTTGACACATGCATTACCAAATCATAATATAGTAAAACTGAAAAAGCTCTCTGCTCAAAGGTGAAAAGACGGAGTCTTGTATTCTGGTTGTTTGTTGCTTTTTCTTTTTTTTTTAAAATTTATTTATTTATTTATCTTGGCTGCGTTGGGTCTTCGTTGCTGTGCGTGGGCTTTCTCCAGTTGTGGTGAGTGGGGGCTACTCTTTGCTACTGTTTGCAGGCTTCTCATCGTGGAGCACGGGCTCTAGGCATGCGGGCTTCAGTAGACATGGCCCGTAGGCTCAGTAGTTGTGGCACATGGGCTTAGTTGCTCTGCAGCATGTGGGATCTTCCCAGACCAGGGCTCGAACCTGTGTCCCCTGCATTTGCAGGTGGATTCTTAACCACTGCACCACCAGGGAAGTCCCTGTTGCTTTTTCTTAAATTGAAGTTTTCCAAAAGAGGAACATTTCCTAATATATTTATTAATATATGTTTATAGTTCTAAAAGACAAATATTCACTAATATAAAGTGTAAGTCATTAGAAAACAGTCCTCAAGGGACTTCCCTGGTGGTGCAGTGATTAAGAATGCGCCTGCCAATGCAGGAGACACGGGTTCGAGCCCTGGTCCGGGAAGATCCCACGTGCCGTGGAGCAACTAAGCCCGTGCACCACAACTACTGAGCCTGCACTCTAGAGCCCGAGAGCCACAACTACTGAGCCCGGTGACACAACTACTTAAGCCCGCGCACCTAGAGCCTGTGCTCCGCAACAAGAGAAGCCACCGCAGTGAGAAGCCCACCCACCCTAATGAAGAGTAGCCCCCGCTCGCCACAACTAGAGAAAGTCCACGCACAGCCACGAAGACCCAACACAGCCAAAAATAAATAAATTTATAAAAAAAAAAAGTAAGTCCTCATTTCACTTTCTCTTCAGAGTAATAGCCATTGTCCTCACTTGTTGAAATGTGTGAATTAATGATTGTGGTAGAGTATAATTTTAAAGTAAGTTTATTTTTCTTTGTGTGTAAGAAAAACTCATGGATAAAACACTCCTATGAGTAATATGTGTCATTTAAGTGTTTTTCTAATGATGGAAATTGTTTGATATCCATCTGACTACTTTCTCTATTGTGACCAAATAACCTGTTTGAGATAACCAGGCAGGTTGGCATGTACGTAGCAGCTAAAAAAATAGCAGAAAGCAACATGGCCCATTTTTCTTTTCCACACACATGAACCCAATAATTTATCAGCTAAATGTATAGTTTATTACTGGAAGTATGTCATGTTACAGTATAGAACTGAAGAACTGAAAGAGCTTTCATCAAGTTCTGGGACATTTGCAAAATAACCCTTAACCAATGTAGGTTAATTGGTTTTATTTGTAATTCTACTTTTCACAAAGCTCTATCTTCACGAGGTAGTATTGAGTAAGAGCTCAAGAACCTCACTTTAAAGTTGTACTCCCTGAATTCAAATTGCTGCTCTGTCCTTTAACTGTGTAAACATTGGCAACCTAATCTGTAAGAACTTCAGTCTCCTTACCTGTAAAGTTGAGCCAAAAAACTATACCAACTTCATTAGAATTGTTGTGGGAACGAAGGGGGTAATGCATGGTAAAATATTTAACATAGTACCTGGCACGTGGTAAGCATTCAGTAATATAGATGCAGCTGTTAGTTTTATGATTGATATAGTTGTTATTTAGGGAGCCACCAGAAATAGAAAACTATGATTGATATACATAGATAAGAATAAATATTGCTTCTATGAAACAAGGTAGGATACCATAAATATAAAAGAGTCCATGGAGAACAGGAAAGAACTCTTACAACTTTCTGATGGTGGACATAAAAAGAAAAATTCAGTAGAAGGCTAGGAAACTAGTGTTGAAAAAAAACTTCCGGAAAGTAAAGCAAAATGACAAAGAAATAGAAAATAAGAGAACGAGGTTAAAAGTTATCTGGAGATCCAAAAGCCAAATGGTAGGCGTTCCAGAAAGAAATGCATGCAGAAATTTTCAAAGAAATCATTTAAAAGTTTTCTTAGAGCTGATGGACATGTTTCAAAATGTAATGGGCTCAGAAGATGCACAATAGAAAGACTGAAGAAAGCCATGCCAAGGCACTTCATTGGGAAATTTCAGAATGCCCCAGGGTAAACTTAGATTCTGCTCCAGAGAGAAATAGCAGGGCACACACACAGCTCAAGAATCACAATGACATTAGACTGCTGCACCGAAAGACAGTTGAACAATGTTTACATATTCTGAAGGCACGTTTCCAGGCAGAATTGTATATTCAGCCTAACTATTAATAAAATATAAGCATAGAACAAAGACACTTACAGACATGTAAATTAAAAAAAAATTTACTTCCCAGTCTCCTGTTCTCAGAAAGCACCTGGAGTATATGTTCCACCAAAATGAGGAAGTAAACTAAAAAAGAGGAAGACATGGGCTCAAGGAAGCAGAAATTCCAACATAGAATAGCATCAAAGGAAACTTCTAGGTTGATGGTGAAGGATAATACTGGAAACATCTATTCAGCATACCTAAATTGCTACCAGTCCAAACTGGGGCAGGAAGACAGAGATCTCCAAAATGGGCAGCTCAAAGAAAAATATATGTAATTCATGGATTATGTAATGTTTGACCATATTAAGATTTATTGGGAGTAGATTAATGATAAATAAATTAGTAGTAATAAACTGGGGATTACTGAGGTAGTTGTTAACTCCATGAAGAACAAATTGTACAAGATGTGAGTTGTATTAGTAGTAAAATATGTAGCTCAGGTGCAAACAGTATTTACAAGGTCGTAAAAATCTAAGCACAAAATATTGGTTTAACTGACACGTGATATAACTCTACTGAGAGAAGAGGGGAAGAGAGAAGTGTGTATGGGGATGGAAAATGAAGTAAGAATCCTAAACTCTCATCTTGCAGAGTAGGAAGTCAATGGATAGTGCCTAAAATGGAAAGATTAAGGAATAGGAATGTAAGCTGAATAACAGAAGCATTGATACAAGTAATTTCAGGTGTTTGCTTTTGGGGAATGGGATTCAGCATGTGAAGGAGGGGGCTGGTGATTGCCACTTAACATCATAAGCTTGGTAGCACAGTTTGACTTTTGAAACTTTGTGTAGGTATCACTTTGATTAAAAATTAAAATGAAACTTAACCCCCCCCCCCAATTAAACCCAAGAAATGTTTGGAGACACACTTTAAAATTGTAAAGTGCTGTAGAAATATTGTGCGTTTTTTCATTGCGGAGAGTCACTGTCAACACTGACTTGACGTATTTCTAGTTATTCTTTTTAGAACTTTCCCATGTGTTTTAGAGTTAGGCAGAACATCTTAGTCTGTATTTTGTCTCTTAAGACCTTCTATGTGATATGGTTCCTAGCCAGCCATCTTCTTTCCTTCAATACTTGGCTCCAGTTTCTTCCTACATGAAGTGTAGAGAGAAATAGATGAGATGATCCCTTTGGTTCATTTCTTAGATCATCACCAAAGAACTGTGTGAAAAGAAAATCGAGAACCAATTCACCAATATTGAAGCAGACTTTTATCTAGTCTTCTAGAGAGACTTTATTGAAGTAGTTTTGCATTACGGAATAATGAATGAAGCTAAATCCATACATTTTAGGATGCAGTTTTCTTTTTTTAACCTGTGTTTATTATAATCCTATAATGTAAATTATGATCTAGGTTGTAGGGAGGTTGTACGTATTAAACCATTTTCTTTATAACTGTTGTGGTTTGTTGTGCTGTACTTTCCACATGGGTGTTTATCTGTATGTGACACCAAGTTCATGGGACTCTCACTGATGTTATGGGTGAATAATGTTTGACTTTGTAACCAAAGTCACTTCAGTAAGTTTGGTCTGAATATCTGGTTATCTAATGGCTGATTTAGAAGTAACGGAAGTAGATTGCGGATAGTTCTCTTTGCCATGCTGGAATGGCTGTTAATACTGCCAACAAATTTGAGTGAACCCCAAAAGGATCAATGTAATGCTAACATAAAGAGGCAACTACCTTTTATAGTTTTAAAGTAAAAATTCAAACCCTATGAACGATTTAATTTTATTCTCTTCACTCAGGGAGCTAACAGAATGAGAGGTCGGCTTGGAAGTGTGGACAGCTTTGAACGATCCAACAGTGTTGCTTCAGAGAAGGTATCTAAGCAGAGCTCCCTTTTTTCCTACTATTGCAACTTGGTAAAAACCAACACTAATATGATAATATGCGTGCTTAGTTATTTTGTTATGAGCTCTTTATGACTTCTAAAAAATAACTATTTGAGCCTTTATTATTTTAAAGAAGATTCTGGCTATTAGCATGTTGCTCTTTATTCAACTGAGGCTTTCTCTTTCTGGGACAGAACACATCCCTTGCTGTCTAACTCTGCTCTGTCAGGCGTTTTACTGTTTGGAGATAGTATACTTTGGGGGACAATATTTGAGCAACTGTTGATCCAAGGCCATAGAAAAAGGAGCCATATGATTATTGCACTTATACAGTGATCTTTTTATCTTTTGTTCCCTCCTCATATTACTTCCCCCTCCCCCATATTTAACCCTTTTAACTGCAACGTTAGGCTCTTCTTTATCTCATAGACAATTCTCAGTACGTTTGGTTTCCTGTTTCCTGTAACATGTAATCTGAGGCAAATGCAACCTATTTTTTTTAATGGAAAAATATTAAAATATGTTCACTAAACTTTCTGTTGGTAGAATTGAGGACTTAGTCCAGTTATGAGTCGATTAGCCCTAACCAAAGTTTATCAGGCTAAACATTTCAAACAGCATACTTGTCTAAATGGAAAGATTTATGATGTCTCCCCATGCAATATGAGAGGCATTCCGGCATAGCTCACTTTTCATTCATTTCCTGTTTTTCATGTCTTTTAAAAAAATTTTTACCTCAGGGAACACGTAGTTAGATAGAAGCATCCATGGTGAGGGAAGATACTTAACAGGCTTTATTTTATTTTCCTGAAATCTTTGCCCTGAGACTTGGACACTTAAGCGTTGTGATATTGTTTTGACAGTACAGGAAACATGCAACCGATATGTCATGGAAATCAGTAGATACGTAAATACAGACCTCCACCCTCTTTCGGTCAGGATCTCTTTTCATCTTTCTGGCAACAGTGAGAACAGTACAGTAGCTGGAGAGCATCTTGCCACAAAGGGTTAGGGGAAAGCATCCCTCTTCTTATTATCCCTTTCACTTTCTGGCCTACCTTTACGGATGCCGTCTTACAGCTGCTTATCAGAAGAAATGGGTTGTGGTGACAGTGATCAGCCCTCAGCATGGATTGAGTAAAAAAAAAAAACAGAAAACAAAAAAAAGCTACAACAGTTTGTCGTGACTCAGGAGGAAGAAGAGGCACCCTGTGAGCAGGTCTGCCATGATCGGTGTAGGAAGGAAAGGCCTGACTTCTTGCGTTTCAGGACCTCTCCCCTGGAGACTCCCCGCCAGGGACCCCACCAGCTTCCCCGCTGTCCTCAGCTTGGCAGACGTTCCCTGAAGAGGATTCCAGCTCCCCGCAGTTTCGAAGACGGGCCCACACGTTCAGCCACCCACCTTCCAGCACGAAGAGGAAGCTGAATTTACAGGATGGGAAGGCTCACGGGCTCCGCTCCCCTCTTCTGAGGCAGAGCTCCAGCGAACAGTGCAGGTGAGTCCAAAGCTCCCTCCAGAAGCTGGAACAAAATTCTCCTGTCACTCTCTTCTGACCACCGTGGAGTCAAGAGTTATTTGTGACTTCATGCTGTAGCCAACATTTAGTTGTCAGAAAAATAAATTGAATGGTAAAAACCTTCGTTACTAAGGGAAACAGGCAAGCTTTAAGGCACCCCGAAAGAGAAGAGTTAAAGCATTTTGGATGGAAATAGTTTTTGTTTTCCCAGAAAAATGGAGAAAACAAGATATCAGGCAGTTGTTTTGTCTGAAAAAGCTTCTGACAACGCATGTTCCTCAGTGTCTCTTTGACGATGGCTTTCATGAAACAGTCAGCAAATTTGCAAATAACATAGCAGAACTTCCTGTAAGCACAAGGGTTAAAAAAATCTCCTACATTACCTTTATACGTGAGATAAAAATTGGCTGTATTTTTTTTCATAATAAATTAAAGCCAAATGTGAAAATTGTTAAAAATTTTATCTAGAATAAAGTGATGTTTACAAAGAAGAATACATATACCATAATTGACAGGAAGTATCCATTAGAAACTATCTTGCATGGTATTTAAAAAATATTTAACAAAATCATTTGGCATTTGGTAAGAGATAATAAAGGGGGTAAATTTGGAATTGTAGAATGATTATACTTCTTACCGTGTAGTACAAATCAGAATTTATATCCTAGAACTAATTTTGTTTTTCTTCGTTCCTATGAGTTTGGTTTCAGGAAACGGTCTGATAGGGGTTCCAGTCAGAGAGGAAAAAAAAAACCCAACAGAACTCTAAGTAAAAAGAAGATTAATTTTTATATTAGTTGTTATCAAATATACCAGCTTTTCTTTTAAGGATGCAATTGAATGCTGATTGTTGTTTTTTGAATAATTTGATATTAAAAAATAAAATATTTAGGATATATAAAAATAAATTAATAGAACTAGTTATCCTCAGATTTTCTTTTATGAAAAAGGATTAAGTATTCATGTATATATGAAAAATTTTAACGATCATTTATATTTACCCAAAACATTAAGTCTCTTTTTCCAGGAAAAATTATTTTCAAGAATTTAAAACATTAATTATTTTAAACAATTAATGATGTCTGTTTTTCCTTATGTTTTCCACATTTCATAATGTGTATGCTCAAAGAACTTCTGTCAGTATGAAAAGATGCTATTTATATCATGGTAAAAACTTGCTATGAAAAGAACCTTCTAGAAAAAAAACTTTGTAGGAGATTTAGGGATTCAGATAAAACCATGGCTGCACAATGCCACAGGCTGCAAGAAAAGAACATGGACATTAACGTTTGTTAAGCCAAAGGTATTATGATGCCTTCCAACAACCAAACATGTTGTTCTTAAATTTTTAGAAGGGTTTATATCTTTAAAATAATTAAGTCTTTGAACTACTGATAATCAGTTTTTCCTTCTGGAACTTGTTTCCTGTAATTATTTGTGCTTTCCTACTTTTTCCCCTTGAAGTATCTTTTGCATGTCAAAACAAACACTTTTTGTCCTAAAATTGTTAAGAGCTTTTTAGAGACAAACACATATGCTTAGAAACGCTGCATAGATGAGGAATTCAGTTTGTGAACAATGAACTAGGTCATAGTCATCTAATAGAGAACTGCATGCATGTAAGTTTTTTTCCATATAAATTCAGCCCTGATTACATTTATAGCGAGAACCTGTGTATATGCTGTCTCATAGTGAATGAAGATTGTGCCAAAATGTAAATTAAGACGAATTTGCTGTATTTTCTGTACCCAGCATCCTTGCATCAGTTCGGCGCACGCACAAGGAGAGTAATTCTTCCTCCAGTCTTCCAAGTCTTCACACTTCCTTCTCTGCCCCTTCCTTCACTGCCCCCTCTTTCCTGAAAAGCTTTTACCAGAATTCAGGTAGACTGTCCCCACAGTATGAAAATGAAATCAGGTGAGATCAGTGTCCTGTTTGCAAAGCAACGTTTTCTGCAGTGATATACTGATATGTTACTAAGAAGTGGCTAATTAACTTTAGAGTGACATGAATGCATCTGTATGTTGTGCTTGTTCTAACCTGTTTCTAATATATTGGTTTCATTTCCAATTAATTTGAAGAAAACTTTTAAAACCAGTGTTTCCAAGCTTTTTGATGACATGATTATCTTACTTTAGGGATTATATTTTTTGTCCTATTTGTGTGTTTCTTTGCCTTCGGTCCCAGAGTCTAAGCCTTGTTTTGTTTGGGGCAAGACCTGGTGCTAACACATACTAAGCAAACCTCCCCTGATCATGCCTTTTTTTCTTAGCTTCTCTGGACATACCTTATGGAACCCAAAAGCCACTGATTTAAACAACTATACTAAAGTAATGGATATGATATATCTTTATTTTTAAGTATATAGAATATTTCCTAGGCGTTTCTCTGATTTTTTCAATGACATAGACCTTCTTTTCTGAATCTCAGTGTAAGTCACATAATGGGTAGAGGATCATGTTGATAGCAACTCTTTCAGGCAACATGAGGGAGCTCTTGAATCTTGTAGACATTCGATTTTGCTTTGTTTTTTGTCCCCAGTATTGAAAACTTGTAGCCTATTCAGTCTTATTCCTTGCTCTTATAGCTACACAAAATTAAATATAGTGATTTTTTAAGAATTGCCTTTAAAATTTTTTGAAATTATGAAATCTTACTGATCATGCAAATTCTCAGTGGGATATTCTAGCCTTTGGAAGGTGGTGGATTAACTTGGGAATTCTTCTCAAGGGGTTGTTGTTGGCTTAGAAGCTTCTGAGATTCATTCCTATTTTTATGTGTAGCTTGAGCCATTCATTTTTATTGCTGTATAGTATTCCATTCAATACAGCAGAATTTATCCACTCTCTTGCTGATGGATATTTGGGTTGTTTCTATTGTTCGATAATTGGCAATTTTTGCAGTCAGGGAGAGGAATACATGCTATCAACTAGCCTGTGTGCCACTAAAATCTTCTTGGGTATTCTTTGGCCTTCTTTCTTTTACATTTAGGGAACCCAAAAAGTTAGCATATAATTAGGTAACCCACAGTAACTAGTTAAATTAGAATAACGCTTGAATTATCCCTGAGTATTTTTTGTCCATGTGTGTCCATTTTTTTCATCCCAAGAAAGACCATTAATATTGGATTAATAAAATTTTGAATCTGAACCTTCCTCTGAATTAGTACAAAGTTATGTTGAAACATTGAATTGCTAGTGAAGAAAGTTGATGAAGAATTGATTTTAAAGGGTTTTTCAGCGACAACCTTATGGGAGAAGATTTAAAGGAAGATAGCCATAAAAATAGCATAATGTATATGGAATATGCAATGAATTTAGAGAACTGAGGATGTACACATATAAAAATGTCAGTTTGCCTCATCTCCATAGTACTACTTAGTAAGAATACAGTGCTTTCAATGACACCCATTTGCAGTTTCCTGTTGTTATGTTGAAGTGAGCATCTGGAGAATCCCTGTTTCCTTCCAGAAATAGAACCATGCCTGAGGTGACAATTAGGAACAGCCATAAGAAGGTCAAAGACTAGCTGTGAATAGGTTATAGAGTACAAAAGCAGTGACTTTTTTTTTTTTTTTTAAATGCAGGTCTTTTTTTTTTTAATTTTTATTTATTTATTTATTTATTTATTATTTATGGCTGTGTTGGGTCTTCGTTTCTGTGCGAGGGCTTTCTTTAGTTGCGGCAAGTGGGGGCCACTCTTCATCGCGGTGCGCGGACCTCTCATCATTGCGGCCTCTCTTGTTGTGGAGCACAGGCTCCAGACGCGCATGCTCAGTAATTGAAAAGCAGTGACTTTAAAAAAAAAGATTATTTATAGTTTTTAATGTATGGATATATGTTCATCTTCGGTAGTTTCTGACTAGATGTATGTATCATTCTTGTGCCTAGCTTCCCTTAGCCTTCTGTACCTCATTCTAATAGGAGGGTATTGAAGTCAGAGGACAAATACTTAGTTTTGTATTGAAAAAAATTCACTTCTTTGCAGTGATCTTATTTGAAATGCTATATTTAAACATGTCGAGAACTTTTAAATTTATAGGATCATTAAAAATCATCGTATTTTCTGTACTTTGTAGTGTTCTCTTGGCTCTGAGAAGTTCTAAAAATCAGAGAGCACTTTTTGGCATGTTTTTGTTTACTTTTTGTACGCTGTTTTGTAACTTGACAGCATAGAATCAATAAGCCAAAAAGACACAACATTTTTCATTAAAAAGTACGCTAATCCCTAAAAACTAGACCGGAAAAAAAAAAAGTACGCTAATCGTAAGCATCCGGCTCCATGGATTATCACAGAGTGAACATCCCACATCACCCCGACCCAGTCAATACATGGAATGCTACCAGCACACCTGCAGCTCCTCACATTTTCCCACCCAATCTCTACCCCACATCCTGACCTCAAATACCATAGTTTAGTTTTGCCTGGTTTTGAACTTTCTATAAATGGAATGATACAGCATAAATTCTTTTATATCTGGCTTCCTTCACTTAAGTTAGTTTATGAGATTCATTCCTATTTTTATGTGCACTTCAGTTCATTCATTTTTATTGCTGGATAGTATTTCATTTACTATATCACAGTGCATTCATTTGCCAGTGGACATGCGGGTTATTTCTAGTCCTTTGGCTTTTAAAGTGTACTCTCCCTGGATATTATTATACATGTCTATAGTGGTACATACCCATGCATTATTGATGACTATCTACACAATAGTAAAATTATTGGACAAAATTCACTCTTAATAGGTTTATTTCAATTAGTAAGTCACTTAGACATAAATTTACTAGTTAGAATCTTGGAGAGAGTTTTTAAAAAACTGGTATTGTGAAACGATTCCGAATTTACAGGAAAGTTGCAAAAATATTATGGAGAACTGCTAACTCTTTATCCAGATTCATCAATTTTTAACATTTGCTTTATCAGTCTGCCTGTTTACATGTATATGTACATACATACATATATATATACATATATTTTTTTATTCTAAGCCATTTGTGAGTAGGTTGCAGATATCATGTCCTTTTACTCTGAATACTTTAGTGTGAATTTCCTAAGAATGAGGATATTCAAGAGTGTGGTTTTATGTCAGTAATTTCTGAACTCTACATCTCTCATTATTCCTGGTTTCAGAGAAAACATCATATGCACACAATTACCATGATATCTAGAACTATTCAGAATAGAAAGGAGGTCCATAAAACTATGAAATATAATTTTCTTTTCACTTGGGTAACTCATATCTTATTAGATGCATAGAGTGGATCTCTAAATATTCATAGTCAAGTAAGGTATGTAATTTTCTTTTTTTTTTTTAATAGATCTTTATTGGAGTACAATTGCTTCACAATACTGTGTTAGTTTCTGTTGCACAACAAAGCGAATCAGCCATATGCATACACACGTCCCCATATCCCCTCCCTCTTGAGCCTCCCTCCCACCCTCCCTATCCCACCCCTCTAGGTCATCGCAGAGCACCAAGCCGATCTCCCTGTGCTATGCTGCTACTTCCCACCAGCCAACTATTTTACATTTGGTAGTGTATGTATGTCGATGCTACTCTCACTTCGCCCCAGCTTTGCCCTCCCACCCCATGTCCTCAAGTCCATTCTCTATGTCTACCTCTTTATTCCTGCCCTGCAACTAGGTTCATCAGTACCATTTTTTTTTTTTTTTTAGATTCCATATATACGCGTTAGCATATGGTATTTGTTTTTCTCTTTCTGACTCACTTCACTCTGTATGACAGACTCCAGGTCCATCCACCTCACTACAAATAACTCAATTTCGTTTCTTTTTATGGCTGAGTACTATTCCATTCTATATATGTGCCACATCTTTATCCATTCAACTGTCGATAGACACTTAGGTTGCTTCTATGTCCTGGCTATTGTAAATAGAGCTGCAGTGAGCATTGTGGTACATGTGTCTTTTTGAATTATGGTTTTCTCAGGGTATATGCCCAGTAGTGGGATTGCTGGGTCGTATGGTAGTTCTATTTTTAGTTTTTTAAGGAACCTCCCTACTGTTTTCCATAGTGGTCATATCAATTTACATTCCCACCAACAGTGCAGGAGGGTTCCCTTTTCTCCACACCCTTTCCAGCATTTATTGTTTCTAGATTTTTTGATAATGGCCATTCTGACCAGTGTGAGGTGATACCTCATTGTAGTTTTGATTTGTATTTCTCTAATAATTCGTGATGTTGAGCATGTTTTCATGTGCCTCTTGGCCATCTGTATGTCTTCCTTGGTGAAATGTCTGTTTAGGTCTTCCACCCATTTTTTAACTGGATTGTTTGTTTTTTTGATATTGCACTCCATGAGCTGTTTGTATATTTTGGAGATTAATCCTTTGTCTGTTGTTTCATTTGCAAATATTTTCTCCCATTCTGAGGGTTGTCTTTTTGTCTTGTTTATGGTTTCCTTTGATGTGCAAAAGCTTTTAAGTTTCATTAAGTCCCATTTGTTTATCTCTGGGCATTCTATCCTGTACCATTGATCTGTATTTCTGTTTTTGTGCCAGTACCATATTGTCTTGATTACTGTAGCTTTGTGGTATAGTTTGAAGTCAGGGAGCCTGATTCCTCCAATTCCGTTTTTCTTTCTCAAGATTTTTTTGGCTATTTGGGGTCCTTTGTGTTTCCATACAAATTGTAAAATTTTTTGTTCTAATTCTGTGAAGAATGCCATTGGTAGTTTGATAGGGATTGCAATGAATCTATAGATTGCTTTGGGTAGTATAGTCATTTTCATAATATTGATTCTTCCGATCCAAGAACATGGTATATTTCTCCATCTGTTTATGTCATCTTTGATTTCTTTCGTCAGTGTTTTATAGTTTTCTGAGTACAAGTCTTTCACCTCCTTAGGCAGGTTTATTCCTAGGTATTTATTCTTTTTGTTTTCAGTGTTAAGTGGGAGTGTTTCCTTAATTTCTCATTCTGATTTTTCATTGTTGGTGTATAGGAATGCCACAGATTTCTGTGCATTAATTTTGTATCCTGCAACCTTACCAAATTCATTGATTAGTTCTAGTAGTTTTCTGGTGGCATCTTTAGGATTTATTATGTATAATATCATGTTATCGGCAAACAGTGACAGTTTTACTTCTTCTTTTCCAATTTGTATTCTTTTTATTTCTTTTTCGTCTCTGATTGCTGTGGCTAGGACTGCCAATACTATGTTGAATAAGAGTGGAGAGAGTGGACATCCTTGTCTTGTTCCTGATCTTAGAGGAAATGCTTTCAGGTTTTCACCATTGAGTAGGATGCTTGCTGTGGGTTTGTCATATATGGCCTTTATTATGTTGAGGGAGGTTTCCTCTATGCCCACTTTCTGGAGAGTTTTTATCATAAATGGGTGTTGAATTTTGTCAAAAGCTTTTTCTGCATCTATTGGGATGATCATATGGTTTTTATTCCTTAATTTGTTAATGTGGTGTATCACATTGATTTGCATATATTGAAGAATCCATGCATCTCTGGGGTAAATCCCACTAGATCATGGTGTACGATCCTTTTAATGTGCTGTTGGATTCTGTTTGCTAGTATCTTGTTCAGGATTTTTGCATCTATGTTCATCAGTGATATTGGTGTATAATTTTCATTTTTTGTGATATCTTTTTCTGGTTTTGGTATCAGTGTGATGGTGGCTTCATAGAATGAATTTGGGAGTGTTTCTCCTTCTGCAATTTTTTTGGAAGAGTTTGAGAAGGATCGGTGTTAGCTGTCCTCTAAATGTTTGATTGAATTTGCCTGTGAAGCCATCTGGTCCTGGACTTTTGTTTGATGGAAGGTTTTTAATTACAGTTTCAATTTCATTACTTGTGATAGGTCTGTTTATATTTTCTAATTCTTCCTGGTTCAGTCTTGGAAAATTGTACCTTTCAAGAATTTGTCCATTTCTTTGTTGTTGTCCATTTTATTGGCATAGAGTTGTTTGTAGTAGTCTCGTATAATCCTTTGTATTTCTGCAGTGTCAGTTGTGATTTCTCCTTTTTCATTTCTAATTTTATTGATTTGTGCCCTCTCCCTTTTTTTCTTGATAAGTCTGGGTGAGGGTTTATCAATTTTGTTTATCTTCTCAAAGAACCAGCTTTTCATTTTATTGATCTTTGCTACTGTTTTCTTCATTTCTGTTTCATTTATTTCTTCTCTGATCTTTATTATTTCTTTCTTTCTGCTGACTTTGGGTTTTCTTTGTTCTTCTTACTCCAGCTGTTTTCAGTGTAGGGTTGGATTGTTTATATGAGATTTTTCTTGTTTCTTGAGGTGAGATTTTATTGCTATAAACTTCCCTCTTAGAACTGCTTTTGCTGTGCCCCATAGGTTTTGGGTCATCGTGTTTTCATTGTCATTTGTTTGTATGTATTTTTTAATTTCCTGTTTGATTTCTTCAGTGATCTCTTGGTTATTTAGTAGCGCACTGTTTAGCCTCTGTGTATTTGTGTTTTTTACAGTTTTTTTCCTGTGATTGATTTCCAGTCTCGTAGCGTTGTGGTTAGAAAAGATGCTTGATACGATTTCAGTTTTCTTAAATTTTCCGAGGCTTGATTTGTGACCCAGTATTGTGATCTATCCTGGAGAATGTTCCATGTGCACTTGAGAAGAAAGTGTATTCTGTCACTTTTGGGTGGAATGTTCTATAAATATCAGTTATATCTATCTGGTCTATTGTGTCATGTAAAGCTTGTGTTTCTTTATTTACTTTCTGTTTGGATGATCTGTCCATTGGTGTAAGTGGGGTGTTAAAGTCCCCTACTATTATTTTGTTACTGTCGATTTCTCCTTTCATGGTTGTTAGCATTTGCCTTATGTATTGAGGTGCTCCTGTGTTGGGTGCATAAACATTTCTAATTGTTATATCTTCTTCTTGGATTGATTCCCTTGATCATTATATAGTGCCCCTCCGTATCTCTTGTAGCTGTTTTTATTTTAAAGTCTATTTTATCTGATACAAGTATTGCTACTCCAGCTTTCTTTTGATTTCCATTTGCATGGAATATCTTTTTCCATCCCTTCACTTTCAGTCTGTATGTGTCCCTAGGTCTGAAGTGGGTCTCTTGTAGACACCATATGTATGGGTCTTGTTTTTGTATCCATTCAGCAAGTCTGTGTCTTTTGTTTGGGGCATTTAATCCATTTACATTCAAGGTTATTATCAATATGTATGTTCCTATTACCATTTTCTTAACTGTTTTGGGTTTGTTTTTTTGTGGGTCTTTTCCTTCTCTTGTGCCTCCCGCCTAGAGAAGTTCCTGTAGCGTTTGTTGTAAAGGTGGTTTGGTGGTGCTGAATTCTTTTAGCTTTTGCTTGTCTGAAAAGCTTTTGACTTCTCCATCGAATCTGAGTGAGATCCTTGCTGGGTAGAGTAATCTTGGTTGTAGGTTTTTCTCTTTCATCACTTTAAGTATATCCTGCCACTCCCTTCTGACCTGCAGAGTTTCTGCTGAAAAATCAGCTGATAACCTTATGGAGATTCCTTTGTATATTATTTTTTGTTTTTCCCTTGCTGCTTTTAATATTTTTTTCTTTTAATTTAATTTTTGTTACTTTGATTAATATGTGTCTTGGTGTGTTTTTCCTAGCGTTTATCCTGTAAGGGACTCTCTGTGCTTCCTGGACTTGGGTGACTATTTCCTTTCCCATGTTGGGGGTGTTTTCATCTATACTCTCTTCATATATTTTCTCAGACCCTTTCTTTTTCTCTTCTTCTTCTGGGACTCCTATAATTCTAATGTTGGTGCGTTTAGTGTTGTCCCAGAGGTCTCTGAGATTGTCTTCAATTTTTTTCATTCTTTTTTCTTTATTCTGCTCCTCAGCAATTATTTCCACCATTTTGTCTTCCAGCTCACTTATTCGTTCTTCTGCCTCAGTTATTCTGTTATTGATTCCTTCTAGTGTATTTGTCATTTCAGTTATTGTGTTGTTCATCTCTGTTTGTTTGTTCTGTAGTTCTTCTAGATCTTTGTTAAACATTTCTTGTATTTTCTCAATCCGTGACTCCATTCTATTTCCAAGATTCTGGATCATTTTTACTATCATTACTCTGAATTCTTTTTCAGGTAGATTGCCTATTTCCTCTTCATTTATTTGGTCTTGTAGGTTTTTACCTTGCTCCTTTATCTGTGATGTATTTTTTTGCCATCTCATTTTTTTTTTTTTTATGAGTGGGATTGTGTTCCTGTTTTGCTGGTTGTTTGGCCTGAGGCTTCCAACACTGGAGTTTTTAGGCTATTGGGTAGAGCTGGGTCTTGGTGCTGAGATGAGGAGCTCTGTGAGAGCTCGCTCTGATGAATATTCCCTGGGGTCTGAGGTTCTCTGTTAGCCCAGTGGTTTGGACTCGGAGCTCCCACTGCAAGAGCTTCCACCCGCCCCTGGGCTCATGAACCAAGATCCTGCAAGCTGCCTGGGGTGGCAAAAAAAAAAACAGAACAATAACAAAGTAAAAAATAAAATTAGACTGGGAAACTAACAGATATGTTAGGAAGAATATAAAAGTAAAAATATAGATGAATCAATAACCGGAAGGTACATCAGTACCACAATAGCAAAAAAGAGGAGGAGGGAAAAGAAAAAAAGGGGGTGGGGAGAGGGGAGTAGGCCTTGGCTGTGGAGGGCGGGGCCTAAGCAAGGGAGAGGTTTGGGTGGTGGGCGGGGCCAATGCTCAGGACCCACAGGGCTGGAAAAGGCCCTGGTGGCTGTGGGGGGTTGGGGCTTAGGCTTAAGGAACAGAAGGGGCCCAGGCATGCCCCCACCCCTGGTCTCAGGGCAGGGGACCTCACCTGGGAGCCCAACAGGCTTCCTGGGCTCGAGTGGGCAGGGCAAATGCCCTCCTTTCCTCTCCCACTTCTCCTGGAGGGCTCCTCCCACCTGGTTCTCCTGATCTCCCTGGATTCCCTTCTAAGCCCCCAGGACCAATTCGGCTGGGGTGGGGGGCCTTGGAGGGCAGAGGACCAGCCTGGGAGCTCAACAGGCTCCCCTGGCCCGAGTGGGCAGGGCAATTAACCTCTCCACTCCTCTCTCGCTCCTCCTGGATGGCCCCTCCCACCTGCCTCTCCTGATCTCCCCGACCTCCCTCCTATGCCCCCAGGACCCACGCGGCCTGGATGGGGCTTTGGATGGGGGGTACCAGCTTGGCAGCTCAGCAGGCTCCCTGGCCCGAGTGGGTGAGGCGATTGCCCTCCGCTCTTTTCCCGCTCTTCCCTGAGAGTCTCTCCCGCCTGCCTCTCCTCAACTCCCCAGCCTCAGGGGAGCCAATCCTGTCTGGCCTCCACTTCTTCTCCCCCCTCAGTCCGCCTTCGTCCTACCAGTTCACTTTGGGGTTCCTCCTGTCACCCTGGGCATCAGAGTCCCCTACCAGTGGCCGGCAGGTGCCCTAGTTGTGGGGAGACGCTAACTGCGTGTCTTCCCACACCAGGTATTTTCTTTTCACTTGGGTAACTCATATCTTATTAGATGCATAGAGTGGATCTCTAAATATTCATAGTCAAGTAAGGTATATGGTAGGTTAGCACATAGGCTAACAAATACTATTTAAAGAGCATGTTAATTTGAAATTTTAAATTCAGGTTAGGCATTCTTCTCCAGGACCACGATTCTGAATTATTAAAAACATGTAGATTATTGTTTATAAGCAGGCTGAGAAAAAGAAGCCAAGATCTTTTTAATATCATGGTTTATTGATTAGTAGGTTCATTTGCAGAGCACTGAGATGCTAAAGGAAAGGGAGTACACATACGTTTTGTTTTACCTTCAAATTAATTCTTAAAAATTTAATGTTATTTCATTGTGTAGTAGCTAAAATATAATTGTGTATGATGAGATGGTATATTCATATAACATCCATTTATCAAATGTAATATATCCTTTTATAAACAAGCATCTTTGTTCCTCCTTATTATTGCTTCTCAGCTTTTAAGCCTATATTTTAAAAATATTTATATTGAAATTCATTGGTCAAATGATAGCCATTACTTCTGCTTATAAAACTTTTCAATGAGAAAATAGATTTTTGCTGGTAAGTACTTCGTGGTAGTTTTGGTTCTATAGTTCTCTCATATTCACTGAGAAAAATAGTGTAATCACTCATTATGGTACATTATTGAAATTATCTGTGCTTTATTCATGTCTTATGGGAATGCCTTTTTATTCTAAATCCTGGTTTGGGACATCTCTCTTTCTCTATGCTAATGCCGTTCCTTGTTTTCCTGTTGTACTAGACGGGACACTGCTTTAGAATCAAGGTGATTAGAGACCTAAATATTTTTGTTTAAAACTTTATTAATTCTTCCAACTGATTATCACCATTAATTTAAAAATCAGTTTTGGCTGTCTCCTGAATGCATGCCATCCTCCCAGTGCTGTGAAGGGTATATAGTAGGGGAAATGTGATGCCTGGTGTAATCAAAGACCATGAATGATCATATAAAAGGTTGATTGCAAATAGAAATCCTGTTTCTAGTCTATTCCATGTTGACGTTTTTTAGGACTGTGCTGTGGCCTTCAATCAAAAACTAATTAAAATTTTGAACTAATGGAAGTTAATTTGCTAGTTTGGAGGTGCATGTGTACATTAGAGGAGTTTATTTCAAATCCCAAGAAGATGCAGAAATCAGAACCTTAAAAGAAACATACTCATAAAATTGAATCTGGTTTTCACTGAAGAGAAATATTAGTTTATTTCTGTTCATCGTAATTCCTGACGCATTGGTTACTTTGAGACACTGCTGAGGCCTTCCAGACCTCCCACTGGGCTGGACACAGGAAAACACCTACTTCCTCATTATGGAAGTCTGACCACATCTGTGATGACATTTCTTCCTCTTGACCCATATGCTTTTTGTGGTAAATATCCAGAATCACTGCTGAGCAACTTAACTGAAAATGATTATTCTTTACTTTGTTCTAGTTTCTATGCTTTGATCATATCACAAACCCAATGGAAAACAGACATCCCCATCTTCCTGTTTGGGGCCACTGACATTTAGATTTCTTTCTAGTGGGAGTAAAATCCAGTATCAAAGATTGGACTAGAATGAGATATTCAAAGGAAAAAAATTATCTTGGCCACATTGATAAGATAAAAAGTGACTTTTTTGAGACTTGTAATTGACTTACATTTTTTTAATGATTGGGTGTAAGACCATTTCAATAATAATTTCTTATCTACATTTTAAAGCCCAACAGAAATGTTAGGCTTTACTGTGTGTCTTTCTAGGTTCTACTACAAACATAGAGTTAGGTCTGTGTATTACCTTAGGAGTCATCTGGCCCATAATTTCCTTATTTTAGACCTATGGTTAGACTGAGCCCCAAGGAGGTTTAATATCTTGCTTGATGTCATTTTTATAACCTTAGGTTATAAGGATGTGAGTAAGCAAATGAGCTAGCCAGAGATATTTTAAATTCCAATGCAAAAAACTTAAATTGTTTTTCATTCAGTGTAGAGTTTAGGAAATAAAATTCTTTCTTCTTGTTCTTTTTTTGTTTTACCCATTGATTAATCTATCTCTTTTGACTCAGCTCAGATGCTATATATTAGTTTCCACTAGAATAGCTCATTCTCAGTTTTATTTAATTAGTAAAGATTTTCCATAGGATGACAGATTCATACCCAGCTGAAGCCAGGGCTTAGATAAACTATTAGTCCACGTAAAGCAATTATGAGTTAAATTGTACTATGGGTCCTGTGGAAGAAACTCAAGTTTCAACACTGCGCTGTTCCATGTAACCTTTCTTGAGGTATTTACAGAGAGAAAGACTTTTCAGATTTCTGTTAAATGGTTGCTATGCCATTAATCAAGTTTTGTTTCTATCTTGAGTGTAATACATTGTGATTTAGATATAGATTCAATCAGCTTGTAGACATTTATTTGGACTTCATGATACTGGTAGTTTTAGATGGGTGCTAATAAGGGGGTTGGGAGATGGGGGCTTCTGCCCCGCAGAACAATGCGTTGTAAAACTGGTCCTGGCCTAAGAGTTTATTTACCTTTGTGAAAAGTGTGTGTGTTGCCCTGGTGGGAAATAAAACATGACTGCATCCTTCTTAAAGTTGAGTCCCTGTGCGCGGTCACTAAAACTCCTTCATTCTGTGCCATGTCCAGTGTTATTGTTATTGGAATTAATTTTTATTAAAGCAGGCAAGTAAGTATGCATTAAAAATTCTGTGTTAATATAAGAAGTGTAATGTTAGTGTAATAGCTGAAGGCTATAACTGCTTGGTCAGGGTTATATTAAAAAGTTATCTTGAAGCTCTGTGGGTAGGTTCATATCATATCTGTAGCTTTTGATAGATGCTGTGTCCAGAAGGACTTGGAAGTGCCTCCCAGCTTACACCGTGATACACATAGTAGAGGATTTTTTCCTGCCCTTATAAAGCCCTCATTTCTGTTCATGGCTTGTGGTTCTTGATTAATTGGTGACTGGTAATAGAAAGTATATATAGAATATACCAATACAAAAATAGATGGACATTCTCTGTGTTGTATTTCCTTCCTAGTTATTAATTTTTAATTTAACAAATTTTCATAGAGGTAATGCTGGCACAGAATACTTTTCCTGGATATGTCTCTTGGGAAACAGTTTTATAATGCATGTATTGATATTCCAAAATACAAAAGAAGGAGGGAAAAGATTATTTGAAAAAATAAGGTAATGGTTCTTATTTGCTTCATCATCTAAAAAATGTAAAGATAATTAATTTACCAATGTATGTTGGTATATATATTAATGTGTTTTTGATTTGATCTTCCTATTTAAAAATAAAAAAGTGTTTACATTTTGGAATGCAACGATTTCAAAAGCAAAGAAAACGAAGTGAGACATTTACATAAATGAACATGTAATGTAATAATACTCTGAAGTTATTTCTCTGCTAAAATACATGACATTCTTCCATTAAGAAATGGAAAGAGAAGTACTGACCCAAAAACTTAATGCTAATTAGAGACCGATTTTCTTTCACTAGAAATGCGGGGGATCCTGGGAGTCCTGACAGCTTTATTTTTATGAACCAATAGAGCTTTGTCTGAACTAATGCAAAGAGTATTTACATTGACATAGTAAAGTACAGAGCCTAAGTGTCTGTATTCTGGACTGCCTGGGTTTGAATCGTGCCTCTTCTACTTATATCCCAGAGACCGTGGGCAAATTACTTAGCTTCCTTCTGCCTCAATTTCCTCACTAAAAATGGGAATTGTAGTGCCATCTACCCCATAGGGTTGCTGTGAGGTTGAAATGAGCCCATACTTGTAAAATGCTTTGAATAATGCCTGGCACATAGTATGTCTTTTTGTATTTGCTTTATTATTACTATAATAAATGCCACACGTTGTTTTGTTTTTATTTTTACTCAAAAGGTGGACATTTTGCTTGCCTAGGATTAGTTAAAGGAGAAGTTGAAGTGAAAACTAATGTGGTAGTAAAAAAGCAAAAAACAAACAAAACAAAAAGTTTCCCCCCACAGCCCAGTAAAGTTTCCAACGTGAGATGTAAGAATTTTGATGCACAGAAGTGTTTCACATGGTTTTGATTCTTAAAATTACTGCCTTAGGAATGTCAGGTTGCTGATGAAATGTAAATCAAAAAGTAAATTGCTGTAAGTTGCATATATGCACTGACTGTTGAAACCCTTATCCGGACCCTGACTGTGGAATACATATTTCTCTTACTAGATGAAGCAGGGCAGCTTTTGCCTTATCTTGGCCACCAAACTGCTTTTTCAGGATGTCGTTTTCTAGTACATGATAAAGGGTCAATGGTCTGTTATGTAAGTACTTCCTTTTAGTATAGCATTATCTTATATTTTGATAGCTAATTTTTGGCTTGTTACTGGCTATTAAATTCCAGACATCTGAAGAAAATGCGTCATTAGGCAATTTATTTAGATTACAGGATATAAAGTTCTAGATGTTGTGAAATTTTCAAATCTGTAATATTGGGCTAATGTAAGGGTACACCATGCACCAATTTTATAGCCTATTTACCCCCAAACTGTGTATTTTACAGGCAATAATGAAAATGATACGGGTTCTTCTCAATTTTACTTTTAGTACTACCCAAATTCTTGATATGTCATTAACACTGAATTGGAAAAGATGTTTTAATTCCAGCATTAAAATATAAAAGTTTGAGAACCCTTAGGTTTGGTTTATTCTATTTTTGTTGTTAGAGGTACTAAAAAGTCAAGAGAAACTACTATTTATTGAACACTTATCCTGTGAGGCATTGAAATAGTTGCTTCTACATAAGTATTTCACTTAGCTTTCTAGGCTTAAATTATAAATTAGATACCCTTATATAGCTGTTTCACTATCTGGAAAAAAGATGCCTTATGTTGTTTATTACCAGTATTGTCATTGTTAATACCTACCAGTGCCGTCGACACCTCAGTCTGTGCTTTTGGGAAACAGAGCTATTAGAGCTTTTTGCCAGAAAAACGTAAAAAGCTGTGACTACCAACAAAGGGTTTTAAGAAGGTCGATCTTTTATTTATTCCTGACATGTTAGCCTAGCCAATATTTTTTGTCCATTTTACTTAACCTTCTGAGTTAATGTTTTTAATGGTTTTACAATATTAATTTATTCCATGGATATTTGTTGAGTGCTTACTATTAATAGCCAGTTACTACACTAGGAGCTAGAAATACCTCCTTGAGTTGGGCATTTAGCACATAACTGCCAGTGAAACAGTGTTACACAAACGAAGATACAGGGTAGGCTAAGCTTGTTTCTTAGGATATAACTATTGCATATAGAACATTTGAATCGTAGTTCCCAAAAGCGAAATACTTGAATTAATGCTTTCCGAAGGGGAAGTGAAGGTGGATATATTCATTCAGTATGGCAGAGCTGTGAACTGTGGACACATATTAGGGTTATCACTTTATCCAGGGTACATAACAAAGTGGGTTTTACTGTATTGGGATGTGTATCAGCTACTTTCTGAAGTATCATGATCCAGCATGTCATTTGCTGTCTGTGTAGCAGCTCAAAGGTATGTCTCTTTCTTCAACTTAATTTAGCTAATCTAGAAGCAGTAGTTCCAGAAAGATAGATCAAGATTAGAAATAACTGAATTACCTGGTAACTGTGAGTATGGATACACAAAGTAAATACAAAGGTGACAGGTAAGGGCTGAATTGCTCTTCTGACTTTTGATTTTCTTCGCCTTAGTGAGTTCCTCTGAGTATGTACGTGGGGTTGTGGCTTTTTTCGCTGAGTTTCCTTTCTGCCCTAACTACTAACACTTCTTGGCTCCATCAGACGTTTGCGCACCTTCACTTGTTGGTATCACCACGTGTAAATATTGTTATCTTCATCATTCTCTCAGGAAAGCTCAGAGACTTTAAAACTTAAAAGAGCAAAATATTCCCACCACGAGCAGCAACAGTTATTGCATGGTATTTTGGCTGCTAATGTAATTGGTCTCAAAAGTTAAGTTTGAGTCATTATGACCTTCTTTAAAAATAATGACCTTTTCTTGCAGATAGCCCCAGCAGAATTTAGAGCGCTCTTTCCTAGAAAATGAAATTCTTAGAGCAGACCAGCATTTCTGTATGTTTGTTTCACAAAGCACCCATGTAGAAAGATGTGACATACCCAGCTGCCTACCTCACCACCCCAAAAAGTTAAGGAAGTTGATTCTGGGGTCAAATAATTTAAGTAAGTTAGGGAATTTCTGTATACTATATCCCTCTGGAGAAGCACAGTGCATGCTAGCATATTATAGTCTCTAAGAAGTCCTGCTCTAAAGAAATCTGCTTAATGTTTTAAAATGTAACCTATCCGATCTCATTTGGCCACACTTTTTTCTTTAATATATCGCCTAACAATAATCCCAAGGTTGACTCTTCTGCCTTTGTTCTGGTTACTTTCTATCACGATCCAGCTGTTAGTAGCTAACACTCTGGAGACAGACTTAACAGTTACAGGCAACTAGAGGCTGTCTTGTCAGCCATCCTCTAAGAGCTGTAAGAAAAGCCCTTTAAGAGCCTTTTATGAAATATTGACGTTGTTTAGAATAACTACTAATTTTAGTTTTTAGCTGATTTTAGGAAAGCATGAGTTCATTAGTCAAGCAACCTTTGCTCCTCTGTATAAGTACTTCCTTTGCTCAGGCTAGAACCTGAAATGGTTGGCTACTATGCAATGGGTAGAAACAGGTGAGCTTCTGATGACTGGGCTGTGGCCTGGACCGCATCTGACCCAGGATGTGGTGGCCTGGGTGACCGATGTGCCTGGTGACGCATCGCTCCATGTCGCCTGTGGCTTGTGCTTGCCCGTGGTAGAACTTGTGAATAGCTTGTGCTGCCATTTTGTTGTGAAGGATCATGTTATGCAGCTCCCCTTACAAGTTATATATTTATGTGCTTTCTACAGTGATGGAGAGGGGAGAAAAAGGACCTCGTCGACCTGCAGCAATGAGTCCCTAAACGTTGGAGGAACCCCTGTCACTCCTCGCCGAATTTCCTGGCGGCAGCGCATTTTCCTTAGGGTTGCCTCTCCCATGAACAAATCTCCCTCGGCCGTGCAGCAGCAGGGTTCGTGTGATACTTACTACAGTTACCCCTTACCAGCGTCGTAAATTAGGGAATGGAATGTGGTGCTTTGTGTACAAAGAGATTTAAGTGATTACAGTAGGGAAACAACTTCCCTTTTTATATCCGATATAGTGGTTAACGTGTCAGATATCGTTAGAACCTATTAGACATTCAGCAAATCATGTTGAATGAATGGATGAATGAATGAATTTTCAAAACGTGTTTTGGGGCCTGCTTCATAATGCATAGGGCACTAGCATAGTGATAGAAAAGAAGTCATAGATTTGTTTATTATTAGAAAAGCAACATTCTTTTACAAGAGTCACACGTAAAACAAAGTAACATAGAAATATTTAACAGTAGAAAAGTGGATGCAGATACACCAGGCAAACATCAATCAAAAGAGAGCCCTGGCAGCTCTCTTTGCATATCAGACCTATAAGAAATTAAAGCAAAATGCCCAAAGGCGCAAAGTAAATGTAACAATAAATAAAAAGATTTAACAATGGTGAGAACACGCATAATTATATAGCTTGGAGAGCTAGAAAATAACACTAAACAAAATTTGCGGGAGAAATAAATAAATAACTCTCATGGGAGATTTTAACATATTCCTCTCTGCAAATTAAATGTAGAGAAACTAAACGTAGATAATATTTGAGAAACACAATTAAACAAGCTTGATCTGATATTTGTATAGAACCTTGCCACCTATAGAGAAAGTTCATTCATTTTCAGCACACATGGAACAGTCGTAAAAAATATTTATGTACTTGGCTATAAAGATTTTTAAATGAATTCCAGAGAATCGTGATTATTTATACTATATTCTCTGATCACCCTGCAAAAAGGAGGAAGGAAGGAAGGAAAGGAGGGAGGGAGGGAGGGAGGTAGGAAGGGAGAAAGAATTAGAGGACAACTAAAAAATTTCATGTGTTTGGAGGCTGAAAACTGTATTCCTAGAAACTAGAAGGAAGAAAATATGATCAGAGCCCTACAAATCAAAATTGAATGGTATGTAAAGGGCAGTTCTAAAACCAAGAAAGCCAAAATTCAAATGTACTAAGTATTCAATCCATACAGTAAGATTTTTTTTAAAAAATTATTTATTAAGGAAGTAAATAATAAGGCTAAGGGCCGAGGTCAACTAATAAAGAAAAAAAAAACAAGGAAAAAACATTTCTAGAGATAAAAGTAACTCTGTCTGGGGTGGTCAAAGAAAGCTTTACAAAAAAGTTACGTATTTATTTAAACTCATTGCTGGGAGAAACATCTTTCAGAAAAAGGGACGAGAAAAGCTCTAGAGTCATTGCAGAGAACTTTGTGGGTCAGGGAGTCATGAGAAATTCAGCATCATGACAGCAGAGGATGGCAGTAGAGACAAGAAGTTGGAAAGGTTACTTGAGGTCAAAGTCTGAAGCGGTCTATGTGCTAGTCCCGGGAGTTTAGACTTTGTTCTATGGAATATATGCATCCACTGAAATGTTTTAAGACACAAAATCATGATTGTTAATAGGAAAATAATTGGCAACAGTGAAAAAGATGGTCTAGAATGGAGGGCGAGAATGTCCGGAAATTGGGTTATAGTGTTGCAGGAATGAGCAGTGCTGAGCTGAGCCATGACCAGAGTCGCTCAGCTGCTTTACTCTTGACAGATCCTGATGGTAGGTGTAGACCTTAGGAGGTCACTAATGCTTACGGACGTAATCTTTTTGTTTTGCACAGAGAATATACACAGAAAAATTGCAGAAGTGTTGAACTCTGGGGAAAGGCCAGGTCATTTTAGAGCACCTATCTTATAGGTCATTTTGTGCGGAAAGAAGAAGTGGTGAAATTACATATACTTTCGTTTCACTAGGAGAGGGAAATCTGGAAGGGGAATTCAGTCTAGCGAATTTACTTAAATCATTAGTTCCAGAAACTGACAGTTACTGGGAGAGCAGCTTTGTGAACAACTTTACAAGTGGAATATAGGAGGAGAGAGCGTCAAGTCCAGAGAGAACTTCTGTAGTCTGGGTTACGACTTAGGTATGCCTCTCACTGTTTTCTTCTCTGCAGACGGACTGGACACGAGTGAGCTGCTGCCACTGTCCCCTCTTGCTCCACCCATGGAGGAGGAACCGCTGGTTATATTCGTGTCTGGTGACGATGACCCAGAAAAGGCTGAAGAAAGAAAAAAGTCGGAGGAACTGAGGAGTTTGTGGAGAAAAGCTATACACCAACAAATCCTGTTGCTTCGAATGGAAAAAGAAAACCAGAAACTTGAAGGTTAGCCATTCAAACAGGGCTAAAGGACATGATATGATACTGTAATCTAAAGGTGTCGTTTGTTAATACTATTCCCCCCCACTCCACACACACACTCAAACTCATTCTCGGGCTTTATACACACTTTTACCAGACTATCTACTGATTAAAATTGTTTATTTCTATTTCATGAGGTGGTTATGACATGGGAAGCTGACCAGCTTAAGAAATTTGCATTTTTGTTTAGCAGATTTAAAACATCAGACATCCTCTGAGTATATTTGGGTGATAGAATAATAGAAGGTAATAGAATGTATATAATGAAGTCAATGTGTTTAATATGACTGAAAGTTTAATATCATCATGTATTACTTTAAAAAAAACCTTAATTATGAAAAAGCAAATTCTCTTCTTTTCGAATATGATTTTCAAGTTTCAGGCTAATTGTATTCATAATATGATAAATATGCCTATTTCAAATAAATTATATTGTATCCATTCCAACTAATTACCTGTTATCAAATCAAAGTTTCTATGTTTTGTTACTGTTTTTTAAATTTTCTATTTAAAAAATCATATTGAAATCATTAAATTTATAAATGGATAATTTATAACAGCTATTGTGCTATTTGTAGTGCTTTATTGCTAAGTTTATGCATACCAAATGCTTTAGAATGTGTTTTCCAGACTTTAAAATAATAGTGTTATTTACACCACTGCTGATAGAATCATAGACAGGGAGATGTGCAGATGTTACCAAAATCTGAAAAATTTATTAATGCCATTATCTTGGGCAAATCACTTAATGTAAAAGGGCCTTGTTTTTCACATTTCTGAAATGAAAGGTTTAGCTTAAGTGGGCCTTTGACTTTTAAGATTATTGGAAAATGTATAATCTAGATTTTTCTCTGACTTGCTTTTATTATGCTGTCTTCCAAAAAAAGCCTTTTTTTAGTACAGGCAGATATTCACATTTCTGTGTTCATCATCTGCCTTAAGATTCCTTTTACTATACCTATTGCTCAATTAAGTTTTTAATATTTTTTTAGTTTGCTAGGGCACAGCTGTATTCTTATATATATTATTGCTATGTTCTTAGCAGAATGAAAAGTACATACGATTTTTAAACATCCTTAGGAAATAAATCTTCTTTTCTTTCAAGTTAAAAATGCAATTAATTGTTATTAACATAGCTTTTAAAAGTTTGATGTGATAAATGGTATGCCTACTCAAGCTTCCATAGATTTTGAAAAGAATTGAATTTATGTTTTTTGTAGTTGATTATAGCTTGAACTAATGCATAAACAGAAAAAGAGGTTGAAAAAAGATGGTTATGATTTCCTTAAAACATTTAAAGCATGAAATTGTATTTCATTAACAGTTGGGAATATGTACAGTAGAATATTATATTAAATATTAATGGATAATTTTAGAATCATAGACTATTTGAACTGGAGATTAGAGATTATTTAGCTCCATTCTTCATTCTGCAGCTGAGTTAGTGACTGGCTTGGGGAGGCTAAGGAAATTAACCTAAGGTCAAACAGTGGTGTACTGGCAGAGCAAGTATTAAAACTCCAGTTTATTTATCACGGTTCTTGGGCTTTTTCCCAGTATGCCATACTATTTCTCAACTATATGTGTTAATATAAGGAAATGGATAATACAAATGACTCTGTGTATTCTGTGTATTATATACGACTACATAAATTGACAGAATAAGAGAGGAGGTGACATTTAGAATATATGATCAGAAACGTTTGTTGATTCTATATTTACTTCTGTACTTAAATAACAAAGACAAAAAATAGCTTAACCTGTTAAAAATTTATCTCATGGATAAGCATTTCTTCATGGTTCTTTGCTCTTGCCTAGTTAACCAGGGCAAATATTAACTGCTCTCACTCAGCACTTTATCCTCTGGGCCTGTGACTGGCACATAGCAGATGATTATTATTATTTTAGATGAATAATGATCTAGAGAAGGTTGGAGAAAAAAAAAATCTGAGGAAATATTATTCTTTGTGCATTGTGAAAAACGTCATTAATAAAGTTATATTTAGGATTATATTTAGAATGATATTTGTTATTAACTTTTAAAAAATTATTTGATGATCATAGGGAAATATAAAGCAAATATCGAGAAGCAAAGCTAGACTGTTAGAAAGCCATCTAGTGGTATCTAGGAGGAATTTTTTGTAGTGCGATTTATCTTTTGATTATATCTGGACTTTTAAGTAGAAATTTTTACTGGCCTGTTGGAATAGCAGTCTATTGTAAGATATTTTAATTCTTTTGAAATGGCTTCAAACACTAAGTAAAGAGTAATACTCATTCTGCTATTGTTTTTGTGCTGTCGAGGACTTTGGATGCATGACAAAGATTTGTGTTGCAGCAGGTAAGGTGGTTGAGCCCTGGAGCTTGAGTGGATACAGATTACTCTGAGAGGCTCCTGTTGAATGTGGTCCTAATGAAAGAGAAGAAATACACTCACATGTTTTTTTCTCCCTTCTCCTCTTTTGGAATCGATTCTTCAAGATAATGACCAAGTACAGATAGTGGTTTGTTTTTTTTTTTTTTTTTTTTTTTTTTTTTTTTTTTTTTTTTTTTTTTTTTAAACATCTTTATTGAAGTATAATTGCCTTACAATGGTGTGTTAGCTTCTGCTTTATAACAAAGTGAATCAGTTATACATATACAATATGTTCCCATTTCTCTTCCCTCTTGCATCTCCCTCCCTCCCACCCTCCCCATCCCATCCCTCTAGATGGTCACAAAGCACCGAGCTGATCTCCCTGTGCTATGCGGCTGCTTCCCACTAGTTATCTATTTTACATTTGGTGGTGTATATATGTCCATGACACTCTCTTACCCTGTCACATCTCACCCCACCCCCTCCCCATATCCTCAAGTCCATTCTCTAGTAGGTCTGTGTCTTTATTCCCGTCTTGCCACTAGGTTCTTCATGGCCTCTTTTTTTTTTTTTTTTTTTCCCCTTAGATTCCGTATATATGTGTTAGCATACTGTATTTGTTTTTCTCTTTCTGACTTACTTCACTCTGTATGACAGACTCTAACTCCATCCACCTCATTACAAATACCTCCATTTCATTTCTTTTTATGGCTGAGTAATATTCCATTGTATATATGTGCCACATCTTCTTTATCCATTCATCTGTCGATGGACATTTAGATTGCTTCCATGTCCTGGCTATTGTAAATAGAGCTGCAATGAACATTTTGGTACATGACTCTTTTTGACCTATGGTTTTCTCAGGGTATATGCCCAGTAGTGGGATTGCTGGGTCGTATGGTAGTTCTATTTGTAGTTTTTTAAGGAACCTCCATACTGTTCTCCATAGTGGCTGTATCAATTTACATTCCCACCAACAGTGCAAGAGTGTTCCCTTTCCTCCACACCCTCTCCAGCATTTATTGTTTCTAGATTTTTTGATGATGGCCATTCTGACCGGTGTGAGATGATATCTCATTGTAGTTTTGATTTGCATTTCTCTAATGATTAATGATGTTGAGCATTCTTTCATGTGTCTGTAGGCCATCTGTATATCTTCTTTGGAGAAATGTCTATTTAGGTCTTCGGCCCATTTTTGGATTGGGTTATTCGTTTTTTTGTTATTGATCTGCATGAGCTGCTTGTAAATCTTGGAGATTAATCCTTTGTCAGTTGCTTCATTTGCAAATATTTTCTCCCATTCTGATGGTTGTCTTTTGGTCTTGTTTATGGTTTCCTTTGCTGTGCAAAAGCTTTTAAGTTTCATTAGGTCCCATTTGTTTATTTGTGTTCTTATTTCCATTTCTCTGGGAGCTGGGTCAAAAAGAATCTTGCTGTGATGTATGTCATAGAGTGTTCTGCCTATGTTTTCCTCTAAGAGTTTGATAGTGTCTGCCCTTACACTTAGGTCTTTAATCCATTTTGAGTTTATTTTTGTGCATGGTGTCAGGGAGTGTTCTATTTTCATACTTTTACATGTACCTGTCCAATTTTCCCAGCACCACTTATTGAAGAGGCTGTCTTTTCTCCACTGTATATGCTTGCCTCCTTTATCAAAAATAAGGTGCCCATATGTGTGTGGGTTTATCTCTGGGCTTTCTATCCTGTTCCATTGATCTATATTTCTGTTTTTGTGCCAGTACCAAACTGTCTTGATTACTGAAGCTTTGTAATATAGTCTGAAGTCAGGGAGCCTGATTCCCCCAGCTCCATTTTTCGTTCTCAAGATTGCTTTGGCTATTCGGGGTCTTTTGTGTTTCCATACAAATTGTGAAATTTTTTGTTCTAGTTCTGTGAAAAATGCCAGTGGTAGTTTGATAGGGATTGCATTGAATCTGTAGATTGCTTTGGGTAGTAGAGTCATTTTCACAATGTTGATTCTTCCAATCCAGGAACATGGTATATCTCTCCATCTATTTGTATCATCTTTAATTTCTTTCATCAGTGTCTTATAATTTTCTGCATACAGGTCTTTTGTCTCCTTAGGTAGGTTTATTCCTAGATATTTTATTCTTTTTGTTGCAATGGTAAATGGGAGTGTTTTCTTAATTTCACTTTCAGATTTTTCGTCATTAGTGTATAGAAATGCAAGAGATTTCTGTGCATTAATTTTGTATCCTGCTACTTTACCAAATTCATTGATTAGCTCTAGGAGTTTTCTGGTAGCATCTTTAGGATTCTCTATGTATAGTATCATGTCATCTGCAAATAGTGACAGCTTTACTTCTTCTTTTCCGATTTGGATTCCTTTTATTTCTTTGTCTTCTCTGATTGCTGTGGCTAACACTTCCAAAACTATGTTGAATAATAGTGGTGAGAGTGGGCAACCTTGTCTTGTTCCTGATCTTAGTGGAAATGGTTTCAGTTTTTCACCATTGAGGACAATGTTGGCTGTGGGTTTGTCATATATGGCCTTTATTATGTTGAGGAAAGTTCCCTCTATGCCTACTTTCTGCAGGGCTTTTATCATAAATGGGTGTTGAATTTTGTCGAAAGCTTTCTCTGCATCTATTGAGATGATCATATGGTTTTTCTCCTTCAGTTTGTTAATATGATGTATCACATTGATTGATTTGCGTATATTGAAGAATCCTTGCATTCCTGGGATAAACCCCACTTGATCATGGTGTATGATCCTTTTAATGTGCTGTTGGATTCTGTTTGCTAGTATTTTGTTGAGGATTTTTGCATCTATGTTCATCAGTGATATTGGCCTGTAGTTTTCTTTCTTTGTGACATCTTTGTCTGGTTTTGGTATCAGGGTGATGGTGGCCTCGTAGAATGAGTTTGGGAGTGTTCCTCCCTCTGAAATATTTTGGAAGAGTTTGAGAAGGATAGGTGTTAGCTCTTCTCTAAATGTTTGATAGAATTCACCTGTGAAGCCATCTGGTCCTGGGCTTTTGTTTGTTGGAAGGTTTTTAATCACAGTTTCAATTTCAGTGCTTGTGATTGGTCTGTTCATATTTTCTATTTCTTCCTGGTTCAGTCTCGGCAGTTTGTGCCTTTCTAAGAATCTGTCCATTTCTTCCAGGTTGTCCATTTTATTGGCATAGAGTTGCTTGTAGTAATCTCTCATGATCTTTTGTATTTCTGCAGTGTCAGTGGTTACTTCTCCTTTTTCATTCCTAATTCTATTGATCTGAGTCTTCTCCCTTTTTCTCTTGATGAGTCTGGCTAATGGTTTATCAATTTTGTTTATCTTCTCAAAGAACCAGCTCTTAGTTTCATTGATTTTTGCTATTGTTTCCTTCATTTCTTTTTCATTTATTTCTGACCTGATCTTTATAATTTCTTTCCTTCTGCTGGCTTTGGGGTTTTTTTGTTCTTCTTTCTCTAATTGCTTTAGGTGCAAGGTTAGGTTGTTTATTCGAGATGTTTCCTGTTTCTTGAGGTAGGCTTGTATTGCTATAAACTTCCCTCTTAGCACTGCTTTTGCTGCGTCCCATAGGTTTTGGGTCGTCGTATCTCCATTGTCATTTGTTTCTAGGTATTTTTTGATTTCCCCTTTGATTTCTTCAGTGATCACTTCGTTATTAAGTAATGTATTGTGTAGCCTCCATGTGTTTGTATTTTTTACAGGTCTTTTCCTGTAATTGATATCTAGTCTCATAGCGTTGTGGTCGGAAAAGATACTTGATACGATTTCAATTTTCTTAAATTTACCAAGGCTTGATTTGTGACCCAAGATATGATCTATCCTGGAGAATGTTCCATGAGCACTTGAGAAAAATGTGTATTCTGTTGTTTTTGGATGGAATGTCCTATAAATATCAATTAAGTCTATCTTGTTTAATGTATCATTTAAAGCTTGTGTTTCCTTATTTATTTTCATTTTGGATGATCTGTCCATTGGTGAGAGTGGGGTGTTAAAGTCCCCTACTATGATTGTGTTGCTGTCGATTTCCCCTTTTATGGCTGTTAGTATTTGCCTTATGTATTGAGGTGCTCCTATGTTGGGTGCATAAATATTTACAATTGTTATACCTTCCTCTTGGATCGATCCCTTGATCATTATATAGTGTCCTTCTTTGTCTCTTGTAATAGTCTTTATTTTAAAGTCTATTTTGTCTGATATGAGAATTGCTACTCCAGCTTTCTTTTGATTTCCATTTGCATGGAATATCTTTTTCCATCCCCTCACTTTCAGTCTATATGTGTCTCTAGGTCTGAAGTGGGTCTCTTGTAGACAGCATATATATGGGTCTTGTTTTTGTATCCATTCAGCCAGCCTGTGTCTTTTGGTGGGAGCATTTAATCCATTTACATTCAAGGTAATTATCGATATGTATGTTCCTATTCCCATTTTCTTAAATGTTTTGGGTTTGTTATTGTAGGTGTTTTCCTTCTCTTGTGTTTCTTGCCTAGAGAAGTTCCTTTAGCATTTGTTGTAAAGCTGGTTTGGTGGTGCTGAACTCTCTCAGCTTTTGCTTGTCTGTAAAGGTTTTAATTTCTCCATCGAATCTGAATGAGATCCTTGCTGGGTAGTGTAATCTTGGTTGCAGGTTTTTCTCCTTCATCACTTTAAGTATATCCTGCCACTCCCTTCTGGCTTGCAGAGTTTCTGCTGAAAGATCAGATGTTAACCTTATGGGGATTCCCTTGTGTGTTATTTGTTTTTTTTCCCTTGCTGCCTTTAATATGTTTTCCTTATATTTAATTTTTGATAGTTTGATTAATATGTGTCTTGGTGTGTTTCTCCTTGGGTTTATCCTGTATGGGACTCTCTGTGCTTCCAGGACTTGATTAACTATTTCCTTTCCCATATTAGGGAAGTTTTCAACTATAATCTCTTCAAATATCTTCTCAGTCCCTTTCTTTTTCTCTTCTTCTTCTGGGACCCCTATAATTCGAATGTTGGCGCGTTTAATGTTGTCCCAGAGGTCTCTGAGACTGTCCTCAGTTCTTTTCATTCTTTTTTCTTTATCCTGCTCTGCAGTAGTTATTTCCACCATTTTATCTTCCAGGTCACTTATCCTTTCTTCTGCCTCAGTTATTCTGCTATTGATCCCATCTAGAGTATTTTTAATTTCATTTATTGTGGTTTTCATCATTGCTTGGTTCCTCTTTAGTTCTTCTACGTCCTTGTTAAATGTTTCTTGCATTTTGTCTATTCTATTTCCAAGATTTTGGATCATCCTTACTATCATTATTCTGAATTCTTTTTCAGGTAGACTACCTATTTCCTCTTCATTTGTTAAGTCTGGTATGTTCTGACCCTGCTCCTTCATCTGCTGTGTGTTTTTCTGTCGTCTCATTTTGCTTATCTTACTGTGTTTGGGGTCTCCTTTTCACAGGCTGCAGGTTCGTAGTTCCTGTTGTTTTTGGTATCTGTCCCCAGTGGCTAAGGTTGGTTCAGTGGGTTGTGTAGGCTTCCTGGTGGAGGGAACTAGTGCCTGAGCTCTGGTGGATGAGGTTGGCTCTTGTCTTTCTGGTGGGCACGTCCACGTCTGGTGGTGTATTTTGGGGTGTCTGTGGCCTTATTATGATTTTAGGCAGCCTCTCTGCTAATGGATGGGGCTGTGTTCCTGTCTTGCTAGTTGTTTGGCATATGGTGTCCAGCACTGTAGCTTGTTGGTCGTTGAGTGAAGCTGGGTCTTGATATTGAGATGGAGATCTCTGAGAGATTTTTGCCGTTTGGTATTACGTGAAGCTGGGAGGTCTCTTGTGGACCAGTGTCCTGAAGTTGGCTCTCCCACTTCAGAGGCACGGCCCTGATGCCTGGCTGGAGTACCAAGAGCCTTTCGTCCACACGGCTCAGAGTAAAAGGGAGAAAAAATAGAAAGAAAGAAAGAAAGAAAGAAAGAAAGAGGCTATAATATAGTGAAGTAAAATAAAGCTATTGTAAAGCAAAGCTATACAGACAAAATCGCACCCAGAAGCATATACATATACACTCACAAATAAAGGAAAAGGGGAAAAATTAATATATCCTGCTCCCAAAGTCCACCTCCTGAATTTGGGATGATTCGTTGTCTATTCAGGTATTCACCAGATGCAGGCACATCAAGTTGTTTGTGGAGTTTTAATCCGCTGCTTCTAAGGTTGCTGGGAGAGATTTCCCCTTATCTTCCCTGTTCGCACAGTTCCTGGGGTTCAGCTTTGGATTTGGACCCGCCTCTGCGTGTAGGTCGCCTGAGGGCGTCTATTCCCCGCACAGACAGGACGGGGTTAAAGGAGCAGCTGCTTCGGGGGCTCTGGCTCACTCAGGCCGCGGGGAGGGAGGTGTACAGAGGAGGCGGGGTGAGCCTGCGGCGGCCGAGGCCGGCGTGACGTTGCACCAGCCTGAGGCGGGCAGTGCGTTCTCCCGGGGAACTTGTCCCCGGATCACGGGACCCTGGCAGTGGCGGGCTGCACAGGCTCCCGGGAGGGGCGATGTGGAGAGTGACTTGTGCTCACACACAGGCTTTTTGGAGGCGGCAGCAGCAGCCCCAGCGTCTCACGCCCGTCTCTGGGGTCCGTGCTGATCGCCGCGGCTCACGCCTTTCTCTGGAGTTCGTTTAGGCGGCACTCTGAATCCCCTCTCCTTGCGCGCCGCGAAACAAAGAGGCAAGAAAAAGTCTCTTGCCTCTTCGGCAGCTGCAGACTTTTTCCCGGACTCCCTACCAGCCAGCTGTGGTGCGCTAACCCCTTCAGGCTGTGTTCACGCCGCCAGCCCCAGTCCTCTCCCCGCGATCCAACCGAAACCGAAACCCGAGCCTCAGCTCCCAGCCCCGCCCGCCGAGCAGACAAGCCTCTCGGGCTGGTGAGTGCTGCTCCGCGCCGAGCCTCTGTGCGGGAGTCTCTCCGTTTTTTTCCTCTGCGCCCCTGTTGCTGTGGGGTCTGCGGTGATCGCCGCGGCTCGCGCCCTTCTCTGGAGTTCGTTTAGGCGGCGCTCTGAATCCCCTCTCCTTGCGCGCCGCGAAACAAAGAGGCAAGAAAAAGTCCCTTGCCTCTTCGGCAGCTGCAGACTTTTTCCCGGTCTCCCTCCCAGCCAGCTGTTGTGCGCTAATCCCTTCAGGCTGTGTTCACGCCGCCAGCCTCAGTCCTCTCCCTGCGATCCGACCGAAGCCGAGCCTCAGCTCCCAGCCCCACCCGCCCCGGCGGGGGAGCAGACAAGCCTCTCGGGCTGGTGAGTGCTGCTCGGCGCCGAGCCTCTGTGCGGGAATCTCTCCGTTTTTCCCTCTGCGCCCCTGTTGCTGTGGGATCCGCGTTGGTAGCTGCGGCTCGCGCCCGTCTCTGAAGTTCGTTTAGGCAGCGCTCTGAATCCCCTCTCCTCGCGCACCCGGAAACAAAGAGGGAAGAAAAAGTCTCCTGCCTCTTCGGCAGCTGCAGACTTTTTCCCGGACTCCCTCTTGGCTAGCTGTGGTGCACTAACCCCTTCAGGCTGTGTTCACGCCGCCAACCCCAGTCCTCTCCCTGCGATCCGACCGAAGCCCGAGCCTCAGCTCCCAGCCCCGCCCGCCCCGGCGGGTGAGCAGACAAGCCTCTCGGGCTGGAGAGTGCTGCTCGGCGCCGAGCCTCCGTGCGGGAACCTCTCCGCTTTGCCCTCCGCACCCCTGTGGCTGCGCTCTCCTCCGTGGCTCCGAAGCTTCCCCCCTCCGCCACCCGCAGTCTCCGCCCGCGAAGGGGCTTCCTAGTGCGTGGAAATCTTTCCTCCTTCACGGCTCCCTCCCACTGGTGCAGGTGCCATCCCTATTCTTTTGTCTCTGTTATTTCTTTTTTCTTTTGCCCTACCCAAGTACGGGGGGAGTTTCTTGCCTTTTTGGAGGTCGGACGTTTTCTGCCAGCGTTCAGTGGGTGTTCTGTAGGAGCAGTTCCACGTGTAGATGTATTTCTACTGTATCTGTGGGAAGGAAGGTGATCTCCGCGTCTTACTCTTCCGCCATCTTCCCGAGGACCCCCAGTGGTTTGTTTTATAAGCATTTCTTTTAATGAACTCTGGGCTTAGATTTTCGACCATCAAATGAGAGAAAATTCTGTATTATTTTGAAAAATGAAAGTAGTGTTAGCTTCAGAAAAATGAATTTTCCTCTTAAAGGTTATTAAAAATGGACACAGGAATATATAACCTACCGTTGTTAAGAGCAGTATTGGTAACTCTGGAAATAGTTATAAAAATGTATCAGGTTATCATGGTCAAATATTTCTCAAATCAAGGTTAGCATGAGGCATTGTTTTCTCATGTGTCATATATAAAATATTAACATTTTAATGGTGTTTAAAATGATGCAAGCTGTCACTTCTGTGGTTATGTATTACATTTGTCAAAAAATTGATATTTCAAACATGGTTTGTTTTTTATGCTTAGAAGACTTATCATCTGTAACATACCGAGTAAAACCTCCGTAGAAAGTTATTCCTTGTTTTTGTTTTCTTTTTTACATGAAATGACTCAAAATTTAAGAAACCTTTCATGTATCCTCAGTTGTTTTTTTTTTTAAGTTTTCTTTTTGAGAAAATGTTATTTGGTATGGTTTTACAAATGCAATGAAACATTACAAATACTGTGTTTTAAAAGCATATAGGTCTTATATAAATTCTGTCTTTCTTAGCAAGCAGAGATGAACTCCAGTCCAGAAAAGTTAAATTGGATTATGAAGAAGTTGGTATATGTCAGAAGGAGGTCTTAATAACCTGGGATAAGAAGTTGTTAAACTGCAGAACTAAAATCAGATGCGATATGGAAGATATTCATACTTCTCTTAAAGAAGGTATCCTGGATCATCTCAATCAATCTTTTTTCTTTTTTGAAAAGCTTCAGAGATTTTTTTGATTCGTGCAGCCTAGGCATAATTTTCTCTTCGTGCTTTGCCTATAAAAAAAGGAGAGGACTTTGTTTCTGCCTGTAGTTGGTGACTGTATTGGTAAGCACATGGTACTAATGGAGATATTCTGTCCCTGAGGAGACAGCAGGCACCTTTTCTACACAGTTTCCTGCCTCTTCACCAGCTGTTTCAACTCAGTGTTGTTGTTTGCCAAGGAAAGATCACATGCATTAGTACAAATCTTTGATCATATCCGTAAAAATATCTCAGGCTTTTAAACTTGACTCATTTCTGTCATTTGCTCAGAAGTGTTTATTTATAAATATATGTGTATATTCATGTACATGTATGTGTTTGTACAGATATATATTATTAGCAATCAGTTTTCCTACCATCCATTCTTTTATTTATTTTAGAAGAACGCTTTTATTTAGCCTTATGTTGCATTTCTGCTCTGTCATATAAAATGACTGATATTTAAACATCTTAAATCTAAAATTAAAACTAATATGTGAATTGCTTAGATGCAATTTCTGTGACTCAGATTAACTGTATTAAAATGAGAATCTCTATGACCTGCATAAATAAAGATCCCAAAGTACCCAAAATAACCTGATCATGAATCTTGTTTTAAAAGACTATGGTAATGTGAAACTGTTGCCCAATTAAGTTTAAATTAAAATTAATTTTGTAAGGTGCTACACTTACAGACCTGATACATGTTCTTTTTTCCTTGAAGATGTGGAAATCCCAGAGATTTTCGCTGGCTGCATTACTTGGGAGACAAAATAGTGGCTAATAGAATGTGTGTGAGATGTAGAACACACTGTTCTTTGGTATGACTCAGAGATGTTTTAGGGATACTCATCTTCCCATTTCTTATAGAACAGAGTTTAAACTTCTTAGCACTGTGCCCAAGGCCCTCCATGATCTCTCCTTCCTTCGTCTTTCATCTCACTTTTTAACCTCCCCTGCCTTGTAGCCTGTGCTTCAGTGATGCTACTTTGGGTCCCAGTCTGGCACAGGCTGTTTCTTGCATGGATACGCCAGCTCTCCCTACCCTCCCTCTTCCATCCTCTCTACCTTCTCCCCATTTCCCATCTCCTTTTCTTTCCATCTCATCTTCTTCTCCCTCCTCCTTTGTCCCCCTCTTTCTCTGCCCCTCTCAGGGCCTCCGTACATCCTTCTTCCCGAAGTGCTTGCTGCCTACACTCCCAGCCTGGAGAATCGTATTATCTCTCAGCTCTCAGTTCAAATACCATTTCCTCAGAGTGCCCCCCTCCCCCAGTAAATTAGTTTTGTTTCATTATTCGTTCTCATGATTCTTTCCCTTTAATTGTGCTTATCATAATTTGTAACTTTGTATCTATGTGTATATCTGTTTCATGTTTTCTCACTTCACCCTCCATACTCCTAGCACCTAAGAGAGCATCTTGCATAAGTTATTTATTGAGTGAATGAATGAGACTAATTTTCCTGAGAATGGATTTATTCATCTCTCAGTGATGAGGTATCCTCAGTGCCGTGCTCTATGCTCTGCTATATGTTAGATGCTCAATAAATATTTAATTAAAGTGAATTACTTTTTTGTAGAATTGTTACTGGATGGGTAACAAGACAGCCCTCTCCTGTTATCAATGATTCATTTAATGGGCTAATGAAAGTTACCCTCTCAAAATGACTTTTTGCATGAGATCATTCATTCATTCATTCAACAAATGTATAAGTAGTGAGGTATATTCTTGGATTTCATCATAAGGAGATGAAAGTATGCTAACTATTTTCAGGGAGCTCACCATCTAAGTGAGGAAACTAGACAAACGTACAGTATAGTGCTAACTGTAATCCAATATGGTAATGGTACAGTCTGAGTCACATAGCATATGAAAAGGGACTTCTTACTCCTAGAGATGTTAGGGAGAGTTTCCGCAGAAGAATGGCATTCAGGCTTATCCCTAAAAGACAAATAGAGATACACTAGGCAATCAACTGGAGGAGCTTGGAATTTCATAAAGGCAACAGTAGGAACAAGAAACTGGAAATGTGAAAATAACCATAAGCTTCTTATGGTCCTACACTGAGTATAGCTAGATACTTAGTATATACACTTAGTGTGGCAGGGAATGGGAGGTGATAGAACTAAAAAATGGTAGTTTGGAGGTATACCCTGTAGAGGGCCTTATAATTCATGTTCGTGAGCCTGAGTTATACCTTTTGGACAGTAATACTTTCAGCTTCTGCAAACTGTGACATTGCATCCCAAAGAGATTAGTGCCATTAAACCTTTCTCTACCCAGCTGGAGCTCAGGAACCTATTCCATATCTAGTCTTTTTGGACTGAAAACAGTGAAATAAAGTTGCCTGCACTGTACAGAATTGAATTCTGTCCCTCCCAGTGCTGTACTTCATGTCCCTTGGCATTAAAAAAACCATACTTTTAGCGTACTTCGAATTGCTTGTTTTGGTTTTCAAGCAGACTGGAGTTAGTGTTTCATTATACGTGAATATAGCAATTATGCTAGCTCTTTTCTTCTCAAAGGCTGAATGATGTTCTGGAGCACTGCCTTCATATTGTACTTACCATTTTTATTATTTCATTTTCTTGTGGACCATATAAGAATGCTATTTAATTCTCTTTTACAAAGTTACTTTTTAATGACAGCTATTTAGAAATCAGAGTATGAATATTAGCATTTATTACCACCTTCAAACCAAATAAAAGGTGAAAATAGGCAGTAATACATTTCAGTATTTCAGAATTTGGCCTCTGAAACTAGAGTTCTAAATTGCACTAGCTGTGAGAACTTGGGCAAGTTACTTAGCTTCTTTCTGCCTCAGCTTCGCCATCTGTAAAGTGTAGATAATAGTAATTACCTGCCTCATTAGGTTGTCTTCTGAGCACCTGTGAATAAATTAGGTGCAGTTTCTGTAATTACAATGCTCAGAAACTAACTATCCTCAATAAATGTTGTATTAGGTTCTCAGTCAGTGGTGGCAGCTGTTCTTGTTAATATTGCCATTATTATCCTTGTTATTTGAGGGTTTTCTTTTGCAAGGCACCAGCTACAGGATTAAACTTTTCAAAATATGCTTCTGTCACTACATCGTACTGTGTGATTATAGGGTGGAACGCAGGACAGTAGAGCTGCCTGTTTTCAAGCATTACATAGTTAATCAACTGTGATTTAGCACCTTCATTCCAGTGTTCAAGACCTTGCTTTCTTATCTCTTTGACTGTAGGTGTCCCCAAAAGTCGACGAGGAGAAATCTGGCAGTTCCTAGCTTTGCAGTATCGTCTAAGACACAGATTGCCTAATAAACAACAACCTCCTGACACATCCTATAAAGAGCTTTTAAAGCAGCTCACAGCTCAGCAGCATGCCATTCTCGTGGATTTAGGTATGTTTGCCATATTGATTATAATTTACAAAAGTACATAATAGGTCCTTTTGTTGAGTTTTTGGGGGTTTTCTATTTGTTTTTGGTTTTGATGAAGACAATCTATTGGTCTGCAGAGTTGCTGACTTTGTCCTTTCCTGAGGGCAAGTTGGCCTTATGTCTGGTTGAAGATACCCTAAACGCCTGAATATGAAGTGAAGTTTTCATCCTCAGACTTGCCCTCTGAAAAATCTTGTATTTGAATCATTGTAAAGGTCATATTATTGAGTGCTCTCAGTTCCTGTTTTTCGAACAACTGACTTTTGTTTGGGATAGATAATTATTAGATTGGTCAACACTGGTCTTGAAATAGGTTAGAATAGGTTTAAAGGGGCACCAGAAATTTTAACAAAGGTCTACTTAGTATTCCTGGACGTATTGCTGAAAACAAGCTTTTGAGTAAGCCTTTAAGAAGCAATACAATATGCGGTTATGTTGTGGAAATCATGAATACATCCTTATAGGATGAAAGAAAACTTAGCTGTCCTAATGTTATGTGCATTTCCAGTGGCAGCATGATAAAGTCATCCTTTAAAAGCTGAATTTCAAATAACTTATGGAAAGTAAAAATGGTGTGATTTAAAAAAGTATATTGTCTCTAATTTTTCTCTAAATTAATATATTTTATTATTTTGAAATATCTAACTTATTGGATTAAATATTGTACATTGCCATTTGGGTTATTTCATCTCTCTTCCTAAAGGTTGATATATTTAAGGTGGCCAGATAACGTTATTTGAGCCCATTTGGGAAAACAAGGGATTACTCTTTATTCGGGGTCATCTTATTTTAGGATATATAAAAATCACAGGCCAAAACGGACCTCTGCTCCTTTTGGATGACAAACAGCTTTTGTTGGGAAAAGGCCAACTCAGTTAATATTTTTTGAGCCCCATAGAATTGAAATGGAGAATTTTACAGAGAAACTGAAAACTGCAGTTTTTGTCCCGATTCTATCACTGAACAGTAGTTTTAGGCAAATTATTTTGCTTCTGAGTTTCAATCCTGTCTGTTAAATGAGGACAGTGAACTAGGCAATCCCTATGGACCTCTGCAGATCTGTGGTTCTGTGACCGGAAATTGATAATGAGACTAGAAATTGAGATGTCGTATTTAGAGCTAGTCAAGATATCCTTAAAGAGAAGATGATGAGATCACATTACAGGGAAAAGGCTGGTCGGAAAAAAATGGAGCTAGAATTAATGTCATGGATGGACGGTATATTTATAGTTTTCTGTAGCAAGCATTTTAAGTGAGAAAGTAAAATGATAATTTTAAAAATTGCTTATTTGACTTTGCTTGTAGCCATCTGTGTTTCCTCAGTGTGTTCTTGTTATTTTCTCATATCTTCCCCTTATTTGCTCTGCAGAATTAATCTTATCAGTTCCTAGGTGAAAAATCACTTTTAAGCATATCTGGTGGAAAACATTTGAAAATCTGGCCTTCTTACAAGTTCTAACTGACATGAGTAATCATTTCACAAGGAAGTTAATGTCCCCTTCATTTTCATGGCACAAGGAAAGTCCCGAAGCACTGTATACAGCTTTGGTGGTGAAGAAGGGTTTGTTTCAGCGTTCAGTACCAACTTTTTAGAAAATCCGGGACTAACTTGCTTGCTGAAGTGTCTCTATGGTAATTTTGTACACAGAGGTGGATTTTAGAGGGGAATTTATTTAAAATCATCTTGACCCTTCACTATCCTTGACCTTTTTGGATACACTGAAAAAAGAAAAGAGGTCTACATGGCTTATGGAAGTAGTTTAAGAAACAGAAAGCCAAACATATTTGAAAAAAGAAGTATTTCCTGAATGATAGACTGAATGTAAAACAAAACACTAGAAAGTCCCTTTAGTGTCATAATACAAGAAAAGCAGGAAGGAGTCTGTTATGGACCACTAAGATTTCTTTCTAAATCATATGATACCTCCTGTAGAATTCTGATTTCAGTTAGCAGGCAGTTTTTATGTGAACTTAGAATTAGCCTTGATTTATAGTCAGAATAAGTTTTATATTCTATTCTCCTGGGATCTCTCCTGAATATGTCTCTGATTTGTTTGTGGAATTTTTTTTCCTAAAAAGAAGCACTGGTTAGTATCAAATGTTTGCTCCCCTATGATGGTCTGGCAGGTAGGACTTGGGACTGGCTAGAGGGAGAGAGAGACTCTTAGTTAGAGGGGTACGCCGAGCAGCGTTCAGTGGTTTGGAAAAGAGCATTTATTTATTCCTGGAAATCACTGAATTGCAATTTCACTCTGGTCTCCAAAGCATCAGGACATCTCAAAAATATTTTTCTTTTCTTCTGCAGGGAGGACATTTCCTACTCATCCTTACTTTTCAGCACAGCTTGGGGCAGGGCAGCTGTCTCTCTTTAACCTCTTGAAAGCCTACTCATTGCTGGACAAAGAAGTGGGTTACTGTCAGGGGATCAGCTTTGTGGCTGGAGTCCTGCTTCTGCACATGAGTGAAGAGCAAGCCTTTGAAATGCTGAAATTCCTCATGTATGACCTGGGCTTTCGCAAGCAGTACCGACCTGACATGATGTCACTACAGGTGAGTGGCAGATCTTCACAAGGAATGTGTAATGCTCTCACCAGAAATCTTAGCGGGAGCCCTCTTCTAAATTACGGTTAAGATTTAAAGAAATTTGGGCCCATTGTCTTGGAACTTGGATAAATGTAGAGGCATGTTTTAGTTCATGGTTTTAGTGTGGGATTTGCGATGTTGCTAAACCTCTAAGTGTATGACATCCATATGCAGGGTAACTTTTCCTTAGTTTCTGAAGTAAATAAATCAGCCATTCTAGTGTGTAGTTAAGTCTCTGTTTCCTAAGTCTATGAGTTACCTGGAGAAAGTATCAAGTCAACCTTATTCACTTTTCCTTACCTTGTCAGTTGAAAAAAATCATAGATATTTTGTTTGAAATCTGAAAATATAATGTTTTATTCTTTTACTTTGAATGTATAAACGGCAGGTATCTATATCATGCTTCTTCCTGAACTTTCCATGTCTCCCCTGCTTTATCTTAATGTCAGACAGGCCCTTATAGAGGAAAAAGTGTTCAGAGTCAGCAGTAGTCCTTTTTCAGTCTGCTTTTCTTATCATGCTCTGAAGAAGCACCATTAAGATTTTTCAGTTAAGTAGGGTATTCACTGCCATTGCTATATTCAACCTATTTCGAACTCCCTGTTTACACATTTCTCCTCTCTGGTTTAAACTTCACTTTCCTTAGCGTATTGTTTTCTAACAAAAAGTTTAAATTTTCTCTGTAGATATGCTATCTTAAACAACCACTACCTTGCAATATAAAGCTTTTGGTCATAAAAATACAAAGGAAGGCTTTAAAGGGAAGAATGTCAGGGTTTTTCCTCCTTTGAAATGAGATAGGCATGATGCCCAGTTAGTCATAATGTTATGCTTTAGATAAGAACTAAAATATTTTTAAAATGCTTTTAAAATATACTTTTTCCTGATTCCCAATAATCAGTTTTTACATTTAGTATTTCAGTCTTACCGATCCATGGACAAAAAAGGACTTCGTTTTCACTTTATGAATATTGTAGTCAGTGGTGTTTTCTTGAAAGGATGAGTGGAGAGGGAGTGCTCCATTTTTCGTTACTTCTTCAATGTGAAAGTTTTGGCAGGGAAATAGGGCTTTGCTCTCAATGTTGGGTTTCAGCTGTGAGTTCACATGAAGGGTGTTCATCGGGATACAGAAATCAAATACAGTGATTCCTAGTTGATAACTATGCATAGGTCTACAAACATTCCACAAGTGAAACAGTAATGACTATGGAAGGTTTTATTTTTTACTTTATTTCTAAACAGTTTACTGTATCATATCGGGTAGGAAGCATTGGTGCCCTTGTAAGGAGTTCAATAGCTCTGATTTTCAAAAATAACGGTTCGGGATCCATCATTAAAATTTCAAAGAATGAAAAGTATTTATGAGTAGCATGTGGTCTTGGTTCATAAATAAAAGGGTAGATACAGCTATCACTTTAAAAATGCAATCATTTTTCAATTTAAAAATTCCTCATCCATTTGATATCATAAAAATTCATATAAACTGGATTTATACATTGATTTAATATGACCCACAATTACCAAGAAATATTTTCTGTCTATAATTATGAAAATGAAGGTGTTTAAGAATCTTTGGGGGCAGTGTTCTTATAGACCATGAGATTGGGGACCTTATTCTGGGAAAGTAGAACTTTTTGATCTATAAAGTGAGATGCAACACTTTTCTACTTTCTAGAACAGAAAGTGTTTCTTATCCAATCAATATGACGTTCAGAAGTGGAAGTGGCAGCGGGCTTGGGATCACTTGATAGGATTTCTGATTACGTGTGTGGTTTGGGGTTGGGCACTGCAGGCACTGAGCTTATCTGTAAAATGAGGGGGTCGAGGTCTCTTTTAACTACGGCCCATCATGTTTTGTGTGTGCCGTTTTCTGTGTTAAGTGTAAAGCATTATATCTTTTTATCTGAAGTCTTTGGTCTCTACTTTTTTCCATCTTCTCTCTGCTACACTCTGCGTCTCCCTTCCTCCAGGTTCTGTCTCTTCCACTGGAAGATTTTCATGTTATGTATAAGGTAGATTTGAAGAATGATTTATTCTTAGCAAACGGCATCTTATTATGAAAGTTTCCTTTGAAGGAAGACTGAATTGTGTTTTATTTGTTAAAAGAAATTTAATGTAAAACACACCTTGATGGAAGAAATGTTCTTAACCTCTAGAATGTAGGAAAAAAGTAAGGTTCTATAAAAAAAAAGTATTGCTTCTGTGTTAAGATCATAGCTGAACAGCTTTTTGAGGATAGGCTTCCTTTTTATTCTGCTAATGAGACTTCTTTTATTTTTGAGCTACCAAAATTACCAATTTTTTTATTGATAGAGCCCAGTATGTCTAGTTTTTAAATTGTAAATGGCCTAAGGGAAATATATGATTTTTTTTCAACATGACTTAATGAGATTATCATCTCTCTCTCTCTCTCTTTTTAATTTATTTTTATTTTTTTCTCTGCGCTGGGTCTTCGTTGCTGCGCGCGGGCCCTCTCTAGTTGTGGTGAGCGGGGGCCCCTCCTCGTTGTGGTGTGTGGGTTCCTCCCTGAGGAGAAGCCGTGGAGCACCGGCTCTAGGTGTGTGGCCTCAGTAGCTGTGGCTCGTGGGCTCCAGAGTGCAGGCTCCGTAGTTGTGGCTCATGGGCTCCAGACGCGCAGGCTCAGTAGTTGTGGCGCACGGGCCCAGTTGCTCCGCGGCATGTGGGATCCTCCCGGACCAGGGCTCGAACCCAAGTCTCCTGCATTGGCAGGCAGACTCTTAACCCCTGTGCCCCCAGGGAAGCCCTCTAATCTCATTGTTTTAAACCTCTCTGTTTGACTGCTGCTACGCTTCTTATTTTAGAGTTATGACTTCCTGTGGCTCTTTAATTCTTTCCTTTTACAGCTTGTGTGGAACCGTAGCTTGCACAGATATGTGCTATAGAGATCAAACGTTTGCTGTATTTATGTCTAGTACTTTGATTTTTAGTTTTGTGCTCTGAAAAACAGTTGTTTGTTGAATTCACAATATAATTGGCTATTTTAAAGGCACTTTTATAGAGCTAACTACTTAAGGATGATATCTTCTAGAGAAAGAAGTTCTGCTAGATTTAATAAAATGTTGGATGTATTTCACACCAAAAGGTTAAGCTGATATAACTGATCAAGGACCCACTACTCAATCTGTTACTGTGTAGATAAAAATTTAAATTAAAGCACAAATCACAGATTTGTTTATTATTTGCTACTGCTTTACTTTTAGCTACCCCAGACATGAGAGTTTAAAAGTTACTATAAGCTGCTTATAATTTTTTTTTGAAATATGAGTAATCAACTCAGTAGCCAAATAAAATAATTTCTTCTTTCAATACTAGAAACATTCAGACTGCACTTTTTGCTTTAATCTCCTTTGTCAAGAAAAATATGCTGCTGGAATACGTTGGATATTAGAAATCACAGCTCGAGCTTTTGGCTCCATAACCTTCTAAGCCTAACAGTATCCTAGCAGTGCAGATTGCCTGGCAAGTTCCATCATAAATCCGATGCTGGGCCCAGCAAAGAGAGACAAGTTCTTGCTTCTGAACTGGATGTGGTAGATTCCTTAGAATGGAAGCTTTTCTGGAATTGGTCTGAAATTAGGATGTGCCTTCCATGAGAGTCCTGAGCCAGGGCAGTTCTGATTTAAATTCCAAAAGCAGTACCTTCCTACATGAGGAAAAATTACCATTTCCGTGTACATATGGTGATACCAAAACACTCATGATAAAGAAGTGTGCTCCATAGTTGTAGATGGACTTACACTGACTTGCTTTATGAACTCAGTTAAATGAACTTGGATTTGTGAACATAATAATAAAATAAAACAATACTGTATAAGTAATGCATTCTAACGCATTGCGCCACTGTAGCTAAAAAGAAATGATACAAATGAGCTTATTTACAAAACAGAAACAGACTCACAGACTTAGAGAATGAACTTGTGGTTACCAGAGGAGAAGGGTGGGGGGAAGGGATAGTTAGGGAGTTTGGGATTGACATCTACACAGTGCTGCAAAGGAAACCATCAATAGGACGCAAAGACAACCCTCAGAATGGGAGACAATATTTGCAAATGAAGCAACTGACAAAGGATTAATCTCCAAAATATACAAGCAGCTCATGCAGCTCAATATCAAAAAAAACAAACAACCCAATCCAAAAATGGGCAGCAGATCTAAATAGACATTTCTCCAAAGAAGATCTACAGATTGCCAACAAACACACGAAAGGATTCTCAACATCACTAATCATTAGAGAAATGCAAATCAAAACTACAATGAGGTATCACCTCACATCAGTCAGAATGGCCATCTTCAAAAAATCTACAAACGATAAAGCTGGAGAGGGTGGAGAAAAGGGAACCCTCTTGCACTGTTGGTGGGAATGTAAATTGATACAGCCACTATGGAGAACAGTATGGAGTTTCCTTAAAATACTAAAAACAGAACTACCATATGACCCAGCAATCCCACTACTGGACATATACCCTGAGAAAACTGTAATTCAAAAAGAGTCATGTACCACAATGTTCATTGCAGCACTATTTACAATAGCCAGGACATGGAAGCAACCTAGGTGTCCATCGACAGATGAATGGATAAAGAAGGTGGGACACATATATACAATGGAATATTACTCAGCCATAAAAAAAACTGAAATTGAGTTATTTGTAGTGAGGTGGATGGACCTAGAGTCTGTCATACAGAGTGAAGTAAGTCAGAAAGAGAGAAATAAATACCGTATGCTAGCTCTATTTACAATAGCCAGGACATAGAAGCAACCTAAGTGTCCATCGACAGATGAATGGGTAGAGAAGATGTGGCACATATATACAATGGACTATTACTCAGCCATAAAAAGAAATGGAATTCAGTTATTTGTAGTGAGGTGGATGGACCTAGAGTCTGTCATACAGAGTGAAGTAAGTCAGAAAGAGAAAAACAAATACCGTATGCTAACACATATATATGGAATCTAAAAAAAAAAAAAAAGTGGTTCTGAAGAACCTAGGGGCAGGACAGGAATAAAGATGCAGACGTAGAGAATGGACTTGAGGACACAGGGAGGGGGAAGGGTAAGCTGGGACGAAGTGAGAGAATGGCATGGACTTATATATACTAACCAATGTAAAATAGATAGCTAGTGGGAAGCAGCCGCATAGCACAGGGAGATCAGCTCAGTGCTTGGTGACAACCTAGAGGGGTGGGATAGGGAGGGTGGGAGGGAGATACAAGAGGGAGGAGATATGGGGATATATGTATATGTATATGTATAGCTGATTCACTTTGTTATAAAGCAGAAACTAACACACCATTGTAAAGCAATTGTATTCCAATAAAGATGTTAAAAAAAAATACCGTATGCTAACACGTATATATGGAATCTAAAAAAAAAAAAAAGTGGTTCTAATGAACCTAGGGGCAGGACAGGAATAAAGACGCAGACGTAGAGAATGGACTTGAGGACACGGGGAGGGGGAAGGGTAAGCTGGGACGAAGTGAGAGAGTGGCATGGACATATATACACTACCAAATGTAAAATAGATAGCTAGTGGGAAGCAGCTACATAGCACAGGGAGATCAGCTCGGTGCTTGGTGACCACCTAGGGGGGGTGGGATAGGGAGGGTCGGAGGGAGACGCAAGAGGGAGGGGATATGGGGATATATGTATACATATAGCTGATTCACTCTGTTATACAGCAGAAACTAACACAACATTGTAAAGCAGTTTTACTCCAATAAAGATGTTAAGAATAAAATAAAATAAAATAGATACCCAACAAGGACCTACTGTATAGCACAGGGATCTCTGCTCAATATTATGTAACCACCTAAATGGGAAAAGAATTTGAAAAATAGATACATGTATATGTATAACTGAATCACTTTGCTGTACACCCGAAACTAATGCAACATTGTTAATCAACTATACTCCAATATAAAATAAAAAGTTAAAAAAATAGTACTTTTATTTCTCAAATATATGTGAATTAGTTATTAAATATTAGTGTAATAAAATTAAAGTTAGTGTATTTTATGTACACTCAGATAAATGCATAACATTTTATTTTTTTTCTCCAAATTAACTTTAGATTCAAATGTACCAGCTGTCCAGGCTCCTTCATGACTATCACAGAGATCTCTACAATCATCTTGAAGAAAATGAAATCAGCCCCAGTCTTTATGCTGCCCCCTGGTTCCTCACATTGTTTGCCTCTCAATTTCCATTAGGATTTGTAGCCAGAGTTTTTGGTAAGAGATGCTGATGGTCCAGTGAAACAGTGTTATTTATTCCACGGGATATACTTCTAGCCATTAGGTGCTCCACTTGTTTTATCAAGCATTACACAGAATCGCCAATTGCTAGTGGAATTTACTAAATATGTCTGGCTCTCTTCTGAGAGTAATTTGAAACCATATTGGTCTTAAATAAAATCGAAATTCAAAGCGAAAGAAGAATTGAGCTTCTGTATTTGAGTAGGCTGTAATGGAGTTCTTATTTTCTTTTATACCTAAAAAATCACAGTATAATGAATTAAGGATTTGCTCTGTATGATTTTTTAGATTTTTAAACACATCTTTACTACCTCTTTTTTATTTCCTTCCCCACTGTCCTCTTCAACTTGGATTCAAAACACAGAGAAACACGTTCTCTAACTGGGTTAACAGAAGTACCTTTTTCAATGTTGTTTCTAATGGCATTTCTTAATGTGACTTTTGTTAACAAGGTAACTGAAATTCCCATTTTGTTGCTGAAGGGACCCTCCTCTCACGCCAGTGCAGGGGTGGTGCCCACCTCTAAGACCGGGTGCACAGGCAGTCGGGCCCGGGGCAAGTTGTTGAGTTGCTGCCTTGCTCCACAGTGTAATAAAAAGAAAGTGTGACACCATTTATGCTCCCTTATGGGGCCTTTAAATCTATTCACATGTCTTCATTTGGTTTGTCTAAACTCATTATTTAAAAAGCAAACTTTTTTTAAAAAACAACTCTTTGCCAGAGGTTTGTTCTAAGGCTGAGAGCTCGATGACCTCAGAAGGGGCTCCCAGTTTTTATGTTCTGCTCGTCTATCTGGTACCTATGGTGAAAATAGTCAATATTTATAACTGCTAAATTGGAGCTTTTTTGTCAAATTGTAAGTATTGGCCCAATTGTAGGTCACTACCAGGATTAGAAAAAAATGGACTGGAATAGAATACAGAGAAAATATCAGTCGTAGGGAAAAATGTTTGGAGAAACTTCAAATTTGAAGATATAGATGTAATATGTATACGTACACCAGATTACAATGTACAGTGTCTTTCTTATTGGGGGCTGTGGCTTTAAAGGTTAAACACTGCATTAGCACTAATACAATTTATAGGCAAAGTGCAGCAAAAGAGTAAAACCGAGATGCACAGAATCAAATGTCTACCAAATTTCTCTTCTTGAGTATACACGATTGCTTTTCTCCAGGGAAGTTTCCTTTGGAGCTTGGGTTCCTATTTATGGGTCTTCTATAAGTCTTTTCATTTATATATTTGCTTCTCAGAAAATAGCTTATCAAATCAAAATATTTAGGGTATCTCTAAATATTTAGGGTATCTCTCTTTGATTTACCCTTGGAAGCTTGATAACAGAATTCAGGAAACAAATCTCCCCAGTCGTCTGTTTTTTGCTAAGAGAATATGAATGATGCTGTCAGCTCTACAATAGGCGTTCCATTCTTTTCTTAGAATTTAGTGAAGAATAGAGACTGTCAGCAAAGGGAAAGATGCGTGAGCAAGAAGAATGACCATGTTTGAAGTAATTGTTCCACGGTTCCCTCATTTTTAACGACCTCCCGTTTATTATTATTATTATTATTTTTTCCCATTTATTATTGATTGTGGAATGGCATGGATTGAGAGGAACGCTCATACAAAAGTATTTAGTACTTTTCAAAACTATTGCATGTTTGTCTTTGTTAGGAAGCAAAGTTCAGGGTTAGGGTAGCTTTTCTTTTTCTCTTCTGATTTAGGTTATATACTGGTTTTGATTTTTCTTTTAGAGTTTTTTTTTTTTTAATTCCTGCTCTAGTACAGTCTTTAGAATTAGACAGTCTCAGGTTTACATCAGTTTCTAGCTCTTTTATTAGTTGTTTGGCTTGCACATATATTAACTGGTTCATTTAGTTTTTTATTCTGGTCATGAGGGTTTAAATAGTCCTAACTGGTTATGTTGATTTGTTTCTGTATTCCCTTTGTGAAGAAAAATCTAAATATCAATGAAATCAGTGTTTTTGAGGTATACCTAGTCTCCATTAAATTTGGCAGTAAAAATTATAAATGCATGGACAAACAGATATATAATTTATCTTTTTCTTTTTACCCTGCCCTTATCTGAGGTTCCTAAATAAGTAAGAATATTTAAACAACTGTTTATTTGTTCCAGTCATATTATTATTTATTTCAAATCTAGGTGATTTTGACCAGTTTTATTTTGCAAAATATTCTGTGGTTCTGTTGCAGTAATTAAAACAACACACACACACACACAGAAAAAAAAACACACCAAAAAAACCCATTAACACACAGAGGTCACTTTTTACAATAGTAGATGCATAATTTTGATCATAAAAATTATATCTCTTTTTTTCAGATATTATTTTTCTTCAGGGAACTGAAGTTATATTTAAGGTTGCCCTCAGCCTGCTGAGCAACCAAGAGGCACTCATAATGGAATGTGAAAACTTTGAAAATATTGTTGAATTCCTTAAAAGCACGCTCCCTGATATGAATTCCTCTGAAATGGAAAAACTTATCACCCAGGTATGAGTTAAATGGTAGTAATAAGATATAAGATTATACAGCAGTTTCTCTACTAATTATTTATTAAATGTTTTAGCATAAAGATATAGTTTTGCTTGACAGGGTTTTTTTCTTTTTGATTTGATCAAATACATTTAATCTAGAAACGAGACTGTGTAATTTCTCCCTTGTGACATTGTTTGTGAGGCTGTGTCCGGGCAAGGTGGTTCAGTGCTACATCATGAGTTTTTCAGGAATCTTCCTACTTAGACCAATGGTGAGACTGAAGATAGAACTGACAGAGTTAGGAATACCTAATAAATAAGTAAGCTGAGACTCACCTCTGTAATATTGTTAATTCTGTTTTAAAATATATAAGGAATATATGTGACAAGAGCATAGACTTTAGAATTAGACAGTCTTGGGTTTACATCAGTTTATAGCTCTTTTATTAGTTGTTTGGCTTGCACACGTCACCCTAATCTTCTGAACCCTAGTATTCTCACCTCCAAAATGGGACAATTCTGATCCAAGAGGTTTTGTGCGGTTTAAATGAGACTTGCTGTATCAGTCAGGGTCCCTTGCAGGAAACAGAGTCTACCTCCAATGATTCAAAGGAAGGTACCATTTACAGGGGTGTAGGCAAGGCTAAGGGAACCGGGCACAGATGTCTAGGTACCCAGGAACTAGTAACAGAGGGAAACTGTTCATACCCATGGTGCTGCATCAGGAGAAGGAGGACAGAATAATGTTACCAGGCCTAGCGAGTACCAGAACTCTGGAGGTTGCTGTGTTCTTGGTGAGCCAGACAGGGAAGGAGCAGGGAAGAAGTACCCAACCTCCTTCCCCTGCCCCTTTTGATCTCCTGATGACTTTTCCCATTGGCCATACCTAACCAGAAGCCTGCAACAAGGAAAACAGGTCACAGGGTTCTGCCTCCCAGGGTACAGAGGATGCATGAGGGCAGAGAATGGATCTGGGAAGCAAATGGAGGGTAATCAGCACACCATATATCTAGTCCCTGGCTCTTCATAGGGACCAGGTAAGTGGTAGTTATATATTGTTGTTCAGATGACACGAATACACTTAAGACCAGATTTGTAGATACAGCAGTCATACCTTATGAGTATTGATAAAATTTAAATTTACCACTTTCCTAGAGGCCCTTAGGGTAGCAGATAAAAGACAGAGTTTAGAGCAAGAGAAAGGGAGTTGTTTGAGATCTTGTGCTGGTGTCCAGCTATCTACGAGCTGTGTGACTTTGGGCAAGTTACAACATCTCTGAGTTTCAACTTCCTCTCCTGCAAAATGGGAATAACATTGTTTTTAGGATCAAATGTAACCAATTCAGTTGAAGAATTTTGTACACTATAATTCACTCTATAAGAAAAACTTACATTATTGCACATAAAATTTTCTTTCCACTACGTGGAATTGAAATCACAAGCAGATTATTCTGTAAATATCTATGAACAGTTTTTATTTGTTAAAATGCTCTGGAAACTGAAAAATATAACTTTTACTTACACATTCACTTGTTTACTAATTCTTCAGAAATATCTTTTTGGACTGGCAAGCAGCGATTGTGCTTTTAGAGAGAGACATTACCTGATTTGAAATCAGATCACCTCTCTTCTAAAATAATGAGGGAGTTGCCTAGCTTTAGAGATTATTATGACAATTAATGGATAGAATTTATAGGCTGGTAGATTTGGAATTGATATTAGAGATAATTTTCTAACAAATAGAGTTGAATATGCAATGACCTGTTAATATTAAAGGAGACTTTGATGAATAAATAAATAAAGTTTATTTATGGTCACTGTAAAAAACACAAATAATGCAGAACAGCACCAAGAAGAAAGTAAAAGTAACTACAGATCTCAACACCTTGAGACTTAAAAGCCTTTTAAATATCCTTTTATAATCTCTCTTTAATTATATACACAAATAAATATGTATACAGTTTTACTTAAGTGAAGTTTAACTATACATGCTATTGTATAACCTGATTTTTTAATAAAATATTTGTAGAGTATTGGATATTTTTCCATGCCAATAAATGTAGATCCATACCCTCATTTTTAATGGTTGTGTAGTAGTCCGTTGTGTTCATACCCACTGCGTAGGGAAAAGATGACGCTTGTTTGAGGGGAATAACCAGGTTGTCTCGAAATATCATTTAGATTCTAAGATTTGAGTATCTCTAACAGTAGTGGGGTAAGTAAGCAAGTGAGATGTTTTTCACTGTAGGTTTCTTTTCTACCTACAGTGTTAGTGTGGATACAGATGCTTAAAGGGCAGCTGCTGCCTCACTTTCCCTCACCAGTTTAGACTAAGGAGGAGTTGCCTGTCCTCTGACTTCTAAGCAAACTGTTGCTAATGGGTGGCGATATGGGAGAGCAGAGGTAGCCCCAATTAAATAGCTCTGTAGAGTGCCCAGGGTTTTTGAAGATTTTGAATTTAGAAGATTCTCTCTATGGTAGGATATGTTAGTGACTTCCAAGAGGCTCACATGGATTAGCAAGTAGATGAAAATATTTAGCATAAGACCTTTCTGCCCCATTGACAAACAATTAGAAGGGCTTTTGGTCTCATTATTATAGAAATACCCTATGCAATTGTGCTTATAACCAGCAAAGATGATCTCTAACTCAGGTAAGAGTTACTCAGTAACTAATGTCGTTTATCTGGTAGGCTACATTTTGGGAGACCATTCCTAGATTATGTATATTTTGGTTGCAAAATATCTTTGAGCATTAACTTTTTGTAGAGTCTTGGCCTCATCATGAGAATGTTTCAGTTGTATAGAAATCATCTATTTGTCCTTAACTTGACAGTCACACTTGTTATTCTTCCTTTTGATATGTCATACTATTCCTCATTAATAAGTATTGGGGGCTTCCCTGGTGGCGCAGTGGTTGAGAATCCGCCTGCCAATGCAGGGGACACGGGTTCGAGCCCTGGTCTGGGAAGATCCCACATGCCGCGGAGCAACTAAGCCCGTGTGCCACAACTACTGAGCCTGCGCGTCTGGAGCCTGTGCTCCGCAACAAGAGAGGCCGCGATAGTGAGAGGCCCTCGTGCCGCGATGAAGAGTGGCCCCCGCTTGCCACAACTAGAGAAAGCCCTCGCACAGAAGCGAAGACCCAACACAGCCAAAAATAAATAAAAAAAAAGTATTGGGAAATCTACATGACGTACCCTAGATATACAGACTGTATCTTGGTGCACATCCTGAAGGTCAGACTAACCCACGGTGTTTTCACGGCAGGTTTTTGAGATGGATATTTCCAAGCAGTTACACGCCTATGAGGTGGAGTATCACGTGCTGCAGGATGAACTCCAGGAATCTTCCTACGCCTGCGAGGAGAGCGAACCCATGGAGAAGTTGGAGAGGGCCAACAGCCAACTGAAAAGACAAAACATGGACCTCCTAGAAAAATTACAGGTAAAGAGATAACAACTTGATCAAAAACGCACTTGGGTGCCTCCTTGCCTGCATAGAACCATACCAGAAAGGATAGAGCTGTGGTGTGGATTGAACCATTGCTGACTGTGGGCCTGTGTATCGGACTGTGTCCAAGTGCTCTGGGCGCTGCAAATGCACATATCAATTTGAATACCAACTGAGAGAGGAAATCTACTCTCCCAAAATAGTTAAATGGCAGCTGAAAGCAGAATCTCGTTCAATACTTATTGGGTGTTGTACATGTTTGGTTTCAGTTCAAGGGAGGAGGGATTGACTATAGGAAGCTGGGAGAGCTCTAGGGGACTTGGCCTTGAGCTGGACTCCGGAGGGTTGGTGGGAGAAAGGAGTGAGGAGTAGGGGGTGTTTAAATAAGGAGGATGTGGCAGAGCAGTAGAGGAAGCTTAACATCAGTTTAAGATTTACGTTGGAGAGAGGTGGGATAAACAGGATGGAGACAGAATTGTAGATAACTCTCAGGGTCAAGCAGAAGAACACAGCTTTAATCATGTTGAGAAGGAAATCTCTCGAAATTTTTGAACCATATTTTAGAAAGATCAATCTGGAAATCTTGATAAGGACAGATTAGAATGTGGAGAGAAGGTAGGGCGACCAGCTAGCAATTATTTGTCGAAATCTGACTGGGGATGATGAGAACTGTCTAGAGTAAAACTCACAGAAATGGAAAGAAAAGGAGACATTTTTGAGAGAATTGAATTAAAAAATTGGTAACACATAATCCCTGCCATCAAGGAGTTTACAGTTACTTTGGAATATAAAATATTACCTATTTGTCAACGCACCCTTACCAATGTGGTAAGTGATTTAGTATAAATTAATATTACACACCTGCAACCTGTATGAAGTGCGCTGTGTATCCAAGCCCTGAGGGGTGGGGCTTCAGTGTGACCAGAGGAGGGGGAGGTGAGAAGGTGAAGCTGGGGGCTGGGGGTTGGGGGAGGTGGAGCTTAAGTGCTGAGTTAGAGCTTAAGTGCTCCACGGCTCATTGGTTTCTGCTTACCCGCCACTTCCCCAGCACTGCGCACGTCCCCACGCTAGAGGACACTAAAACTCTGCTTTGATGTGCAGTGAATCCTCTGACAAAGATAGCCAGGAGAGAAGCAGCTGAGAAATGAGGGTCTCTAGAGTAATTGCTCCCAGAGAAGGAACACTGGCTTCCTTCGCTTCATCTACGTTAGCTCTGGCCCGTAGAAAATTTTATGCCTTTTCCTGTTCAAAAAAAGAGCCAACACTGTCTATTTTCAGAAAGAAAAACAGTTGGGGTATTGACCCTTATTGCTAGGATGTTTCAGTGGTGATTGATTGAGCATTTCCTTATTAGGGAAAGTGGGTTTGCACCTGCTTTATATTATAATGATGTTTATTAATGGTTACAGACTTTTTCTTTCACATTTCAATGTTCTCATCACCTCTGGGTTCCCAAGTTACGTGGGCACACCCGACACCCGTAAAAACTGATAGGGTCCCAAGTATGTGTTGAGACAACCCTGCATTTCCACTCAGAGGGCAAAAAGCCTCTTTTAGCACTTCAGGGCAGTCAGGAATCTCCTGTTTCTCCCTGTCAGGTTCCAGTCACTCCAGGAGAAGACCTGTGTGTGGAGTGAGGACCCTCACCACTCTGGGATGTTGATTTGATTTTGCATTTTTGGTGTATTCAGTGAAATGAGATGTATTTTGTTAGTACCCTAGTTATATTTTTGAGAAACCTAAAGAAATCTCCATTTCATGGGAGGTTTCAGAGTATTTGCTTCGTATACTGTTGTATTAAGTAATATGACATGATTAGTTAATGTATGTAAGGTCTGGCTGCTGCTATGATGAAGAAACAAAACCTTCAAATGTTTGATTTGGACGATTTTGGTTTTTGCCCCAAACAGATAGCTCATGCTAAAATCCAGACCTTGGAATCCAACCTGGAAAATCTTTTAACCAGAGAGACCAAAATGAAGTCTTTGATCCGGACCCTGGAACAAGAGAAAATGGCTTATCAAAAGGCAGTGGAGCAGATTCAGAAGCTGCTGCCAGCAGATGCTCTGGCCAATTGCGAACCGCTGCTGAGAGACTTCAACTGCAACCCTAACAGCAGAGCCAAGACAGGAAACAAGCCGTAACTGAAGACGTGCCACCCCAGCAGGAAGTGCTCTGAGGATGCCACCGACAGAAGGAGTCTGCATGCTGCTGGCCCAGAGCTGACGGAACCACTGAACTGGTTCCGAGCCCAAGTCAGAGCCGGTAACCCTCGCTCTCCTTAGAGCATGCCAGTTCAAAGCCATTGTACATATGTAGACTGTTTTTTGCTGTCCTTGTTGACTATGTACATATATATATATATAATGGACATAAAGAGTTCATGCTTTCACATAAAGGAGTAGATGTATATTTAGAGCAATTTTTAAAAAAAAATCAAAACTTCGTGAAATCTAGACCAAAGGGAAGTTAAAATGAAATTCCCCTTGGACACATGTGAAATCATTTGTTTTTGTAGTGAAACAAAGCTAGAACATCTTTGTATATTGAAATATACTTGAAAAAAATGAATGTATTTTTTTCTCCAAAGAACAGCATGTTTCACTCAGTGGTGGAGAGGTGGAAACCTTTGTGTAGCTTTATGTGCATCTGTCTTAAAATCTACTGACATTTTTAACATATATATATGAGGAAAATGACTGATTGCCAGTCAAGCTCCTTATGGGTTTTTCAGGAAAGTAGGGGGCCTTCCCCTGCTGTTTGCTTTGTGCCAATGAGCATGTTGCATCTACATGCATTTTGAGTCTGGTCAGGCATTACTTTAGGTGTGTGTAAGGAGAAAGCAAGACTGTGGCTGAGTCTGCCCCCCCAGCTCAAAGTGGAAGAGAACACTACTAATTTTCTAGTAAATTAGACCAGCATTGTTACTTAAACTAAAAATATCAGTCCTAAAAAAAAAAAAAAAAAAAAAAAAAATCAGTCCTCAAAAATTTAATTTAGGACCTAAATTGTCTAGATCTACTTTCTACCTTTTTATTTAAATTATTCCTACAGCTGTGAATGAACTCCCCTTTACTTGGTGCCACAGTTGGTGATAAGGATTTGCCATTTCCCACTAAAATGTAGGCGATCTTACCTTAGTTCTCTCTACCTTCAATGGGGGCTAAGGAAATGAAATTATGATTGATTGGTTTTCTAAAGATGATGTACTGTGTTGAGATACTTTTTTTGTTGTTGTTGCCAATTGACAGGTCTGATAAGCTTGTAATCATCTTCCTCTTCCATGTGACTATTTATGAGAACTGTGGAATATTCTAAGTAAACTGTTGAAATCCATGGGAAGGGAAGGAGAAAGCCCTTCTAAAACCTACAGCTCTGCGTTTGGACTCCTGACTTTCTCAGTCTACAGATAGATTATTCGTGGACATTCATGCATGCTGGGTGAATGGAAGGAAAGTAACTTAAAAACTTAATTTTTAAGTTACACATGGAATTTCTCCATTTCAGAGATGATTCTATGATAGTGCCTCGGAAAGTTGATAACAGCGTTTTTGCATTTCCAAACAATATTTTTCATTACTGCTTTTTGCAGTACTTATATTATCACAGATGGATTACCTGGGATAATTTTCTTCAGAGGGAGTTTGTTATACACAAGCTACAATGTATTACAGAGTAGAAGAATAAAGCTCTAAAGGTTTCAGAAAACCTTGATGAGCAGATGATAAGCATCTCAAACCCCATTACTCAGTGTAATATAGTGACTCTTGTTACAAATCAGCATGCCCTCTAATCCAGGCAGTTTCTCAAAAGGAAATGAAGTCTTACTAGTAAAGTTAACTTAATTTCTAGGTTCTAGAAAATGCTGACCCAATCAGTTGGGGCCACCAACTCTTTTGTTGCTTGGATTTCCCTCAAATTTCTCTATTTGTAGGAGAGGTATTTTCCTATGAGGAATATGACAAATATTATCTGGTTACTATCTGGTGATGAAAATTACCTCGTGTGTGATACACAGGTGGTAGCCAGGGAATCTTCAAGTTGGGAAAAGAAACTTTTCCTTCCAGTTCTTCCGTTTAAAGTAAATTTTATTCTGGATGTTCAAAGTCAACGTTAGAGTTGTATTATGGTGTTCAGAGCTTAAGTTGTCTTGGATACAATATTTCTTTTGAAAATGAATTTTTCTTTTGTGATCTTTTAAATGTTGCAACGATTATGCTTCATGCATTGTTACATCTTCATCCTATTAATGTAATGTCTAGTTCATTTCCAATAAATACATTGCTGCAGTTTCCTTGGCTTATTGGTTTTACTTTTGTTTGTAGTAAAAGAGAAGAAGGTCTTGGCTAGAGTCCTTTATAAAAGCTGCATGGGTTGGATTGTTGCTGCTTAAAATTTGCACACTAATAATTCTTTGAATCAGAGACAACAAAGATAATTTTTAGAAACATTTATGAAAGTACATGGTCAGTTATTCAGTACTAATTTTCAACTTCTTTCCCAGTGGAGCCTTTTGCTGATAAATATAAAAAAAGACAACCACACTGACAGTATTGCATTCCCCTTTTGTTTTTTATGCCCCCTCATAGAGAGCAAGAGAGAGAGAGAGGATAGGAAAATACAAAATTTTTAAATTGGGTTAGCTCCCAAATAAAAGGATTAAGGGCATTTATTGATGGATATGATATGAATGTGTTTACATAACAAATATGTTTCAGAATATTTTCAAGCATGTTTGGATTTCAGTAAAAGGATACTGTATCTTCTTGCTAACTTTAGGACGAAATCTTTTAAGTATTTTGTACTATACGTAGTAGTTTGAGGAGTCAGTGTAGGCTTAGGTAGAATGGTCTCTTAATATCCATGTTAATTTACCCATTTTATCACCATTTCAGCATTTCCCACCCCACCTGGGCTGGATTACAAATAGGAAATCTGCCACCTGAATTATTTAGTCCTCTACCATGATGCATCACTCTTATTCGCTTTGATATATTGTCAAAAGCACTGGGTTTAGGGTGAGATGTCTTAGATCTGAGTCTTGGTTCCACCCCTTTTATTCATTCACTCAACAAGTTCATTTTTGTAAGCCAAGCTAGATGCTGAGTATTCAGAGGTGGAGAAGATACAGTCCTTGTCCTCAGTGAGCCTGTGGTCTAGTGGCAGGAGGTTAACTAGAAAAAAAGAGAGTTTATACTCCAGCAGGTATGCAAAGTAATCCACTCATTACACTCAAGGTGACAGGAGGGGCTGTAGCAGCACTTTGCAGTGGGTGACAGGTACTCAGAAGAGGTGGTGCTTGCCCTGAGCCTAGAATAGTCAGTAGAAGTTGAGCAGGTTTGAGTTTAAACAATAGATGAAAGAGAGTAGATGGTGTGTTTCTGAAATCAAAACTCATTCCTTAATCCCAAAGTACAGTGAGTGTTCCCATAGGGGAGTGGTGGGAAAGGAGGTCCCTGACAAGCAAGGGATTTTTCATGAAGGTCTTAGCAGACCTTGTGAAGGAGTTTGAACTCCACCTAGAGAGAAATGGGAGCCATTAAAGGCCAGTAACCTGGAGAGAGACATGCTCAGATTTGTTCCAAACCACTTAATACATCTGGACAGAAACTAGGGGCTGGGAGACTGCAGTTAGGTGAATGCCATCAAAATCTAGGCCAAAAAAATTAGTAAAAGCCTGGTCTATGGCAGTGGCCTTGGAGAAGCAAGTCAGCCTAGATTTCTCTCTCTCTCTGATATAATTGGTCACCGAAACCTGCTAGTTTTGTCTGCTAAATATTTGTCCATATCCCCCTGAAACTGAGGGTAGATATCAGACACCTTAAACTACAACTTGCCTAATGAGTAATGAACTTAACCTGCCTACACTGATCAAGCTCCATTGAATTGTTTTTACAAAAACTTGCATGTCCTCCAAGCGTCACGTAGCCTAAATAATAAGATGTTTGCCCAAGCTGTTCTTCAGGAACATGGATTCAGCTGTGTCCTGTTAGAGCTCGAGCAGTTTAAGACTGGGTGGGACCAATGATCCTCCAACTGAGCATGTGCGAATGCCCGATGGGTGGCGTTTTGAGGTCAGAAGACCCAAAACTCCACCCTCAGAGCATGCGCCCCGTGGTCGGAAGCGTGCAGCTTAGCTGCGTCTGCTCAGAATGACGATTACCTCACCTTTTCCTTCTCTCCAGTCACCTTTCCGTGCTCCCCAGGCCTCAGCTTTATCCCTGAATACCCCAAGCCCCTCACTTTCTGGGAAGCGAATTTGAGGTTTGTTCTCCAGTCTCCTCGCTTGGCTGTCTCGCGGATAAACCCCTTCTCTGCTGCAAACCTCGGCATCTCAGCGTTTGGCTCGCTGCGCATCTGGCCGAAGAACGTGGTCCTGTAACATCCCCATCGCTTTTGCAGGTACCTTGTTAATGTCCTTGCTCTGGTGGGTTAAACTGAGACCAACCCCGTTTCTAGGGGCTCTGAAGTCACAGACATTGAGCTACTTGGTGTTTGTTTTTTTTTAAAGATTGATTGATTAATTGATTGCTATGTTGGGTCTTCGTTTCTGTGCTAGGGCTTTCTCTAGTTGCGGCAAGCGGGGGCCACTCTTCATCGCGGTGCGCGGGCCTCTCACCATCTTGGCCTCTCGTGTTGCGGAGCGCAGGCTCAGTAGTTCTGGCTCACGGGTCTAGTTGCTCCGCGGCATGTGGGATCTTCCCAGACCAGGGCGCGAACCCGTGTCCCCTGCATTAGCAGACAGATTCTCAACCACTGCGCCACCAGGGAAGCCCTGGTGTTTGTTTTGATGAGTGAGAAATGCAAGCAGAAGGTGGGGTGGCATGTCTCAGTCAAATAGAGGAGAAGGATCTAGGATAGAGAGGGAATCAGCTGGAAGCATAGGGAAAAAGCAACAGCAGAGACGTTGAGTGGGAGTTTTTGGAGTGACGCGCTGGTGACTCTAGTAGCCTTGTCTCCCTCCGGTCTACCCATGACATGCAGTACTGTGTCAGTTTCCTGGGGTTCCCCCTGATGGAACCACATTTGCTTCGCTACAAACCCTACTTCAAGGGGAGGGCAGCACCAGAGGGCCTGGCAAAGGGTGCCTGCCCAGATGTGGGTTGTCACCGCTTACCCGGACTGCGCTCACCTCAGGCAGAGGGACCTTCCTAAAACATGAGTCTCACCAAGTTTATCCTCAGTTTAACACCCTTCAAGGGCTCGTCTTTCTTCCCGGGATCATCTAATCTTTGAGACGACCCACTGGGCCTTTTGTGAGTGTGTCCCTGGTAGCCTGTCCAGCTTGATCTCCTGCCTTGTCCTCTGCTCAGGTCAAATGGTTAAGCTCCGTCTCGGTTCCTGAACTGGCCATCCTTCTGCTTCGCACCGGCTGCTTCTTGCCCTGGGGGGGTCTGGGAGTGCGCCTTTCTTCCTGCACTCCATCTGGCTCGCTCCTTCAGGTCACGCTTAGGTCTGTGTTGTGGGATGAACTGACCACCTGCCCTGTAGCCAAGGTGTACTATAATAGCGTGGGCCACCCGGGAGGTACTGCTGACCTTCACAGACAGCTCAGGCCCCCCCAGAGGGGATTATGCATATTAAAAAAAGCTAACATTATCATTACTCTGTCCTAAGAAAAATATTAGCGGATTTTAGGTAAATTGAGAGGTAGGTGTAATTTTATTCAGCATTTTGCGTTTCTTGGTGGCCTAGTATGGGTCAGGTACTTTGCTAGATGTTGGGGCCTCAAAAATGTCTCTCTCCTAGCTTAAGTTCTTACCTGATAAATTCATAGTTCTTATGAAAAAAAGAAAATCAGAATGTACTGAGTGATACTTCGTAAATTGTGAAGACTCTGGTGCTTTACCTTTTATCATAAATATGTGCTATATGCTATGTGCTATATATAATTTATATCATATGTAGTATATTATTCTCTACCTTATTTTTAAAATTTTTATTTTATATTGGAGTATAGTTGATTAACAATGTTGTGTTAGTTTCAGGTGTACAACAAAGTGATTCAGTTATACATATATATATATCCATTCTTTTTCAGATTCTTTTCCCATTTAGGTTATTACAGAATATTGAGTAGAGTTCCCTATGCTGTACACTAGCCCTTGTTGTTTATCTACTTGACCTTAAATATATTACAGTACACGCTACAAATATAATAGGGCGCTCACACTGCCTAATTCAGGAACACTGTTTTCAAGGCTAGAATGTGGAAGGTGCTCCCTGGAGCTGTGTAATATAGCAGTTGATAAAGTATATTACATATTAAACATTACACATATACATATTATACTGAGAACTGAGACCGTGTATCCCACACAACTTATGGACTACATTAACATGATTTTACTATTGCATTGTTTTCACTGGCATAATTTTACTGTTCCGGGAGACTCTTGTCCAGACAAATTAATTTATTGTTCATTACAGGAACTTCCCCAAAGACCCTTAAACATTTCAGTAGGCAGTTTATACCCCAAGACTGTTTGAATCCCTCACCTCAAAATTCTCACCTTGCTCTTTCACCAATCTTAAACTATTATCTCCTGATCTTTACCCAGTCTTAATCAAGCTCCACATTGAAATACCTTAAACTTTGCTCCTGAGTTACAAACAATGCTCTATAGAGTTGGTGTTCTCTCTTACCGTGATAATAAACTCAGCTGTATTTTATCAACGGGTTGTGTTGTGGTATTTGGGAGCTGCTGGGCATTCAATAATATTATCTATTCTATACATAGATACTCCATGAGACATGTGCTGTTATTTTCTCTTTTTCCTTCTTACTTTATCTCATGCTTCATTTCTATTTTCTTACCCTGGTCCCCTTTTCCCCAAGCCGTGTTTTATCTCAGATCTCTCAGTAATTCCCATCAACATTTCATACCATAACTGGTGGCGCTTAAGAATAGGGTAAGTGTTGACTTTCCTAGATACCAACAATATAAAGCAGAAAAAAATTTTTTTGAACTAAATATTTTATTTACTCTCATGGATAAGGTCTATAAATGTGAGTACCCGGGCATTCGGAGGAGGTATCCCCTGAAACCTCATATAAAGGAAACATGAGATCCTTTAAAGTAAAATCAGCAATCTTTGCTCTCATCTGTAAGGTTACTTTAGGCAGAATAGCACCTGGATCTGAAAGCTTCAACTGTGATCTAATTGAATATAATTGCATAGCGAAAGAATGACTGGGTTAATCAGAAGAGGATTGATTAGTCTTGGGAAGACGCAAGAAAGAAAACCAGGCAGGTTTTGGCAGTCCGGTGGAGGGAACCTTAGCCAAGACCCCTGGCAAGGCTGTCTTCATTGATAAGATGGACACAGCAAGTCCTGGCCTCCAGAAATCCAAGTGTTTTGGATGGTCTGACAAGTCTGTCCCCGTTGTGACATTGATGTGTCTGTGTTGGACGGAGGCCCCATACATCCAGTTCATTGTACTCCCCTTGTTTGAATGTATGTCCTCAAAGCAGCCTTCCATTTACGATTGGGTGATGCTCTGTCATAGTGGCCAGGCTAGTTATAAAAGCGCAAATACTCGAGTCCCCGACAGTCTGTTTTTCTGTCTACATTAAAAACAGGAATTCTGAATTTTTAAAATTGTAAAATACACATAACATAAAATTTACCATCAATCCTTTTTAAGTGTACAGTTCAGTGGCATGAAGTATTCACCTTGTGCATCCATCACCACCATCTTTTCATCTTGCAAATCTGAAACTCTGTACCTTTGAAATGATAATTTCACATTCCCCCTCCTCCCAGCCACTGGCAACCCTTCTACTTTTGGTCTGTATGAATTCAACTACTCTAGTACCTCATATAAGTGGAATCAGACAGTATGTTTTTTTGTGACTGGCGTACTTTCTTTCGTCAAGGATCTTCCATATTGTAGTATACATCAGAACTTCCTTCCTTTTTAAGGCTAGTATTGCATTGTACGCATATACTACATTTTGTTTACCCATTTATCTGTCCGTGGATACCTGGGTTGCTTCTGCCTTTGGCTATCGTGAGTAATGCTGCTAGGAACGCAGGTGTATAAATATCTCTTTGGGATTCTGATTTTAAACATCAGTCTCAGGACTGAGTTTTTGGGAGTCCACTCCTGAGAAATGAATATGTGATTTGTGTGCTGATGAAATCAATTGTTGAACCTTCAAGGCCCTGAACTAGAGCAAACTCACTAAGGTTAGTGACATGTTTTGGATGATTGTTTTGATTATATGAAAAGAACCCTAGAATGTGCAGCTTGGATGTTGGGCAGATGGGTTTTCTTAATAATACTACTGCTTTTGAAAACACAGGGAAAGAGTATTTTTTCTAAGAGATGTTCAAATGTTGCTAATATTCAAGTTTTCTTTTGCAAAGGAAAAGTCTTCTGTGGTCTGATATTGTTCCCCTTCTCAAACTGAGTTAATTTGTACATTCATAAATGTTATTTTCAATAGAACATGCTATTGTTCAGAAATAATCATTTCAGTTAAACACGTATCTTGTAGTCTGTGTTCAGGAACATCTCAGGGGGCTTTACAAAACGTAGTGTGGGAATTACTTGGGCATATTCAGTTTTCCGTATACATTTATATTCTATTTTGTCTAGCCCAACAATCACTCTGTTTGAGTCCTCTCTGGTCTCAAATTTAGTCTTTCTGTAGTAAATTGGGTACTATGGGGAGAAATCACCATTTACTGTTTAATAAGTCTATTAAAGCTATGTAATTAGAGCGTTCTTTTTCTTTTAACATCTTTATTGGAGTATAATTGCTTTACAATGGTGTGTTAGTTTCTGCTGTATAACAAAGTGAATCAGCTATACATATACATATGTTCCCATATCTCCTCCCTCTTGCGTCTCCCTCCCATCCTCCCTATCCCACCCCTCTAGGTGGTCACAAAGCACCGAGCTGATCTCCCTGCGAATGAGAGCGTTCTTTAGTACTTTAATAGTACTTATATTTAAAGTCACAGGGCAAGGCAGGAAGGGATGTCCCAGTGATATGAATGAGTTAATATGCTTGATTTTTCTTCGCATTTCTTCTGAAGCCAAGTTTATTATCAAACATGTATGCCTTTGAATAAACTCTCCTAGATATGAAAAGAATCAAAAGAATATGTTTTACGTGCTGTTTCTATGAAAGGATTGCAAGCCAGAATACAAGCGCAAATTTGGAAAATACACTTGCTTACAACTGTAGTTTTCTGTTCCTCTGCCTTGAAAGTCCCTGTCACAGCAAAACACCACTTCCTGAGAAACGGCACCGATCCCGTTTGAAGGTTTGTGTGAAGGGATGACAGCTGTGCAGTGTTTCTCTGTGCAAGTTACCTTTTCCTGTGACTGGCACAGTCTGATAGCACGAGTCAACTTTTGTGCTTTTGTAGGCATTTTATTGAGCTGAGTTGTCACCAGCCCCAGAGTATGTGTGTCTGTGGCGGGTGAAATAGAAGAACTGATTTCACCCAATGCAGTTGGGGATTGGTAACCACATGAATCGCTGGTAGCATCTGTGAGCTCTAGTTCCTGTGGTTCTGTAGCCAAGATACTTGGACTATCTCAGGAGTCCCTGAAATTTATTCCTGGAGAATGTTTATAGCTGCTAAAAGGTAAACGGGTTCTATGGCCAAATAAGTTTGGGAGACAGTCAACTGAGCAACATGACACAGAATTCTCCACTGCAGGGCTTCCCAGAACCTTAAACCTGCCGTGGTTATTTAGGAGGAGCACGGAGTGGCGAATATTATTAACCTGTGTCGGGAGCACGGGGTTGTCAGCATGTGACCAGGCTGAGTTCTGTCTCCTCCACTTAGTACTTGTTGACCTGAGGCCAGTGAGCAAACTCATTAGAACTGAGTTTTCTCCTTTGTAAAATGATGGACTTCACCTAGATCTTAAGGCTCCACTCAGCTGTATGATTTCTGGGGTAATTGATTTTCCAAAACTTTCCAAGCTAAATTAAGGCACCTGGAAAGAGAATTCTGGTTTTGCTATTTGGTCTGTCATAATCCATCTTTATCTCATAGACGGCTTTCTAAAAAATAACATAAAATGAATGACCCAAGTAAATATTTTTTTACCAGTAAGTTTTTTCGTTTTTGGTAAGTACTACAAGTCAAGCTGAAACTGTATGGTTAGACTTGTTTTTAAAAAATAGATGAATAAGTCATTTTCCCCCTCTTTATTCTTGGTGTTGGCACATACTGACTGCCTTTTTTCTATAGTCTTGCATTGTTTCCTTGGAATAGTGAAAGATATACAGAAGAATGATATACATATTTTCTTCTAATTTAACCAAGAAAATAAATTTCATTTTAAAATTCTAGTTTATTTTTAAAAGCCTGTAATCTGAAAAGATAAAGACTGTATCATCAAATGTATTTACGTAAATGCTTAACTCTTTTTTTTTTCAAGTTGAGAAAATATACATTTATTCTAGTTTTTTTGGAGACTTTTTTAAAAAATTCAAAAGTTTATTTGATACAAATGGTTTTCAAAATAGAAGTTCAAATGTTTTTTTTTTAAATTAATTAATTAATTAATTTTTGGCTGTGTTGGGTCTTTGTTTCTGTGCGAGGGCTTTCTCTAGTTGCGGCAAGTCGGGGCCACTCTTCATTGCGCTGCGCGGGCCTCTCACTGTCGCGGCTTCGCTTGTTGCGGAGCACAGGCTCCAGACGCGCAGGCTCAGTAATTGTGGCTCACAGGCCTAGTTGCTCTGCGGCATGTGGGATCTTCCCAGACCAGGGCTCGAACCCGTGTCCCCTGCACTGGCAGGCAGATTCTCAACCACTGCGCCACCAGGGAAGCCCTCAAATGTTTTTAAAAACATTTCTTGAGATAATCATGAAATTTTTCTTCTTCTGTTCATTAATGGTAAAAATTACATTAGTAGTTTATTCTCACATTAAACTTTCCTGTATTCTAAAAATAAACCTTACTTGGTCATAACTTTTTAAATACACTGTTGGATACAGTTAGCTAATATTTTATGTAGTATTTCATATCAATATTCAAACATGAAATAGCCTTATAGTTTTTTGTTTCTTTTTTTTTTTACCATCCTTATCTGACTTTGTAATGAAGGTTAGACCAGTCTTATAACAAAGGCGAAACTGATTTCTGTTTTCTGGAACAGTTTGTATATGTCAGGGTATTATCTCATCCTTACCATTAGGTGGAACTTATCTGTAAAACCATCTGAGCCTAGGGCTTTTCAGGAAGAGGGGAGGTCTTTGATTACATTGTAATTCTTTACTGAATACTTGACAATTCAGTTTGCTGTTTATTACTGTTGCAACTTTGGAATTTCATATTTTTCCAGAATTGTATCAATTTTAATGTCTCCAAATTTCAATTTTTCATAATATTGTTAGTCTAAAACTTTTTGTGCTGGTGCTTCTTTCAGTATTAATTGCATGTTTACATCTCTTTTTTTCTTCTCACTTTGTCATATACTATTTGTATATTTTACAACCTTTTCAAGAAACCAGCTTAATGTCTTGTTTCTGCACTCTGTCTCTCTGATTTCTGACATTATGTTATGTTTTCCTTTCCTCCCCTCCTCCTTCTCCTCCTCCTCCTTCCAGGTTTATTCTGGAGCTTTTTTCTAGCTTCCTGCATTGAAAAATTAGCTCTAAGAATGTTTCAAAAGGGGTTTGGAGGAAGCCCTCTGAAGCCTTATATACTTGATACTATTTTTATTTTACTTGCATTTAAATGATATTTTGGCTGGATATAAAATTCTAGGCTTGAAGTCCTTTTCCACTAACATTTAAAATATTACTTCATTGCTTTCTTTTTGTTTTTTTTTTCACACACACACACTGTATTTTATTTTTACAAGAGATAAACAGACTGACACCAAGCATTGTAAATGGATGACCACAACAAAAGCAACAATGATTGCAATTACCAAACACGAAACACACTCATGCTATGTCATAAAATTGACATTCAGTCCAGTAATCCTCCACTGTAACAGCTCCTTTACTTTGCAGTGAAAATTGATTTGTATATTCTTTGCCTCTGAGTCCTTGTGGGACTTTTTGTTTTAATTCAAACAGAAAGTCACAAAAATTATAATCATCCTCATCAGTTCACTCAGTCCCATGTAATTAATTTTTTTTTTCATCTTGTTCTTTTGTTAGCACTTTTATGAGTTCATCAGTTTTTCATTAGAGTTCTGAAAATGCTTATTCATTCAGTTCAGCAGTACAGTCAGTTACCAGAAACCTGTACTTGTCAGAGTCTTTTCCATGAATTCCTTGAAGATGAAACCCTTTTATAGGAACATATTTGCAGAAGCATCACAGTACACCCAGAAATGTCTGTAAATGACAAAATACTTAAAAATGACCATGGTTAAAGATTTGATGAAAGTTCATAATAATGCAAATGACAAGGAAATTTAGTTATTTCTGAGATATACATTTTAAAGTAATAACTAGAATTGTGATTTATAACATTATACCAGACATATAAGATTTTTAGAAATTTCATGTAGTGTCTGAAACATTTATATTAATATATTTCCATACAAATAACCCAATGAAAGTTTAGTATTAGTTGTTTTGTTTGTTTGTTTTTTTTATACTGCAGGTTCTTATTAGTCATCAATTTTATACACATCAGTGTATACATGTCAATCCCAATCGCCCAATTCAGCACACCACCATCCCCACCCCACCGCAGTTTTCTCCCCTTGGTGTCCATATGTCTGTTCTCTACATCTGTGTCTCAACTTCTGCCCTGCAAACCGGCTCATCTGTACCATTTTTCTAGGTTCCACATACATGCGTTAATATACGATATTTGTTTTTCTCTTTCTGACTTACTTCACTCTGTATGACAGTCCCTAGATCTATCCATGTCTCAACAAATGACTCAATTTCGTTCCTTTTTATGGCTGAGTAATATTCCATTGTATATATGTACCACAACTTCTTTAACCATTCGTCTGCTGATGGGCATTTAGGTTGCTTCCATGACCTGGCTATTGTAAATAGTGCTGCAGTGAACATTGGGGTGCATGTGTCTTTTTGAATTATGGTTTTCTCTGGGTATGTGCCCAGTAGTGGGATTGCTGGATCATATGGTAAATCTATAAATGCTTAACTCTTAACTGTTGCCTTCATGAATCTATACTCAACTTCTGTCATGGGTGATACTGATCATCATTCTGTGAATGAATAAACCTTGGTAAATAGCGAAAAGCCCATTTGTATAAGGAAAACATTCCCATGTTTCTCCTTTACTCACAATACTTCCATGCTTCCAACACTTCTGACACCAGGTCTGTGGGTTTTCCACAAATCCAGCAATCAGTTCGATGACACCAGCTGAGCATCCTACGATTTAATTCCATTCTGACACTATTTACCTGGAGATAGCATCAGATCCCGCAGGCTAAGACTTCAGTCCCACAAAACATTCCCCACTTTGGACAACAATTGCAAGTCCCAGTCTGTCACCTGTACTGACTGGCTATAAATCAGGGCTTTCTTGATCCCCTCCTTGGGCTCAGTAATTTGCTAGAATGGCTCACAGAACTCAAGCAAACACTTATGTTTACCAGTTTATTATAAAATGATATGATGAAGGATATAGATGAACATGCAGGTGGAAGAGATTTGTAGGCAAGGTATGTGGGAAGGGACATGGCGCTTTCATGTCCTTTTGGGGAGCACCGCTGACCAAGCACCTCCAGGTGTTCACCAACCCAGAAGCTCTCTGAACTCTAAACTTTAGGCATTTTATGGAGGCTTCATTGCATAGGCATGACGGGTACTCTCCAGTCCCTCTCCCCTCCCCAGGGGATGGAAGGTGGGTGGAAAGTTCCAAGCTTCAAATGATGACTTGGTCTTTCTGGTGACAAGCTCCCATCCTGAAGCTATCCAAGAGCCCACTAGGAGTCACCTCATGAGAACAAAAGACACTCCTATCACCTAGGAAATTCCAAAGGATTTAGGAGCGCAGTGTCAGGAACCAGGGTCAAAGACCAAATATCAGAACAAAAGATGCTCCTAGTGTTCTTGTCACTTAGGAAGTCACAAGAGTTTTAGGAGCTCTCTGCAGGAACTAGGGCAGAGAAACATATATGTATATTTTTTCTGTGATTTTACAATAATAAACTGTCCTTTTCTATTGTCACTGTGCTATATCTTTCTTCCCTTTGTCAGTGGGGAAGTGCATGTTGTTATTCATAAATAACATACACATCCAATAGTGAGGTAAATTGCAAAATTCATTCTTTTATTCACTCAACAAACATTTATCAAAAACCTCCTGTATGCAGGCCTGTGTGCTGAGTTCTGAGATCATGTTCTAACAGAGAAGACAGACAAGAAGAGGCAATACAATATAGTGGGATATGTATCAAGCTAGATGTGATGAGGTAGTATTACTAGAGCAAATAGGGGACCACCTAACCCAATCTTGTGAGATGAGGAAAGCCTCTTAATTAAATGAATGGAATTGTAATAGTCATTTGTCTTTGTCTACATGACACTGAAAGAATTTCAGGCTTAAGTTGACCAGTGTCTTCTAGTACACAACACTTCACTAGAATATTACTGATTAAAATAATGAATTTTATTGTTATTTTTTCTAAGTATAGTCAGTATAGGGAATTACAAAACCCTGCAGATTTTAAGAAAACTTACATCACTGCTACCATCTACAAATAATTATTAATACATTGATATATTTCCTTTGTCATTATTTCCATGCATTATGACATATAGTCATAAATACAATTCTGTATCTGGTATTGTTAATATGATAATGTACATACGTCATTAGAAATCTCTCAAATCTGTATAAGCATAATATTTAAATGGCTACTAAAATGAACCAAATTTTACTACCATTTTCCATACTTATATAGTTTCATACATTCTTCAGGTAAAATCATGTGATTTCAGTCATTGAACTACCTACTAAAAATGAACTTAAAGTACCCAACTGTTTCCTAAAATCTGTGCCCTAAAGATTGTATTTAGCATTTCCTTCATTATTAAGTAAAAATAATGCTTAGACTACACTTCCTAGTGTATGGTGAATTAAGCATATCTGTAGATTATCTAGCCAAGCAATGTAAATTAAAATCTTTTTTTAAAACAGAATTTCTGTGCTCCATGCATTTTAGATGTGTTTTGGCCCCCATATCATATGGCAACACCTGAAAAATAATTTTTTAATCTAGTTCAGTGTTTCCCTGGAAAGAGTAGAGAATATATGTACCATGGGTAAAATGATAAAATTTGCTTAATATATACAGACATAAGTTCTATTGAAATTGTAATAATTTTCCACTTTGGGCCAGAGCCCAAATATTAGCCAGAGCCCTGTGTAATCCAGTCTCACCTTCCTGTAGCTTTCAAATTCTACATCAAAGTAAAAGAAACTTCTAGAAAAGAAAAAAGGACCCAATTTATAAACCACAGGTCTACTTCTTAAATTCTCTTGACTCTGCCACAGCTGGAATCTTTCATTCTCAGCTGTCTACCAAAACTTTCCCCAACACTTATCCTGAGACGCTTTCCATTTCTCTATTTTATAGATCACACTGGCCTCTCTGCTGCTTTTAGTCTTTTCCCATCCTCATCCAGTAAGCAAAAATCCTTCTCTCCAGAAGCCCAAGGAGAAGGTCATGGTTGTGGTCATGTCACCTCCAAACTATGAAGCTGTTTTTGCCACCCTGGACCCCTTCTTAGCCCAATCCTCAACCCCCTCACTCCCAACTGTGCCATCTCAAATAATTAACATCCACACCCACAAAAATAAAATCTGAAAATATACTCTTTTTCTAACCCTAAACCACTGAAAGAGAAGAGATTCATGAGCTGTAAATGCAGCTTTATTAAATGCAGTTGTAAAATATGTTTGTCGTTTGTCCCACCTTTACAGAGGGCTGCCCCTGCCATTCCTGTGACAGTCGGCCCTTGTGGCAGGTGACCACTGAACAGCTATGAGAGGACACTGACGGATGCTCTTGATTCATGAACAAGCATACTATGAAAAAGTAACATAGGAAAATAAGAAAAATATCATAGTTAATCTCACCTAAGAGCATCTCCCTGCAAAGCTTTCTGGTTTGCCCATCTGGCCTTTTGAAAATGGCATAAATTCATCAGTTCTCAATGATATGAAAGTTGAAAGAGTGACTGAAAGGCTTCTGACAGAACAACAACCATAATAACTAACAATAATAACTATCACTATTGATAGCTAACTGTATCAATGCATTTTACATGCGTTATCTCATTTAATTTTTATAATGTTTCTATGAAGTAAAGTACAATTTTTACCTTTATTTTACAAATGAAAAAATAAAATTACATAGCTAGTTAAGTGGTGAAGTTGGGACTCATATGCTGCATATTCTGAGTGCAGAATTTGTCCTGTCAATGACTTTGCCATGCTACTGTAGACGTCCTTGGGTCAATGAGCAGTATTCCCACGTTGATCTATATTATATCATCTCCAAGTCTCAGAAAATCTTGCAGTGTGGATTCTTGTGCATTTGTTCAAGGTGAGAATGCTTCTTCTATTGGCTTTACTGAGCTAAGCAATTTAGGAATGAGTCATAAAGCAAAGAATATTTTAAACATCAGGAGGGTCAAAAGTGTGGAGTATGAATAAGGAAAGATGAGAGACATGATTCTTCTGGTCTCTGATGACCTGTAATGTTCAAAACTTGTGTGAAGAGGGCCTTAAATAAAGCCAGAGAGGGAGTGTGAACGCCTGCTGACTTCTTACTGATTCCCATATCTAAACCAACTTATAGCCCTTAACAATTATTATTTTCCTTGTAGCTACACAATGAATTAGGAAAATATCCATTTCCGTTCTAATGGATTTCTATTAAAGGTTAAGAAAAACCCTAGATAGAAATCTGTATCCCCCAAGTACCATCCCCACCCAAAAGTCTACACGGTTGTCCAGTCTGGGGCTTGGGGGAAAGTCAAGAAGAGGAAATGTCTTCATGTTCTCCAGCTCTGCTCCTCATCTCTTTCTCTAGCTTTACCCTCCGGCTCTGACTAGAAAAGATGATCATTGTAGGACGGAGCCAGAGCTACAGTATTTTGTTCTCATGAGCTTATGGATGAGAAATGAAACCATGGAAACAGTCTGAGTGCATATATTCAAGATGGACCATAAATCAGGTTTATCTGTCTTGATTCCAGATGTTTGTGTGTGACTGAAACGAAAGCTGTGCTACTTGACCAAATCTGAATCTATTTAGGGATTTCTAGGGACATGTAGGTGTAAGGTAGAAGATAAGTTTTGCTTTACTTTGAGAAACAATGTGGAAAAAGAAAGGACCAATTAGATTAGATGTGGGATTTCTGAGATTAGACCTGTGCTTGGCACTGTTCTGTTAGTTGACTGGCTGTATGATTTGGTGAGTGGTTGGAAGAAAATCTCAACATTTTGGAGCACTGGTGTTTGATAAGGTAATTAAGCAGTATCATTAGAAAATGTTGGGGGAAAAAAAGAAAGACAATGTTAGGCCATTTTCCCACAACAGAATGGTCTAAACTTGCTAGAAAATGGGCTTCCTTGTTATTGGGAGAATACAAAATGGAAAATAACTGATCATGGCTGTAACTTCTGTGTTAATCTCATTTAAATGAAAGTCATTTCAAAGCATTTTGTAGACATGTTTGATTCTCTGACACCTAGTTTCTCTTCAATTCAGATTTGCATCATCTTTTGGTTTTGGGGAATTTATTGTATTTATTTTATTAGATCAACACATGCATTATGCAATATAGAACTCAAATTGGGAAACAGTACCTCATTTTGTTTGAATAATCTCATTGTCAGAACTTTGAATAGGTGGAATAATCAGTCACCCACAAGGTTTGATTTTAAGAGCGATGACTAATCTCAGGCATGTCTTTTGAACATCTGAAATTGGCATCATTTCATTTAATTCAACTCACATAACACTTACGGAATATCTGATGTGTGCACTGTACTTGGAGAGAGAGACACAGATAAATACCTACATTTCAGTTTGGTGAGTCCCATAATAAGATATGTTTTAAGCTTTGTTTGTGCAAAAGTAAGGAAACGATTACTTGTGCCCAGGAGGGCAGGCAGCAAGGCAACTGAATGGAAGAACCTATTAACTGAGACTTGAACAGTCAGAAGAGGATCAACAGAGAGACAGTTGGGGGGTGGGCAGACATGTGAAAAGCGTGAAGGCAGAGACTATTGGGCGGGCTTTGACATTCCTTTATGAGCAATTCCTCAAAACACGTTACCTCTGTAGTGTACAGGTAACTAATTCTGCTTCCCCAACACCTTGATGCTGAGGAAGAAGGTAATCTTGAGACACATGTATTCCACACATTTTTCCTTTAAGAAGACAATAGCCACTCAGTGGTGGATTTACTGTGAAGCCAGTGTTTCAGGGTCCCTTATTTACCTGAGATCCTCCCAAGATTGTGTACTTAATTATGTATTAGTAATTTCATATTATTTCTTTTGAAGGGGTACCCCAAATTATATGAACTCCAGATCCCACGTAACTTGGATATGCCCCTAGCTACCATTTATATTATACAGTGTCTCAATCAGGGTCCGATCAGGAGACATAAACCGCAAGTAATTTGAATAGGGACCATGTAATATAGACATTTATTAAGTGGAACAGAGAATTAGAGTAATGTGGAGTGGCTAGGAAGGAGTAAAAAGAACTGTCAAGAATAGAAGAATAGCAGATACATGGGCAGCCACTAAGGGCTGAGATAGAGCACACAAGAAAGGAACAGATCCGGAAAAGCCTGTCGTCACCCTCAACCCCTCGCCCCAGGACTGAGATCCAAGTTCACTGGAGAAGGCGTGGCTGAGACTCCCTGGATGAGCTCCCTGTAAAGCTCCCTAGGGGGGTGCCAGGGAAGGCATTTATGGGAAACTGCCAAGCCAGTGGCACTCCACCGAGAAGCTCTCCTGGGGATTGTGGAGGAAAACCATGCATGGGAGGTGCCATGTACTGGGGCCAACCAGCACCGCAGGAGCGGGGCACCGCGGAAGCTGTCCCCACTGCAGGAGCAGACCTGGAGGTGTACCGTGGAACCAGGAGGCAGATCCCCTTCCTACTCTAGTGTCCCTCCAGCACCGTCTACTCACAAAGGTCGAATTTGATCATCGTGCAAGCTGCAAAGAAAAACATAGGATCCGGTGTCATTATTGCGAAGCAAAGAATAAAGGATACGTTTAGATCTCAAAGGCAATCCACTGATAACTGGCACCTCTCTACAAGTAAGTTGTATACCTAACCTCATTCACTTCCGACAAGAACCCTGTGTGTCCCACATATGTTTTACTGGCATGAGGCACTGCTTGTGTCTTAGTCTGTTTGGGCTGCTATAACAAATACCACAGACTGAGTGGCTTATAAACAACAAATATTTATTTCTCACAGTTCTGGAGGCTGGGAAGTCCAAGATCAAGGCGCTGGCAGATGCAGTGTCTGGTGAGAGCCCACCTCCTGATTCACAGATGAGTTGTACTATGTCCTCAAATGGCAGAAGGGGAAGGGAGCTCTGGGGTCTCTTTTATAAGGCAGTAATCTTATTTATGAGGGTTCCACCCATGACCTAATCACATCCCCAAGGCTTCATCTCCAAATACCATCACACTGGGGATTAGATTGCAACCTCGGAATTTTGGCGGACCCCAAACCTTCAATCTAGAGCAGCTTGTGAACCTAAGTTCTTCTGATTAACAGCAAAGCTGTGGTGAGGAAAACCACCAGAAACAGTGAGATGTTTCCCGAAAGGTCATCTGAGAGGGATCACCTAGAAGAGACGAGTAGGAGGGCAGACAAAAGGGGCCTGTCAGTCATTTTAGCTTTCTGATCCTTTGCATAAGCAATCACCCTTTATCTCAGCTACAGAGATGTGTACTTGGCTTCAAATCTGGAAAACCCAAGACTTGCATTAGGAGTGTGGCTGTTAAGAATTTAATTAAAACATTCCTATTCTGTGGGGTTTAGCCTTTAAACTGTGACTATCAAAACTGCTTATGTTATCATCTGTGAGTCCCTCTGGAGGGTTTAGTCACCAGTTGGCTTGTTTTTCCCCTAAGGATATGAGGCTGAGGCATGAATTGGAAAATATAATCTTGAAACAGGTTTGCATCTAGGTTTTAAAAAAATTAATTAGTTTTAAAGTTCAAAGTATATAGGGATTTATTCAATCATAGATTGGTATACTGAGTGCTATTACTGAGCTTTCCACTAGATGGCACTATTGCTTCAATTTATTTGCATTGGTCTTTGCTTTCTTTGGAATGAACTTCATAGGACAGTAAGCTACTTGAAGAAATCATGGAGTTCACTATTCTGCTTCCAAGTAAAATATCTCCAGTATAGGAAAATCTAGCTTTACTTAGAAATGCCTTCAGGGAAACTACTGAAGTCTCCCTAAAGAAAGCTAAAGAACCTAGTTCTTTTTATTGACAAGAAATTGTTTTATATTAGACCTGTATTTTTTTTTTAACATCTTTATTGGAGTATAATTGCTTTACAATGGTGTGTTAGTTTCTGCTTTATAACAAAGTGAATCAGTTATACATATACATATGTTCCCATATCTCTTCCCTCTTGCATCTCCCTCCCTCCCACCCTCCCTATCCCACCCCTCTAGGTGGTCACAAAGCACTGAGCTGATCTCCCTGTGCTATGCGGCTGCTTCCCACTATCTATCTATTTTACATTTGGTAGTGTATATATGTCCATGCCACTCTCTCACTTCATCCCAGCTTACCCTTCCCCCTCCCCATGTCCTCAAGTCCATTCTCTAGTAGGTCTGCATCTTTATTCCCTAGACCTGTATTTTTAAGACTGCTCTTTAAACACATTTCTTCCTCCTCTGTTCTCAATGGAGATGAAGAAAAACAGATCATTTTCTTATATATAAAATCCTTTCAAATATAGAAGACCAATATAAGATTGGTTTTTGGGAATTGCCTGGTGGTCCAGTGGTTAGGACTCTTCACTTTCACTGCCAGGGCACGGGTTCATTCTGGATGCCCCAAGTTGTGTGCCATGGCCAAAAAAAAAAGGATTGGTTTTCATCTTTCTTTCCTTAAGGCAAAAATAATTTCCTTTAAGTTTTCATCACATTTCTTTGCCATTTGTTCTGCCTAATTTTTGATGAAATCTGGAATCCGAATGGAATCCAAAATTCTCCAGGGACTTTGGATTTGTGTTCATGGCTGATTCATTTGTTAGTCTCCCAGTGTTTCGGCAGTATGAGCTAAGAATAGTTTCTTAGATTCTTAGACAAAGACAGAGAATAAAGCTAATAATGGTTGAAGTCACCCCGTTTCATTCTGTTGCTGATAGAAACTAGAGTTCTTGGATAGTCATCAACTCTGACTTGTCCTGGCCAGGCTATCTGTGAATACGCCATGCTCCTTTCCACTTTTGGACCTTGTTATTCCCTCTGCGTGAGATGATTGTAACATCCCTACCCCATGCTCTTGTCACATCTTCAATCTCAAGTTAGACATCATTTCTCAGGAGTTTTGCCCTGCACCCACCACCATCTGCTGCCCCTGAAGACCTTGTCATGGATCCCAGTATAGTCCCCCTTAGCACCTTGCACTTCTCTCTTGTAGAATTTTGCATCCACATAGCAATCTAATTATTTGTGACCGTTCGTTTGATGTCTTTTCTTTTCCCCCACCAGATTCTATTAAGTTAAGGTCTTTTTTTTTTTTTTTAACCCACATAGCCGCAGCACTTCACTGGGGATACAGTAGGCAAATGGTGGGAACTCAGTAGGCCTATTTTGACAATGGACTGATTTCTGACTTATTTTGTATTCTTTTCTTTTCCAGAGATATAATGATTCTTAGTAGGGCAATTATCAGGAATCAGGAGGTAGACAGGAGCATGACTTAATTCAAAACTCTGATAAAAAGTCAGAGACATAGATAGGGAGGGAGAGAGCTGTACATAACAGTTTGGTGAGGAAGGAAAAGCCAAATTTTAAATTCTGTACAAAAAATTGATGTGTTTTTAAAGAGAGAAATGAGATGGTCAGGTGGTTGCAATTCACTAGGAATGTTGACTGGTTCATGAGCACAAAGACCGTTTGTCCTGATAATTGTAGTAGTAATCTTGACCTTGAACTTACTCTTTCTGGCTGGTTGTAATTTCATTTTCAGCTGTTATTGTGGAAGTTATTTTACCATGGTGTGGAGGCCTTTCACACAGGTGTGGATGACAACCGTGATGTTGACAATAACAACATAATATCTAATATTTTTAGCACTTCCTGTGTACCAGGCACTGTGCTAGCCGTGTTGTAAGCATTATATCGATGATCAGACTTCGGCATGCATAACAGTCGCCTGGGGGAGGCTTCTTGTTAAATGCTGATAAAGCCTTACTCTCAGAGTTTCTGATTCAATAGGTGTGGGTGGGATGATAATTTTTGTGTTTCTGACAATATCCTCAAGCAATGCTGAGGCTGCTGGCCCAGGGACCACAATTTGACAGTCACTGCATTATTTCATTTAATCACCAAGACAACTGTAAAAGAAAAGTAGTACTATTCCCTCCTCTTTATAGATGAGGAAACTGAAGCTTTGAGAGATTCACTCACTGATCTAGAGTCACACAACTGGTAAATGGCAAGAGCTGTCAAATGCAGGTCCTCCTAACTCAAAAGTTGAACTTCTTAACCCCTAAAGCAATCGTTCTCAAACTTTGCATGCATCAGAATTACTGGAGGAGCTTTTTTTAAAAATTCACTTACTTGAGTTCTACCTCTGTCTAATAAATCACATCTTCTGGGGTAGGGTGGGCTATTCTGTTGTTTGACAAGCTTCTCAGGCGATTTCTAAAGCCCAGTGATTTTTGGAAACAGTGCACTTGGCTGCACCTTGTAATCTCTTGGGAGTTAAAATGAGTACTGGCATCTACTCCCATCCCCAGATATTCTGATTTATTTGAACTGGGCCGTGGCTTGGGAATCAGGATCGTCAAAAGCTCCCCAGGTAATTCTGATGTGCAGCTTGAAGAGTGGGTGAACCGCTAAGATTCTGTCTCTTGAACTTGACTGCTTATCTTTTTGAAACACTCAAATGAATTCATTATGCAAAAGAGGTAAAGGCAAGAAAAGACTCAAGGGCAGGCTTTAGTAGAGAGGAGCTCTGGAGGTGGAAGCTGGAGTTGGGCTGTTCTGTTATTTACTAACTCTGTTGTTAACTTTGGGTAAGTCACCAAACATTTCCTCAGCCTCAGTTTCCTCCTGTGTAAAAAGAGAATAGTGATGAGAGTATGTGCTCTACCAATGCATAGTATTATTGTAGAAATTAAATGACATTATTTCTCTTTAAGGCTTTATGAACTCTTGAATACTGAACACAGGTGAGAGATTACTTTCACCCTGATGCAAAGAGAGCTTCCCCACCAAGGATGTATTATCATAGCTGGGAATAAGTGAGGCTTTTTAATTTTTTTCCACCTGCAGCAACCATAATGCCCAGCTCATATTCAGGTAGTTATGTCAAAAACATTTCCTTGGATTTTTTTCCCCCTTGCAGGCATAAACAGGGACGAAATCTTTTTTATATCATCTGTATGCTATATCTATTATGGGCAGGACCAATGGGTTGAGAATGCTTAACGCCAGTTTATTGTGGCTGGCTTATGGCACATCACCATCCGAAAAGCCATCACAGAGAAAAAAAAAATCATCCACAGTTTAATTTAAATAATGGCCGCATCTCTGCAGTGATGACAGACTGTGACAGTTTATAGGTTTTAGACAGCGACTCCTTCACTTTGTAAAAACAGATCAGCTGCCAGTGGACCTACAGTCATTGCCACACACAGTTGTGAATTTTTAAAGAGGAATTGAGTGGGCAGCTGCAGTTTCAACCAGGTACATTTAAGTGAATGAACGTATCCATCAAGTAATTTTTTAAAAAAAATATCATCTGCTGGTAAAGCTCCAAGTTCCTGAAGCCCATTTCCCATTTTAAAATTTCTGTAATGCCTCCTTGGAAAGAGGTAGAAAGTCATTAAGGGGAGCTGAAGGAATAACTCTTTGTAAGGATGGAATTGGGAGAAGTGTAAATCATTTTCTCTCTTCCTCATCCTTAGTACCATGTTGAATCTGGGAAGCCAGAGGGATGCAGTCTAGAGGGGTTGGTTGACAGAAGAGTGGTTATAGAATGAATAAAGAAAAATTCCCTTTATCTCCTAACCCCTTAAAGTCCATAGACAGAGCCTTCTTCACGTATGCAAACTATATCAGCTAGGGAGGAAGGATCCTTGGCTGCCCAGGAGGTGGGGAGTGAGATTCTCTGAGTGGGGCAAGTCCGTTCCTCCCTTTGTCCTGGGAAACAAAGGAGGTTTCCAAAAGCAGAGGGTAGGTTATTCCCTTTGCTCTGAATGGAGAGGGAAGGTGGAAGAGATATAAAATTAGGCTAATAACTACCACTTGTATAATACTCCAGAAGGTGAGCAAAATTTCTTTATTAAATTCTACCAAAAGACACCTTTACTTTGGGTCTTAACTCATTAATTCTTAACTCACTAATGCAAAGATTGCAGTATTCAAAAAAATGTTTTTTGAATGAGTTGGTCTAAGTACCAAATCCATTGATGTCATCAGCCTTCATCTGACTTGACCGTTTGACATGCTAAATATCCTTCTTGGCTTTCATTCCTTCTGTGGCTTCCCTGCTTATGGGCAAAGCAGAAAAGAAGGGAGACTGGGTAGTGGTCAGAGAAAACGGAAATAAAATCATTTCTATATAATATTAATCTGGCCTTCCGTGACGCTTTGTTTATTTCTCAGTGAAAGCACTTATCAAATTTTGCTGTAATTTATTGTTCTTGCCTATGAATCTCTGAAACCCTTGAGGGCTACGCAGTGCCTTACTTAACACACTGTGCAGTGCCTGGTGCATCATAAATGTTTGATAAATGCTTATTGAATGAATATTTGAATCAACATGCAATAAACCTAAGAGAAAGTCAGCAATTTATAAGGATTTATGTTTCATGTGATGCTCTGTTTATATATATATATATATATATATATATATATATATATATATATGTGCATCCGTGTTGCTGGTATGGTCACTTCAGCAGCTTGGATTACAAATCGAGTCACATCCTTCTCACCTTTAAAACATTTTGGGATTCCAGAGTTTTATTTTAGCGGAAAGTTCCATAGTTTCTTGAGGATTATTTCATCCCAAATTGTTCAAGAACCTCAGGGGCTTATTCAGTCTAAAAGGGTCTGTGCACAGTCTGATTGGTTCAGTGTTGGGCCTCATCTTTAGCAGTCATTGGTTTGGTTGACTGGGTCCATGTGCTTTCTTGCCTGCCTTCCTCCCTGATTCTTTATGAGTTCCATCTCTGGGTCACACGCTCTTCTAGGGGTACTATCTTATGATTCTCTGTCCCCTGCTGCAGTGAGACAGCATCTGCTGGCAGTTTCAGATATCTGCATAGGCCACATGCGGCTCCACGCTGAGAATCCCAAGGTGACCTCTTTTGCAGCTAATTGGACTCACATGTTGGGTCTCGAGGCTCTTCTAGGCTCAGCCGCACACTGTGCTGAGGACAAGCTCTTTCCCCAGACTTCAGGCCCTCGCTTTGAGAGAATGAATTACGCCAGACTTCCCCTACCTGCCTGGAGAGATCCCCTTGGAGCCCTTGTGGTCCTTTCCTACCATCAGGCCATTGTCCAGACTGTCCCGAATATTCTAACATTTGAACTTGAAAAAGGAAAATAGCTTGCTCACATTCTTTCCCTCCCAAGAGGCTCCTAGACCCGTATGCAGATTTGTCCACCTTCTCCACAAATGATGACTCTGCATATCAAAAGATATGGGGAGGGCAAGGCTCTGGCAGTTTCCAGAAGGTTCTACTATATCTTTCCAAGGCAGTAGGTGACTGCTACCCTTACTTTTGAGTAACTAAGAGGGGTCAGTCAAGTGACTCCTGAAAGAGGAAAATTTGCTCCAAGATGCCTTATTATGTTCATCTATAGATGCAAGAGTTTTGGGAATAAATGCTATTTTAAAATTTCTTCTCAACACACACACACGGACAACCCCACGCACACCCAGACACTCTTTTTTTTTTTTTTTTTAAATCAGTCATCAGTTTTATACACATCACTGTATACATGTCAATCCCAATCGCCCAATTCAGCACACCACCATCCCCACCCCACCACAGTTTTCCCCCCTTGGTGTCTATACGTTTGTTCTCTACATCTGTGTCTCAACTTCTGCCCTACAAACCGGTTCATCTGTACCATTTTTCTAGGTTCCACATACATGCGTTAATATACGATATTTTTTTTCTCTTTCTGACTTACTTCACTCTGTATGACAGTCTCTAGATCCATCCACGACCCAGGCACTCTTAAAATCTGCTGAGAGTGTTACCAAGGACCATCTCTAGATAATAAGATTACAAAGCATGACTTAATTTTTTCTTATTTTCCTCAGAGAATGCATGTCATTTGAACAATAAAATATTAAGTTAGTAAAATAATTATACAAAGCAGATAAATCCATAACTTTAGAGTAAAAGGTATCAACCAATTATGCCAGAGCTAGAATATCTTTGCCAATAAAATGTGACATTGTCTATAGGTTTTATCCTCTTTTTCACTTCAAACTCAATTACAGGTAACTTTATAAAAAGATCTAGTCACCTGTAGTACTTGCTGACTTTCTGAAATGCAGTTGCTGGTGACAAGCCATGCAGACAGTTTAGTGACATTGGATCATTTTTTGTTGTTGTTATGGTACTCTGAATATAAATTTTAATTATATTTTGTCCTCTGTTTTGGAATATACTATTTTTTTATAAAGCATATAAATGGAAAAGCGATTTTACAACTTCTAGTGCAGAACGTGAACAAAAGTGTTACCTCCACTTGTGTTTACCTATCCTTTTACTGTCAATTTAAAATTTTCTAAGAGAGATGGCTCACCCGCTGGCATCTTTTCAGAAAGGCTGGCAAAATCTTTCAGGCGGTCTCTTTAACACATTATTATTTAGAAATGCGATTTTTAGTTGTCGACGTAATCTCAAAACATATCTTCAAAACAAAATAATCCTGGAGCAACTTACGCTTGACGCTCGAAATGCAAAGCAGAATAGAGGAACAGTTTCAACCGTTTATTGGTTGAACTGTCTTTTGTCAGTCACCCTGTCATATATGGTAACTGATGTCCAAACATTTGAGACAGACAGCATATGCAGGATGTGCTCTGGTTGAGGAAAATTCCAGATCCCCTGGATCCGCTCAGTATGGGGAGAGAGCCCTCGCTGACTCCTCTGAGTTCAGTGGCACTGGAGCTTGACAGCGGGGGCCGTGATAACTCATGCTCCCTTCACAGCTGGGAGGATGAGAAGAATGATGTCATTAGCAAGAAGAGTCCAAATTGGAAGCGAGTTGCTTTTACAAACTTCATAATAAAAACTGATTTTTGTACTTTCCATGTGCTTATTCTGCAAATGTTTAGCACATTTCTGTCTGCTAGGTTTAATTTTCTAATTTGGCTCTAGATTGAATGTGAAACTGATTTGAATAAGTTAAGGGGAGGACGTTAAGGGTATTTTGGGGGAGGAGGGGGGCAGTGGGAGTGCTCCGTCACAGGGACTGCACTGTCCTCCATAGGCTATTTGCAGTCAGATGTCACCGAGTTCAGTGGTCGAGAGATGCTTTGTATTATGCCATATCTATTAGATTATTTTGTGATTCATTGAGTCATAGAATCAGTGGTCGAGAGATGCTTTGTATTATGCCATATCTATTAGATTATTTCGTGATTCATTGAGTCATAGAATCAGGGATTGTTTTAGTTGGCTGAGGACCAGGGTGGGGGGGGGTGGCGGTGCTCAAGTGGAGTAGCCTATGGGACTCAGCCTGGGAGTCTTTTCAAAACCACAGTGACAAACTCCTTCTTCCTCACCACCCCCAGTCTCCCCCGAGTCATGGCAGGTAAGAATCCCCCAGAGATGGGAATGTGTATTTAGAAAAACTTCTTAGGGGATTCTGATAGGATCCTCTGGCTGAGAACCATCAATTTCATAAAATGAGAAAAGAAAAGAAAGAGAGGTAAAATAACACCCATCCACGATAGGGTCAAGGCTGGTACCTTATTCTCAGGCCATTTCTCTTTAAAATCTATTGGGGACATTGGGAATATAAATATATGTTGGTTCGCAACCTCAGGAGTTCCCTGGGTGAAATTTGAAACTGAACTCTGTACAGAGGGCAGAGAGAGATGGAGAAAAGGCAGACCACTTCTGATTGGTAGGTGGCATGTTTAATAAGCAAGGGAACTTACATGCCAGGCTTGTCCCGGGCGGCCTCAAGACAAAGATCTTCCACTCGCATCCACAGAATCTTAAGAGTTTATGCAGAGGCCTTAATGGGGTTCAGTCACGTACACACCACGCAGATGGTCTCACCGACACACTGCTCCCTCCAGCCTGCATCTGTCATGTGGCTCCTGGTTCAGGGAAAGATGTGTCTTCCAAGGACAAGGAGGTGGTGAGGAGCCTGCAGTCGCCCGGGTCCAGCTCACGGGTCAACTGGTGGTCACATCCCCTCAGGGACTTCCTCCAACTGTACATCTTCCAGGTCATCTCTTTCATGTATTATTCTTCAGGATCAATATGTACAGTCCAAGCGTTGATGTCATGATGTTGGTTCTTTCCTGATTTGTGAGGGTGGGAGAGAAAGCTGTAGCACGTCGTGATGGAAACAGGCCACAAGCTGGATTCTCTAGGAGACGTGCTTGACACAAACCTTCAATTTCTGAAAAACAGTTTCTGCAAAGCGCAATAGAGTGAAGCACAATAAAACGAGGTCTGCCCGTACACTAAGTTCAAGGAAGTCGACTTCTTTATGAAACTCATTGTAAAGGCTTGTTGCCTGCTTCACTGTGAAGTATTGAGGATATGCTGTAGGTCCCTTTAATCTGAATGCTCAGGATCTCTTCTTGTCATCAGCAACATCTCTGCCAGATTCGCTGTGTTTAAGACCAGCGGATGAGTTTGATCTTTTTGGATGGAAGAACCACTTCCTGCTTAAGGTCTTAACAGAAAATGAATATCTTATTGGATTAAAATAAATGACTTCTCAAATATAACACCTGTAATATATACTCAAGCTTGGAGAGGTTCCTATTTAGGTTTTTCACATCCGATACATATTGGTTACGTAGCAGCATTCTCTCTGGCTCTCACCCTCCAGTGTGAAAGCACAGTCACTGCTTCCTGTATCCCAGACCAGTGCTGTCCCATAAAAATATAATGCAGGCCACATGTGTTATTTAAAATTTTCTAGTAGTCACACTTAAAAATTTAAAAAGAAATAGGTAAAATTACATTTGGTAATATATTTTATTTAACTCAATATGACCAAAATATTATTTCAACCTGTAATCAATATAAAAAGTATTAATGAAATATTTTACATTCTCTATTTCTTACCAACTCTTTGACATCTGATATGGATTTTACATTTACAACGCATCTCAATTTGAGTGTTAAATGTAGAATTTTCATTGGCAATACTTGATCTGCGTTCATATTTCATAAAGTACATAGTCAGAAATTAAGTTCACATATCCAAGTATTTCCAAATGTATTTAAAAGTTTCCAGTAACTAAATTGAGTACTGAAAAGCAGCTGTTGTCTTATATTCACATTCCCATTTACATTTACAAAACTGGTTCATCTTTTTTAGAGGCATCTATTTAACTTTGAAGACAAATAGGAGTTTTGAAATGACATCTGTCCAGGTTAAGTAAATTCACTAACTTTTGTGTCAGTGCAGTACTGTTAACATTGAATTCAAAGGGGATATTATATAAATTGAAAAGGAACTCTAAATTTATCAATGTCAACAAAGTGTTCTTCAAATTTTTCTTGTAGTTTTCACAGCGAATTTACATAACACTGCTAATCACAAAAGCTTCTGCATATTGATTCATGTTAGGAAAATATGTAATATTGTTACTTATATGTAATATGAAACATTTCAACTTTAATATAAATTTTTTGCACTTGTCTAACTAGGTCACAAATAAGCCTTTCCTTTCGTTGGTGCTTCAAATTTAGCTCATTTACATGCAGTGTTATATCTATCAGTAACCACAAATCACATTGCCTCTTTGCCTTTAATTATTGAATATTTGGCAATCGTTCCGTTGGACAGGAAAATCTTGAATAGGAGTTAAGAGTACAATAAATTTTTGTAAAGTGTTTCTATGACTCGAACAAACAGCATTGGCTAAGAACACAAGATCATTTAATCTACTACCTGCTATTTGTTTTAACAATTCTATTAACTGACAATGATTAATCATTTGTACATATTTACTGAATGATTTTTAACAACTGTATATGTGACACTTTTTTTTTCCAGGAGAATCAATTCGTATTTATTCAAAGCATTTAAAAGCAAAATTTGACCCAAGAATTCAAATAAAAAGAAAATCAAACATATTGCATACATATTGAAAGATATTTTAAATAACAGAACATTTTTTTTTATACAGCAGGTTCTTATTATTCATCCATTTTATACATATCAGTGTGTACATGTCAATCCCAATCTCCCAATTCATCACACCACCACCACCACCCCCCGCCACTTTCCCCCCCTTGGTGTCCATACATTTTTTTCTCTACTTCTGTGTCTCAATTTCTGCCCTGCAAACCGGTTCATCTGTACCATTTTCGAGGTTCCACATATATGCATTAATATACAATATTTCTTTTTCTCTTTCTGACTTACTTCACTCTGTATGACAGTCCCTAGATGCATCCACGCCTCTACAGATGACCCAATTTCGTTCCTTTTTATGGCTGAGTAATATTCCATTGTATGTATGTACCACAACTTCTTTATCCATTCGTCTGTCGATGGGCATTTAGGTTGCTTCCATGACCTGGCTATTGTAAATAGTTCAGCAATGAACATTGGGGTGCATGTGTCCTTTTGAATTATGGTTTTCTCTGGGTATATGCCCAGTAGTGGGATTGCTGGGTCATATGGTAATTCTATTTTTAGTTCTTTAAGGAACCTCCATACTGTTCTCCATTGTGGCTGTATCAATTTACATTCCCACCAACAGTGCAAGAGGGTTTCCTTTTCTCCACACCCTCTCCAGCATTTGTTGTTTGTAGATTTTCTGATGATGCCCATTCTGACTGGTGTGAGGTGATACCTAATTGTTTTGATTTGCATTTCTCTAATAATTAGTGATGTTGAGCATCTTTTCATGTGCTTCTTGGCCATCTGTATGTCTTCTTTGGAGAAATGTCTATTTAGGTCTTCTGCCCATTTTTGGATTGGGTTGTTTGTTTTTTTAATATTGAACTGCATGAGCTGTTTATATATTTTGGAGATTAGTCCTTTGTCGGTTGATGGGTTTGCAAATATTTTTTTCCATTCTGAGGGTTGTCTTTTCGTCTTGTTTATGGTTTCCTTTGCTGTGCAAAAGCTTTGAAGTTTCATTAGGTCCCATTTGTTTATTTTTGTTTTTATTTCCATGACTCTAGGAGGTGGATCAAAAAAGATCTTGCTGTGATTTATGTCAAAGAGTGTTCTTCCTATGTTTTCCTCTAAGAGTTTTATGGTGTCTGGTCTTACTACATTTAGGTCTCGAATCCATTTTGAGTTTATTTTTGTGTATGGTGTTAGGAAGTGTTCTAATTCCATTCTTTTACATGTAGGTGTCCAGTTTTCCCAGCACCACTTATTGAAGAGACTGTCTTTTCTCCATTGCGTATCCTTGCCTCCTTTGTCATAGATTAGTTGACCATAGGTGCGTGGGTTTATCTCTGGGCTTTCTATCTTGTTCCATTGATCTATGTTTCTGTTTTTGTGCTAGTACCATGTTGTCTTGATTACTGTAGCTTTGTAGTATAGTCTGAAGTCAGGGAATCTGATTCCTCCAGCTTGGTTTTTTTCCCTCAAGACTGCTTTGGCTATTCGGGGTCTTTTGTGTCTCCATACAAATTTTAAGATTTTTTGTTCTAGTTCCAGAAAAAATGCCGTTGGTAATTTGATAGGGATTGCATTGAATCTGTAGATTAATTTGGGTAGTGTAGTCATTTTCACAATATTGATTCTTCCAATCCAAGAACATGGTATATCTCTCCATCTGTTGATATCATCTTTAATTTCTTTCATCAGCGTGTTATAGTTTTCTGCATACAGATCTTGTGTCTCCCAGGTAGGTTTATTCCTAGGTATTTTATTCTTTTTGTTGCAATGGTGAATGGGAGTGTTTCCTTAATTTCTCTTTCAGATTTTTCATCATTAGTGTATAGGAATGCAAGACATTTCTGTGCATTAATTTTGTATCCTGCAACTTTACCAAATTCATTGATTAGCTCTAGTAGTTTTCTGGTGACATCTTTAGGATTCTCTATGTATAGTATCATGTCCTCTGCAAACGGTGACAGTTTTACTTCTTCTTTTCCAATTTGTATTCCTTTTATTTCTTTTCCTTCTCTGATTGCTGTGGCTAGGACTTCCAAAACTATGTTGAATAATAGTGGCGAGAGTGGACATCCTTGTTTTGTTTCTGATCTTAGAGGAAATGCTTTCAGTTTTTCGCCATTGAGAATGATGTTTGCTGTGGGTTTGTTGTATATGGCCTTTTTATGTTGAAGTAGGTTCCCTCTGTGACCACTTTCTGGAGAGTGTTTATCATAAATTGTTATTGAATTTTGTCAAAAGCTTTTTCTGCATCTATTGAGATGATCATATGGTTTTTATTCTTCAGTTTGTTAATATGGTGTATCATATTGATTGATTTGCATATATTGAAGAATTCTTGCATCCTTGGGACAAATCCCACTTGATCATGGTGTATGATCCTTTTAATGTGTTGTTGGATTCTGTTTGCTAGTATTTTGTTGAGGATTTTTGCATGTATATTCATCAGTGATATTGGTCTGTAATTTTGTTTTTTTGTAGTATCTTTGTCTGGTATTGGTATCAGGGTGATGGTGGCCTCAGAATGAGTTTAGGAGTTGTCCTTCCTCTGCAATTTTTTGGAAGAGTTTGAGAAGGATGGGTGTTAGTTCGTCTCTAAATGTTTGATAGAATTCACCTGTGAAGCCATCTGGTCCTGGGCTTTTGTTTGTTGGAAGATTTTAATCACAGTTTCAATTTCATTACCTGTGATTGGTCTGTTCATATTTTCTGTTTCTTCCTGGTTCAGTCTTGGAAGGTTTATACCTTTCTAAGAATTTGTCCATTTCTTCCAGGTTGTGCATTTTATTGGCATAGAGTTGCTTGTAGTAGTCTCTTAGGATGCTTTGTATTTCTGCGGTGTCTGTTGTAACTTCTCCTTTTTCATTTCTAATTTTATTGATTTGAGTCCTCTCCCTCTTTTTCTTGATGAGTCTGGCTAATGGTTTATCAATTTTGTTTATCTTCTCAAAGAACCAACTTTTAGTTTTATT